>NC_064626.1:42765933-43965933 GCF_023864275.1 Schistocerca cancellata | reverse complement strand
ACTCAGGTCTTTCAGTGCTCTGTGAAACTCTTCACGCAGTATCGTATCTCCCATTTCATCTTCATCTACATCCTCTTCCATTTCCATAATATTGTCCTCAAGTACATTGCCCTTGTATAGACCATCTATATACTCCTTCCACCTTCCTGCTTTCCCTTCTTTGCTTAGAACTGGGTTTCCATCCGAGCTCTTGATGTTCATACAAGTGGTTCTCTTATCTCCAAAGGTCTCTATAATTTTCCTGTAGGCAGTATCTATTTTACCCCTAGTGAGATAAGCCTCTACATCCTTACATTTGTCCTCTAGCCATCCCTGCTTAGCCATTTTGCACTTCCTGTCGATCTCATTTTTGAGACGTTTGTATTCCTTTTTGCCTGATTCACTTACTGCATTTTTGTATTTTCTCCTTTCATCAATTAACTTCAGTATTTCTTCTGTTACCCAAGGATTTCTATTAGCCCTCGTCTTTTTACCTACTTGTTCCTCTGCTGCCTTCACCACTTCATCTCTCAAAGCTACCCTTCTTCTTCTACTGTATAACCATTTTAAATATCTATTTGTTTTATTATTTCAGTTTCTTGTTTACATTTCTAGGTAATATTTCATATCAGATTGCCAATGTATTAAAACTAAAAGACACAAACATATATTTTACCACAGAGAACAAGATTGGACGGAAGTTAACTCACAACAGCAACGAACAAAACCCACTTCATCACACAAGTGTGTACAAAATTAAATGTTGGACTGTGGCTACTTCTTCATAGGCCCGACAGGTATATCATTTGAGATTAGATTCAAAGAACATTCTCTAAAGGACAAAAAATAACTCACATGAGCAATAGCCAGTCATTTGTATGAAACAAAGCACTAAGAACGCAAGCATCAGCATTCTACAGATCCAACCTAAAGACAAAAAACTAGACATCCTTGAAAGGTTTCAAATATAAAAGCACCAAACAAAACAACCTGAATCCATCTAAAATGAAAAAACGGCAATATTTACAACAGTATCATCTCTGTTTTCAGCAACTGCCTACGTTAATAAATTTGCAGTGAGCACACACACACAATCACACCTTAATATTTACCATAATTGTTTAGTAATGTTAACGTATCATCACCCAGATGTACAAGGGGTTTGACCTCATTTACAAGTATACCATCATACTAACAGCTTGTACCCCCTGCCAGATTGAAACTATATGTACATCAACTAATAGCACAAATTGTACATGAATTTCCATATTTAAAAGCATTAACCAACATACCACCACAACCTACCCCCTACTTGTCAGTTATAACGCTGCTGCCAGCCTTTCACAATAGTTTAAAAGATTCTCCTTCGACAGTGTGATACCTCACTCCCCGACTACACCATACTGTCTGCGGCCTTCATTTGCAGAGAGAGTGAACTACAATCTGAAGGCAGCCTTAATTATTTCCCATTCTCATTCAAGCCACAAGTGGGGTTCCTTTCTACCATGGCTTAATTTGGCGTGGAATTCCGCCATCCATGTAGGATGTTAAAACCTCCTTCACTTGTGTGATGTTTGGTCGTAGTCTCAATTCATCCTTGGCCAATCTGTGGTCAGTTAAGGACCTGCTCCATGACAAAGTGCCATCTGGTCTGATTCAGGAGAACTGGTGACAACAATGGTAAAATGTTAGTATTACACCCCAGAGGCATACATGCTGTTATAATCTTCGCAAAACGAGTTAAAGATGCGTGACGGTGATGGAGGTTTTGTCCAAAATCTTGCTCTCTGGGGTCAAAGTAAGACCCCAATGTCTGATAAAGTGGCACCTCGCTTTGTAAAACCTTGTGAGGTAAACAAAGTTTCTTTACCCAGTCACGCTATTGTTATTTAACTTTGGTACTGGGAAGTTTGCTAGAGCACATGTCAACAAGGTAAAGGGAGGGAGGTAAATTTTCTGTTCTTTGTTTGACATAAATTCACTGACGTGCTGTGTTAGGTTTTTGGTGGAGAAGGATGACCCGTAGCACTCTATTCGATACATCGGTAGCGGGCTGGGTCGCGATCCTTACATTCATAATTGGCTGGTTGGTGATATGAGGAGAGTCAGAGAGATGGTGCAGGTGTACGTTGGCAGCGAGTGAGGCCACGGGATACAGAGGGGGCGCCACACTGTGCCAAGAGCAGAGGCAGTCGGGAACTTGGAGTGGATGCGGCGAGTGGCATGTGTGGAGCTGAGGAGGGGGTTGATGCCTTGGTCAGTGGGGTTACTACCGTCGTGTTCGCGTGTGTGATGTCTGAATGCAGATACCACTGCTGGGAGGAGCGACAACCTTCAGGTGCTAATTCCCATCCAGGACTTCTCGGCAACCCGTGTGTCCAGTTACATTTTCTGAATCTGGTGAGTCGTTTCGTCTGATAAGTCCATGTTTACATCCCAAGGATATAGCTTACGGACAAGAATTCTACAACCACCCAATACAACGAAATAGTATAATATGTGATAGTCACAACGTTACATAGTTGTGTCCACGAGACAGATCGCAATGCTATTGTGAGCGTAATATTCTGCCTTGGGTCTGGTGCCCGGTATAGATGTTCCGAGGTTCTTGATGTTCCCAGTTTCCTGTAATTTGAATTCAAAGCCATTGCTAATGCATTGCTAATGAGTACAGACAGTGTTTCTGCGGACCAATGTAGGAACGTCACTTTCACTTCCCTTTCGTGGAATGGGTTTGTTGTACAGTTGTAATTGTTCATCCTAGTGTGTGCAACAACTTGTTCATTTAGAATTTTAATCTGTTGCAGATTGGTCCATCAGGGGGCCAGTGTCATCTCCCTGGTTAACAGGCGAGAGCTTAGGGCGGGTTTCCGCTGCCCTGGTCGACCACGGGTCTGGCGCCGCTCTCTTAGCGACCGACCGATAGATGTGCCGGTCTGCTGACAATTCGAGGTCGGAGCTGTAAAACAGTAATAACTTTATTGTTTATATCTTACTTTATTAAACAACTCTGGCTTTATTGTGATGGCTGTTAACGATTAAGTTGCGAGGTTATTTCGCACCGACCTGTTGGTATTTAATTAATCATTTCATGAACGCCATGGTGCATTGTGATATTAAACACTTTGTAACCGGAATTTCTATAAGGTAACCCTTTCGCTGCTGGGGGCGTATATGTATGCCCGCCAGGTAGAAAGACCGGTGGGCTACAGGCGTGGATGTACGCTCAGCGGGTGGGAAGTCCGGCTGGCTTCTGGTATTCGTGTATGCCCTGCAGGCGGAAGTTCCAGATGGCTAATGGCATTCATATACGCCCGAGCTCGGGAGTAGGTAAACGTACACAATAGAACGGCTACTCGCTGTTGTCCGTATTCCTGACAACAGTATCATTATCTGGTCTTCTTTGTTGTCTATAAAAGCACTTTAGTTTTCACCTCCCCTGGGCCCTTTCTGCTTACAAGTGTACCAATCGGCCAGTCCTCTTTTCACTTCTGGTGGGACTACAACAATCGCATGTGTAGCCTTTGCCATGTCGGGACACAATTTATCGGACAAGAAAATCTTATGAATAGCTGCAACGAAGATTGTAGAGACACTTCGGAGCTTTCTTCCGACAAAGAGTTGGGTGCGTCTGGAGGTATTGCTGAATTCTCGACATCACGGATAGAAGATTCTTCCTCTAAAGACGGAAAAGATGATGACTTGAGTGAAAATGTGACTGGACGGAGAATCATCCAGTGACGAAACGACACCGTTTTGTGAACACATTTAGCAGGTTAAAAGCAATAGTCAGCAAGTCATTTAGGTTGTTTTTTTTACTTCGTGTCATCTGTACATAGATTTGTAAATTTAATACTGAAAAAATGACGACAGTACCCAGGAGATTAGCGCGGTGGAAACATAAAGAACTAGCAAAATTTTATTGCTTGTTAGCATGTTCTCTGCTTATGCCTAGAAGTAAAAAGTTAGAAGTGAATGAATATTGGTCGACAGATTCTTTGCTTCAAAGATCAATATTTTCTAACATAATGGCCAGGGACCGGTACAAGTTGATGCTGCGTTTATTGCACTTCAATGACAATTCCACTGCATCTCAAGATATTCTTGTAAAAATACGTGTCGTCGTAGATTACACAAAAAAGAAATAGTGATCGACGAAAGTCTGCTACTTTTCAAAGGAAGGCTCCGATTTAAGCAGAATATACCAAATAAACGAAGCCGTTTTCGCATTAAAATTTTCGTCCTCCGTGACGTACAAACTAATTATATTTTGGATTATATTGTCTACACTGGTGCCGCCACGAAAATAGAAACTGGAAATGCTGATGGGGGAAAATAAGGCGATATTTTTGTGAATTTGTTATTGCCATACCTTAGCAAAGGTGGTACCATTTATTTAGACAATTGATATTTGAGCCGCGAATTATTCTTGTGGCTCCGTAATACATGTACAAACGCCGTCGGAACAGTACGGAAAAACAGGAAACATCTATCAGCGCTGCCACATAAGCTGAAAAGTGGGGAAGTACAGTTCGAGTCCTGTGAAACATTAATGGCACTAAAATGGATGGATAAGAAAGAAGCCTGGATGCTTTCCACCGTAAATGGATCAGAGTGTGTTGAGACAGACAAAAAAGAACATCCGACATGCCAAAACAAACTGAAACCTACCTGTGTTGTCAGCTGTAATAAGTCAATGGCTGCAGTTGATAAGACAGCTATACTGTTATCATCTGGATAGTACATCCGAAAGACAGTGAAGTTGTACAAGAAAGTATTCTTTCACTTGACTGACTTGTGTGTGCTTCATGCAAAAACTATTTTGGAAATATAGAAGTAACAGAAGATAGCACTAGCGAAATACCACTTGGAAATAATCCGTCAGTTGTTTGAAAAATTTCATAGTCAACTGTGTAAAAGTGCGATCCCACGGACAGCCAAAGAAGAAATCCCTTTCCAATTGCAGAATAAAGGCGGACATTATCGAGGGTTCTCCGTAGCAACGGAGAAAAAGGAGATTCCTCAGAGACGCTGTGTAGTGTGTACTGCTCATTCACAACAAAAAATGACGTGCATAAGTTGTAGAAAGTTTGATGTCGCACCCTGCATGGCGCTGTGTTTTGAAAAATATCACTCACTAAAGAAATATTAGGATGTTTTGGTAACTTTGTACGTTTCAAGTAAAGGAAAGTAAAAAATAAACAAAAGAAAGTAAATAAAAGTAAAAAAAAATGGTTTTTAACCCAGCCAGCGTAGCCCAAAGCCTGCGTCAAAACAGAGGGTGGGAAATCACTAAAGTAAAGCGAACTGAACGTGACTAGCTGGAAAAGAAAACAGCGAGCAAGAAGAAGGTAGACGTTTACTATCCGATTTGATACTGTGGAGAATCGACTTTAGGCTTTAATTACAAACGAAGCCATGAACCTATCGCAAAATCAGCTGGCCAGATATATTCTTTGTTTAACTTTGAGTCCGGAGACATGACACAAATTTGGTTTTAAATTTCGGTTATTATTTTTTAAGATAGTAGCAAGAAGTGTCTGAGATTTGGACGTTTCTGCTACCCACTACTCACTATGTACCTTGAAACACATACGTTCGGTGTTGATGAAATTTTAATATGTTGTAGACCCATACATGGACGGTCTAAGTCACAAGTTACAGGAATTACTACTCAAAGAGTGCCCATCATTTTCTAAAGCAACTGTTTTTTAGTCCGTAACAAACATATAACTGGAAGCGTTGGTTAGTTCCGAAGCTCTCTTTTGCGGTTGTCAGACACTGTACCCACTTTGACCATGGAGGGTACACTGTTTTCAGGAAGAACACAGCTGAGCAGTGGCTGTGAGCTCGCCGGAAGGTGCGGGAAGCCCGCAGCGGCCGCAGGCAGGCCTGGCTGGGTCGGCCGCCGCTCTGCACTGCGCTCCCTGCTCGGCCCCTGCAGCCGCGGAGAGGTTAAAGGCGTAGCAGGCGCAGTGGCGCGTGTCTCTTAATCACATTTCTTAATTGGAAGGTAATTAACAGAGTTTGATAAGTGCCAGTCGCACATTTTTCTAAAATTTCAAACATTGATGAAACTGTTTTGAGAACCTAAATGGTTGTTGACAGGTAGTTCAGTCAGCGCTAGGCGCGTATTTTCTTAAATGTCAAATTTATTGAAATTCCGGCTAACACATGCTTTACCGTGTGTTCTGAAATACTTTTCTTAATTACAGATTGTTTGGTGTGTAATTACATTTCATTTGTGTATTTTATGCAGTAAAAAGTTTTCTTAATTGTGTCCATAACTCACTGCTCAAGTTTGTTCAGATAAATTGTTATCATGCCAACTGTGAATGGCATTGCTGTTGCTGAGATAGCTCTCCCACTTCACAGCCTCGTGTGGTAGTCTGCCGCTACGACAGTCATTTCATTTAACAGTTGTGGAGCATTGCGGCTTCACTACTCCACTATTTGTATTCATTTATTTTTTTCTCGTAAGATGAATTTGAAATAATATTCGGAAGATTGCAGCCTCTAGCGTAAATATCCATATACTCGCGAAACAACTGTGACACAGGTGGGTAATAATATTTTGAAATATAGGGTTGGCTCTGAGCACTATGGGACTTAACATCTATGGTCATCAGTCCCCTAGAACTTAGAACTACTTAAACCTAACTAACCTAAGGACAGCACACAACACCCAGCCATCAGGAGGTAGAGAAAATCCCTGACCCCGCCCGGAATCGAACCCGGGAACCCGGGCGTGGGAAGCGAGAACGCTACCGCACGACCACGAGATGCGGGCTGAAATATAAGGATTCTGCTACGGTCGCAGGTTCGAATCCTGCCTCGGGCATGGATGTGTGTGATGTCCTTAGGTTAGTTAGGTTTCAGTAGTTCTAAGTTCTAGGGGACTGATGACCATAGATGTTAAGTCCCATAGTGCTCAGAGCCATTTGAACCATTTGAACCTGGCAGTCCATTTTTAATCGCTTGATGTCTGAACTTCATTTTACTTGGTCTGCGTTAATGAAACGTAATTTATACCAACTGAAATATACTGTAGTGTAAGCTATTAGATTCATGCATATTAATTCTATTCACGCTCAACCCATAATCTTAATGATTTTTTTCTACTTTGCTCATTAAATGCTGGCACAGTATTTGATACATATGTGTATGAACTGTTAGTGGAGGCTGTTGAGTAAACACTGAGTGGAATGTTACATTCACATTTCACAAAGTGCATTTATGTTGCTTGTTGCTAAGCTACCATCTATCTCTTCTTTTGGGGTACCATTCATGTTATGAGTAGATAAATAGCCAACTATCAGGGCTGACATATTAATATGTTGGGTTGATTTCATGAAAATAGGTTTCTGCATAATACTGACGTTATTAGTCTGTACTTGGATATTTTTATGTTTTCTCCTTGTGTTTAATTTGAAGGGGCAAATGTTCGTGTGCTTTCCAGCAAAAGGAACTTGTAATTCCATTGAGTGGTCACGTGTCAGTTGCTAGTCCATTAATTTATGTAGACATTCTTCGTCAGGTCAGTTGCTTTAAGACGCTTCTGATTGTTTAGTAGGAGAGTGATATTTTGGAATAGTGAATGGCTCAAGGGATTTGTCAGGGTCAGCAAAGTTAGTAATACCGGTAGGTGATGTTCCTGTTAGTGATGTTCCGATAGGTAGAACTTCGTAAGTGATATTACTGAATAGGATAATATTTTCTGATCTTGTGGAATCAATACTATATTAGTTTTACATTAATAAAACATTTATGGTACATATTTTTGGAACAGCCCACTTGATGTGAGATCTATATTGAAATTCTAACAAGGGAATGGTCAGACTTGTCATGCCGAAACATGTACTGCTTTTTTTAGCACTGTTATTTAACTGTGCAAAAGGTCCGTATGCAAAATTGTACCTGCTGACATGAACTGGAAGTCACCTAAAAAAATTCAGGAACATGGCTGTGTTTGCTGCTTGGCGCTTGCAGTGACAGCTGGCCACCCCTGGAAATGGCGAGTCGCGAGCGTTGTGCGCATGGTCGGGAAGTGCGGCCGTCTTATCGCGGCGTTCATTAAAGTGGAGTATCGGTGCACGGTTTTGGTGGAAAGGGGAAACGAATATTCGTTTCTGTGGCATGCACGTCCTTTTAATTTCCGGTACGTATTTCGAAACATACCGACCTGAAACTGGTTAGAGATGTGAAAGATATTCTGTACATGTTCATCTATACTCCGCAAGCCACTTTACGATGAACATTCAATCTCCCCTCACAGGTGATGGCGAACCCTGTAAATGTTTTGCTGCTTGCCATGGAGATATACCACAGACGCCAAATGAAGCAATCAACAGAAAACACGCGTGAAGACCGTGTGTTTTGCGACATGGTTGTTAAACTTCTAGACGAGCATGTAAATGGCGCAGACATGTGGCTATAAACAACTGAAACACTCGATATTGCAGACTGTGAATCTACAGACGGCGAAGACACCGACGAAAGTTGCACTCATGAAAACTCTTCGAGTGATAGTGCCACGTACCATCATCAATTATCTCCGAAAGTAACACCAGCAACTACAATTACCTTATCAGACAAAGAAAAAGCGGTGACGTATTGGTTGAACGAAAGTGGTAAGAAACGCCCACGTGTCAGTACTGTTCAAAATAAGTATCGCTTTGTCCGTTCTGAACGTGAATTGTATAGATGGGAAAAGGAAGTCGCTGGACGACGTAAGAGTCGACTGGAAATTGCGACGGAGATAAATGCGCGACTTTTTGAGCTATTTACCGATGCCAGACAACAGTCATTTAGTGTCAGCGATACAACTTTGCGAGATTGCCAACGCGATAGGCGCTAAAGAGTTTACAGGTTCTCGAAGCTGATTAGTCGCTTCAAAAGATCACATAAAATTGTGGCAAGAAAAATAACAAAATTTGTATCGAGCTTTTCTTACGAATGCAGAAAATGAGATCGCTAGTTTTAGTGAATAGAACGTGTACAATGCAGGTCAGTCAGGTTTTCAAAAAGAAATGCGTGCGGAAAGAACACTATCATTAAAAGGGGAAAAACATATTGAGGTGATTGCGCAGTCCACGACTGAACTCACCCATTCATATACTACAATGCCCATAATTAGTCTGGATGGTTCATTGCTGCCTAAACTATATGTGTGTCTTCAAGAACAAACTGGACGTTTTGGACTACGTGTCAAAAGTACAATGTTCTACGCAAACAATCTTGTGGTAGAGGCATCGAAGTCTGGAAAAATGGGAAATGAAAATGTTACATTTTTCATGCGTCATGCTTTTCTTTCGTTCTGCGGGAACAAATCTCTTCTTCTAGATTCATGGTCAGGTCATAAAAGGTCTGATTAATTAAAAGCTGTATTTCGAGCCCACCCTGACAAAGAAGTAGAGATACTTCAGATTCCACCTGGCACGACGAACGTAATCCAACCTTTAGACAGAGAATTTTTCCGTCTATGGAAGGCATTTTGCAGAAAACTAACAGAAAATTATTGTGTGCAGATCATTGCAATTTCCTGTCTATCACCGTGACAATATTCTCAAGCTGCAGTCAGTAGTACATTATCAATTTTCCTCCCCACGGTTTCAGAATTTGATTAAATATGTGTGGCACTCGTCGAAATATACTGATACTAGGCCTGATTCATTCCTAACACCAGCCCAGTTTTGTCTACGGACATCTAACAACGTCTGTGATTCGCAGGGCTGCCATATGTAGTCTTTGCTTGTATGTTCTTGGTGCACAAAAAACCTATGTTTTGAACATTGTATCAATATTTCGCATTTTTGCGGTAACTACAAGAAATAAAATTTGGACGTGTTCTAAACCGTATATTTATTTGTGTCTATTTCATAGCTATTTGGAAAGAATGTCGTAGTTAAAATATCAGCCATATTTGTCAACGAATGTTTCATTATCATACGATCGCTTTCACTGGGGGTATCAGCTCTCTCACTGCCGTGGCGAGAGAGCGGCGCATAGCTAACGCCACCTTGTCCCTAGATGGCGTTGGTATAACGTAGCGAGAGAGGTCAGGGTTGTACAAGAAGCAGTTATACGCGCGGAAACCATGCGACAATAATGTCTTACTTCATAAAATTGTTTACAGACTTCCAGGTCATGTCAGCAGCTAAAATTCTGCATACAGACTTCTTGCAATATTAACTCACAGTGGTAAAAAAAGCAACACAGGTTTCGACATGACAAGTCTGACCATTCCCTTGTAAGACAAAAACTTTTTTCTGCTAATTTTATCAAATATTGCTGTAGATTAAATGTACCTAATTGTATGGAATCGTAGCCTAAAAGTTTCGAAACTTGTTGACTTGAGCTGTGTCTGTGCCATTGAGCATTCACACTTATCTGCAGTTTATCTGTTGACAGTTGGTGATTTCAGTATCTGTAACGAAAGTTATTACTGGGTTTCTGTGGTCTGTTGCAACAGGCAGTTTAATGGAGTACTCAGAGTAACTTTGATTGTCAATTTCATCGTTGTACTTTGCAGTGGTGAAAATTTGCAGCTTCTTCAACCATTACCCACCACCTTCACGCTGACGTTAACTGTGATTTGACTAGAGCGGAATTAACAGTCATTTTCGCATTCCATAAGAAAACGAACTGCATTAACACACATGAGTTTGATGACTCTAGTAGATTTATTAGACCAGGGAAGTGTATATTCGACTTTGTAAATGTTCTCGCTTGAGCAAGTTAATGCCAGAAATTTGAAGTGTCTCAAACTACAAGTTTTGATTGTCTGCTGCTCGAATTCAGTACCAATGCCAAGCTGATTTATTACTTTACCCTTTACTGTGCACCCGTGGTGAAATTGATATTTTTTGATGTGGGAAGGAGGTTTGGATTCAGCTCAATGTGTATATGTTACTTCAGTCGCTAAGTTATCCCTCTGCAGAAGTGTCTTTGAGAGAATTCAGGTGTCGCAGGGGATGAAATTCTAATGTTACAAAAACCGCATAGGACGACAAACAAATGATAGAACTTAACAGATTAATAGCAGTTGAAGAGCAAAATCTTAGACAATTGTAACTGTCAAAACTAGTTGAAAATAAGTGAAATTCCAGGCGGATAGCTTTTGTTGAAGTTAACAATCTGAGTTACATGATAGACTAAAAGCTGCTCCAATTCAGCCTGTTAAGTCAGGTTAACGAGCAAGTAGCTATTCATGCAGCAGTTTTGGAAAATCTTGAACATTCAGTAGAAGAATTCAGGTCAACACAGAAAATTTTGTTTCAAGAAATAGAGTGTTGAACTTGCTACTGCTGTCGCCCAAATGGCTGCTAGTGGTAAGCAAAGCTGTGATAGACAATTGAAGGTCAGTGCTTATGTACAGAGCTAACAGTGTGTCAGGAGGAGCTGGTGAGTGCACCTGCTGACCATACGGTACGTGTCAAACCTGCATTGAGAGATGAATCTGAGCTAGGATTATTAACAGTAAATGTAAAACATGAGTTAGGCGTTAACGTGGTAGAGGAGGAACAGGTTGAACTATAGAACTCGTCATGGGCCTTGATGAAACTAAATTATTACTAACTAGGGAGGTAGCAAACCAAAGTTGAGTGAGGAGAAGCAACTTCAAACCTACAATTTTTTTGTGAATGCTGTCCCATCAAGGAGTAAATCTTGAAAACACGAATTTTTTCATGAATACTACCATACATCTACACCACTGGCCAAGAGGAAATGCAGATGATAAACGAGTATTCATTCGACAAATATATTATACTAGAACTGATATGTGATTGCATTTCCACGCAATTTGGGTGCATAGATCCTGAGAAATCAGTACCCAGAACAACCATCTTTGGCCGTAATAACGGCCTTGATACGCCAGGGCATTGATTCAAACAAGAGCTTGGATGGCGTGTACAGGTACAGCTGCAGATGCAGCTTCAACACGACACCAAAGTTCATCAAGAGTAGTGAGTGGCGTATTGTGACGAGCCAGTTGCTCGGCTACCATTGACCAGACATTTTCAATTGGTGAGAGATCTGGAGAATGTGCTGGCCAGGGCAGCAGTCGAACATTTTCTGTATCCAGAAAGGGCCGTACAGGACCTGCAACATGCGGTCGTGCATTTTCCTGCTGAAATGTAGGGTTTCGCAGGGATCGAATGAAGGGTAGAGCCACGGGTCGTAACACATCTGAAATGCAACTTCCACTGTTCAAAGTGCCGTCGATGTGAACAAGAGGTGACCGAGACGTGTAACCAATGGCACCCCATACCGTGATACGCGAGTATGGCATTGACGAATACACTCTTCCAATGTGCGTTCACCGCGATGTCGCCAACACGGATGCAACCGTCATGATGCTATAAACAGAACCTGGATTCATGCGAAAAAAATTACGTTTTGCTATTCGTGCTCCCAGGTTCGTCGTTGAGTTCACCATCGCAGGCGCTCCTGTCTGTGATGCAGCGTCAAGGGTAACAGCAGCCATGGTCTCCGAGCTGATAGTCCATGCTGCTGCAAACGTCGTCGAACTGTTCGTGCAGATGGTTGTTGTCTTGCAAACGTCCCCATCTGTTGACTCAGGGATCGAGACGTGGCTGCACGATCCGTTACAGCCATTCGGATAAGATGCCTGTCATCTCGACTGCTAGTGATACGAGGCCGTTGGGATCCAGCACGGCGTTCCGTATTACCCTCCGGAATCCACCGATTCTATATTCTGCTAACAGTCATTGTATCTCGACCAACGCGAGCAGCAATGTCGCGATACGATAAACCGCAATCGCGATAGGCTACAATCCGACCTTTATCAAAGTCGGAAACGTGATGGTATGCATTTCTCCTCTTTACACGAGGCATCACAACACCATTTCACCAGGAAACGCCGGTCAACTACTGTTTGTGTAAGAGAAATCGGTTGGAAACTTTCCTTATGTCAGCACGTTGTGTGTGTCGCCACCGGCGCCAACCTTCTGTGAATGCTCTGAAAAGCTAATCATTTGCATATCACAGCATCTTCTTCCTGTCGGTTAAATTTCGCGTCTGTAGCACGTCATCTTCGTGGTGTAGCAATTTTAGTGGCTAGTAGTGCATTTTTGCTACTAGATGACTGTCTCCAATGACCTCAATGTTAACTGGAAGTTAAACACTAGTCTTAGAATGTATAGATATGCAGGGTCAAGTGCAGAGCTCAGTGTGTGGAGGTAGTGTATTTTATGATGAGGAATCTAGCATAACATATCTAGTGTCTGCGTTTCTTTTTGTAACTAGGTTGTTTCCATGTGCTCTCTTTTGAGTATATTTTCACGTTTGAAAGGCCTTTTTTTTGCATGAATGAGGCATTAGTCACGTTTCTAGCTAGTTTCTTCTATACGAGTGGCAATATATCCAATAATCTTGCCACATCAGAGCTCACACGATCAAGAAAGTTCAGCAGTGTCAGGCCTTGGAAGGAGATTTGTATGCCGGAAGTGCCAAAGATGGCGGAATCTGTGAAACCATAATGGCAGACATTTCACAGTTCATGTAGAAATTAATAGTAGGCTGAGGAATCATGATACCTCAAAAAGAAATATGTACGTTACCATTATTTGCACGACAATTCTGATGGTGTAATAAGATTTTTAATATCTTTATTAGTTCGAAGTTTAGTATCTGATTGTAAATTATACAAGTAACACCCAGCAACGAATTTCCAAAATCTAAACGGTTCATCCGATTTTGTCGATCAATGTGTCTTTAGGAAGCTGTTAGTGTAAACCTAAATTAATATGAATTACAGGCGTGTATCTTGAATAATACATGAGTTATTGGAGGTCAAAGTGGCCAATTACTACTGATCACCTCACGCCATAAGTACTCCACAGTTACATGAAAAAACGGTAGTAGCATCCTTATAAATATATATTTATTAGTCTATGTCTTTGTTTACATCTGATTTATACTGTTCATGCAGAAATTGGTCAAATATGTACTGTGTTTCAGAAGGCACAGAGACAGTAGGCTACTGGCCTACTTTTGATTCTATTCTTTCGATGTGCGTTCATGTATTTTATTTATGTATTTAATAATGTCTGTTAGAGAGTGTTTATGGTCCAGCCATAGGAATTTTATTTAATTTGAAGTTATTTAAATGTAAATCCAGTATTTCATACGTGTTTCAATATTTTTGTGAATGTGCATTGGCTTGGAGACATGGCGGGAGCGCTCTAACCAATCACAGCGCTCGTTACAATGGTAGGAGACTACTGAAGACAATGCAGGGGCTGTAGGGCAGTGGGGGAGCAGCACAGGACACGAGGGGGCTCTGGACGGGAAGGCGCGACGAAGGGTCGCGTGAAACACTTGAAAAGTGTTGAGAAGTTTGCGCGTGGTCACGGGAGGCAGAAATATTTCGTAGTGCCGATTTGTGCACTTGTGAGATTTCCATGGCTTCTGCAGTGGAGACGTAGTATGCGTTTAGAAGTGAATATCTCGTGAGCTATGTTGTTGTTCATAACTAATTATATGAAGTAGAAATCTATTGTTTCCTTGTTACTCAACTTATATTTTATTTAATTGCTGGACCATCGACATCAATAAGTGTTTTGCTGAAATATACGGCATTCTTAAAAGTACTTCTGCTATGGTATTCAACATTTAAAGTCGTTAAAATAGAACCTGCAAATTTTATTTAATAGCAATCTTTCATTTATAAATTTCTATGTTACATTCACAACACGTAGTTGCCGAGTGACAGGAATCTTCGACAATTCGATTCATATGTGTATTCGTATTGTATACTGTAGACTCAGCAGTATGTGGTATGTAATGTGGAAACTACGTACCCCACCCCTTAGACAACGAAACTAGCCAAAACTTTAAATATTTCAACTCCGAGGCTGAGGGTACGTAGTTGAGGGCCACGTTTTTTTTCCTTTTTTTTTTAGCATAATGACAAATGAGATAGTTTGAGGTGCTCTTACATCATGTAAAATATATAATTTCTTAAAAATTTAAATGAAAAGTATTAATGTTCCACAATAATACTTATTAGTTCGTTATGAACTGGCTGTCGGGTTTTAAGGTTATCGTCAGGCAATTTAATGCTAAATCGATACTCCACACACCTTCAGCAAGCACTCATAGCTGTAAAAAGAATACTGTACAGATATGTGACATTTTATAACTGTATCGATACAAAACACAAGCATGATGTAATACCTAAGGACTCTGGTAAAATAAATCTGATATTACAGCATATTCGAACATAGAACTATTTGAGTATACAAACAGAAATGTTCTACAAGTTAGTAATTTCATGGGCTACTATGTAATACGGGCAACTGGTGAATGTAATGAACAGACCAAATAAAGAGAGGGGACGAAAGAAGTCTATGGGATGTGGGCGTGGAACGCTTATAACAAGCTCATTAGCCAATGATGAGGGGTATAATAACTGGATGCTACTTTAATAAGGGTGAGTAATGGGACTGTGTCTAGTTATTAAGGACCAACTCGGGGTCCTTTGACCGTGGTTTGTCATTGGGCAGAATTCAAAGTAATATTAGTTTTCTTCCCTTAGTTAGTTTATGGAGATCGCCACACTTTACATCATATGAATGACATTTACTCAGAGCATGTTGAGCAAAGGTGGAATCTTTCTTTCTCTGTCTCCAGCTACCTTCATGCTCAGTTAGTTTAGAACTTATAACTCTACTTGATTGACCTACATATAATTTGCCACACAGATTATAGGAAATTCTATAAATTCCGCTCTGTTCTATAAGTTGATGGTCTTCTCCCAAGTCATTTCTGAACTTCATTTTACAGTGGTGTGAAATCAGCTGTTGAAAAAATTTACTCAGTTGTATGGGCGTACCTGTCCACTATCTGGGAGAAGACTCTAGCAACTTTTTAGGCCTCGCCATTGACATCAGGAACCAACAGCATGGATTTAAGATGTACAGAAAAGTAACCTCAGCATCCACAGTAGTACAAGATAGTTGCCAGCTTCCCTTAAGACATAAACATGCAACCTTCCACTCCAAGGTGGACCACATGCTATCTGCAATTAAAACCAATACAGACTTTGAAAATGAATAGAAAATAATTAAACAAACAGCATAAAGTAATGGTTATAGGCCTACACCTCTTTGACAATACACTCAGCAAGAAGAAGAGACAGAGGGTAACAGCTCTCCTTTATCCACTTCAGATAGTACAAAACCACATTGATAACAAATAGGGCCCTATGCTATATATGAACTTCATAGGCTCTTGCCAGAATCCAAAATCAAGGAAATATATTCCAGCTCCTTACACTAGGAATACTGTTGCCCACCTTGTGTTCAACAGCAAAAATCAGATTCCACCACCTTTAGAACAGGATGGGATTTGTAGAATTTTCTGCAGTCTATGAT
Organism: Schistocerca cancellata; assembly: GCF_023864275.1. Taxonomy (NCBI): domain Eukaryota; kingdom Metazoa; phylum Arthropoda; class Insecta; order Orthoptera; family Acrididae; genus Schistocerca; species Schistocerca cancellata. Next base: position 43,949,554 of record NC_064626.1, on the reverse strand, counting down.
GCAAATTATGCGTAGGTCAATCATACAGGGCTATAACCACAAGACTGAGCATGAAGAGAGTTGGAGACTGAGAGAGACCGTCCACCTTCACTGAACATGCTTTGAATGAATTTCATTCATATGATGGGAAATGTATTCTTCATAAAGGAACTAAATGCAGAAAACTAACATTACCTTAAATTTTGTCCATTAATGAACCCAGTCACAGAATTCTGATTTGGTCCTTAGTGACCAAACACAGTTCTATTACTCATCATTATTAAAGTTGCATCCAGTTATTATTGCTCTCACCATTGGCTGATAAGCTTTCCACAGACTTTTTTTCTTCCTCTCAATTTATTTAGTCTGTTCATCACATTCACCAGTTTGTAAATGAGACACAGCACTCTGTGCCATTACTCATTTGTAGAACATTTCTTTTTATACACTCAAATAGTTTTAGTGTTTGAATATACTTTAATATAAGATTTATTTATTCAGAGTTTCTTTAGGTGTTACATCATGATTGTTCCGTGTTGATATAGTTTTAAAATGTCACATGTCTTTGTACAGCATTCTTTATACACCTATAAATTCTCGCTGAAGTTGTGTGGACTAACTGTTTAGCATTAGGTTATCTGAGGATGGCCTCAGAAGCTGAAAGGCTGTTCGTAAAAACAGACTAATAAATGTTCTTGTGGAACATTTATCCTTTGTATTGAAGTTATTAATATATCTATGTTCCTCAAAGAACTGACAGAATATTCCATAAATACTAATGTTTGTTTTATATTTGGTTTATTCCTTAATGAGGTAATTGGCTACATCCATTATGCAGCTTATTCTTTGAGTATCAGATCTGATTTGAGGAATGTCGTGTTTCATCATATGTTTTTCATGAATATTTTGATATAGTGTATTGGATTTATGTGAATAATGTATGATATAATGAGAAGATACAGGCAAGAACTTGTTTGTTGTGGATCTCAAACTGTGACACGTGATTATGAGTGGATATTTTCTGTGAAGTAAGGTTCAGTATATGCTGTGAATGTTATGTAGGAGCATTTATGTCAGTTATGCTTAACCCTTACTTGATGTTATATTTGATGTATCCCTGAATACGTGACCTTCTTTGATAGAAATCAGGCTTGATGGAAGATAAGTGTAGACACCATCTGATATGTTATGCGTATTCGTATTTTCAAAAGTTTTAGTTACAACTGTATGATTCCACAGTTGTCTGGATGAAGAGATGGCTCTGTCTCAGTATGTTGAAAAGTGATATTTTATTTGCAGTGATGGTCTCTCGATCTGTGTGAGATGGGTATACAACGTGAAAGATTCCTCGTTTTGTCGATATTTGAGCCATAGTGAGTATCCTGTGAGGAGGGAAGGAATCTGTTGTGTCATAGCTTACCATCTTAACGCTGACTGTGTATGTGATGAGTGCAGCAGGCTCAATGTCACTCCTGCCGGGGAAGCATATTTCGTCTCTCATTTTCTATGCTGTTTCCGACTCTTGTTCTACACTGTGTCTGTATGAGTGTAGATCTGTTACAATCACTGGACTTTCTGTGAGAGTTGTTTAAAAAGGTTGGCCATCTAAGAGAAAATTTGTATGTCCACGTGATACAAAAGTGAAATGGTCCTTTCGGGTAGCGTGAGAAATAGTGTATTGTGTGGAGGGAAATAACAATTGTGATTAAGGTCTCGGTATGGATCTCATTTCACTAATACTCGATCAAGATTTACGATGATTATTCCAGACTGCGATGGCCCCATTTCTCTATGCAACAAAGCAAGTATCACTCAACCTTATGTCAGAGATTCACACTTGTATAATTTTGATAGAGATAAGTTTTTCATTCTGCAATAACTCATATTTGATGTCCGATTAAAGACAGTGAAGTAACGCCGCTTACATTCGCCTATTTCAGGTAGTGTTTGTGGCCTTCTTCTGTTGCCGCACGCTGTTCTTGCTTCCTGTAGCTCTGAGTCGCATTTGAACCTCCTTGTCAGCCTTCCGCCTTCTACTGAGGAACACAGATTCCCTAGAGTCTCTTGCGACACCCTGTCCCCGATAAAAAACGTTCCAGTTGTTTCTGAAATTTTATCTTTCAGTTAAAGCAATAACTCATTATGTGCCTTAAGAATTTCAAATACGTGCCGTTTATATCTAAGTAAACCAATTCAGTCTTTCCACTAATAATTACCAATTGCGTGAAAGTTTAACGTAGTGATGAAAGCGCAGCACTTTTAATTTTTCTGCTATGTTATCCACATATGGTAGGTTATATATTGGTTTCAGTGAAGCTAGCCACATTGTAACTGGATATACTGCACAACAAACTTGAATACGTCTATATCTGTAGCCTTTGGCCGTGTTGTGTACTGCTAAGCAAGAAAAAATTTTTAAGGAGAAAAGGCTCACCATTTACATCACTACAGACTTTTAATGCCTGCTTGTGGTGCATGTGAAAATTAATGTAATAGGAGTGTATTCTACATGCTCATTATCATAGCAACACCGCTATAAAATTATAGTTCAGAACAGTCCATGTTCACCAATGTTGCTGTAGTAACATTTAGCACACTCGACTTTTTTCTTCACAACACTTTCCAGAAAGTTAGCAAAATCACGGTACAAGTTGTAATGAAACATCCTCGTATCCAAGGGAACGAAGCCGTAAAGTTGATGAGTGGGACTCTGGCTGCGGGTCAGGCGGTAGAAGTGGCGCAGCTCTACCGTTTCTGCGCTGCGGAGAGTCGAACCCAGGAGTAGCCGGCAGAGGGCAGGAGCTGTCTGCGCCGCCTCCCTGGACAGCGCGTGCGAGGTTGCTATCACCATTAACATCTGTAACGACTGCCACGACAGAACCAAAATCTGTATCACCACTGGTTGTTTCTGCTGCTGTGTTAAGACTGTGGCAACTGCATTCCAAGAAGTACCGCACAGCACTGTCATCACGAATAAAGCTAGGAGTATCTGGTGCGCTGAAAGAACCTCCTGGGACAGGTGGCACAGCGCGGAGTAGACTCTCCTCAGCTTGCGGTAGCGATCTGCAAGTGGTCGCCGCTGGCATCTCACTTGCGCTGTAGCTCTCAGACACTGGTTGAGCTGGCGCAAGTCACTTCGCACAAGGAGAAAAAGTCCCACGTACCTGGAAACAGCTGTAGGTATAATACCACTGGAGAACAATGATAATAAATATGCCCAGTTCATGCCGTGCCACGGATATTCCATCGTCACAGCAGCTACATGTAGCACGAGACACCCTGCGTACACCAATTCGCAAGAGATTCTTACCGCCCTGCTGGAGAAATGGTTCGACTCCAGGACGCCACTGTCCCGATAAGACAACAGAGTGACGATCCTCTGGTACTTGTGGTTGTTCCGAAACAGGTCTGCGGCGACCGCCATCACCATGGAGGCGCAGTGTATCTTCATGTAGGTTACCAACCACAGAAAAGTGATGGAATCCTTTTTTTTCGCGTTCACAGCTTGCAACCAGTTTACCGTCAGCGCTGTTATTGCCAGGCTCATGACGAGAACAGCAGCTGCGTACAGTGTGCCAGCACGTGTCCTCCGTATTTCACACCTCTCAGTGTCCACTGTGAACGGCGTCAGCCCGAAAAACTTGCAGATGGCGTGGTATGGTGCTGCAGATCTTAAGAGGGCTCTTCTATTGGCCAGTTCAACGTCGGCTACCATTCCAGGATACCTTCGTTACCTGTGATAAAAGAAAAAAGTTCCCCAGTTACAGCTGCTTGCATTACACACAGAATTAATCCAAAAATCTCGGCATAGATTTGATTAATAGAGTAAACTCAGTCCTGAGATAGCACTTCCAACATAAATGTGTTTTCCTTAACGAATGTTTTCACAAACCATGATGAAATTGAGCGCTGTCACAATTATTATTTTCCTAAATGTGAAATCAGTACAAAGATATAACCTACGTAAAAACACCAAAAGTAGACCATCCAGTATAGTTGCCGCATCTCTGCAAATTGCAAATAGTGAAAACTAAGATAACTCGAATCACTCACAAATTGTTGAGTATGATGTGTTTTATGGCGGAGGAGCCGCGACAAACACTTCGCTGTAGAAACGGCTTACGAAGTCACCGCCACACTTTTAATAGCGGGCCGACCGGTCCGCTGGAACAGTGAACAGAAAGATGAAAACCCAAACACTCTGATTAAATAACAGTCGGTACTTATCTTTATTAACGAAGATACAGAAACACAGTAGTGAACACCGTGTCTACAGAAATCTGTCTAGATCGAGTCGGAGCGGCTAGGTCAGCGTCGGCTGACGACAAACATCAACTCTGCTGCGATGAACACACAACGTACTAGTAAGTACACAAACGGTGGCGAGCATACCACTGAGCGGCGAATACAGAACTGTCCTGGCGCTCGCGACTCCAGCGCTTAAGAAGCCAGAAGCCAGCGGTGGCGCGCGCAGACTTGCGGCGATTTCCTGTATCGCTGGCGCTGCTTATGCGGACGGCGTCCGGACTTTGATGCTGCCAACCTTTTGGCAGCGGGCTCGGCTGGCACCACTGGCTAGGATATAACAATGTGTAAGTAAATCTTGGTTGTTTGGTCATATGTTCATTTAACAAAATTGAGAAGACTGACTTTGCTGTAATACGTTTATTAAGTACTACAAGTATTTTTACTGATTCGTAAAAATCACCTATAAAGCACATTGCAAAGTTTATTGTTTGCAGTAACTTTAAGGAGTCTTGGTTATATGACAAACAGAACGTGAAACATTTAAACATTCTGGTTAAAGTAACTAAATAAATGAAAGTAAATAAGACAGTAATGAAAGAAAGTTACGAGGAAATATTTGATCACAATCGGGAAAATTACAGATGGCCCACTAAATCACTTACAGATGGAAGCAGTGGTTGCCACTTGAAGGAGCAGTGTCAACAGTCATAAAGATAACCCAAGCAAACCCAAATCATCTGGAAGAATGGAAATTCATAGAACATTTCTCCCATATACGAGTTTAACAACTCTGATTTCATCTGAAAATTTTTGCCAATGTGGTATGACAGTGAACTGAGCTTTTTTGTTATCATGTTTCCCTGTTAGCATAATGTCGCCATTTACTTTATTTTTATTTACGTATAACTTTATACTAAAAAAATTTATCGACTAAAGTGCGATCGTAACTATTGTTTTCTGCAATTTTTGCTACTTAAATTAGATCTAAACAGTTTATTTTACTATGGTGCTCATGATCGATCATAAATTTGTTTTTATGTGAAATCAAATAATGGAATAATAACAATACAGGATGAATAGTTTACTACTCACCACATATAGGAGGCATTTAGATGCAGACAGATACAATGAAAAAACGGTCTAAATACTAAGCTTTAAGACAAAGTCTTTCTTGAGAAATGGAAAACACACACATATTTACATAAGCACAACTCACACAGCAATGGTCACTGCCTGTGAGTACCAAAGTGCGACTCATGCGAAGTCCGGCTCCATCGTCCAGAGACAGTGGCCATGTCTGTGTGAGTTGTGCTTGTATGAATGTGTGTGTGTTTTCTACTCCAGAGGAAGCTAAAGCTCAACATTGTAGCAGTCTTTCTGACAGAGCCACTTTGTGAGTCAACGCTTCCTCATGTCGTGAGTAGCGGTGTATCGTATCCATACTGTTCATATTTTTGTTTAATTATTCCATTCAGTGAAATATATCTATTTATTTTTCTGATCGGTCTTGTAATATTAATGTTTCATCTACATATCTTTAGAAATAAAGAATTTTTTAATCCATTTGGGGTGCTTATGAGGAAATTAGTTCTCAGTATGGTGTAATAAAATGTTAGGTAGTGTACCAGCAAGGTAATTTCCCATTACTTATTCTAGTACATGAGTGGTTCATTGAACTTGGAATAGTTGTGGAAGAGTTACGCTTCTAGTAAAGTAATAAAATTGGTCCACAATTATTGCATTTGTATTATGATGTGCGGGTATATCATGTTTGACAATTTTAGTGGACTCACGCACAGGTCTGTTGCTGCACACGCTGATTTCATCCTACAAAATATGTTTTAAGTGGTCTAGGATGTCGACATCTGAGTAAGTATATAAATTATTCTTTTACTCAGAATGCGAGGCTATTTATACAGTTTATTACTGGAATGATAGGGTTTGTCTCTTTATGGATATTTGGTAGTGACTGCAATGGTCTTACCTTGGGGCGAAACGTTTTTTTCCTTCCGTCAAGTGAATGTTCAGTATTATTTAGGTATTTTTCATTAGGACAAACATAAGCTGGTTGGCTATTTCTTCTATACATATGCTGTTATTTTTGTTGGAAACTTAAAGATTCTTCTTGTAGAGACTGTCTTGACTACTACCGAAACTCCTTCGTGAGTTCCTACCGGATTGCTAGTGTTTATTATTTCACAAATGGCGTCAATGTTTTCTTATTGAGGAAATTATCGGGTAATATAAAATGTTCATGTCGTCAGTTCAAGCTGGGGATAAGCATCAGAACACACACCAGAACACAACGTTGTCACTGCCTACAATAATGCTATAAACTCAACCATTCAGGAGGGTATAAGTTAAAATGCGGTAGCCTTGAAATAGCATACATAGCACTGACAGGATGATTTCAAAACAATATTGGTAGGAAACGTGAACGTCACTGACATGACAGTGTCTTCATTTAGTTCACACCTAAAACTACGAAAACATTCAGATAGAGGCGTAGCACAGTTCTTCGCAGTCTCAACCATTGCTGGAAGACGCAGCTAACTAAACATTTTAGATGAATTATGTAGCCTCACATACTAGACAAAACGTCTTGTCATTTTACGATTGAAATGGCACAGCTTCAGAGACTTCTCTGGTCTCACACATTTATTATTTTACCTATACACACTCTAGAGGCAAGTGAAAATTTGTACCAAGGTCAGGAATCGAACCGAGATCTACTGTTTATTCGTTAACCACTACGCCAAATTTTCACTCGCCGCTTCAGTCGGTAGGCGATTGACAAAGGTCTTTAGAATGTGCTGAAAACAATATATGTAACTTATTAGTTGCATGAAAAAATAACTGGTGTGGAACAGCACACACCGGAGGTAAACGGACTCTGCAGTGCTGATACCACTGATGGGTGGTATGTTTCCCAAGTGTCCCAATTGCAATCTGTAAATAGATATGAATATTATGTATTGGACAATTTCTGGAGGTCAGCCTAATTCTGTCACCAATAATGCACAAGTTGCGTTTAGTGCCGTTATACTTTAAAGACTTTTTCCAGTTCAGTTTTATTGATCTCCACCTCACCTCACAAGGTACAAAGCAATCCTAGAGAGCCACCCATCGTACAAACTTTAATGTAGCACACTCACCCCATCAGAATTGAAGACTCCAACTCATTCTCGTCCCGCAGAGCTGAAATTTACGTATCTCTTAGTTGTTCTTCGTCACTTTTGCGTTTTCCCAGCCCCATGCAGTATCGACATTGTTATATGGATTGAAGCAATGTTAGTGACTGCTGGCGATCTGATTCCCTTCCTGACCCCACCGCTCCCTGAGGGACAGAGTGTGTGTATCAAATCTGTCTGTAGTGTACAGCTCATGTTTTAGTGCGAGAACATTCTTCTAAATGTTTACGTAGCAGGTATCTGACGCGGCACGGAGGTTACAGCGCAGTATCTACACAGCTGGATGTGGGAATCCACATAAAAGCCACCTCTAGGCTGGCTGGGTGAAGAGCGCTCATAGCTAATCCAATAGGAAAGTTCCACCTGAGACAGGGTCACCTCCCCGAATCAATGAAGCAGTGCGGTAACTCACTCGGATATCTGAGCAGGTACGTACCTCCTACTTACTACATCCCAGGTAATATCTATTCCCAACATAAGCATTGCACATCCGTTTTCAAGCAACATTCCTCACAACACTTTCCTAATCTTGACTCCTTATTTATAGTTTCGATCAGCCCCGTTATCACCAGCCAGTTATGGAGGATTTCAGGAGTAAGTTGAAGAAAAATAATATGTTTAGGCAATGTGAAAATCGAAGAATCTTGAGTGTGAAACTCATGCTGTTAGCAAATGAAACGATCTGGCGACCATGGTGGGCAGAGCAGCTATATCAACGCCATCACAGACGCCGACGCTAGCGTCTCCGCGAGTGCCGACGCTCTGCCTCCAGCGGATACCCCGGAGGGAACTTCAGGGGATGTAAGACAGCCCAACACCCTCAGAAGCTCAGTTCATAGCGTGACTGACGATGGCGACATGTGTGACCGCTGAAATATTGTGCCCGCTGGACACTATGAACCGGCAGTGCATTCGTCAACTGTTCGATCAAGCAAAAAACTTGTTAGGATCCCCCAGCCGCAGGGGACCTAACGTAGCAGGGTGGCTGACAGATGGTGTGTGGGAGAGAGGGGAGAATCACGGCAGGGTGTGCGGAAATACACAGGCAAGCATGACACTGACGCTTATTCCGCCAAAGAAAACACAGTGCCTCTGCTGCAAGTGTTAGTAGTCTCTCGTCTCCACCATGGTGGCTAGAACGTCACGTTCCTCTCTAGTGATCAAGTGCACCTGGGTTTTCCCAGCCTACCGGTTTATCTGCTCCCTGAAACCGCAGCGCTCTCCTACTGTCGAGGATACCCTGCAAGATGTTGGATATGAACCCTCTGATACTATCAGTTCCATCTTCCCATGACGGTCGAGGGATTCCGATTAACGCCAACAGCAGTATTCTGGAACAAAAAGATGCAGTCTTGATAAACCAAGATTCTTATGCTGTCGACATTCAGCAGGTACTGGCATTTCTACTTTTTACACGAGGCATAACTCAGCCATCTCAGAAGCAAATAACGTGGAAATACGGTATATGAATGAGCGACTGCATGCTTGTTCTTCAGTTATATTCGATATCTAATTTGCATTATTCCTATCCACGTCGTGCTTTTGCACTGATATGCAAACCATCTGCATGTAAAGCGTGCAGTGCACTTCAGCTAATTTGCGTTTATTGCGTGTCGCGTTCAAGATCAAAGACTTGCAGCCTTAATGAACATTGGTGTAGTTTTGTTCCTTCGGTACTGAATTACAAAGTGCGTGGATGACAGTCATTTGTTATGGATTACTATTATGTAATGGATTACTATTATGTAAAGCACGAACCTGTTTCCCAAGAGCATGTAGTCCATTGGCCTTAACAGTTCCGTCTGAGAGTTCTTACTGCGCCTTCCTCGGCATTTCTGGTCGCTGAATTAATATTTGGGAGGTGACAGATAAATACGTTGCGTCTTTGAGAAATGACGCAGAAGGTTTGGGCTGTCACTCTATTGTACGTTCGTAATGAAAGAAAAACACATTGATTAGGACATGAAAAAAGAAGTGGTCTTAAATTGACATGTTGTGGGAAGGAAGTCATATTTTAAAGAAGTATTATTTATTATGGTAGCTGTCATTTTAATAGCCACTGTAGGAACTGCCGAATCAATACAGAATACTAAAAGCCACACGTTTCTTTTCTGCTCCAATATTTATTTGTTTGTCTATTTCGTATTTTTTCATACCCTTTGGTGTTAATGTTATTTTTTATCTGCTTCATACTCTCGGAATTAATTATCTAACGGCTATGTAGCACCATGCAGTCTCACATTCATCTCATAAGAGAAACACAGTTGGGCAGGAGACTAACAGGTAGGGAGTTAGCACTTTGGATGAATGCAGTGAGAACCTGTTACTGGATCACATAGCGACGACTGTTACAACAGTTTTTTATTATTATTTACTTGTTGACTATTTTTAGTCAGTTACTTCAGCTCTGAGATACCACATACATTGCATGGTAAAATTCTCATATAACATGTCATATATTAAGATACAGTTATCAATGTATTCTTTTTTTCCCAATTTTTATTAAAGAACATCAAAAGGTACTGGGGCCAGCTGCAGTCTGCCTATTCAGCCGTTTCCAGGAGCAACAAGACATTGATTATGAATATTCATTACAATTATTGACGTATTTAGGAAGTTTAAAATGCTGCCAAATTATAATCATTAAGAAGTATATTACTATTCTTACATTAAGTGTTTAGCACAATATGTCAAATATTTATGCATTTGTAAAGTAATGTTGAAGATGTTTCATGCATGGGAGTCTGATTCTTTAAATAATTATTACTTTTTTTGGGGAGTTGGGGGGGGGGGGGCAGAGGGAGTCACTTCTATGAAAAAATAGTATTTAGAATCTAAGAGCACCAAGAGGAATAAGGTAAATTACTTGTTATGGAAACAAATTAGTTTACTTTCTATGGATTGTTCCTGTGACAGGTAATGATTCAGATATAGAACCCAGAAAGCACACTATATACTATTCTACTACCGTACTTCCCCCCATTGCTAAACCACAGATCCTTAAATTTAGAACTCTGCAATACTAAACGTCACTGCTGTATTGAATAATTTAATATCTCGTTGAAGCATACGTATTTTAAAGTCAAATTTTTTAATTGTTTCGTGGCAAGTTCAAAACTATATTTATTTTCTTATGTATTTATCAAACCTTTTTATATTACAGAATAACATTACCGATATCAAATATGTGACTAAGAATAATAATACTTCCTTATAATTTTTCTCTCTTGATCTTTTAAATGAGCCATGCTAGTGCGTGTACGTTAGTAGTAGCAATGATGAAATATCCTTGGGTTTCCCTTCGTACGACTTCGACGAAATTCCAGGACGTTTTGATGAATGTCACTTCCATCTCGTACAAGTGTCAAAACTGCAAACTAGTAATGCGTTAGTTAACCACATGTTGTGCGAGTTTACAAAGTCGACACGGAATTCCTCATGTGAAAGAACATGTGAAAGCTAAGTAAAAGATCTAGCAAATGCACCCAATGATAGATTAGCGAAAGGACACTTCTGTCTCAAATAAAAATCCTGATCAGTAAGAATGTACTTTCTTTAAAAACAAACTGACACTTCGGTGAAATAATGGCCTCATTAAACACTAGGACTGGGAGCAGTTCCTCAGCAATACAAACCAACATATTAAAGGTTTGGAAAGCGAGTGTCTGTATTGTAACGTATTTTAGCTGCTCTAACTGAATGGAATATCCGATATTTATATGTGCGATACACTAAGTCACTTCAACTCAAAATTATGTGTGCCTTGTAACACTATACGCCGCAGTAACAGGTTCGTCGTATTTATAAGGAGGTTGCGCACTACTTTTTTAAGCTGGGCACAGGATGGTCGGTTGGTTTGGGTGAGGGGACCAAAGAGCGAGGTCATCGGTCCCATCGGATTAGGAAAGGATGAGGAAGTAAGTCGGCCGTGATCTTTCAAAGAAACCATCCACCATTTTCCCGAAGCGGTTTAGAGAAATCACGGAAATCATGAATCAGGGTGACCGGACAAGGGTTTGAACCGTCGTCTTCCGGAATGCGAGTCCAGAGTACTAACCACTGCGCCACCTCGATCGGTCTGAGCACACGTTTCCCGCGCTCGCTTTCTTGCCTTCGTTATTTCCCACATTTTATGGTGGAATTATTAACGTATACCGAGCCCTTTCAATAAATCAATGCACGAGTGGTGGAGTAATAACTGCACGACGCATATCGTTAGCACTAACGTGTGTTCTGTGGTTGACTCGCTTGGACCTGTTGCCAGATTATTCTTCTCCGATGTCAGTATACATTAATGCCGGACCACTAGCATCGCTTCAGGTTCATATTTTCATTTGCTATCTGCAACTGAAGGTGTAATGCGTGAACTTTGTTTCACCAAGTTATAAAAATTCAAAAATATTTCAAATTATTCTCTTTTTTTACGAAAAACAGTTTATAATACAAAATCACAAATTAACGTTCACTCAGTAACGATTACAATGGGTTCCAACGAAGTAATGGAAAGCAAATACATCCACGTAAATTACTTATATCTTTGGGTCCAACTTTAAGCTAGTTAGCGATACAAGATATCAGTATTTTCATTTAGTAGACTTTTGCGGTAGCTACAGTATTGGTCCAAACTCTCCATTTGCCCACTGTCAAGCAAAGTACAGGATGTTGCAGAAAAACGAACTCTAAAAGTGGAATGTTATTATAGGCAACACTTAAATGTCTGCCACGCGTTCCAGACAGGTCCGCCATTTGCCGAGATGGAGCATTGGAGAGGGCCTGGGCGGGCTGTGGCAGCGAAGGCCTCTCACGAGGACGGTGGCTGTGTGTCGCTGCTGCTAGACGGGAATACCGCCGTCAGTTCGGCGATAGAAGGGGTGATGCTTTACCGTCAGCACATGAAATCATGTTGGGGTGAAAAACTGTGAAGCAACGGGAAGTGCACTTCAGCTGAAACCGCCAGGAAGGCCCAGAAGTTGTCACTCACAGGAACGGGTAGAGGACGTTACTGGTGCGAGGGTAATCCTCAATAGCTCCATCAACGCCCCTTACACGGCCAGAAAGCCACAGTTTGGTGCACTGCCTCCTCAATGGCCATAAGGGATGCTTTCTTTTTTGAGGACGAACATGAACTTGCGACCACAACCATATCTCAACGGTATCCTGCCATGGTTGGCACATTCCTCGCACCTAAACTTGAACTGTTTCCTGCCAATGACTACTGGTAACGGCAACATGGCGCTACGTCTCATTTTGCTCAAATTTCAGTGGCAGCACTGCCCAAAGGGTTTGGCAACCACATCATTTCAAGGACTAGGGACATTTTGTGGCCTTCAAGACTTGCCAACTTATCGATCTGTGATTATTTCTTTTGTGAGTCCCTTAAACAAAGGCGCAAGATAGACTTCTGCACATAATTGCCGAAATGGAAGACAGCATTCACGCTGAAATCTGAATCATTCCTATAAAGTTGCTTCAACGTCCCATAAACGATTTACAGCGAAGATTGCAAGGGTCAACGTAACAATGGTGGCCATCTACAAAACATCATTTCCCAAACATGAGCGGTGCGTGAAATGGCAATACGCGAGGGTTTCGTTGTTGTGATTGAAAATTTCTTACAGTATATTTCTCTAACTGTTTCGCTGTATCGAAATAGGCCCGCTTTTCTATTACACACTGTATTTGTTTAACAGTTACAGATTTCTCCCGAATACGCTCACAACCGCTACGCGCTTAGTACCCCGTTTACTGTAATCAATAATTCTTGAATTGGTGTCTCTTTCATAATCACCTCCCTACAACTATATGTGTGTGTGTGTGTGCCACGCTGCTGGCTTCTACGCCAGCTACTCTCATTGTTACGTTCTCTGAACGCAGCACTGGTCCGTTGCTAGGCAATGTTCTTTTGAACTGGTCAACCCGGTTGTTCTTGCCGCATTTAGAAGAAGTTTCGCTGCTATACATCGCCGTACTTTTGCAACCTGGTGGACACCGGGTGCCTACTAATGCAGGTAAAGAACATACTTCTTCTCTGTTATCATTATATAACCAGTGTACCGTGCTTTTCACACTGAAAGGTATGGATTACGGAAGGCCGATACGTACTTTCTTAGTCGTGAAGTAGCTGAAAATAAAAGGTCACCTGGGTGTGTAAAACTGTACAAAAAGCAAAAAATTACAAAATAATTGTTTGGGTGCAGTAAAGAACGAAGATTCGTTTCTGTGACACGTGGCCATTATCCGTGGTTGGTTGACGCGCTTTTTATTGTGACGGTTCTAAACAGTTTACCATTAATTACTTTTGCGTCAACATTGTGTTTGGTTATCAAACTAACTTGACTGAAAGTCTGTTGGATTAACTCCTCCTCCTTACACTGGGAAATTTTTGTGTTTTGGTGTTTAATGTATCAATCATGTATAAAGTGAAACAATCAACGCTCCCTCGAATAATGATATGTGTGAAACAGGCCGATTAAACGCCATGCCTAAGATTAGGCTAGTGTAACTTTATAGCTTATGCTCCTCTTCGCCGTTCATAAACTGATCTATTAGGTCTACAACTTTGCTTTCGCCACTTGCAATAGATGGCAGCAGCGGAAAGTGGTGGTGCAGGTGGCAGCTAGTAAGTGTCACAAAATGAGCTGATGCCTCTGTGAGCATAGTGCCATCAGAATATTTGTCTGTTTGTGATGACATCATGAAGTTAAACTCGACGGAATATGTCAACTTCCGTGCGCAGTTCTAGTCGCCGGCTAGAAGTATTAATTTTCTGCGTTAACATGAAGAAATCTGCGGCAGAGGCTCATCAAATGCTGCGTAAGATATGTGGTGAGTTTCCTATTAGTGAAATAACTTGAAGAGAATAGTTTCTGTGCTTCAGAAACGGTGATTTTGACATTGGATACCGGAGCGGCGGTGGAAGAAAAAAGATTTTTGTAGTTATTGCAACCGACGGAAACAATCACAGGAGAACTATGTTCTCGAAAGCAATTTATGCATTTGAGCCCAATCCTGGAAGACAAATGGCCACAATACAGTGACAGTCATGACAAGCTGATTTTGCAGCGTGACTGTGCCACGGTTAGATGATGCCAAGTGAAGAAATGATGAAAATACAGAACAATAGTGTAAAACAATTTTGGCAAATAGACTTAACGAATCCCAAGATTGCGTAGGAGAGGGTACTGAAGAAAGATGGAAACTGCTGAAACTATACAGGCCAGAAAGAAGCAATCGAGATCCCAGGTCTGGTTTCATGAAGATTGTAGGATGAAGACAGAAGACAGAAGATAGGAATGAGGCAATAAAAAGAATGCTGGAGAGGAGAATAAGAATTACTGTAAAAGAATACCAGGAAAAGAGAAGCACATATGGAACAGGAGTAAAAAGAGAGAATTTGAAAAACGGTGGTCTGATGGGTAGAGAAAGACTGCTCAGGAAACAAGGAAAATGTATATGCCGGTGAAAGATATAAATAACGGATCCGAACTCAGAGCAGTTACACTGAAGAGCCAAAGAAATCGGTACACCTGCCTAAAAACGTGAAGGGCTCCCAGCAGCACAAACAAGTGCCGCAACACGACGTGGCACGGACCTGACTAATGCCTGAAGTAGTGCCGGATGGAACTGACATCATGAATCCTGCAGGGCTGCCCATAAATCCGTAATAGTACGAGGAGTTGGAGATCTCTTCTGAACAGCACGTTACAAGGCATCCCAGATATACTAAATAATGATCATATCTGGAGATTCTGGTGGCCAGCGGAAGTGCCTAAACTCAGAAGAGTGATCCTAGAGCCAAGAACTCTGTAGCAATTCTGGACGTTCGGGGTGACGCATTGTCCTGCTCAAGTTGCCCAAGACCGTCGGAATGCACATTGGACATGAATGGATGCAGGTGATCAGACAGGATGCTTACGCACTTTGCGCCTGTGAGAGTCGTATCTAGACGTATCAGGCACGAACACAGAACAGCACACTCTCCACACCATTACAGAGCCTTCAGCAGCTTGAACAGGCATGCAGAGTCCATGGATTCATGGAGTTACCTCCATACCCGTACACGTCCATCCGCTCGATACAATTTGAAACGAGACTCATGCGACCAGGAACGTGTTTCCAGTCATCAACAGTCCAATTTCGGTGCTGAAGTGCCCAGGCGAGGCGTAAAACTTCGTGTCGTGCATTCATCAAGGGTACAGACTGGGCCTTTGCCTCCGAAACTCCATAATCGATGTTGTTTCGTTGAATGGTTCTCACGCTGACACTTGTTGATGGCCCACCATTGAAATCTGCAGCAATTTGTGGAAGGGTTGCACTTTTGTCACACTGAACGATTCTCTTCAGCTGGCCGCGCTGGCCGAGCGGTTCGAGGCGCTTCAGTCAGGAACCGCGCGACTGCTACGGTCGCCGGTTCGAATCCTGCCTCGGGCATGGATATGTGTGATGTCCTTAGGTTAGTTAGGTTTAAGTAGTTCTAAGTTCTAGGGGACTGATGACCTCAGATGTTAAGTCCCATAGTGCTCAGAGCCATTTGAACCATTTGATTCTCTTCAGTCCTGGTAGGTCCCTTTCTTGCAGGATCTTTTCCCAGCCGCAGTGATGTCGGAAATTTGATATTTTACCGGATTCCTGGTATACACTGTATGCTGGTGAAATTGTCGTACAGAATAATCCCCATTTCGTCGCTACCTCGGAGATGCTGCGTCCTATCGCTCTTGCACCGAGTGTAACACCACGCTAAAACTCACTTAAAACTTGATAGTCTGCCATTGTAACAGCAGCAACCGATCTAACAACTACGCCAGACACATATTGTCTTATATAGGCGTTTCCGACGGCAGCGCCGTATTCTGACTGTTTTCATATCTGTGTAATTGAATATGTACGCCTATACCAGTTTTTCTGGTGTTTCAGTGTATAATAATTTGTTATTCAGGAGGAGACGGGACCTGGGAGAAAAGGTTAAAAAATGAGAGAGATATGGAGCGGAGCTGTGACTGACAATTAAATAGTCAAAGACCAAGTGTATGTTAACTTCTAGGAAAAGGTATGGTGAAGGAGAAAGAAGCATGACTTTGAATGGTGAGGAATATGATCACTGTGAGAGCTTAAAATATCTTGGGCCACTGATAACTGAGAATAATTATATGAGAGAAGAAATGCATACATGAACTGCAACTGGTAACAGGAGTTACTTTGCATGGATTAAAGCGTTAAAAAGCAAGAAGTATTAGTAGGAATCTGAAGCTGACTGTGTATCCTAGAGCAGTGAGACTTGTAGTGATGTATGTTTCGGAGACTTGGACGACAAGGCTAAATGATGGGGATTTGTTGCAGAGATAGGAAAGGAAGATACTTAAAAAACTTTGACGGACCAATGGGTGATAGGGAAGCTTTGGCTAATAGCAAATAATGAGATCAGAGAGGTGTATAACAAAGCAGGTGTCGTGAACAAATAAAGAGTAATAGACTGCTTTATCTGGGACGTATATAAAGACTGGTGGAGAACAGCACAGCCAAGAAAGTTTTCAAAGTAAAACCAAGGGGACGCCGTACAAGGAGCAAATTAAGAACAACATGGCTAGACAACGTGGAGGAGGAACTGAGAAGAATGGGAGTCAGAAGATGGAGAGCCGGGTATCCCAGCAGAGATGATTGGGCGTAGATTGTCGAGGAGGCCAAGGCCCTACACGGGTTGCACCGCCAAGGAGTAAGTAAGTTAGTAAGACCTATGGTGACGTACTTATTAGTGAAAGTACTTGTATAGAATGGTTACAGCGCTTCAATAGCGGTGATTTTGACGTCGGAAACCTGCATGGCGGTAGAAGTGGGAAGCTTTTCAAAGCGACTGACACCAAGTGGAAACAATGACAGGAGATACTTGTCGCAAGCAATTGACACGTTTGAGCCGAACACTGAAAGGCATATGGCCACAGTACAGCGACAGACATGAAACGCTAATTTTGCAGCAGACTGTGCTCGACCTACTGTAGCAAAACGCGTCAAAACTGCCTGGAAACGTGAAATGGGAAATAATATCCCACTCGTCGTATTCTGCAGACGTTGCTCCCTCTGACTACCATCTTTCTTGGAAAATTACCCAGGGCCTGGCTGACCAGTGCTTCCGGTCTTATGAGAAAGTGCAGAATAAGGTCGATTCATGGATCTCCACAAACGACGCCCAGTTCTTCCGCCGCGGGATTCTTATGCTACCCGCCCGCGATGACCATTTGGAATCGTCAGTTTTTATAAGCTTTCCGCAATAAAGTGTAGAACTTCGAGAAAAAACATCGGAAGCTAAGTTGTAGACCTGTCAGTAACATTTAAATATCTTCTCGTACATCTGTCACCCTATTCCTTTGTTACTACCTGCATGTGGAAAATTATTATTATTATTCTCGTATTTTCAATCGGTGGCTTACAAGAGACGGATTTTATAGTTTAATGTCATTAAGTGCTCAGTAGTAAAGGCACGAACGATTTGGCAATGTGACGAGGTCTGAAATTTTAAAAAACTTCTGGAAAGACAGTTTTGGTTATAGCTGCATAATTTCTTGAACAGCACATGGTTGGCTGTGCTTGAGATCTGTAAGCATACCTTGCGCTGTACAAACATCAGCACGCTGCCAAGACATTTACTAGCGCCACAGGACCCCAGGGGCTCAGCATTCATTTGCTGGGTACGGGCTTGGCGACACCGGGGTTCCTGAGCTGGGAACTGGTAAGCGCCGACAGTCCCCTGTCACCGTGAGCGCTGGGCATACTTCAGCGACCACCGTGCGGCGCGGCGGTGGAACGTTGTGTGTCTCAGGGAATGGGGATCTTGGCTTGACCGCCCGGATCGTGAGGATGGAATAAACCTCTATAAACAACCCCTCAATCTCAAGGTGTGCCGCGCGCTGATGAGATGCATGGCTGTTGAGGTGGAACAGTCGTTATCGGGCAACCTCTGGGGAACCTGCCGCACCTCAGTTGTATAAGGCTTACCTAGGCACGCGGGGCTCTGTCTAGGTGGACTTCTAGTTCCCTAGCTGCTCGTGGGACCGAGATGGATCCTTCGAAATCCTCTTTTCTTCCTCCCAGCGGAAAGGGTGAGCCGCTGTAAGGTTCTAACACCCAGTCTCTTAGGAGGGCTCGTGCAGTCAGTCCCCCTGACTCCTGCACTTCTTTGACAAGTCCAGTCTTAGGTAACAGAATGCTTTCTGGTAATCCGAATGTGTTTCTCATTGTGAAACGGAAGGAGGGTAGTTTCGAGAAGGTTTCGCCCTTCTATGTACAAAAGGGTTTGGAGGGAATCTGTGGCTCCTTAAAACCGGTGAAGCGCTCACGTAATGGGACCTTGCTAGTCGAAACTTCCTCTTCCCAGCAAGCAACTAACCTCCAGTCTGCTAAATGCCTTGGAGAGTATGCCATAGACACTGAACTGCACAGCACCTTGAACTACAACAAAGGTGTTGTGACATGCCGGGATCTAGTTGACATTCCCAAGGAAGAACTGCAACGTGAGTGGGCTCCGGAAGGTATCGTTGATGTCCAACGTATCATGAAGAGGGTTGATGGCAATCTTGTCAAATCCGACTCCTTTATTCTGACCTTCAGTAGCACGAAACTTCCTGAACATGTTAAAGCTGGCTTCCTTCGCCTTAGTGTGAGGCCTTATTTCCTGACCCCCAATGCGCTGTTTTAAATGCCAGCGTTTTGGGCATACCACCTTAGGATGTAAAGGCGAAGCGACTTGTGGCAACTGTGGTAAGGCTGCCTGCCCATGAAGGAGCTGGTTGCTCCTCTCCAGCCAAATGTATCAATTGCTCTGGGAACCACCCTGTTTGGAGTAGGAACTGCCGAATATTTTTAGAGGAACGCAAAGTCCAAGAAATAAAAACAACCAAGCGTATCCCCTATGGTGAGGCCAAGAAGATCTATAAGTCGATGCAACCTCCCACATTTGCTACATCTTTTGCATCCCTGGTTCAGAAGCCTACTCCAAAAGTCGATGCCTCAACACAGACAGAGGTGATGAGTGTTGGCACTAATATCTGCAGCTGTCAGTGCACTTGCGACGCAGCCAGTGTTTCAGAGCCAGTAGCCCCTACTCGAACGGCAGACAAAGGTACAGTGGCGAACTTGGGCCAGCCCCTGGCGCCTCCAACAGCTGAGGATGTTCCGAAGCCCAGTACAGTCATTACTACTGTCACATCAGCTCCCCCAAAGCCCACCAAACCACAGAAAGCTCCCGTACAGCAGCAACAGCGGGTCAAATCCCGTGGTAAACCGTCTGACCATGCAGATGTTGTTTTACGTGAGGCTTCATCTGACTCTTCCCCAGAGTTAATGGAATACGATGTATGTGTGGGGCAATCATCTCGCCCCATGCCTGCCGCTCCACATGCTGCGGTCTCCCCACCCCGTCGGAGAGACAGGATGAAAGTGCTACCCCCATCATAGATGGCTCCCATACTTCAGTGGAACTTGCAAGAGTTCAGGACGCATGTGGAGGAACTTCGTCTACTATCTCAGGGTAGACCACTGTGTCTATGTCTCCAGGAGACTTATTTCCATCCCTCTTACTCCCCTGAGCTACGAGGCTATACACTCCACAAAAAGGACGACCTGTGTGGACAGAGAGCTAGAGGAGGCGTAGGTATTTTCGTCAGGACGGACTACCACTCCTCGCCTCTCTCACGACTTTACAGGCCGTCGCTGTCTCCGTGCACGTGCGTCATCCATTGACTGTATGTTCGCTTTACTTGCCCCCACATGATGCACTTGATGAAGCGGCCCTCACCGACTTTATTACACAGCTCCCCCGCCATTCATTATTTGTGGTGATTTTAATGCCCACAATGTGCTTTGGGGCTCTGCAATTACCTGTCCCAGGGGTAGAGCAATTGAGAGGCTTCTCCTGTCATCCTGTGCCTACTTGCTCAATGGAGGACAGAGCACTCATTTCTGCACGGCGATTGGGTCGTTCTCTGCCACTGATCTCTCGCTTTGCTCTCCAGCTCTTGCCGTGAGTGCTCATTGGGAAGTGGTCGCTGACTTGCATGGCAGTGATCATTTCCCAATCTGGATTCACCCGCCATATCGCGTGGGTCCCGAAAGGAGACCACCGCGATGAGTGCTCAGTGGAACCGTCTGGACATTTTATAGCCAGTTGGCCCAGTTCGAACACTGTGCGAATGTGGAGGCATGGGTGGATCATATTACCAAAACGGTCCGCCACGCCGCTGCAACATCAATTCCACTGTCCACAGGCCACCGGAAGAGGCCACCTGTGCCTTGGTGGAGTGCCGAATGCCGCTCTGCAATCAGGACCAGGCGTGCTGCTCTGCTGAGAATCTTGCAGCCTTTCGGATGGCGAGGGCAAGATGTCGCCGCATTATTCGTGAGAGCAAGAAGAGGTCGTGGCAAAAGTTCCTGAACACCATTAATCGTTCCACCAAAAGTTTCATTGTGTGGGAGACCATCAGGAGAATTTCTGGCAGAGGAGGGAGGTGCCCCATAGCTGCTGTAATGAATAACGGCACTCTCCACACGGATCCGCGAGACATTGCCCAGACTATGGCAGCGTATTTTGCCACAGTTACTGTGTCAACCAGTGAGGATCCAGGTTTCCAGCGCCATAGAGCGGTTGCTGAGAGATGTAGTCTGGACTTCCAGTCCACCTCTCATGAACTTTACAACTGCCCATTTTATATGTGGGAGCTGGATTCTGCATTGTCTGCAGCTTGTGACACATCCCCTGGTGACGACAGGATACATTACAGTATGCTATGGCACCTCACAATGCGCATCAGAGAAATCCTTCTCGCACTTTTTAATGCCATTTGGGCGTCGGGTCTCTTTCCTGATCCGTGGCGTGAGGCAGTTTTAATTCCTTTTTTTAAAACCTTGGAAAGACGGCACGAGCCTGAGTAGCTACCGTAGTGTTGCCCTCACTAGTTGCATGGGGAAGACCTTGGAGCGGACAGTCAATCGCCGCCTTGTCTGGATGTTAGAATCCCGGCAACTCCTTAGTCGCTTTCAATGTGGGTTCAGGAGGTTTCGTTCCACCTTCGATAACCTTGCCCTCCTGGAGGCGGCTATACAACAAGCTTTCCTACGCTGTCATCACCTTCTAGGTGTATTTTTTGACATCGAGAAGGCCTACGATACCACTTGGAGGCGTCTCATCCTGGAGCAGCTTCACGAATGGGGTTTTCGTGGTTGTCTTCCTCTTTTTATTCAGTCTTTCCTCTCGCCACGATATTTTAGATACCGAATTGGTGACGTCCTGTCTGATCGCTTTGAGCAGGAGAACGGTGTCCCTCAGGGTAGCGTTTTAAGTGTGACTCTCTTTGCCATCGCTATTAACAGCATTACGTCCATAGTGAAAAGTCCTGTCCAGTGGTGCTTGTTTGTGGACGATTTCTCTTTGTTTTGTTCTTCTTCAATCCCTGCAACGACAACGCGTCAGTTGCAACTTACTCTTAGACGTTTCGATGACTGGGCGCAGAAGAGTGGTTTTAAGTTTTCCACCGAGAGATCCGTATGTGTTCTTTTTCACCGTTCTCGTTCGATTTTAACGTTCCCTGAGTTGAGGATGAAGGACACTGTCCTTACTTTTAAAGACACGTTGAGATATCTGGGTCTCATTTTTGACTCGAAGCTTACGCGGTTACCTCATCTTAAAGACCTGAAACGGCGGTCGCTTCAGGCTTTAAGTATTTTAAAATGTCTTAGCCACAGCACATGGGGAGCCGACAGGACTTGTCTGCTCCAGTTTTGAAGGTCTTTTGTGCGATCTCGGCTCCATTTTGCGTGCACGGTGTATGGGTCTGCGAGGCCTTCTTGCTTAAAGATGTTGGACGTTGTGCACCGCGAAGGGCTTCGGTAGGCCACTGGGGCATTCAGAACTAGTCCCATACCAAGCCTCTGTGCAGAGGCTGGTGAACCGCCACTTCATACGCGGCGGCATCTATTACGGTGCACCAGGCGTATAAAACTTTGTCCACACCATGCACACCTGCATACCATACCGTTGCTCAGCTTCCTCTGGCAAGGCTATTTCATAACCGGCAAAGAGCGACGCAGCCCTATGGGATTCGCACACAGGATTGCCTCTCTGCGATGTGTCTGGCTGGTCTTCATGTGTTCCGTCGTGGTTGGAGCTGATTTCCACCTTGGCTCCTCCGGAGACCCAGACTTATTTTAGATTTGACTAATTTTAAGAAAGATGGCACACCAGATTTTACATTCCAATCTCTGTTTTTTAACATTTTAGATGTGCATCACGGTTTCACTGTCATTTACACTGATGGCTCCAAACAGGAGACTCTCCTTGGCTGTTCTGTGGTGTTCCCTGATCATGTTACCCGGATTCGCCTCCCTGCTGAATATACTGTTTTCGCAGCGGAGCTCCACGCGATCCTGAAGGCACTAGAGCAAATGAATCGTGTTCGGGGCAATCGATTGCTCCGATTCCCTTAGTGCGTTACAATCGTTACTGAATCTGTACCAAACTGAGGAGATGGTCCAGCTGATATATGACCAACTGTACTTGCTCCAGCGGCGGGCTAAGGAGGTATCCTTCTGCTGGGTGCCTGGTCATGTAGGAATATGGGACAATGAACAGGCTGATCGGGCTGCCAAGGAGGCCTGCAGAGAGCAGGATGTGGCCCAGTGTCCCCTTGCCGTCTGTCATTTCTGCACTCTACAGGCAGTGCATGGAGTTGTGGGAGGAAGAATGGCTGGCGGTGACGGCCAATAAACTGCGGCTGGTAAAGTCAACAACTCGGCCGTGGCGTTCCTCCTGCCGGTTGCTCAGGCGGGAAGAAGCAACCCTCACGCGTCTTCGGATTGGGCACTGTCCTCTCACACATAGCTTTCTATTACGGCGGGAGGATCCGCCGTTGTGTGATGTTTGTGGTGTGCAGATGTCTGTCCACCACATTTTAACAGACTGCATTTTATACCGAGATGCAAGGCAGAAGCACAAGTTGATGGGGATCTGCCCTGTGTTTTAGCTAATGATGAGAAGTGTGTGTCTAGATTTTTAAAGTTTTGTGATGTGTCTGGACTCTGGCCTAAACTTTTAGGCTGGAGGTTTTATTGTACTGCAAATTGGCTGGCTCCTCCCTTTTTTCCTTGCGGTCAGCCGGCCACTTCCATCTGCTATATTGTTTTAGCTCCCTCTACCACTTTCGTCTTGTGTTGTCCATGTTTTACTGTTGACGGCATGCTCCGTCCCACGTTTCGATGTGGGTAGCCCCATATTTTTCCAACCTTGTTAGCTGTGTTTTACCTTCTGTTCTGAGTCTTTTGTTGACACCCGTCTCAATCTGTTAACGAGCGGGCGCTGAAGACCTTACCGTCGTGCGCCCGTACTACCCTTTCCATCCAACCATCCATGACCGGTTTTTTTGTGTGTGTCTATCAACCCGTTTTATATTACAGGAAAAGGTTACTGGTGTCAAAGACTTGGCTAAGAATAACAATATTCACTTGTCATGTATCCCTCTCCGCCTTTTAAATGTGCCATGCTAGTGGGTGAACGTTACTGGTACTGATAAAATCATCTCGAGTTCCAGTCCTGGCGGCTGCGTCGAAATTCCGAGACGTTTCGATGAGTGTCACTCTCATCGCCCTCTGGCGAAGTATCGAGAGTGTGCGGCTGTCCCACACACGTCAATACATTAGATTTTACAAAAAAAAAAAAAAAAAAAAAAAAAAAAAAAAAAAAAAAAAAAAAAAAAAAAAA
Organism: Schistocerca cancellata; assembly: GCF_023864275.1. Taxonomy (NCBI): domain Eukaryota; kingdom Metazoa; phylum Arthropoda; class Insecta; order Orthoptera; family Acrididae; genus Schistocerca; species Schistocerca cancellata. The sequence goes on along the minus strand of NC_064626.1, from coordinate 43,925,398 downwards.
AAAAAAAAAAACTTAGTTTACACAACAGTCCACGTCTTATCACAAGAAAATGCTTCCTTTTTTGTATAGAAAACTTGAAGAAGCACAAAAGTGAAGTAGATCTTACTGCACATAAAAAAGTGTGGTTTCAGTTGCGTGGGACTGCAGTTGTGTGTGAGTTGCCTTTGCATGAGTGTGTGTGTGTGTGTGTGTGTGTGTGCGTATATGTGTCTAGTGTTGACGAAGATCTTAATGGTCGAAAACTTTGTTTGTGAGAGTCTTTTTTTGTGTCTGTCTGCGACTCAGCATCTCCGCTATACGGTGAGTGGCAGCATTAACTTCTCGAAATATTATTAAAAACAGATTTGTTTGCCTCGATGCACACTTGTAGCCCGTGTTGACCTCTGCTGCTCAATAATGGCAGCACAGCGTCTCGGCATACCTTGAATCAGCTTTCGAATGAAATCCTGTGGTGTTCCTTGCCACTCCACTAGTAAGGCTCTCTGCAACCGCTGCAGCGGTTCAGGAGGATTTGCACACGTCCTGACTCTTTCTTCAGTAAATCCCATACGTGTCCTATGGGGTTTACCTCGGGACTACATGCTGGCCACTCTAAAACACTGATATTGTGTCGCCGAAGAAAGTTTTGCGCTGGGGCTGCAACATGGTCACGAGCGTTGTCGTGCATTAGAAGAAATCTTTACCCAACATCTTGTGCCGAAGGTTGTACAAAGGATTTCGTTGATATACTTCTGCCCTATTACACGTGTGTTATGTCTCCTGTGGACCATAACCAATTCTGTTCCAGTGTATGCGGTAATTCCTTGCCACAGCTTTATAGAGTACCCTCCAAAATTGACTGTTGGAATCACTGGAGCTTCCTTATTACGTTCCTCACGAGTTCTCCATACCCCGGTACGAACATCGTTTCCACGGAAGTTCACTCTGCTTTCGTCGCAGAACAGTACTTTACTCCAGCGCATTAGCGATCGATGCCTGTGGTCTTCGGCAAAGTGCAGTCTCCTTTTTCTACGTACGTTTATTCCACCGCCGATACCTAAACTGATTCTCGTGTAGTCTGTTATGGATTCTTTGGTGTATTTTTCACTGATAGTGGAAGTGCTACAACCAGCAAAGTTTACTCTTGTGCAAAAGATCTCGATAGTAACAACAATTTTCTTTTTTTGCCTTTTTGATTCGTGTATTATACCTTAGCGGCGGTTGTCTCTCCATAGAAGAGTGGCGTGGTGGGGAGGGGAGGGGGGGGGGGGCAGCTGGCGACTTGTCGCAGTGGCTGGGGGCGTAGGCCGTATGTGGAGCGAGGGCGAGTGCCCGCAGTGACAGGTGAGCAAGTGACTGCCTATGGCAGAGGCAGCCGGAACGCACGTAATGATCAGCTGGTGTCCGCGGCAGCTGCTCGGAGGCGGCGCTGCGAGAAACTCGCGCTGGAGCTGAGGCGCTCACGCACGGGGTTACTCGGTCCTCCTCGTAGCGGAAGGGAAATCGGAAAAGTGGTGTATGGATTGCCTGCAATGAAAACTGAATGTATGGCAAGCACTCATTTAATGAATTCATTATTTCATCATGACAGTGTTTTTACTTCTGCTTTGTGTCTGTAATTAATCATACAAAATGTATGAAATTGTTTCATGCCATCTTTGAGTATTCCTAAAAATATGACACACGAAGAACCCGTCACATGCTACTTTGGCGCTTAATGTCACCCTCATAACCAGAAGCATCCCTTTCACCCACATTCAGAAATTGAAAACGGCACGAATAAACATTTATTCTGACAAATGCAGGCCCTAAGCTTTTACCTAGCCTCTTTAAAACAATAAAGAAATATTTTCGAAACTAGAGATCAATCAAAAAAGGAGGAAGGAAATTTTTTATGATGGTTGTACCCTTACTGGCGCCAGGCTGAAATTGTTTGAACAGTTGACTCGGTATATTAGAGGATGTCATCCTGTGACGGCGTGCACCACCTGACGGACAGCAGATGTACTGATAATTGTTTAAACGCTGTCCGCCGACATACAGTGCAGTGACGTAGCTACCACAGAGCCATGTGTGTCTACCCTCAGATAGGAAATGCTCACAGCAAGAAGGCTCAGTTTGGTGCGCAGGTATGGAACACGCAGGCAACTGCGCCACGGAAACGCGCACGTGCTTCCTGCAGCCAAATGGGCGAGTATCAAAGGGGTCAAATTGTGGCCTGCCGGGTGGTGGGATGATGCTTTCGGAGAATTTCCACACAGGATGGGTGTGCTGCGTCAGCTGCGTAACCATGCTAGTATCAGTGGTCACACGAATATTCTGATACGTGCAGATAAGGTTCTGGATGTCCACATAACACAGACACCCGTCAAGATCGTCGTGGCAGCAGTGAAAGATCGTACAGCACTTGTATTTTACTAGCTGTAAGAGACCGAGCACACGTTATATAGAACCTTAACACGAGCAGGCAATGAGGATGACGTTACTAATCGCCTGTTTACATGCTCCAGGTATAATTGGCAGGCAGAGTACGGCACAGTGTTTTTGCCGAGAAACCAGCGGCCACAGCTTGGATTTGCAAAAGCCGACAGCCATTGGCTCTTCTGAAAAACTGGGCGGAAGTAGGAGTTTTGCTGGAAATTTCCCCTGAAGTGTTACGTCGAGTAGCACGTGTTGGGGGAAGGCTGCATGACTCGAAGTAGGAAGGGGGCACTCGTTTAGAGGAAAGTTCAGTTCAGTCAACACCAGGCCACACTGAGGGACATTTTTAAGGACATGGGATATTCCTATCAATCGAAAATTTAATTGAATAATGAAAAATCCATTTTGACAATAAATTTTGTACATATATGGCCAAAAATTCGTTATCCTTTTTTATTATTTATCATCCCCTTCCAACACCACAACATCGACGTGCAAGACCCGACTGGTGACGTCAGAGTATCACCTGCAAGGTGGAATGGCGCAGCTGCTCTTCAGCGATGAAAGCAGATTCTGCCTGCATGCAAGCGATGGTCGTTCGTGCTTACGACACTGACCTGTTGACCTCTGTTTCGTAGAGTGCATTCGTCCAAGACGCACCGGCCTAGTTCGAGGCCCCATCGTCTGGGGTGCGATAAGCTACAACTTTCATTCACCTTTTGTTCTTCTGGAGGCGATGCTAATGCAGAGTGTTGTTAACACGTTCTTTCGACGTTCTTGCAGTGGGAGGGTGATGTGTTGTTGCAAAACGAAAATGCTCGCTGACGCACTGCCCGTGGGAGTCGACGTTCTCGAATGCCGCGCAGCAGCTTCCCTGGCCAGCAGGATCTGCAGACCTGTCAGCAGCCGAGTACCTGTGCGGTGTGACGTGGCGACAAGTGGCTCGTGCGACTCGTCAGCCGACAACCCTTACAGAGCTACGTGGACAGGTGGACCAGGCAAGGCGCGGCGTATCCCAGGACAGTACTCGCAACCTGCACTATCGACTGGATGCCAGGGTCAGCGCAACGCTGCCGCCTGTGGGCGCCGCACTACGAGGTAATACGGGTGTCACACCAACGGTCGATGCCTGGTACCTTAGAAAGACTTATGCTTGGTGCTATTGATCTGTAAGTCTAATCATTTTTTGTACTCAATGTGCACTGTTGCAACAATTAATCTAAACTGAATTGGAAATCTCTAGAAGAGTGTACTTCTTTTCTGGCAGTGTACTTCAGCCGGCTTTTGCCGGAAAGCTGTCTAGAGCCAAGGCATAAAGATCATGAGAACGGCTTCATGATGGATAATATTAGGTTTAATAAGTTTGGGAAGTTAGTTTCTCTGTTTCACGTAATGTATTCCTTTGTGTTTTTATCAGAATATCAGCACGCCGATCTAGATGTGGCAGATGTAGTATAGGAAGCAGTAGTGGGCAACACCAGAGGAAATGCTACCTTAGAGTGAGTACACATAGGGAATACTCTTTGTAAGTAATTAGTTTAACGATATTCGTTCGAATATTCGTATCCTACACTATTGTCGTTCACTGATATTTACCATAAAATGAAAAATTATTCACGTCATTAGAAATTGCTAGAAAAAAGTGCTCTGGATGATTTTTGAGCTGTTGTTAGAACAGGCGAAAGTATATGCAATGTAGATGGTCAGAATGAAAAGGGTACATCCCTACACCTTGTCCTTTCTCGTAGTCAACAGCTCCATTTTTGATGTGAACAAACCAGTATTACGCAGTTATACGATCCATAGGATACAAGACGGTATTGTGAAAAGTAATGCCTCGGAATTTTTTATGTCTCGTTTTTAAAGCATTTTAAATAAAATTTATTAAAATTATACATCTTTATTCTTCATGTGAAAATATTTATTACTCAACATAGCCACCCTGGCGAAGAACACATTTCTCGTGACGAGAAACGAATTCATTGATTTTCTATGGGTCTCGCAGTCCGTAGCAGAGCTAATGGTGGTGCCATTAAGAGTTAATACCAAACGCACCGGAACGTGAACATCCTACAGTACTATGAGCGTGACTTTGCCTCCTGACAGCATGGCTGGTGATCTTTTGTAGTGCAACTCGATTACTACTCTATGGTTTTCGGAATCAAACTGGTGAATATAGCTTTCGGCACCTGTCACAATACTGCTAAGGAGCCCATCAGTCTCACGCTGAAAATGAAATTTTGTGCCAGGCCTGGACTTGAGCCCGTGTTTCCTAATTGACGCAAGTGCCTTAACTGATTTGGCTATGTGATCATGCATCCAGGGCCGATCCGCATTTCAGGCAATCATCATGCAAACTCGATTACGGGCAGTGTTTCTCACACACCGAGATACTACATTACTCAGCACCATATCACACAGTACAATTCCGAGCACTGTAGCGGCAAAGGCTTGCAGCCATCGTCAGTTAAGGTGGAAACTGGACTGAGTAATATGCAAACCGTGTAATATCTGAAGCGATAATCAGAACAGAGCAAGAAATTTGGTGGCATTGCCTTTTTGCATTCCCTTGTAGTTATTGCTTCCCACCCTGAATCCGACAGCCTTGCCACAGTGGTGACACGTGTTCCTGTCAGATCACGGAAGCTAAGTGATGTTTGGCGTAGCTGGCACTTGTCTGCACTGGTCTGCCGAGCGCTGCTAGCGAGCAGTGTGCGGTCAGCCCTTGTGAGGCCAATTGATGAGCTACTTCATTGTGAGGTAGCGCCTCCAGTCACGAAAACACACAACGGACATGAAAGCGGCGCGTTGACCACATGCCACTCCATATCCGCATCAACTGATGCCTGTGGGCTGAGAGTGACACGGCAGCCGGTCGGTACCGTTGGACCATCAAGGCCTGTTTGGATGGAGTTTAGCCTTTAGTTTAGCTCGCACACTGACATTAATGCACTCACGTAGGGGTGTGGACAGGTGCAGTGTAAAGGAGCCCAGTGAGAAGCGAGGCACGCTCTGGGCGGGCAGCGAGGTTCGACGTGACAGCAGCGGTCAGCGGGTTCCCACCAGCAGCGCTACAGTATAACGTACCCTGAACGAGTCCTCAAACGCAGTCGGAACCTGGAGGCCCAGTGTGCCAGGAGTCAGTAGCCCGATCGTGCTGCACTGCACCTCGTATTCCACAGACCTTGATGGCGGTGAGTATGCGACATGACAGTGACGAACTTAACAAGCGAGTCTGAAGGCGACTGAATGTAGTCTGTAAGGTATGCTCGATCATAATGAATCACTTTGGAGAAAACGATTTATTGACACATAGCCAACATGCAATAAGAGTTGTTGTGAAACACAGCTTGCTTCTTATTCACATGAAGTAATGAGTGTTATCGAGAGGGGCAATCAAATTGATTCCAAATTGTCTGACAAGATTCTCGATTTCCTCTCAGGAAAGTCACACTTCCTAATATGTGCTGGAACTTCATCGAGTAATAGAGAAGTAATATCTGGCGTTCCCCAAGGAAGTGTTATTGGCCCTTTTTTGTTTCTGGTCTACGTAAGGGAATTAGGAGACAATCTGAGCAGTCCTCTAAGATTTTTGCTGATGATGCTATCGTTTACCGTCATATAATGCCATGAAATGATCAAAAGGAATAGCAAAACGATTTACACACGATATTTATATGGTGAAACAAGTGACAATTGACTCTAGTTCATGAAAATTGTGATGTCATGCACATGAGCTTTAAAAATAAACGGCTAAATTCCAGTTAAGCGATAAATCACACATATCTTAAGGCTGTAAACTCAAATAAATGCTTCGGAGCTATGAATAACATAAAAGGGAACGATGATGCAGGTAATGTTGTGGAAAAAACTGACCAAGGACTGCGATTCATTGGTAAAACACTTAAAATATAACAGGCAATGTAAGCAGGTGGCGCAGTGGTTAGCACACTGGACTCGCATTCGGGAGAACGACTATTCAATCCCGCGTCCGGCCATCCTGATTTAGGTTTTCCGTCATTTCCCCAAATCGCTCCAGGAAAATTCCGCGATGCTTCCTTTGAAAGGGCACGGCCGACCTCCCAACCCATCCTTCCCTAATGCGATGAGACCAATGACCACGCTGTTTGGCCGCGCCGGGTTAGCCGAGAGGTCTAGGGCGCTGCAGTCATGGACTGTGCGGCTGGTCCCGGCGGAGGTTCGAGTCCACCCTCGGGCAAGGGTGTGTGTGTTTGCCCTTAGGATAATTTACGTTAAGTAGTGTGTAAGCTTAGGGACTGATGACCTTAGCAGTTAAGTCCCATAAGATTTCACACACATTTGAACATTTTTTGAACCACGCTGTTTGGTCTCTTCCCCCAAACAACCAACCCAATCTAAAGCGACTACTTACGCTACAGTTGTCCGCCTCTTCTGGAGCACTGCTGCGTGGTGTAGTATCCACATCAAATACACTACCGGCCATTAGAATTGCTACACCAAGAAGAAATGAAGATGATAAACGGGCATTCATTGGACAAATATATTATACTAGAAGTGACTATAAATGTGATTCCATTTTCACGCAATTTGGGTGCACAGATCCTGAGAAATCGGTACCCAGAACAACCACCTGTGGCCGTAATAACAGCCTTGATACGCCTGGGCATTAAGTCAAACAGAGATTGGATGGAGTGTACAGGTACAGCTGCCTATGCAGCTTCAACACGATACCACAGTTCATCAAGAGTACTGACTGGCGTATTGTGATGAGCCAGTTGCTCGGCCACCATTGACGAGACGTTTTCAATTGCTGAGAGATCTGAAGAATGTGCTGGCCAGGGCAGCAGTCGAACATTTTCTGTATCCAGAAAGGCCCGTACAGGACCTGTAAAATGCGGTCGTGCATTATCCTGCTGAAATGTAGGGTTTCGCAAGGATCGACTGAAGGGTAGAGCCACGGGTCGTAACACGTGGGGAAATGTAACGTCCACTGTTCAAAGTGCCGACAATGCGAGCAAGAGGTGACCGAGACTTGTAACCAATGGCACCCCATACCATCGCGCCGGGTGATACGCCAGTATGGCGATGACGGATACACGCTTCCAATGTGCGTTCAACGCGATGTCGCCAAACACGGATGCGACCATCATGATGCTGTAAACAGAACTGAAAAAATTACGTTTTGCCAGTCGTGCGCCCAGGTTCGTCGTTGAGTACACCATCGCAGGCCCTCCTGTCTGTGATGCAGTGTCAAGGGTAACAGCAGCCATGGTCTCCGAGCTGATACTCCATGCTGCTGCAAACGTCGTCGAACTGTTCGTGCAAATGGTTGGATTCATCCGAAAAAATTACGTTCTGCCATTCGTGCACCCACGTTCGTCGTTGAGTACACCATCGCAGGCGCTCCTGTCTGTGATGCAGCGTCAAGGGTAACCGCAGTCATGGTCTCCGAATTGATAGTCCATGCTGGTGCAAGCGTCGTCGAACTGTTCGTGCAGATGGTTGTTGTCTTACAAACGTCCCCATCTCTTGACTCAGGGATAGAGACGTGGCTGCACGATCCGTTACAGCCATGCGGATAAGATGCCTGTCATCTCGACTGCTAGTGATACGAGGCCGTTGGGATCCAGCACGGCGTTCCGTATTACCCTCCTGAACCCACCGATTCCACATTCTGTAACAGTCATTGGATCTCGACCAACGCGAGCAGCAATGTCGCGATACAATAAACCGCAATCGCGACAGGCTACAATCCGACCTTTATCAAAGTCGGAAACGTGATGGTACGGATTTCTCCTCCTTACACGAGGCATCACAACAACGTTTCACCAGGCAACGGCGGTCAACTGTTGTTTGTGTATGAGAAATCGGTTGGGAACTTTCCTCATGTCAGCACGTTGTAGGTGTCACCACCGGCGCCAACCTTGTGTGAATGCTCTGAAAAGCTAATAATTTGCATATCACAGCATCTTCTTTCTGTCGGTTCAATTTCGCGTCTGTAGCACTTCTCTTCGTGGTGTAGCAGTTTTAATGACCAGTGGTGTAGGATTGACGGAAGATATCGAAAAAGTTCAAAGAAGGGCAGCTCGTTTCGTATTATCGCCAAATATTGAAGGGAGTGTCACGGATACGATACACGAATTCTGGTGGTGGTCATTAAAAGAAAGGTATCTTTCACTGAGCCAGCACCTTCTCACGACATTTCAGTCACCAACTTTCTCCTGTTCTCTGTCAGGTAAATTATATGAAGAAATTCCGGTCATATTATGTGCATGGTGTAGGAAAACGTTATATTTTAAGCCTTTATTTATAAAATATCATTAATGAAATGATTTGTAACATAATAACGAATTACTTATTATTTTCAAATAACAAAATACACATACATAAAAGAGTAAACTAAGAAACAAAGGAAAGAATGTAAAATGTAAAATAACAGTTTAATACATGAAACAAATACAATTAAAATAAATAAAAGCACTAATAGAGAATGTTTCGCTATTTTAATGAGGAACATAGAAATTACTCTGTCAGCATGTTGTGTATAGGTTATTTTGCACAAATGGTATTTCGGATCCAAGCTTTATTATATAGGGACATATGTCGCTTGAAAGCTTCTTTAATTTAATCCTCTAACAAAGGTTTTCATTTCTCAAAATACATTAATGGTGTTGGTATATTTTTCGAAATATACAGTTATTACAAAAATCAGTTTCATGAACACTAATTGTATGTGAACTTTTATATGAGAAATATTTCAATATTTCACTTTTCGGGATGTGTTTTAGCGCTTGAAAGTGACACTACATAGAAACAAAAGCAATACATACTGCATTATTTTGCCTCCTCTACACACACTAAGATTTATTACGCTCGTTTATTGATACTTGAGAATGTCCCCTTGTCACTGATATGTAGAGGTCACATTATATATATATATATATATATATATTTTTCTATATGCATTTCACCTTTACTATCTGCAAGGCATCTTCAGTGGCCTGGAATGTATGTGGATTTACGTTTAAGCTGCCTTGATTTACATTCTGGACATTGTGCTTGAGGCTATAAACAGTTCCAGCACTTTCTTCATATCTATGATATAGTGAAGTATAAATTTCTGGTTACTAATTCCGTACATGCTAGTCAACATTCATTCTTTCTCCTCTTTTACACCTGTTCTTCTGTTTTCTGCCATACGATATTTCGTTTTCGCAAGCTAGGAAACGAACATCTGTTTACTTGATGTTTCGAATGTTGTTTCCTCCTGTTGAATGTTATTAGGAACTGTTGAATACCTCTTTGTGTTATCAGTGAACCATCCCTGTGTCGCAATGCATGCGTTTTTTAACATGGCAGTATGTACTGTTTTAACATGGTTGTGTACATTTCGGGTTGGTTGGTTGGTTATGGGGGATGGGACCAAACAGGGAAGTGATAGGTCCCATTGGATGAAGGAAGGATGGGGAAGAAAGCCGGCCGTGCCCTTTCAGAGGAACCATCCCGGCATTTGCTTCAAGCGATTTAGAGAAATTACGGTAAACCTAACCACTCCGCCACCTCGGTCGGTACCATTTTAGGATTTTTATATTTACTGTTTCATTTCTTCTAGTGAGTTTAGCAGGCTGTTTGTGTCGCTGTGTGTCTAGTCCCTTAAACGTTTTTCTTCTCTCCTAAGGCTTTCTGAATGTTATGCTGTTCTTGTGTTTGTTGTGGACATTTGCTATACTTATTTTCATATCGCGTTCTAAGTTGGTTGGATAAAGGGTATGGTGTTTTAAGTGTTCCTCAAGTGGAATATTTAGTTTGATTTTTCCTACTCCTGATGAATTCTTGGTACTGTGTTTTAAAATTCCTGCACTGTCTTGTTTCTGAAGTGCAGAAGCGCAGATTCTGTGGAATTTATTATTGTTAACTATTTAGAGGACTGTGGACTCTAGCAAGACAAACGTCCATCAAATTATTGTAGCCTTAGGCGTTTCGCGATACAGAAACTGGTTACTTGAGTTAACGTCCAATAGAAGATAGCATGGTGGAAAACTACCTGCACGTAGCCACGTCAGATGTTTTGTGCAGCCTCATTTATTTGCTGCGGTGGACCGGCGTCCCCGTGGCCACTCCCGTTGGTCCGTTGAACAGTCCTTCTCCACTGGCAAACTTCAGCCTCATTCTGACAACAGCCTTCTACAGCCTCTCTTCCGCCACTCTGCTACCAGCAAAATACCTTCAGATTTTTGTTACTGTTATCCTAGCAGCAGTATTATTTTGCCTCCTATGTTTTAGAGTGATATTTATTTATTTTCCTTTTTTGTTTTATTTTCTATTTATTCATTTGTTTAGCTTGCTCTGATGACGACTGTCAAGCTCTCTGTTATATTTCGAGTGATATTTATTCATTTATTTTACTGTTATTTTCTATTTATTAATTTTTTAGGTTGATATGATAACGACCTTGAAGCCCTCTGTTACACCACACCAGGGTTTCAAACACGCAGTGCCTTCTCTACATCACAGTCACCTAGTAAATAACAGTTTTAATAAGACAAATAATATTAAGATAATATGAATGTCTGTTGTGGCATTGTGAGGAAGTAGTACTGATAATGAACTAGTAAAGTGAATACTGGCAGCATTTTACTACTGCTACTGCTACTAATATTCGTAGTAATAATAATAATAATATTAAAGATAATGATAGTAATAGTAATAATAACAATAGTAATGATGGTCAGATAGAGCTATATGACTTCAGAGACCTTCCCAAGCCTCAGGCACGTATGATGTATTCATGCAGACTAAAGCGACAAACGAAAGTTCCAGCCCAAGCCTCCTGCTCGCCAGGCAGACGCGCCAACCGCTGCACTACCCTGGCACAGTGGCTTCGTAATTCTGCGCGGGCTACCCTGGAGCACTTCCCTCCTCTGTCCAAACTCCAGCCAATCCACCCTCAGACCTCACGCTATTGCCCCTAGACACTAACAGCAGTACTGCAGAGCCTGTCCGACTGTACTGGAATATCACCTCAGCATCGAACTAAACCAAGGCATAGGTTCTTTAATCAAATGAAAGTATACGGTTCCAGATAACATTTCAAGTCTCAAACATCTACGGCGTATATATGTAGGCTGAATCTGAAGTGGGATGAGGCCTGTATGGAATTTTGGAAGCCTGCTAGGATAGTCCATGCAGTCGTGCAATGCCAGTACTCTAGGGTGGCGTAGCAGTTAGCGAATCTGCCTAGTGAGTAAGAGATCTCTGTACGAATCCTGGTCTTAGTACGAATTTTCACTCGTCGCTTCAGTCTGCACGTATAACATCACAATAATAACAGTGGAAGATATTTAACAAACTATAGGTGTGCAAAATATACGTGCTCTGAGATAGCGAGCTCTTAGGAAAGGAAATTTAAGGAGACTGGACTATCGAAGAATACTTGGAAATGAGAGAGATCTGGTTCGAATGAAGTATGTGCAAGGGTAACGTCTGTGTACAGGGACAATAGTAATAATCAGTATTGCTTTTAGATATGTCATTAACTGTCTTCTGAAACTGGGGATATTGTTCATTTCTCTAATATGACGTGAGACGTTATTCCAAAGTTGTGTCACTGCTATTAGGAATGACACAAGAAAATGGTCAAACGGTGGAGTGAGATCAAAAGGATTTTGCTCTAATGGGAACGCGTGTTACTGTTACTTTTTTCCAAAAAACAGTGTTAAAGCTTAGGAGACTTATGAGGGACAGTGTTCGTTCGTATAACAGCAGAGAAAACAAATCGTATGGAAATCTCTGCTCTTGTGTGCATCCAGCTGTGTATTTACACATACGATGCTGAAATCTGATCAGGGACTCGAACATCGACATATAACGAACAGAGGCATTCGTAACCACTTCCGGGTGCATAAGATTTCCTGAGAATTGCCTTGCAGTATAACATCAATGTAATCAGTAAATGGAAGCATTTGTGCAGGGCACATGGAAGTTACGGGCTGAGTCCACTTTAGATTTTCATCTATTGCTATCAGACTCTTTGCCGAAGGAGAGAAGCTGAAACGTTCCCATACAGGGTTAAAGATGGTAGCGATTCCCGATATTTCGGGCTAATGAGCCTAGAATAACCTACCAGTACGGCTTGTGTTTTGTTTGGGTTGAGTTTAATCCTATATCCTGCGACCATTTTGATAGTGCGCAGAGATGGATATTGAGATTCCCGATAGCTGTTTTTCAGGTCTATTCGTTTTGCACTTAGATGCAGCTGGAGGTCATCAGCGTACACGTGGTGTTTGCAGCAAGACAAAACCAATGACACATCACAGTAAAAAGAGTATACTACCTAACACCGAACTCTGGGGCAAACGTGATACAACCTGCCAGTTATGGCGCGTTGCTGTCGAGATGTCAGGTGTGAGGAAACCGTTGCACTGTGCTTGGCGAGAAATTTAGGATGCTAAATTTGACAAGCAAAACGTCAAATTCGACAGTGTCAAAAGTTTGCTGGACTATAAGAAGAACATAAGAGTCGCACTGTTAGGGGCTTAACTAGTCCTTGTTTCGAGGCATCTGGGAGAACAACTGTTGTTGAGGAGTGCTTGAAGACATCTGTTGTAGTGGCCACTAGTGGGTCAGTTACGTGCTTCATCGTTTGTGTCGTGATACCATCGTGCCCAGTAGTAGCTGATCTGATATACACGATGGCGTATTTGACGGTACTGAAAGTAACATGCTTTAAAAAGAATTTTTCGTGGCTACAGTAGCTTACCCGACATGAAGATAACAATGAGACTCTATTTTGTTTGTGGATCAGTTGTGTTTGAGGGTAACGTGAAGAATCGGTTGAGTTGCTCGGTTGGGACATTGTGGTCAGCAGTAGAATTCACTTTTTCTATACCAAAAACGCGCATGTTTTTCGACAGGACAGGTCACCTAATTCTGCTGCCGGTTAATGTATGTGGATGCGCGAATTTTGCATTCCTCGCACCATGACTGGCTCTATTCCGCTTGCAAGCACTGTGGCTTTTAGACGTGGGGAGCATTTTGCACACCAGAGGCCCAGCGTCTCTGAGATTCATGAGCTGCTCTAGTTCTTCAGTTAGCTAAGATGATTGGTTTTCAATGAAACTCATTCCACCATTTCTGGCTATTTTACGCAAAAGACTTGAATACGTCTCCTTCCTACCCTGTAGCTACTTTGTTCAATATTAAGTAGGGATATTACTTTGAAAAATAATGACCTCATCACAGCAGAATCGTTATAGTATTAAAACTCAATTTTTACAGTTTCTAACATAGAGTTCAACAAAACCTAACGTTCTAATTACACAGAATGGCCATATGATTAGTGAGACTGAACAGTTCAGATTACTAGACGTTTAGGTACATACTAAACTATCGTGGAAAGCCGATGTTCAAGATCTTCTTAAAAGACTTATTGCTGCTATATCTGAAGTAAGTGACAGTTCGACACGAAAATTGGCTACTTTGCTTATTTCCATTTGCTTATGATGTATAGTATTAAGTTTTGGAGTAACTCTTCTCATTCTCAAAGGGCATTTTTGACTCAGAAACGGGCGGTTCTGGCAATAAGTGGCATATGTTCGAGAACCTATTGTCTCCCTCTGTTCATTAGTCTGGATGTTCCGGTATTGGCCTCTCAAGGAATAAATCGGGACAGAGATGAGATACGGCAAAATGTTTTAGATAGAAGTCGTAAGTGGCAAAGAGGTTCATGTATTGCTACTAATTACCGTGAACTGAAAGCGATTTTCTTGGTGGTTTGGGGGATAACGCGAGTTTTTCAGTAGTGTAACACTAATTTTTGCTTCAGGATTTGAAAAGAGCGAAAAATTTCACATATAAAATGATACGTTATTCATGGTCAAGGTAAGGTTCAGTTAAGATGAAATAAGCAAATACTTTTAAAATTCTAGTAGCGATTAACTCGGAATAGAGGAGGGATACAGTAAATTACGTTGTTAGATACCGACTGGAAGGGATGTAAGGGGTCAGGTATAATTACCATAACAATAATTTTAAAGGCAGTTATCGAAGGTTGAGTTTTGTTTCTCGGAAACCCCTGTTAGGGTTGTTGTAACTGGAAAGAGCACACACAGATTTGGTCTTTAAGATTTAATTAATAAATTTATTGGTAAAAATAAAGGTATCACAGTGTCCAGGTTTTATTGGGGCATTTACAAAACAGAACAAACATAAATAAAACGTAGATCATTGATTTACAAGTCGTTTAATGAGTCCCCTCCTCTCTCATTCGTCGGGATGCTCCTTCCAGTTGGTATCGAACGTTATATTTTGCTGTGCCCTTCCCTATTTTATGTGAATAATCTCTACTAGAACAAAAAACATATTTGCTTATTTACCGTCATTGAGCTAGCCATGACCTTGAATAATGTATCATTTTGTTCGTGTAATTTGCCGTCTTTTTAAATGTTAAATCAAATATTAGGGTTCCCATTTAAAGAAAATGACTTTAACGTCCAAGTTAACTTGAAAATCACGTTCTAGCATTGCGTGACCGTCTTTGCTATTGACAACTTACACCTAAAATAATTTGCTGTATCTCATCCCTATCCTGCATTATTCTCATTTATAGATTAAAATGGTCCACCCAGCATGACTTTTAATCTCGTTTCTGTTTAAAAATGGCAGCCTCGTGCCAAGAGTTGGCAGTTTTCACTCAGTTAATACCAGGCAGAAAGCCAATCTGCATTTGGATTGTACCGCCTTCACTCTTCTACATAACGGGGTGCAGTATTGTGAAGCACAACAAAAATCCAAAAATCTTAGAAGTAATACACGCGTTTTCAAATCCAAGCTGAAGAGTTTCCTCATGCGTCACTCCTTTTATTCAGGAGAGAAGTTCCTTGCAAAATTAAACTAATTTCTGTGTTACATTATTGATTACGTTTATATAAACTCATACTGTGTCGTATTTTTGGGATTCACAAACATTTTCTTTTCTCTGATACTCCTATTCTATTGTAATTTCATGAACTAAGGTATTCCATGACCACAGAGATCTTCAAATTTGTCGAACGGAACTAGACGTGTAACATAAATAAAGAAATTAGTGTCCTAAACTTCAAGTACAAGTTAATATAACGTATGATATATTCTATAAAACCGTAGTACTGTTTTAGCAATACTG
This sequence comes from Schistocerca cancellata, assembly GCF_023864275.1. Taxonomy (NCBI): domain Eukaryota; kingdom Metazoa; phylum Arthropoda; class Insecta; order Orthoptera; family Acrididae; genus Schistocerca; species Schistocerca cancellata. The sequence continues at coordinate 43,909,854 of NC_064626.1, read as the reverse complement.
CTCTTATTAATTCTGAGAACTAGTGATCCTTCAGAATACTGCCCAGAAAGTCGACAGTACGACAATACAGGTTGTGACGAAGGACAAGGACGTCACCAACATCCGCAGATCCAACGGAGTGACGCCGCACAGCTGATGAGCGGGGCTCTGGCTGCGTGCGAGGCGCCAGAAGCGACGCAGCTTCGCCGCTTCTGTGCTGCTGAGATTCGAACCCAGCAGTAGCAGGCACAGGACAGGAGCTGTCTGCGCAGATTCCCTGGACAGCGCGTGCGAGGCCGACGTTACCATTAACACCTGTGACGACTGCCACGAAAGAACCAATATATATATCACGTGTGGCCATCTATCCCGCTCTAATAAAATTATCGCAACAACGTTCCAGGAAATGATGCACAGTGCTGTCACCATGCAAGAAACTAAGAACGGCTCGTGCGCCGACAGAACCTCCTGCGACATGTGGCACAGTGCCGAGTAGACTCTCCTCAGTTTCCGGTAGCGGTCTGCAAGTGGTCGGCGCTGGCTGATCATTTGCCTCGAAGCTCCCAGGCACTGGTTGAGTTGTCGTATGTCACCCCTCACCAGAAGAACAAGTGCCACGTACTTGGAAACAGCAGTTGGTACAATATTATTTGTGAAGAGTGTGGGGATAAGTTCCCAGCTCATGCCGTTCCTCGGACAATCGAATGTAACAAGAGCAACAATCAGAGCTAGAGACATGGCGTAAGCTGCCACATAGGAGGTCTTTACTGCCCCATTGGAGAAACGATGAGAATCCAAGACGCCGCCGTCCCGATATGACAACAGTGTGAAGATCTTCTGGTACCTGCGGGTGTTTCGAAACAGGTCTGTAGCGAACGCCGTAATCATGGTGACGTAGAGCGCCGCACCGTAGGCAACCAGCCACACAAAGTTTAAGGAATCCTTTCTTCTGACGTGCAAAGTTTGCGCCCAGTACCACAAAAGTGTTGATGATACCAGTATTATGATGAGAACAACCGCTGCATACAGTGTACCAAGACGTGTCCTCCGTAGCTCACACCTCTCAGTGTCCACTGTGAACGGCGTCAGCCCGAAAACCCTGCAGACGGCGTGGTATCGTGCCACAGACCTTAAGAGGTCTCTCCTACTCTCCATTTCAGCATCGGCTAGCACTGCAGGAATCTCCAGTACCTGTGATGGAAGAAAACAGATCTTCAATTATAGAATTCTCGATATAGAACTGATTAACAGTGTTAACACAGCCATGAGGTAGCATTTATGCGACGCATGTGTTTTTCTTAGCACATGTTGCCACAAACCACTATGAGCATAATGGATCATGATTAATAACGCAGCTGTAATCATAACTATAGAACAACGAACGCCGGTATGAAAATATGACCATTTAAATCAAATCAGAAACTCGACTATCCGTATATGCCGCTGGATCTCTTCAAAACGCAAATGAAGAAAACTGAGGTAAGTCAAATGACACAGACAGTCCGCTTCATGTAAGAATCGACTACGACTCCATTATGGAGCCGACACCAGCTTGCACAGTGTCTTGTTGACAACTTGCTGTTCATTGCTTCGTGATGTCTGCGCACACTTGAACAATATCAGCATCTCTTACCGCTGAAATCGGGCTCATCTGACCAGGCCACACTTTTACCGTCGTCTAGGGTACAACCGATATTTTCACGAGCCCAGGAGAGGCGTTGTGGATGACGTCGTCATGTTAGAAGAGGCACTCGCGTCGGATGTCTGCTGCCACAGCCCATTAACACCAAATGTCACTGCTCTATTCTAACAGATAGCTTCGCCATGCAGATCACATTGGTTTCTACCGTTATTCAACGCATTATTTCTTGTCTGTCTGTTATCACTGACAACACTAAGCAAACGTAGCCGCCTCGGTGGTTGAGTGAACGCCGTCAGCAACTGCACTGCCCGTGCTGAGCGTCAATGCCTCAAATCTGGTATTCTCGGGGCACTTTTGACACTGTGGGTCGCGGAATAATGAATTTCCTAACGATTTCCCATGCGTCAAATTCCAACTACCATTCCGCATTCTAAACCTGTTAATTCTGGTCACTGAGCAATACAACAAATTCTTTGAAAGAAGGTTGCAAACTCAAGTCAAAATCTAAAATTGTACATTCGTCACAACTACTTACGGATATCACTTTTCCTCGGAATAAAAACAATACAGGCAGCGTTCGAATATTACTATACAATGATGACAGGAAGTAATCCTAGTCTTTGCGGATGTCTACAGGTTCTTTATGTTACCCAAATTGTGGTGTCACCGCCAGACACCACACTTGCTAGGTGGTAGCTTTAAATCGGCCGCGGTCCATTAGTACATGTCGGACCCGCGTGTCGCCACTGTCAGTATTTGCAGACCGATTGCCACCACACGGCAGGTCTAGAGAGGCGGACTAGCACTCGCCCCAGTTGTACGACGACTTTGCTAGCGACTACATTGACGAAGCCTTTCTCTCATTTGCCGAGAGACAGTTAGAATAGCCTTCAGCTAAGTCCATGACTACGACCTAGCAAGGCGCCATTAACCATATCTGGAGAGAGTCTCATTTGTATAGTCAAGAGCGATGTACCACAAGGATGAATTAAAGTTAAGTAAACAGAAGCTACGTACTTTTCTTTAGTGCATTCATACGTATCCTGTTCCAGACTTCACGCCAGTCGGCGTGTGTGTACGCGTGCCTTTCGGTTACCCGTCACTGTGGACTGGCTGTCTTGCCAGTCCACTACACAAATGATTTGTATCTATGTTGTCAGTACCCAGCGACATTAACAGACAACAAATTTCTCGAAACGGTGTTTTGCAATATGTACTCCGAACTCAGTATTTTCTCTTTTATCTACTACAATTACCCTACCATAGTCTGAATGCTGAATGCGATAGAAAGTTGTAAGCACGTCTTTAGTCTATTGTTCGAACATGTTTCAACTCACTAAGGAAGAAGTAGTTGTCTGAGGTGTAAGACTGCTCTGTTATTCTGTTATTCTGCGCAACGGATTAATCTGAGATGTACCGTTTACACTGTGGCTCCTGCAAGATGCAATTACCACCCCCACACTACTACTACAGAAGTCAGACAGATGCTCCTAACGTTCGAAAGAGAAATGCCTGAAAAACTTTCAGCAATAAATATCTTCTGGACTCATCCGCTGTAAGGAAATGACACAAAAATTCACAAAATTTCTTACGTAACTAGTGGGATAATGGGTACTGGAGTAGTGCTAGTCAGTTTAAGACAAACATGAAACTAACGAAAGTTATTATTTATTTTGCAAAAATAATGAGAAATCACAATGGCACTTTTAGTTATGAATTGAACAAGTTATATCCTGGTTCTTTTCGGAATGTGAAGTTACCTCTCAAGGGTAGGATTCGCTAATGAAATTTCTATACAAAGTTTAAGATGGTTGTTGACTTGACAGAATGGCTGAGAGGCGCACCTACTCAACTTGAATAATTATCCTTTAGAATGTTGCTAGGTACGGTCGAGGCTGTCACGTGTGAAATGCGGTGAAGTGTACTGTTGTGGAGGAAATATGGGGCTCGCAACAGCTGTAGCGCACAATACTGTAAGTTGCGATGACTGCTGTCTGCGCCGCTCGCTACTGACAAATAAGATAACTCTCGTTCTATCTGGATTGTCCTTCGCCAATCAAACTCTCCCTATGCCTTGATGAAGTCAAGGATTCCTATTCGCCCCTAGTCTAACTATTGGCGTGGTACACCGGTCAGATAACCAGTCCACCGCGATGCCACTCAAAATTCGCTCGCAGGCGTTTAACTATAACTCTATCCGTTCACACCGCACAATAAGTGTGTCGGCCAACACAGTGCACAACGCTTAATCGCAAGGACTCAATATAGAGTAGCTTTTCGATTCGCTCTCGACAGAGGTGCTCTCCCAGTGAAGTGCGAGGAGAGACTGTTGCGGGTTGCCTGGAGAGCCAACACCGTATTATTAGAGGAAGCCGAAAGGCACGCGTTTTAGCTCACGCAGGCTGGCGTGAGGTCTGGAACAGGACAAGGAAATTAGACTTTAGAAAAACGGCCGTAGCTGGTGGAATACTTAACTTTAATCCATAAATGGTGAACGTCGCTCTTGACGGTACATTATTCATAATATCAATAGTAACTGGTAATGGCGCCTTGCTGGGTCGTAGCAATTGACGTAGCTGAAGGCTATGCTAACTATCGTCTTGGCAAATGAGAGCGTATTTTGTCAGTGAACCATCGCTAGCAAAGTCGGTCGTACAACTGGGGCCAGTGCTAGGAAGTCTCTCTAGACCTGCCGTGTGGCGGCGCTCGGTAGTCACTGATAGTGGCGACATGTGGGTCCGACGTATACTAACGGACCGCGGCCGATTTAATGGCTACCACCTAGCAAGTGTGGTGTCTGGCGGTGACACCACAGAGACTTGTTCCTCACTCCAAGAGCGACAACGGAACGGCGTCTCTTCACGCCAGACGTGAAAGGGTATATCTTTCGGTCTCTTCCATTGTTCCTTCAGCTCAAGGCGTCAGAAATATCGTCTGCCAATCAGCATTGCTCTTCTAACACGGGAGAATGACGTTTCGTTTAAGGTGACCAATCCAGAAATCTGTATCATTGGCGTTTGTCGTTTGCTGTCTCCCTGTGAAAATCTCTGAAACTGCGTGCTATGTGTAAAGAATGCGTAGGCTGTCCGCTCTCACACAATGTAGCGGAATTTGCTCTTAAGCCGAACACAGGGTCGTTCCCCCTTTTCACTGGGGCCCACGCTGTCCGCTACACGGGCGGTCACCGGCCGACATAGGCTGGGTCGTCCTCTGAAGGGACCGGCGTCCCGTTGTGCGGTTTCTCTCCCGAACTAAAAGCTTCTGTGACCATCATGTCTGGAATGTGTGTGCATAAGCCAGCCTCGAGTATTTCAACCACGGTGCGCTTACTTTTTAATTGTATATCGTTTACATGAATTCATACAACATTGACTTTATCTCATCGAGTTTGGGTTCGAATGAAGTGTCTGGTGTGTGGAATATGATTGTGAGGGCACAATATGTAAGGAATGAAGGTCAGGAAACCACAACGTTTAGTTTAATTTATCCGCATATAGAATGTATTTAGAGACACAATGTGCATCTTGTCTTATAGGTTATAATCCTCTTAGAATGGGCATCCTAAATCATGAATTATCATTTGACTGGATATATGTTTATTTGCTATTACCTTTGTCAGTTTAGTGTGTACTCCTGTGTAAAACCCTTATTTTTATTTATGTTAACGTCCAGTAGAATAACTTCTTTGCGTGCCCAGGCTGAATCATGAACGTTGAAAGTCTCCTTTTTTTCAAAAGTCGCACTGAGACACTGGCTGACTACCATTCACTAATGTCATCAAAAGTCAATAGAGGTGTGCTCTTCGTGTTCAGACAACATTTCCCTAATGTCATCTGTCTTGGGCAGCAGGAATTTACAGAGTAATGTGACATACATCTTAAATTATCGATTCGGTTCTTGAACTCAGACAATGAAAATCTGGGGACATCCGACAAGAAACTGTTTCGGATCTTTGAACCCATCATGACTGAGTATTACGGCAGTAAGTACTCGATTTTTGGAAGCCGAATTCTCACAAACACATTCTGGAGCACCATCACTGGTCTCCATGCCTCAATCATTACTTATAGTTGCATAAAGCACTATTTTACTTGATCACAAGCTGAGAACGATGATGATGATGAGAATGATGATGATGATGATGTTGATGCTAGATCAGGAGGACCGTATATTCTGTAATATTAAATGAGGAAACAAACATCAGTGATCAGTAATATTGTTAATAGTAAAATATGTACTAAATAAAAACAAAACAAGCATGAGTTATTAGAATGTACATGTGTGTGCGTGTTTCACGATTACATTTTTTGGTTCCACAGCAGCAGGACCAATGATGACAGGTATGATTAGGGTGTAAAGCTATGATGACAGCTGCAATGACGGTTGTAGTGGTGGTGGTTGTGGTGGTGGTGGTGGTGGTGATGTCAACGATGGCTCAGCTCCCACTCCAAGCTTCATATTGAGCTTTTCCAAACTTTTATAGTAACCCTCCCTGAATCATCAGATATTCTTTATCTTCTCTACTGGATCAGCATCACAGAGTAACATTCCTGGAAATACCTGTCTCCCATAAACACCAAGTATGAGGAAACAGATTAACCTAAGAAGCTGAGCTATATGTCTTTTTTTTTTTTTTTTTTTGGAGAGACAAGAAAAAAACGAGTGCTGAAAATTGAAAAGGCTTGTTGCACTCAGCTGCTTCTCACAACCGCAAGCCTCTACAGAAGCTTAAGAGATATTCTGCATTAAAAAAATTTTCGTGTGAGACACACTAAAATTTACTTGTCTTATAGAGAAAAAAATCCTGCACGTAATAATCATGAATTTTTTTTTTTTTTTTGCAAGATTACACGCACCTGTTATGTTGCAGGTTGTCATCTGTCATCTGAAGTGAACTCGTTCATTTGCCTCGCTCCACACACTCAGTGGTACAGACTCCAAATTTTTTTTTAATTTTTCCGCAGAAATTGGGTGGACTGTTTGCGAAACTAATCTTCTCAGACATTAAGACCTTTAAGCAATAATCAGTGTTTTGTTAAGTTAGACTTCGGTAGATATTATTTGACTATAGCGTGAATTAATGCCTAGTCTTTTAGAAGCTAGTAAGGATACTAATCGCAAGTCATTCAAATTATTCCAGTGAACAAAACTAATATGTTCTAGCCATTTGTTGGAGACTCTTTCAACAGCTAACTTCAAGCCCATTTTTCTCCTCTCTCTTACCGATACGTATATCTCACTGTTGATACACCTACTTTATTTAACGCAGGCTTCACGATCTGAGTGTATTTATAGCTATAATTTGAATGTAATGCTTTGGGACAGCTTTGCTTATGAGCGTTGCTAAACTTGAAGATGTTAAACTTCTCGTGCTGTGTAGCTCGTTTTGGTAGATCTAATTTTGAACAATAAATTATATAATCCACTCGCTTTCGAGTAGCCTATATTATGAATGATTAAATCATCCCCATAGGCATCTACTGGTGACTCGGCAATTATCCACCCACACTCTTGCTGAAGGTTAGATTTGATGTGTGCAGCATAGTGCGTTCTGTCTGCTAGTTTGCTAAAAAAGTTATGTTGCCAGTCCACCCCATGCATCCAATATAATTTTAGCTTAATAGTCCACCTTCATCATCATAATCTCATTTTTCATAAGAACTAAAAATTCATCTCATTTGTCTGTCTTATTCTCCTATCCGAATAGTTCTCCCAATCCATCTAGCGGCTGAGAAATAAGTCTAAACATTTTTTCCAGTACAGTGTCAGCAGCTTTAGGTTGCATTTTAGAAGCAACGCCAGTTTCAACATCTGAGTTTTAAGTCTTATTTTTCGTTCAGTCGAATTGAGAGACATATTGATAACTGCAGAAACAGGCAAGCTGGGATCTGTTGAGATAAGTTTCTGTTAGGACTTACCTCCGACTAGAGAAACGTCCAGGATTCCTCTCTAGAAGCAAAAAAAGATGTACTGCTTTAAACAAAAGCGTAGCTGGTTAATACGAATTTTTAATTGATATTTATTTACGTTATCACGAGAGGTGGGTGATGGTCTAGAGTGGATTCCATCCCAGAACTTTCTTGTGCCTCAGATGGAAGATTCCAAGAAAAAAGTATGGAGAGCATTCTTCTAAATTTGTTGTGAATCATGGTCTGTTAATACGCATTTTTGAAAAAAATGATTGTTGTGAAGCTTCAATTTTTAATTGCAAACCACAGGAAATCCTGGTGAGACAATGACTCAAAGAGCGAATTTGAAAAAAAGTACTTTTGTCCATGATGATAAGCATAACAATACAAACGAGGCGTAGTGTGAGCTATTTGACTCACCTGTTATGATTGTGAGCGAGTAAGAGTGTAAGACAGGTCAGTTGTCTCATACTATTCATTATACACAGCATCGATCCCTATTTTGCAGCACATAGTTGTTGAATGACATATAGTATCCTGGGAAATGGAATTTTTCTCATTACTGCCCTAGTAGTATCCATTTTGTATGCTATTAGCGTGTTCTGAAAAATAATATTGCCCAGCCTCTAATTCACGATAGTGACGCGTGCAGCTGTCTTATGTATTTGAGAGAAATAGTGTAAGCTATCTTTGTTAGGTGTTGTTTGGACGTTGAGCGAGTGACAGTTGCCTGTTAGCAACTAGGTAAGCCTTACTTTTTCTGCACCACGTAGTTGTTGATGAGTAATGAAATGATTCGTCGCCCACTTACTTTATGTTTCAGATCATAGCACGCTGCAGACGGCAGTAAAACTACTGGAGTGGGATGGTCGACATATTTCTGTTATCAGGGCTAAGCAGCACTTCAAGTGTTGCAAAAAGCGACACTGGTGGACAGTGGACGACTCGAAACGAGTGATCTGGAGTGGTTTACTCTAGCTGTCATCAGAGAAGTACGAAAGTGATTATGGTTTATGGTGTGGGGCTGTTCTTCGTAGTTAGGGCTTGGTCCTGTTATTGCACTTCATAAGACACTAAATGCATAAGGATATGGTGATATTTGACACAACTGTCTGTTACATGCAGGCAAGGACTAGTTTGGAGGAAATGACTGTTTTATCGACACAATAACGCACCTTACTAAAAAGCAACTACTGTGAAATAATGATTTCTGCTCAATAATATTCCTGAAATGGACTGGACTGCCTCGAGACCGATTTGAAACCAATTCAACAAACGTGGAACGAGTTAGAATGCCGAATTCGCTCCAAAGCTAAGCATCCAACATTACTGGTTTCGGTTCTTACAGAAAAATGGGCTGCCATTTCCCCACAGACATTAAGACGTTTCATTGAAAGTCTTCCCAGCAGATTGAAGGCCATCATAAAGGCAGAGTATGGACACACATTTTTGTACGTTACAATTTCGTTATGCTAGGACAATTTGCTATAACATGCTTCAGTCTAGAGCGATAGGCAATAATTTGTAACGAACAGAAGAGCATCGATTCTTGTCTAAGAATCTGCACGTTGCGTACTGGGATATTCCATCTGAGAGACGTCCCTCCAAAGAAGTTCAGTCATAAGCAGTCCATCTTCTTATTTATCTGGATCGAAAGTATGCATTAGATTATGGGCGAGATAATATATTAGCTTTTTCAGAAAAATTAAAAATGTTTATTAAGTAATTGGGCGAGTTTTATGTCTACACTGCCTAGCGACAGATGCAGTTGCGATCAAGAACTTCCCCGCCTGCACACGGTGTGTCGTCTGAGCCACACGCTGGGGCACCTTGCTCGCAGACCGGCAGTGCGTGCGACTCGCAGACAGGTCACTTGGCTTCTGCACAGCGCCGGGACAGGGAATTGTTTATGCGTGCCAACACTGCTGGACATGGTGTACGTTTGCAGTTAGATACTGGTTCTTCAGTTTCCTTGTTAAGTCGTAGCACATACGACTTGCTAGGCAGACGACAATCGTAAAGGTGTGTGTTGATCCACTGTGGGCGTGGGACAGCGGCTAGTCAAATGTTTAACAAAGAATTTCGCCGAACAGCTACGCAAATTGAGAAACTATTTTATTTTGTTTTGGCTACAAATTTCGGCAATTCATCACGCCATCTTCAGGCTCCGTATGCACCTACAATAAATTATCTAAATTGGCATACTGGTGTCATCATCTCAGTTGCAGTCAACTCTTCGAAGCAAGCACTTGAGAATTCGCGACATCCAGAAACAGATTTTGTATTGGAGCAGCAAGGTCCGTCTGCTTACTCTGTTTTTATCGCCAACACACATGCATCCATAACAATGAAGCGCCAGAGAAACTGGTATAGACATCGGTATTCAAATACAGAGATATGTAAACGGGCAGAATACTACGCTGCGGTCGGCAATGCCTACAGAGGACAACTAGTGTCTGGCGCAATTGTTAGATCGGTTGCTGCTGCTACAACGGCAGGTTATCAAGATTTAAGTGAGTTTGAACATGGTGTTATAGTCGGCGCACGAGCGATGGGACACAGCATCTCCGAGGTAGTGTTGAAGTGAGAATTGCATTTCACGCGTGTACCGTGAATATCAGGAATCTCTGAAGCCAAAAAGAAATCCTGCAAGAACGGGACCAACAACGACTGAAGAGAACACTACTTTCAATGATTGTATAAAGTACAATCACCGACAATGCGACAATCTTCCAAAGAAGAGGGACCACTTGCCTTTACCCATAAGTGAACGCTACAATCTGAATTTATCTTACAACGTCTACGACAAGACAAAGACAAACTCCCATGAGGAAAAAGGTAAGAACCCTCATTAGCAATCATAATCTCAGAAACAGGTATAGTACGGTAAGCTAAAATTTCTCTGCTTTCAAAGGATTCCAAACCTGCTCTACCTGCACTGTTACAGGCAACGAATGCTACAGTAATCCATCCGTTACCCAAACTAGAGGAAGAGGATACCTTCATTAAAGAAAAAATTAAACCTAGCCCCACAAAATAAAGTAGGACCATGTATAAGAACGAATTGAGCACTTTTAGAAACTCCTCTCGTTTCGATCTTTTTGCCCTTGCCAGAAGATGTCGAAGCACCAAGGGTGCCGTCCATATTGACAAGTGATTTGTAAACCAGTAAACTAGTAAGTGACAGAAGAGCAAACATTCCGCAAATTGCTGCAAATTTCAATGCTGAACCATCAGCAAGTGTCAGCGTACGAACAAGTCAATGAAACAACATCGATATGGGCTTTCGGAGCCTAAGGCCCACTCGTATATCCTTCATGACTGCTCGACACAAAGCTTCACGCTTCGCCTGATCCCGTCAACACCGACATTGGACTGTTGGTTCAAATGGCTCTGAGCACTATGCGACTTAACTGCTGAGGTCATCAGTCGCCTAGAACTTAGAATTAAACCTAACTAACCTAAGGACAGCACACACATCCATGCCCTAGGCAGGATTCGAACCTGCGACCGTAGGTTTAATTAGTTCTAAGTTCTAGGCGACTGATGACCTCAGCAGTTAAGTCGCATAGTGAGTGCTCAGAACCATTTGAACCCTATATGTACCCATATAAATAGTGCCCTGCTGCAAGCTATGAAAGTCAGTTAAATTCGTTCTAACATTCTCACCTCATTGCTTCTGTTACGAGACAGTTCGGTCTTATGGTGTTTACCCCTAACGGTGTACGTCAGCATATCTGTGTCGCTGTGTCTGCTGACAATAACCTGCTTATGTTCATATCATGGCAACCACGACCACAAAATTAAAACCTGAAAGTTATCCGTGTCATACATTTTCCATGAAGAAGCTCGATGAAAACCTCCACTATTCACATTAAGTCAAGTCAACAGTACTTCAGTATAATTTGTAGTATCAAATACATTGGTACAGTAACAAGTGAAGAAACTGGTACTCAGATAAAGTTATGTCAACAAACAAGCCGCAGAGTAGAGAAAGATAGAAGACAGAATATAATGCCAGCGAATGGATGTTCCTTAAGTTAATAGTCGATGAGAGTTTTAATAATAACTGTTTCACAGTAAATGTCTAGAAAAACAAACAAGCCAAACAACATAATGTGGTGGCCAAGAAAGGAAACTTGAATCCCGTCAGATGTTACGGACTCGTTGTGTCACGACTGTGTTCCACGTGCAAAAAGAACATCAATGGACATTAAAAATACAATTACGGAAGAATAGCAAGTAGTTCAAGCAAACTTACTGTGCTTGTGCAGTGTAATAGAATAATACGTGAATATAGCTCTAGGTGATTCAGGGATATGCAAATTGTGACATGTAGAAGAGACAGCTGTAACCTCTAACACCAACATTGGTTCAAAATCGGCAGAGTACCGATTTCAACTGAGTTTCGATGACAGATGCAGGTATGTCAGCAGTGTAGCAGAGGGCGTATACGAGCCCTAATACCGCTGACATCAGCATTGTCAGATTACATCTGACAGGGTTGTGTTTATCAAATTCAAGGTCACTCCTGGGCAAGGGACGGGACATGAGTCGTGGGGAGGGGACGGCAGGAGAGGTCAGCCAACAGTGCCATCATGTTCTTGGTCAATAGTCTCTGGACTCCACTGCACTTGGTCAAAAGGGCCCATTCGGTTGTGGGTCCCTTATGTACTAAAAAATAGTTCAAATGGCTCTGAGCACTATGGGACTTAACATCTATGGTCATCAGTCCCCTAGAACTTAGAACTACTTAAACCTAAGTAACCTAACGACATCACACAACACCCAGTCATCACGAGGCAGAGAAAATCCCTGACCCCGCCGGGAATCGAACCCGGAAACCCGGGCGCAGGAAGCGAGAACGCTTATGTACTAATAAATATAAAAGACTCAGAAGTCACTGTTCTTCTTCTTAGTGTTTTAGCCTCTGCTTCTCGTATGCTCGACTGACAATACACTTTTGTTGAGCGAAGAAGAATTTAACAATTGCATTCACTGTTAAAATCCATCAGAGACCTCTAGGAGGACCGTTACCTGAGTAATTGGTAGCAACCCTTTTAATTTTTCAAATGTGGTTTGACCTTCTGCTGTCCATTCGAACTCCAAACACTTATTCAGCTAATTAATGAGTGGTCGTGGCATAATAGCAGAACTCAATGTGAGCTTCTTATATTAATTTGCTAATCTTGAAAAGGGCTCTACCACCTTAGTCATTTGCAGTGCTTGGGAAACTTCACACAGCTCGCACTAAACTCAGGTATGTTCTCCATACTCGATAATTACATGTTCCAAGTAATTCACTTGCTTCAATGCAAAATGGCACATTTCTATGCTTAGGATGAGGCATGGTGAATTTAACCTTTTAAAAACTGTCTTCAACCATTGAACATGTTGCTTTATATCCTCAGCAAATACATTATCATCAAGGTACGCTACACACTGCAGTGGTTTTAATCTCCTCAAAACTTCATGCAAAAATCTTCGAAACATGATTCACCAGTTTTCTCCAACACTGTGAATGACCCCAAGGAACTGTAAAAGCCGTTTTTGATCGGTCCTTCTGTACTAACTGATTAAATCCATGTGGAACAGTATTTATATTACGCCGAATTCTCCAGGTTTTCCGTATTACTGGGTACTGGATATTCGTCAGTAACCATACGCGCATTGAAGATACCTGTTATCACAGGAAAAGCGATATTTCATTTTCTATGTGAAGACATCTTAGCCACACTTACGACTCATGTACCCTATAGACATGTGCAATTCTCAGTGATTGCTGATTACTAACACTTCTATTTCTGACTATATGTGGAGGGGGCGGGGATAACCTGTATGGCTCATGGTACAAAGGCCCCACCCCCCCACTCCCGCACCCCCTCCCCCCCACACACACAACCTCTGAATCTTTCCACTCCTACCTAGAAACTAAACATTGCTGATCCTTGTGACTCTAAATTATTATCGCCACACCACATAATCTATAATGCGGAAGTTCTAATTGTCTCTAGACTCGCCACAAACGTAGTTCCTGTCTAACATGCCAATCGAAACACATCGCATCTACATAGTCTCTTGCAGTATCAAATATTACTAGGAATACTGTTTGGTGGTTTTTAAGTCACCATTGTCATCAGTTGATTATTTGCACTTCATCTCTTACCATTATACCCCTTACTTCTACAGTCACACTCCAGGTGTTCCAATTTCTCACATTTCTTACACAATGGCTGGTCACACTCCTTTTGAATGTGACCTGAAGGTACACATCGACAGCTGACATCAGTAGAGGACACATTCCTTCTGTAGAGGACCGTCACCGCTATACCTATTTCCTCCAATAAATGGGGTACAAGAATAGAATCACGCAGGTCCTTTGGAAATTCAGCACCCAACTTCCTTGCTACATTAAGTGCAGTCCTCATGAGAATACCTCTTTTGGTCTATGTACTGCTCCCTGTAGAATGATTCCATTTGCCTCAATATTATCTCTGATATTAAAATTGATCTTCCACATTATATCAACAAAATTTTCGACAGAGTTATCCTTCGCCTTTTGTGTTACGACACAATTGTTCACGATAAAATCTAACGCTATCCTGTTTCTTAGAATATTGTACCAAAACCTTGTTGAGTTTGTCAAACTTAGTTTCGTAAGACCTCATGACAACGCAACTTGCTGATTTGTAACGACTGCTCATCTGTCCACAATCCTGGCATTGCAGCCGCTGACTGATTATCTATAACTGGCAGCACTTCCTCTCCTGCCTCGCCAGAGAAAGAATTAATTAGTCCCGTGATAACTGAATCTAAAAGGACAAGAGTATATCATTCTTCATATCTTTTAACGCTTTATTCATTTCCATATTATCTTCTCTCAAATGAGCTACCTACTGCTACAAGAACTGATCTACTTTCAAACTGACTAGGTTCCTGGCTCAACCAATGTGTGGTTTTTATACAATAAGGAAAACACATAACGATAGATGAAAACAATAAATACACACTAGAAGAAAAAATACATAGTCAATTGTAAGAGTGTAACACTACCTGTTGTGGTGTCGCCGTCAGACACCACACTTGCTAGGTGGTAGCCTTTAAATCGGCCGCGGTCCGCTAGTATACGTTGGACCCGCGTGTCGCCACTGTCAGTGATTGCAAACCGAGCGCCGCCACACGGCTGGTCTAGAGAGACGTCCTAGCACTCGGCCTAGTTGTACAACCGACTTTGCTAGCGATGGTTCACTGACAAAATACGCTCTCATTTGCCGAGACGATAGTTTAGCATAGCCTTCAGCTACGTCTTTTGCTACGACCTAGCAAGGTGCCATATTCAGTTATTATTGATATTGTGAATCATGTACCGTCAAGACTGACGTTCATCATCAATGGATTAAAGTTAAGTATTCCACCAGCTACGTCCGTTTTTCTAAATTCTAATTTCCTTGTCATGTTCCAGACCTCACGGCAGCCTGCGTTAGCTAAAACGCGTGCATTTCGGCCTCCTCTAGTAACACGGTGTTGGCTCTCCTGCCAGCCACAACACCTGTAAGGCTTGAGTCTGATCATAAGCCACTTGGACCCAGTTTCAGCCTGACATTGTGACCATAGCTGTGGCACATAACACACATCACCGGTGCTGATTATGTACAGGGATCCCGGTGACCTAACAGTTCATACTGTGCACACCACACTGGACACGTGGCTCAATGGTCCTCCCCAGTCTTCTCCAAAAACTGAGCCACTTCTATGCGCGACTCTGGCATACTACACGCTACGCTTAAATTCCAGTGCCAGTAGAGGCGTTTTACCATTTAACGTTCCAATGCAATACGACAATGGGAAAGAACAGTCTCTGGACTGACGCTACTGTAGTGATGACGATGTATGTTGCGGCTGTCAACACAGAATAAATACAATTTGTTCCTTCTTTCTGTGATAGCCAGAAAATACTTCTGTCATCAGTTGTGATGGCGGCTCCAGCACATTTCACGCCAGTTGCAGTGGTGCAAGAGGATGGCGCTTAAACCAGGTATCCCACGACCAGTTGTAGTGGTTATGAGCGTTGTTTACCTGGTTGGAAGATTTGAACCCAGTTGAATGTGCACTGATAATAATTGTTTGCATTTTAAAGCCTGCTAAGAGATTTATAATAAATACTCCTCAAAGCTAGTATAAGAGAAACATACAAGCCACAATAATGTAGTGAGCTGGTGAAGGAAGTAAGGTCGAGTCCTATTAAATGTTAGAAACTCATTCTATCGTGACTATATTTTAACTATGAGAAATATACTGCAGAACATTAAAAACCAGGTAACACAAAGCATAGCAAATAATTTACTTCTGTTTATAGTGCAGTAGTATGTATACAGTATGGCAGTGCAACGCTTGATTAAATTTGTTCATTGAAGACATACAAGTTGCAGAATGATATCAGAATGGCGCTTGTACTTAGGTACCCCGCTACTGATGGTGAGTGTTGTTAAGATAGCAAAGGAGTTGGACGCCAGTTAATACGCCAAAGAAGTGTGAAAAAAGATTAATTTATTTACTCTATTAGTTATAGCAGTTGTGTTGTTACCGTTGGCAGCGAGTGTCAGACGTCAGCCCAGAGTGCTGCCAACTCAGCTAGCAGCCTTCACAGACCAACCAGTTTACAGCAGTGGTAGGGCGAGGTGAGGTGCCATGGAGTCAGTACTTGGGCACGTGGAGAAGTGCAATGTTTGGCTCCCAGCCTAGTTTCAGACTCCCATGGAGGGAGGAGGTGCAGGCACAGTGCTGTCAGTGCACTGAGGTAGCCCTGTGTGGGGGCGGCACAACTAGTATGCCTGCACGAGACAGCAGCCAAGTGTGCATATAGTAAGGATGCATTGACTCATCTGCTGGTCATGCCAAGGTGCGTTGACTGGACTACCAGCTGGGTGTTGTGGAGTCAGCAGCAGTCAGCCAGTGAGTGGTCCCCTGCTTGAAGGCACCAGTTCGACTCTCTGCAACATCAGGCCTCGGCCCTGCCAGTAACAGCTAGTGGAGCCACATCTAGAACTGGCAGGACGGTGAGTGACATGGAAGATTTCTCGAAATCTTCTGGCAGTGGCTTATACTGCCTGGCTAAAACAGGCAGCATTAATGGGGTTTTACCCACGAATGTTATTTGAGACGTCATATTTTATCGCTTAGGATACAGAATAGTCACCTGTTGGACCAGGAGGTGTAGTAACCTCAGTTGGCACTACTAAAGCCTGGATTCTTTCCTTCTGCTGTCTCAGCGGTGTCCGGCGGTGATGGAGGCGGTGAGCCGTATATGTGGGGTAGGGCGTGAATGGTGATTTTTGCTGTGTCAGCCCAAGCCACCCAGAGCTTCTTGCCAAAGGACGCCTAGGCGGCCTCCTATCTCCTGCCACCTTGAACCATATTGTGTCAACTAATGGTGGGAACTGACACTATCTTTGCTACATGAAATATTGAGAAATCGTCACACTGCGAAAGTGTGACGTTTAGAACACCGAGTTTCCACCTCTGACGGCAACAATGGCCCTAAACAAGCAGGGTATTGAGTCGTAATGGAGGTACATCACAGGTATGGGTATGTTATTGTACTTCTACTCTGTCATGGACTCCATTACCATAGTGGTTAGTGATAATGGCATGCCAGTCTGCCGATAACTTCTAACCAGATAATTTCACTGGATGATTCATCCGCAGGACATGCTGAACTAGGGAAGTGTTGAATATCAAGAGCACCCAAGAAGGTCATGACAGATTTAGCAGCCTGCGACTTTGTAGTGTCTTTTTTAGATACGATATCATGGTGCCACTGGCCTGAGCAGATACAGAACTATTGTTCTTTTTCGCTATGCAAACCAGAAATGATTGAGTAGTACGCCCAGTCACATCCTCCACCAACATGCCATGCGCTGTGTGCATATGACGATATTATGTTCACTTCACACACGGATACGTCTCTCGTGACACTAAATATAGGAGAGAGACTCGTCTGAAAAGCTGCCGTGGCACAACTCTTGTGTCCATTGTTGTCATACCTCTGCTGGCGTAGCTCTCTGTGCTGCTTACTATGCTGCAATCCCATGACACTCCAGATGTGGTCGCATATACATACTTGCCTTGCTGCAAACAAGCCCATTTCCTGACTCAAGGTAAGTGATGTTGTAAGGCCGAGTGAGTTCACTTGGACTCTATTTGTGTGGGGCCATTGAGACCTTGTGTGGTACTGAGTATAGGCCTCCTGAACCAATCAATTTCATATTTACGTGGCAATCGTGGAATGCCAATCAATGGTCAAACAAGATTGTGGAATGATGAACTGCAGACCCGATAGGTCACGATACTGCTGCAGTCTAATTCCAAAATGTGTTGGTAGACAATCCTCCTTCTTATGACATACAACAACCATGATTCAAATGCGATTTACGAATAAGAAACCTGCTGCGTAACCTTTCCTTGTATACAGAATGTAGGTGGCGTTTGTTCTACCTACTCTGTGTGGTCGTGGTGCAGTGATAATCATTTGCATAACCAATCACGTGGTGCAAGTACTCTTCATTGCAATTGATCATTTGTTGCATGTCACCTTGGTGTTCATGTTGTTCTAGTTTTAATGTCCTGCCACGTACAAACATTTCTTATGTATTAAATTTAAAGGCACGTGGGTACCGTTATTGTTCTGAAAGACATCAACATTTTTACCCAGAAGACGCAGAGCCAGTGTGTACAGGTTCGTTTGCGGGAAGCTTATTCCGCCCTCCTAGGCACATGTGCTCGCTGAAGTAATGCGTAAACGCTGGCAACAGAGAGTTACGCAAGTTTAGACTGTGAAACAATACTTGGACGACTAGAACTATATCTGAACTGCATATTCGTAAAGAATAAGAAAGAGGAAATTAAAGCATGGAGAATGGATTGGTCTGAAACAGACGTGGCAATGGTAGGCGGTCATTTGTTTACAAGCGACAGCCACTTTAATACCTACAGTCAATATGGACTTTTCCCAGTCCCGAATAAAAAAAGTTTTCCATCAATGTAATGAAAGCGAATTCAGAATTATACCAAAAATGTGTCATGTAGATTCTCTTAACTCCACAATATATTTGTTCGTTTAAGACGACACATTGGCCATATTGCTGCAAATCATTTTAATAAATGTAATGTTCAACGCTCCTTGAGTATTCGATGCTAAAGATCAATTATTTAATAAACTGCGAGTGGCTGAGTTCAAAAAAAGATCACAACAGAAATAAAACTGCTTACGGCATTATGAGAGTACGAAAGTGCACGACAACGCCCCTTTATGTGTACATGCCATTTGTCTTTAACTGATTGGCCGAGAGTTGGCACTTTGAAAGCGAGCAGCCAGAATTTGTTATTGCATAATAAGACTGGAACGCACTGAGATGTATTCATATGAACCTAGTAACTAATTTATTAGTTAGACAATATTGACAAGGGTTGTTCAGTGGCAAGCGTCTACATAAAATAATAACTGAATTTAAAAGCTCCATTAATACTGGTGGTTCTTTTAAAAGTATGTAAATGAATCTACTACCTGAATTATTAGACAATCCTGACAGGAGATGCTCAGTGACTGGCATCTACAAATATGGACTATCTTACCAGCTGAGTTAATACTCATTCTTGTTGCCAAGAGAAAGCAATATGTTAATCTTACTAAGTTAGTCTGATAAACAGACAGGTGACTAAACACATGAACTGGAAGCTTCATATCTGAAAATTTACTAAATTATGCTTTGGTGTAAACAGGTAAATACTTCTGGACAATCGATGCAAAACACATATTTGTGTTACAGTATTAGACCAGCAATTATACATGATAATAACAAGTTCGTTTAAGTGGCCACCCTCCACAAAAAGGACACAGACATTTGTTTCGTAAATACGAGGGTAAGTCAATTATTACCCACCTTTTAGTTATATTTTTGTTTATTTTGGTAGTACTGTCGTTTTACGTTGTTGAGGCTTGCTTTGTTTATTTGTTGTTATATCTTTTCAATTTTCAAGCTGCTAGGTTAGTTTCGTTATCGCTGCCGTGCTGTTAATCATGGCTCCTCCGCTGTCTATTTGCAGCAAAGAAGAGCAACGTTCAGTAAACCGTTTTTTTTTTTTTTTGTGGTCAGAAGGCATATCAGGAGCCGAAATTTATCGAAGACATTCGGTACAGTTCAGGAACAGTGTTTTGCCACGACGGAGTGTCTATGAATGGACTGAAAAATTCCGAAATGGTCGCACAAGTGCTACGTACGATGAAGGAGCCTGACGACCGTTCACCGCCACAAATTAAGAAACCATTGAGCGTTCAAGTGAAATGATTCTCTTGGACAGACGATTAACTATTGACGAAGTGGCACATCGTCTGAAAATTAGTCACTATTCTGCCTACGAAATCAATGACAACGGACTTGGGATTCATAAAGTTTGTGCAAGATGGGTCGCAAAACAATTCACGCAGTTGCATAAACAAACGTGCTTGGACATCTGCAAAAAAACATTTGGATCGATATGGTAAAGAAGGTGACAAGTTCTTAGTCAGGACATTACTGGTGGCGAAACATGGATCCATCATTACGAGCCGGAGAGTAAACGCCAAACTGTGGGATCGAAACATCCAAATTCGCCGTGCAAGAATAGGTTCAAGACCCAACCGTCCGCAGGAACACTGATGCTTACGGTTTTCGGCACGCCCAAGGATCAGTACTGGAACATTATGGGGAAAGGGGCACAAAAATAAACAGTGTATGTTGCAGTGAGATGCTTACTGGCAGGCTAAAGCTCTCAATTCGAAGCACACGCCGAGGATTGCTGTCAAAAGGTGTTGTGTTGTTGCACGACAATGCCCTTCCGCATACTGCTACCCACGCTGCTGAAACGCTCCAGAAACTCAAATTTGAAGTACTGGATCACCCTCCACATAGTGCCGATCCTGCGCCTTCTGACTATCACTTGTTTGGTCCACTCAAGTAGACATTAAGGCGCCGTCGATTTGCCTCGGACGAAGCAGTGAAAGAAGCAGAGCATTCCTGGCTCGCAGCTCAACCAATAATCTTCTGTTATGAGGGCATCAGGAAGCTTATACAACGATAGACCAAGTGCGTTGAAACGCAAGGAGACTATGTCGTAAAATGATGTTCTTGTAAGTTTCCTATTTGATTGCAATAAAATTTTATAACTACTTTGCGGATAGTAATTGACTTATCCTCGTATAATCGCCTTACAGTGCAGCGAGAAAAGACGGGGTTGTTCACAAAACAAATACATCTTAAAACACCTGAAAAAAGTTTACATATGTCTGACTGCGAGAATAATATCCATACCAATATGTTTCAGACCCACAAGTGATGATCATAAGCATTCAGACATGAGAAAATTCATGTTCTGCATCTGAATGTAATAATAATAATAATAATAATAATAATAATAGTAATAATTTTTCTATTACTTTGTGTACCAGCTCAAAGAAAAGTAGAAACATTGATGCATTATTCACTGTTTCCACAGCATAGACCGAATTCACAGCCTAATCATACAAGTAAATTACGCTTCACGTGGTTGTAAATCGCCGAAATTACCATAAGGAAGCTAAAAATCACAAGAAATATACACATCGCTTTACTTCTCAGGAAGAATGTAATATAACGAGGAGCGCACAAAAACATTAAATCAATCTTTTAAAGGTTAATGGATAGTGAGTAGCTGTTGCCATAAGTCCTGAAAAATCACCCATGTTAGCGAAATTATTTAACCAGCTCATAAAGATGTGAGGACTGGAAGCACTCGACAGCCAGCGATGAAAACGCATAGTTGGACGTAAGTCATGTGACCAGGAAAATGAGTAAATTGTTCAGCCTCTCACATAAATCAGCAGTGGAAAACGAAAAGAAAATCTACTCCCACGATTTATTTATGTTGGTTGTTCTGCACAATCACATAGGATAATGTCAAAAGGGCAACAGATTGGAAATACATATATGTGAGTCCCAACTGTACCAAATAAACGCGTCAGGAGCTGATCAACGAACTCCAGTGCCAGACAATGCAAGGAAGCCATCCTCCACCGCGCTGTGGCTTGCTGTTAAAGAGAGCGTACGTTCCTGCAACAGCCAACAAATGTATTAATTTCTCCTACGTGTACCCTGCGAAAGAACCGTGAATACAAAATTAGAGCGACTCGCGTCTAATCGGAGACTTACCGGCAATCGATATTACCGCGAACCATTCGTGACTGGACCAGGAAATGTGGGAAGTGACAGCGGCACACAAAATAGCCTCCACCACACACCCCAAGTTGGACTGCGGGATACACATGTGGAAAAGCTTTTCACAGAACATCATGACAAATGATATCGTCTGCAAGTGAGAGGTTGCTCTCTTTTCAATATGAGTGAGTTACGTTTGACTAGATAAAAATTGTGACGAGAAAAATTGAATGGAAACTCTCATCCACGTGGTCACCTAGTGGAAAACCACTCAGAGAATATTTGAGTCTCTGACGCAAATAAAATGGTACGTAAACGTTCTCGAAGAGGACTACTAGAATCAGGAAACTAGTTATGGAGGCCAGCCAAAGTATCTGCTGAATTGCTTTTCGCGCAGAATGCACCACTAGTTCTCACCGAAGATAACTGCACACGAGACCATCGAGGTCAGCGTCCCTCACCTCCAGACCCTACAACCTGTCCCCAAACTCTTAACGCAGCTCCACTGAACACGTCTTGCGCGCCACGCTAACTCTCGACACGTATAGACAATTTTCACAAGTACACGAAAAGTCAGCGAAATTCCTGAGCTGATCCTGTAATACGAAGTTCATAGATCACTGCTGAAAGTCACTGATACTCGCCAAAAGCATTTTATTTGAGTATGAAAACTGCAGAACTTCTGTACCAAGGTTAACTGTGCCATGTCAGTCAATAGTAACAAAATATCTTTCTTCTGAAAAGTTATTCTGCGTGGTGCCTATGCACTATGTGTAACTGAACAACTCGTAACTGGATATGAAGTATAAAACACAATTATCGTGATTTTTAGCCTGTATTTCTGTAGGTCGCGAGAAGGAAAATAATTACATTGTTAGTGTCACACTAAAGTGCCGTATTAAACAAAATATATCAACAGTGCTGTTACCTGTTGTGTATCGGAATCTTTGCAGATGGGTATTGCGCGGTAACCGACAATTTTATTTAGTGCCTTATCAACTGTGTGTATGGAACTATAGTTCAAACTGGTGGCAGCCACCTTTAAGACACAGGAGAGCTTTTACAAGATAGACTGCCGTTGAGAGCTGCATTAAATCAGACCAGTACAGCCACCCATCAACAAGAGAAAATAAAATAACGCGCGGAAATTATGCAACACATTTAAATGAAGAGAATCACTGACAGTCCGCTCATGACAAAGGAAACAGTGATTAAAAATGTCCGCAGCTCGTGGTCTAGGGGGAGAAGACAGTGTCGCATTGCGCGTGGCGCGAGCAGGTCGTAGTTAACTTCCGCCTGTACTGCAGCGGCGCGCGTGTCGAAGCTACTCAGTCTTGTTTGTGTATCCGCCGGAGTCACATCGTAGTTGCGTATCGGAGTTTTTTTGTCGTTTTCCTCTTGGCGACGGTGTTTTCTGCCCGAGCCATTTGTTCGTTCGTTTCAGTTTTGACAAGAGTACGCGTCGTGTTCAACCTGGCTCCTTAGAAATTCAAGATTGGTTGGCTGATGATATCCGTGTTACACCTTATCACGTAGACACTGCTTATTTTGATTCTGATTTGTATGCATTCTTTGTGAAGTTTTACGATCCCGTTCCAGTAGAAAGGCTTCTCTCCCGGGTTGGTTCTAAAGTCTTGTTTATACATCGTGATGGTTCCGTTAGTCAAGTCCTCCTTGAAAATGCGGCACTCGAGTATACATCAGTTAGAATTTATAGCCCTCCTCCTGAAGTGGACGATTCATTTCTTAAAACAGCGTTGCTTCCGTTTGGAGTAATACGGCATATCCGATGGGAACGCTGGTCAGCACAACATTGCTACCGGTGTTATAATGGTATCTGGACTGTGGACATGTGCGTGAAAAAGAATATTCACTCCCACTTAACTGTTTGCGGTTACCGAATCCGTGTTACGTATGCAGGGCAAGACGGAACACGTTTTATCTGTAACGAAAGCGGTCAGCTCAGATCTGATTGTCGGCGCGGTGCTACTGTTCTGACGAAGTCTTATCAAAAACGTCTTCCTTTAACGTTAGCAGACATAGTATCTTCGCAGTCAACTGACAGTCAATCTCCAGCTTTAAGCGATGTAGGGACAACATCTCCCGCTACTCCTCGCGAATTTCCACCGTTACCGATGCGTGCCAGTAAGGCCTCTGTCCACGAGGTGACGACGGCTCCTGCAGCGCACGTCAAACGCCGGCGGACTGAGGACGGTGGACTTCGAGGACGCCCCACTCCAATCTCGTTCTTCTGATAAGGCGTTGACAGAGGGTGCATCTTATGGCGGTAATGGGTTGTCTACTGACGTTAATTGTGACCCCAGTATTACCAGAGTTGATGTAGCTGCTTCTGTTGTCGAAATATGTGTTAAATCTGCATCCCCCACTTCACCCGTAGACGTGACGGTTCCCGACAGTTCTGATGTTCCCGCAGAAACGTTGCCTGCTGGGCAGTCTTTACAATGTTCCAGTGCAATAGCACCGCTCCTCCACGGTGAGACGGTGGAGCAACAGAATTCTGTGGTTTCTCTTCCTGATGATCAGGAGATGTCATCCGACACCCGCACTGCATTGCCTGTCTCTTCTGTACCTGATGATGATGTTGGTCTTTCTGAATTGTGCTACCCCATTTCCGACGAGTGCAGTAGCGATGGCTCCTCTATCAAACTGGAGCTTGACGTGCCCCTAACCCCTCCACATAAGAGTGTATGTTTTCACGGAGTGGTGTGAAACAGGGTTTTCAACTTGCACTTGCAGCGGCGCGTCGTGAAAAGAAAAACGAGGATTCCTCTGCATCCGGAAGGGAGGATTAGTATTATACCTTCTTTCACCTGCCTCTGGACGTTGAGGAGAGACGGACGTGATGAGTGTTTTTTCCTTAGTGTTGTTTTATTGACCTTACATTGACCTTACATGTGTTAACGGATGCAGGCATACACATTTCTACCCCTCAATGTTAATAGGATACGTTCCATATTAAGGCTTGCTGCGTTACGCCAGTTTATTTACGATTTCCAAGCTGATATATTGTGTTTACAAGAGGTATTATTTGATGTGTTTTGTTTTCCTGGATACTCTGTTTTCCAAAGTCACGCCTGAAAATTCTACCGGTATAGATTTGCTTTATCGAGATGGAATCCCGCTGTCGGACTTCGAAACGCTAGATGTTTTTATGACGCTGTAGTTTTATGACCTCACCTTAAGTTTTCCTTATGCTCCGTCTGGATCCGGTGGTTGATCCGTTCGAGCGCAGTTTTATAAGGGCCGGCCGCGTTGGCCGTGCGGTTCTAGGCGCTCCAGTCCGGAGCCGCGCTGCTGCTACGGTCGCAGGTTCGAATCCTGCCTCGGGCATGGGTGTGTGTGATGTCCTTAGGTTAGTTAGGTTTAAGTAGTTCTTAGTTCTAGGGGACTGATGACCACAGCAGTTGAGTCCCATAGTGCTGAGAGCCATTTGAACCATTTGAGTTTTATAAGGAAGATGTTGTTTATTTATTCCGACTGGACACGTGCAAGGTTTTGTTGGGGGTGTGGGGGGCATTTAACTGCGTCTTACGTCGTGTAGATCAGACCCCCAATTGTACATTTTGCCGTGAACATAATGATATGGTGACGTCCTTGCATCTCCAGGATGCTTCGGTTTTCAGATATTGGTGCGGTTTACGTTTTTTACAGCTACTTCAAGTACCCGACTGAGCAACTTTTATTTATCTGCCGCCGTATGTAGTCAGCTTCAATTGATTAATGTATTTTCTGCCAGTTTCATTGATCACTGTGCTGTTTCAATGACTTTTAACCACGTCCCGCAGTGGGTCCATCTTTCGCGTCCTTTATGGAAGCTAAACACTCAACATCTCACAGGTCCCTCTGAGGCGACTAAAAGGAGTCTCAAAAGTTTCGGCCTTAAAGTGATGGTCCCCTAAGGGGTTTGACCACTACTTTTCAAAATTTTCTGTTGGTGCGTACCATTTGGGGAAGGACGCCTTATGTGGTATATTCTATATCCATCTTGCCCTAAGATATGGCACACCCGATATTGTCATGGAGTTGGCCTTACACCGAGCTTCCATCCACATCAGTTGCAGTGTGTTCCGGGTATCATACATGCCTTCCATTGTGCACTTCCATCTTCGCCCTCATGATACACATGGATATTCGACGGTAGCCAGCCCATTGTGGTGGGGTCGTCATGTACTCTCTTGGTGGTAACCCCCTGACTACACAGGGATCACACTGCTGATGCCTGAGCTGATACCTCCCCACGTATGCCGAGGAGTAGATGCCTACCCCTCTGGGGCATCGGAACCCCCGGCAAAGGCCATCCTGCCAGGTGGTCTTTGCTGTCGCTGGGTGGCGCCCTTGGGGAGCGCCCCTGGTCGGTGTGGGTGACATCAGGGAGGATGACTCGCAATGAAGCGTGGTACATCATGTCTCGCTGGTGGGCCTCCAGCAGCAGTCTCTAAGCGATCGAGGTCTAACCTCAACGGGGAGAAATATGATCTGTGATTATTTCCTCCCTGGCCACTCCATGGGAGGAACGTATGGCTAAAGACAGCTGTGCCGATTATTCACCCTGGTACCTTGTCTGTACGCAAGTTGATGGTGAATCATTTATGCCGACCAAGCCTCAGTTTTGTGTAGAGCATTTAGAAGACAAGTTTGGGGAGATGGAGGGCTTGTCCAAAATGCGCTCTGGGTCAGTTCTAATCAAAACATCATCCTCTGCCTAGTCACGGAGGTTGCTCGCTTGTGACAAGTTGGGGGATATTTCAGTTAGCATCACGCCACATAAGAGTCTCAACATGGTCCAGGGTATTATATTCCACAGGGATCTTCTTCTGTAGTCAGACGATGAACTACACGCCAACCTAGAACGACGAGGTGTTCACTTCGTCCGGCGCGTCCATCGGGGTCCGAGGGATAACCAGGTAGCCACCGGTGCCTTCATCTTGGCCTTCGAGGGTGATGTGTTACCCGAAAAGGTCAAGGTGATGATTTACCATTGTGATGTGAAGCCATGTATCCCTCCTCCGAAGCGGTGTTTTAAATGCTGGAAGTTTGGGCACATGTCATCTTGCGTGTCGAGGTTGTGGACGTCCTTCGCATCCCAATACACCATGTGCCCTGCCTCCTATCTGTGTTCTGCAGAGAACACCATTCCCCCTGCTAGCCGGACTGTAGGATTTTCCAGAAAGAACGGAGGATAATGGAAAATAAGAGCCTGGACCGCCTGACCTACACCGAGATAGTGTCGGAAGTTCCATGCGTCTTTTCGCGGATGATGCTGTAGTATACAGAGAAGTTGCAGCATTAGAAAATTGTAGCGAAATGCAGGAAGATCTGTAGCGCATAGGCACTTGGTGCAGGGAGTGGCAACTGACCCTTAACATAGACAAATGTAATGTATTGCGAATACATATAAAGAAGGATCCTTTATTGTATGATTATATGACAGCGGAACATACACTTGTGGTGTCACCGCCAGACACCACACTTGCTAGGTGGTAGCTTTAAATCGGCAGCGGTCCATTAGTACATGTCGGACCCGCGTGTCGCCACTGTCAGTACTTGCAGATCTAGCGCCACCACATGGCAGGTCTAGAAAGACGGACTAGCACTCGCCCCAGTTGTACGACGACTTTGCTAGCGACTACACTGACGAAGCCTTACTCTCATTTGCCGAGAGACAGTTAGAATAGCCTTCAGCTAAGTCCATGCCTACGACCTAGCAAGGCGCCATTAGCCTTACATAGCAATTGATAATTATCGTCCAAAGCCTATCTCAACAAGAACGATGTATACCACAAGGATAATAAAGTTAAGTAAACAGACATTACGTTCTTGTCTTATTAGCATTCATTGAGCGTCCTGTTTCAGACTTCTCGCCCGTCTGCATTACTTAGCGTGCCTTTCGGCTACCTCCGAGTGGCGTGGCTGTCTTCCTACGCCACAACAACACTGGTAGCATTTATTTCTGTAAAATATCTGGGAGTATGCGTGCGGAACGATTTGAAGTGGAATGATCATATAAAATTAATTGTTGGTAAGGCGGGTACCAGGTTGAGATTCATTGGGAGAGTCCTTAGAAAATGTAGTCCATCAACAAAGGAGGTGGCTTACAAAACACTCGTTCGACCTATACTTGAGTATTGCTCATCAGTGTGGGATCCGTACCAGATCGGGTTGACGGAGGAGATAGAGAAGATCCAAAGAAGAGCGGCGCGTTTCCTCACAGGGTTCTTTGGTAACCGTGATAGCTTTACGGAGATGTTTAACAAACTCAAGTGGCAGACTCTGCAAAAGAGGCGCTCTGCATTGCGGTGTAGCTTGCTCGCCAGGTTTCGAGAGGGTGCGTTTCTGGATGAGGTATCGAATATATTGCTTCCCCCTACTTATACCTCCCAATGAGATCACGAATGTAAAATTAGAGAGATTAGAGCGCGCACGGAGGCTTTCAGACAGTCGTTCTTCCCGCGAACCATACGCGACTGGAACAGGAAAGGGAGGTAATGACAGTGGTACGTAAAGTGCCCTCCGCCACACACCGTTGGGTGGCTTGCGGAGTATAAATGTAGATGTAGAGGCTAGGCAAAAATATGAGAGACACCATCCTGTGCCAATGACGTCGACCTACGCTGCTGCTGCAACATCGGTTCTCCCATCTCCCGTGTCATCACGTACGGTTGGCTGTATGATCGATCAGACTCCACTGGCCCCCTTGATTGTGGGGGGCACTTCACTCCCTGTTGCTCCGGCTCCATCTACTTCAGGAGCAACACTACCCAAACCATCGGGGACATCAGTTCCCACTTCCCAGCTGGAGAAGAGTAAGCCTTCTTCGGCTACTCTCGCCAGGAAGGGGTCCACAACGGACCTCCCTACGCAAGTTCCGACCAGCGGAAAAGCGGGCACCCGCCAGTGGCTGAAACAACCGCCAGTCGCTGGTCGTAGGGCCTCACGGTCGTCGTCTGTCCCTGAGACTGTCACAATGAAGCCCTCCCAGCGTGAACCACCGAAGGCACAGTGTGAGAAGCAGAAAAGAAGAACGTTCCCAAGAATCACGACAGTGCGGTGGCAGCCGTACCACTGCTTCCTACAAGCTCCGCGTCTGAAAATGAGGTCGAGATTATGGCGTCTGCTGACAGCCTGGATCTCACCGGACCCTTGGATGCAATGGATGTCATTAGCATGGGTACTGAATCGGTGGCAGCAAGTGACCCAGCGGCGTAATCTGCCTCCCCAGTCCCTTCAGGCCTTTCTCAGCCATGGAAGATATCATTTTCCAGCGGAACTGCAGCGGTTTCGTCCACCATATAGCTAGGCTCCGGCGAATTATCAGCCTTCACCGTTTCTTCTGCATTGCTCTTCAGGAAACTTGGTTTCCAGCGATGCGAACCCCCGCCCTCCGTGGCTATCAGGGTTATTATAAAAACCGGGCAGCTTAAAAAAAGGGTATCTGGTGGTGTCTTCATCTATGTCCTTCACTCTCTTCACTGCGAGTCTGTCCCTCTACAAACACCTTTACAGGCTTTCGCTGTTCGGGTGTGGACGCCACAGGCTGTTACTCTCTGCAGTCTGTATCTTCCACCGGTTGGTGATGTCCCACAGCAGGTCCACGCTATGCTGATAGCCCAATTCCCGCCACCTTTCTTGTTACTGGGCGACTCAATGCCCATACCCTCTCTGGGGAGGGTCAGTGACAACAGGTCGAGGCGCCACCATTGAGCATGCATTGGCCCAGCTCGACCTTTCCAGTTTAAATGATGGTGCCTACACACATTTCCGTGTGGCTCATGGCACTTACTCCGCCATCGACCTTTCAACCTGCAGCCCTAGCCTCTTACCGTCTGTCCAATGGAGTGTGCATGCCGACCTGTGTGGTAGTGACCACTTTACGATCTTTCTGTCACTGACACAGCGTCACTCTTCTGGGCGCCCTAGCATATGGGCTATGAATAAGGCTGAATGCGACATGTTCTCATCCATGCCCGCTATTGCACCTCTTTCTAATGAAGCCATTGATGCGGTGGTTCACTCGGTCACCACTGGCATCGTTACTGCCGCAGAATCTGCCATTCCCCGTTCTTCTGGGTCCCATTGGCGGAGGACTGTGCCTTAGTGGTCGCCTGAGGTCGCTGAGGCGATTAAAGATCGCCGACGGGCGCTCCAGCGTCACAAGCGGCATCCATCTTTAGAAAACCTCGTCGCCTTTAAGCAGCTCTGTGTGCAGGCCCGCCGAATCATTTGCCAACACAAGCAGTAGTGCTGGGAATGGTATGTCTCCACCATTGGCCTCCATGTCTCTCCATCGCAGGTCTGGGCCAAGATTAGACGCCTGTATGGCTATCGGACCCCTGTCAGCATCTTATCGCTGTCACTGAATGGGGCAATTTCCAACCGCTTAGCAGACAATTTTGCTCTCTGTTCCGCATTTGTGAATTACCCACTGGCTTTCCGCTCCATTAAAGAGCGGGTTGAACATCGGAGCATTTCCTTTCACACGTGCCATCATGAATTGTACAATGTCCCATTCACTGAGTGGGAATTACACAGTGCCCTTGCCACTTCCCCTGATACAGCTCCCGGGCCAAATTGCATCCACTGTCAGGTGCTGAAACACCTCTCAGTGGACTGCCAGCGACGCCTCTTCGACCTTTACAACCGAATTTGGGTCGAGGGTGAGTTTCTGTCGCAATGGCGGGAAAGCATTGTTATCCCCGTTTTGAAGCCTGGCAAAAACCCCTTGGAGGTGGACAACTACCGCCGTAATTAGCCTCACCAACGTCCTTGGCAAGTTGCTCGAATGCATGGTGAGTCAGAGGTTGAGCTAGGTACTAGAGTCTCGGGGCCTTCTGGCTCCGTCTCAGGCCGACAGTCTGGTGAGCGTGGAGTCAGCCATCCTTACGGCCTTTGTCCACCATCAGCACCTCGTCGCTGTCTTTTTAGCCATGCGGAAGGCGTACGATACGACATGGAGCCATCACATCCTCTCTACACTTCATGGTTGCGGTCTTCGAAGTCCACTGTCGATTTTCATACGAAATTTTCTGTCGCATCGTACCTTCCGCGTGCAAGTCGCGGCCTACCATAGTTCCCCCCGAGTTCAGGAGAGTGGGGTACCACAGGGGTCTGTCCTCAGTGTCTGCCTGTTTTTAATTGCAATTAACGGGCTCAGGAATGTCTATCTTAGCTTCCCTGTATGCTGACGACTTCTGCCTCTAGTATAGCTCCATTGGCATTGCAGCTGCTGAACGTCATCTGCAGGGCGCTATCCGCAAGGCGCAGTCTTGGGCTGTAGCGCATGGCTTCCAGTTTTGGGCTCCCAAGTCCTGTGTTATGCATTTCTGCTTTATCTTGCCAGCGAACTTCTTGCCGTGGTGGAGACACATTGGTTTTTGGGTGTGGTTTTTGATGCCTGGTTGACTTGGCTCCCACATATTCGGCAGCTTAAACAGATGTGTTGGCGGCATCTTCATGCTCTGTGATGCTTTAGCCACACCAGCTGGGGCGCCGACCACTCTACCCTCATCCGGCTCTACCAGTCGTCAATCTAGTCCCATCTGGATTATGGGAGCCTGGCTTATGGTTCAGTATCCCCCCATCTGCGTTGCTGCAGCTGCTGGACCCAATCCTTCACAGCAGGATCCGACTTGCCACTGGTGCTTTCCAGATCAGCCCTGTGGACAGCATACTTGTGGAGGCAGGTGTCCGTCCACAGCAGTTACTGAGCCAATGTTTACTGGCCACTTATGCTACTTATATTTTGTAGCTTGCCCGGGCATCCTAATTATCGTCTTCTGTTCCCACAGTCGGTTGTCCATCTCCCAGAACGTCGGCCCTGGTCCGCGTCAGAGAGCTTCTCTCTGGGATTGAGGTTTACCCATTTCCACCTCCTTTCTGGGCCCCTCTGCGTACACCCCCGTGGTGTGTGCCTAGCCCTTGCCTTCGGCTAAAATTGGCACAGGGCCTGAAGGACTCGTCCATCCTGAGGCCTTCCACTGCCCCTTTCTTTCCATCCTTGCCTCGTATAAGGGCTCTGGCGTTGTGTACACCAACTGTTCGATGGTTGCTGG
Source organism: Schistocerca cancellata (assembly GCF_023864275.1). NCBI lineage: Eukaryota > Metazoa > Arthropoda > Insecta > Orthoptera > Acrididae > Schistocerca > Schistocerca cancellata. Next base: position 43,878,026 of record NC_064626.1, on the reverse strand, counting down.
TCGTGTCGGTTATGCTCTGACTCTAGGGGACCACTACGAACAACATTTATTGCTGGCTGGCTGCAGCGTTTCCACTGCTGAGCTGGTCGCTATCTTTCGTGCCCTAGAGTAAATCCACTCCTGCTCAGGTGAGTGCTTCGTTATCTGTAGCGACTCCCTGAGCAGTTTAAGAGCTATCTACCAGTGCTTCCCTCGCTCTTGTCTGGTGATGGCTGTCCAGGAGTCCCTCCATACTCCTGCGCGTTGCCGCCGCTCTGTGGTCTTTGTGTGGACACCAGGCCATGTTCGGATACCCGGCAATGAACATGTTGACAGCTGGGCCAAACAGGCCACCAGTAAACCATCTCTGGACATTGGCATCCTAGGGACTGATTCGCAAGCAGTCTTAACCCGCTAAGTTTTCGCGCTATGGGACGCTGAATGGCGCGATCTGACCACGCCCAATAAACTCTGTGCTATCAAGGAGACGAAGACTGTGTGGCAGTCGTTCATGTAGGTCTCTCGCAAAGCGTCTGCTGTCCTCTGCCAGCTGTGCATTGGGCAGACACGGATGAGGCACGGCCACTTATTGCGCCGAGAGGACCCACCCCTAAGTCGCTGCGGATTCGTTTTGACGGTGGTCCACATTTTGTTGGAGTGTACCCTTTTAGCTGTGCTCAGGCGGACGTTCGCGCTGCCTGACACGCTCCCTGCCCTTTTAACCAATAACACTGCCATGGCAGGCTTAGTTTTGCGTTTTATTCGGTAGGGGGCTTTTATCATTTGCTCTGTTTATCTTTATTTTGTGTTGAGTATGGCTTTTGGCCTACGGTTTTAGACTGAGTTTTTAATGTGTTTCTCGGTGGTTGGCTTTTGCTTTTTGTTTTTCTCTATGGTCGGAGAACCACTGTCACACTCTGTGTGTTTTTAATTTCTTTTTGTCTGATCTCTGTCTTTCTTGTCCTGTGTCGTCTGTTGTCGTCTCCATTCTTCGTTTTTATCCTGTGTGGGTGTTTGCAGTCCTGGAAAAAGGGACCGATGACCATTGCAGTCTGGTCCCTTCAATCTCACAAACCAACCAACCAACCATCTATCTACAACTCAGACACAGGGCAATGGATGGTGTCTGATAGCGTTTCCAGCCTTGTTCAATCGTACAGGATGAGTTGACCTCTCTCTATCATCTTCTCCGGCTTCACAAGCGGTCTCAAAGGACATATCTTTCTACCATCCCTTCTCTAGATGGGCGTATGTGGTCCTCCCATTCTCTATCATGCGTGAACTTTACCAGTACTATTCCGCACTTTATACTGCAGTGGATTCAGACGGTCCACCGTCCGTTTATTTCACCTCCCTTCTCCAGGAAGAGTATTTCTCTGTATTCCATCACGATGATATCCTTGATATTGTGGCTCGTTCTCCCTCCCACAAATCACCTGGCCCCGATGGACTTCCCAAAGGGTTTTATATTCGATTTTGGCCCCTAATAAGAGATACGATAACTTCCATAGTGAATGAAGTGTGCCACAGAGGCATTCTCCTGCCCAGCTTTAAGGTTGTTAAAATTGTCCTGATCCCCAAAAAGCCGGGAAGTTTGCATGTGGATCAAGTTCGCCTGATAACCTTCTTCAACTGCAATTATAAAATAGTGATGCCAGCGGTAAATAACCGACTATCGGTATTGTTGGCTACCATTATAGCCAGCTATCAAAGTTGTCTTCCGGGTCGTACTCTCCTGACTCCCGTTGCTGAATGTCATGATATAATTTCGATTGCTTCCACCATTCCCGTGCCAAGCGCTTTGCTTTTAATTGATTTTCACCAAGCGTTAGACCGCGATAATCATGCGTTCCTTATGCGAGTATTGAAGACTGTTGGTTTTAACTATGCTGCGCTACGGCAGTTTAGCTCTCAGTGGTGTTTGGGCGTCCATTGACGTAAATGGCCGTCTTACTTCCCCCATCGCGGTGTGTCAGGGCGTCCTTCAAGGGAGTCCATTACCTATGTCACTCTACGTGCTGTTTCTGGAACACTTATTGCGAACCATAGCTGCTCGTTTGGGTGGCTGGTCGCTGTAGGGAGAAATGTTTACCATTTGTGCGTATGCTGATGACATTATGGTGGTACTCCATACCCATGATGATATGCCACTGCCGAAGGAAGTTTTGGATGTCTTTTGTCCTCTTACGGGAGTGTGGGCTAATGACCAGAAATGCCACTTACTCAGTTGCGAGTATTAGACGCTGTTGAAATTCCATGGGCTTTGAAAGTCATCCGATATCGTTCGTTGGGTGTTATAATTGACAGATGTGCGCTAAAGATGGCTACGATAAACTGGAAGTTTGACAAGGATAAGATTCAGGGAGCAATCATTGAACACGAGCGTCTCTCTCTCTCACTTCTTCATAAGGTTTGGGCCATGGAAATGTATGTGTTAAGTAAGGCATATATTATTGCACAAATCTTCCCCCTTCCTGCGATGATGTACCGCAAGTTGCAATGTTTAACTGGCGCAACTCTATATTTCGCGTCCTTTATTGGGTCATGGCGCGCCCCCGTCTGCTGGGAGGTTTGGGTCTCCCTGACATTCAGGCTAAGGCTTCTGCCTTATTCATCCGTCGCACCGTTTTAACACGTCAACGCCCCCCTCCCCTCCCAGTCACTTACAGCTCGCCTTTATGACTGTATCCGACCGGCGAGTTCAACACCTCCAGCAGATATTGGTAGGATTAGTTATAAACTACGGCACGTTAAGGAATTTTTTCTTGATGTCAGTTATTTAGGAGTAAATATCCTTTCCCAAGAGAATCTTCCCCTAAAAATGTTGTTAAGCAGCTGGCCAGTTCCTGATAGTATTCCCTCTGTGGAAGCCCTGTCGCCAGAAAAGAACTGGAAGATCGTTTGGTCTAACATCAGCCTCCCGATTTTCCCGATGGAAGTGGCGTCCTCATGGTACCAAGTTGTTCATTGTATTGTACCTACCAAAGTGCGACTTTTTCGTAGTGGTATTAATGTCACGGATCGTTGCCATCGTTGCCATGAAACTGATACATTATATCATTGGTTGATCTCCTACGGCCATGGCCATTGGAGATGGCTTCGCCGACAACTGGCTTTTCCACTCAGGACGTCGGAGGCTGCTATCTCGGGTGAGATTCTCGTGGGTCCCGATTCCCCAACCGAAGGACAATGCCATCATGTGGCTTGTTGGACATTACGTCCACTACGTGATGGTGAGTGGATATGACGCACATCCGTGTGCCTTTCCCCAATATATGGCCACAGCCCATTGGACGTGGCTCAGGGTGCCCCGTTATCGTGAACTTTTTTCTAATATGCTGTATCTTGATTTTCATCGACAAGGCGTTGGATGAGTTGCCATCAGCCCCTCCTTTCTTTGCGTGGACACTCTTGTTTGGATTTAATTGTTCCACGATGTAAAAGCGACGGAGGAAAGAAGGTGTGGGCATGTTGAAATTAACGCCCCATTCCTTCACATACGTTTTTCTGATTTAGCCCTTTTGTTTTTGTCGAAATGACTTCTTTTGTTTTACTTTAATTGATTGCCTTCAATAAGTGCCTTGAAAAAAAAAACAAAAAAACTGAAGATTTTACTTTTTTTGAGGAATACACTGCCATTTGAGTGTATCTTTCGGTGTGTTTCATGTGGAAAAATGTGGTAATCGTATTCCTTTCTGAGGTTGTTTTCGCGTGAAAAAAAACTAAAAAAAGAGGCTAGCGTTATTGCCTGTGGATCACGGTGTCCCAGGTTCGATTCCCGGCCGAGTTGAAGATTTTCTCTGCCTGGGGACTGGGTGTTTTTGTTGTGCTCCATTTCATCACTATCATGATTTGTGAGAGAGACTAGATTGGAGTGTGAAAATAAAATGGACTGTGTAATAACTGAGACTTTGTACGGACGCTGAAGAACGCGCAGTTGAGCGCCCCACAAACCAAACATCATCATCAGTAAATTAAAAATAAAAATACTGATTCCCATGCTGCAATTTTCCATCATATGAGAAAAAGTATCAATCAGTGCGTTACGTATTTCCAACACCTATCGACGTACCAGTACTTCATACAATCAGAGTAGGGGGGAAAAACCTCATGCACACATTCCTGTCTGCAAATGCACATTTTATTTACACGTCAGCGTCACATAAATAGTGCGTTTAGAAAAGAAAGCTAATTTTGCGATTCTTTAATTTCTCCAGGCGTATAAGTTGATCAAACAATCCACGGGTGTACTGCCGGTCCAACGGGCACAACACAACGGCTTCCAGACATGTCCCATCGTCAGGTGCGCTGACGAACTTATTTATTTATTTTTAAATCTTTCATTCCACCTCTGAAGAAGACGGTGGCTGCAGGGAAGCATAGCCCTTTTCAGCCAATAGTTGTAGTTTGTGCTCCTGTGACACTCCTTATTTAGGACAACTTGTTACTTATCTAATTTTGTAGGATTTTTAACTGCCTGTAGATGGATAGCTGAGAGGAATATGTTGTTCATTAAGTTTCCTTCATACCGAATCCCGGTATTTGCCTTACGGCTGAGCTAAAAAGGTCTCGGTCGATGAAATCGCTGTAAGGATTAGTTGCCTGTTGTTCGTCTTAGATATCTTCATATTATCTCAGTGGTCTTGATAACGTTATAGCGTGATCTTGGAATTTTGTTGATGCAGAAAATTTATGTCTAATTCTGTAGAATATGAGAAACTTTAAAATCTAGTCGAGTAGAGACTATTCTCTTCTTCTGTGCGTGCTCACTGAAGTAACTTTGCTGAGTAGTTTGTTCTTTCTATATCAGGCTGCTACATCATTCCAAATCCTTGTGGACAATTTCACTGATTTCTTCGTTTTCCAGAGGATTATGTTGGAGTGAATTCGATACTGCTTCGCGAATAATGTAGGGATGAAATGCATACTTGAATTTCGGAAAATTAATCGTTGTAGGATCGTGCTGGAAGGGTGATTTTGTAAGTTTGTTGTTATGTAGTGATGTTGAACGCGAATATGTTCTTTTATTCCGTTGGTACTATCTTGGTTTCAAATTTTTAGTGAAGGGAGTTTTTGGGAATTCATGGTCCAAATGGTCCAAATGGCTCTGAGCACTATGGGACTTAACTACTGTGGTCATCAGTCCACTAGAACTTAGAACTACATAAACCTAACTAACCTAAGGACATCACACACATCCATGCCCGAGGCAGGATTCGAACCTGCGACCGTAGCAGTCACGCGGTTCCAAACTGACGCGCTTAGAACCGCACGGCCACACCTGCCGGCTGGGAATTCATGTTGTAGATCTATTCTGGTCAGCAGATACAGCTTTTTATCGTTTGATTGGACTACATAATCCATGGTTGAGATCCATATTACAGAATGCGTCGAAAAAGTATTTTGTATGTAAGAAGGGAATTGGTTGCGCCACTCCACGCGTTCGTATTTCACGAAACGCACTAGATGAAGTCACCCTTCAACTTATTTAATATTTCTAGTCGAGTTTTTATGCTGATTTCAGAGGTCATCTAGATAGATCCCAGATATCTGACGTTTAGTGTCCAAAACGGAGTTTGTGGCTATCCTGTTTTTGGCGATTAATGATACAGCTATGTCTGAATAGGAAAAGCTAACTTTTGGTTGGATTAGATCGGATTCTTCATTTATTTACCCAGGTTTTAAGTTTGCTGATGAGGCTCTTGGCTTGTTATTAATTGCATCCCTGGTGCGTACATGGCTCAAATGGTTCAAATGGCTCTGAGCACTATGCGACTTAACTTCTGAGGTCATCAGTCGCCTAGAACTTAGAACTAATTAAACCTAACTAACCTAAGGCCATCACACACATCCATGCCCGAAGCAGGATTCGAACCTGCGACTGTAGCGGTCGCTCGGTTCCAGACTGCAGCGCCTAGAACCGCACGGCCACTCCGGCCGGCGTGGGTACATGACACCAGTAAGTGGTGTCATCAGCGTACAGGACTATGTTTTTCACTCACCTAGGTGTTGGGATGTCCGATGTATATATCGTACATAGAGTGGACATGTGGGCACCATGAGGGACTGCTTTAGCTGTGGAGTAGGACGAGTTTTGACCCCAATTCGCACTTTTCTGTTTATGATAATGTTAGATAAAAATTGGACTATTTCAGGTGGGCAGTTTTAGTTTAGCATTTTGTGAAGACGCGCATTCTATACCTTTTCAAAGGTACGTTCTGTGTCCAAAAAGAGGGTATCAGTCGCATCTGTTAAATTGCAGATTTCTGCTATATTGTTAGTCTTAATTATAGATCAACGGTACTGTCACTTTCTGAAACGAGCTTGTTTATGTGGTATAACGCTGTTGTCTTCTGCAAACAGTTTTTGTCTGTTATTAATTATTTCTTTCAAGGTCTTGCCAATTATTGGAAGTAACGTGGTAAGTCTCTATGAGTAATGGTTGTTTTTGTGTTTTCCACGTTTCGGAATCATGGTAATGTGTGTATGTTTCCACTGGAATGGAACAGTTTTTTTTTGAGTTAAGGCTAAATTAAATATAAGTTTTAGTTTTGAATCATGATAACATGTGAATGTTTCCACTGGAGTAGTTCAGTTTCTTTTAATTAAATACAAGTTTTAGCTCTTGAACAAGTCTCTGCGGTAGAAATAGTTTAAGATGTTATCGTCCAATCATGTCACTTCCAGGAGCTGTATTGTTGCCACTTGGTATATTCAGTTATTTCGATCAGCAGTGGATGATCGGCTGGTGCGATATTTTCCTACAGAAATGAAGTTCCCTATTAATAATTTCCTCGTGGTTGTCGTCAAATATGGTGGCCTGTGGATGGTAGTGTATTTTTTCGAATATATCGAGGAATATTTCACCCTTCTCCCTTTTGTCCGCCGTGATGTGGTCATCAATTTGTAAATCCTGTTCTTCGGTGACGGTTTTGCCAATGATTCTCTTGAATGTATTCCAAAACAGAGGGGGGTTACGTGGGTCAACTCGGGTTCCCATCCGTTTGCCCTGAGTCTGAGTCGACAAACCTGTAATGTAACTTGATTGTTAAGAGGGTTCCATTTCTGTTTAGTTCTTTCATTAGGGTGCAATTTAATTTAGCTACATATTTTTTTTTCTTTGATTAGGTTAAGAATTCGTATAGGAAGCCTCTGCATGTCGTCGCTAGCTTTAATCGTAAATACACTCATGAGTGTTGCTAAATCTTATTATCTTTAGGCAAAGAAATGTATTATCTTCTCAATAACCTCCAAATCGTGAGCTCATCCAAAATTTTGTATATGAAATTAGTGAATTTACTCACAGCAGTTTTCTTGCCCAAGGCTCCTGAACACTTTCACAACTCAAACTAATCATCAAATTAATTAATTTAAGAAGACTTGGCCTTAAATTGCTTGTGTACCCATGTACGACCACAATAAACTAAAAACAGTGAAGCGTGGAGGAAGTATGAATGAGAACAGTGGCGTATTTAAGTTTACAAAATAGTGACAAGTTTTATTAATCCTTTTTAAGTACAACTAGCTGATAAAGCTTATACAAAAATCATAAACACAAATCAGAAAAGGGAATAGTGATTGTTTTGCAAAGCATTGATTGGGATGGAAGCTATGCAAAGTCTTCCTCGGTTCAATCCTTTTACAACACAAAATGACTTTGTTGACATGAATCCACTATGAGGCCAACTTTATTCAAATGGAATAAACTACGACCAAGTATACCACAGATTGTGGTTCACCTGATAACAGGAAGCTGTGAACACCATTTAACAAACTTACGCCGGCGCAGCAGTGTTTCGCCCTTTGACTTTGATTCAGGCGGCAGTTGGAAACGGCGTACTGTGGGCGAGGAGCGGTGCGCTAAGCAGTTGTAGTGTTCTGACGTGTCCACAAAAATTTGCGAACTGAGCGGTCTTGCGTTCTGACTATCACAACGCGGGAAATTTCCCTATCTGATCCCTGAAATCCCGACAGATTTCAGTGTGAGGTGCACCCGTTCACTGTTCTGGCCAAATAGATCTGACTCACAGGCACCACGGTGTGTGCTGGAATTATAAAACGTCAGATGGCCGAATCAGGACGAATAAGTTGACCCTCATGACGCACGATATGTAGGATGTGATATGCAGTTCCACTGTCAGTACAGCTAGAAACTGCCACTGGCTCATAGTCCAGCACAAGATACAGACAACAGGTCTCAACCACTAGGGAAAGACCGGAAGTTCTCCACTAGGGAACGACCAGACGACGACGAAGGCAAAGAACCACAACCAATTTCCGCAAAGCCCCGCTACGGGAGCCGAATTAGCAAAAACCAAACCGCCCCCACAGTGCAGAAACCAATGGAACTATCCTCTATTCATTGAATCTCACCTCTTGACTGCTCTATTGGCCTGGTAATCAATCAACACACAGCTAGGGTGTTCTCGCGCTTGCTGAGCAAGCCTCCATTTTGCACATGCCGAGAGGAGCCAATCAGCGGCTCTAAATTTCTCTTGTCCGAAAAAAGATGATTTTAGACTAGGGAGATATCAGGGTAAGCATGGTGGCGTAGCAGCATCTTCCTAGACGAGGTCATTTCCCTCATTTACGAGGAGGTCTAATCTTTCCACACCAACCATTTCCAATTTCTGAAAGAATGTTGTTAAGCTTCCCAAATAGTCGTCCCCATCAAATACGTTTCTGGCGCTGGCTAAATGAACATTTCGAGCTCCTGGCATCAGGGGGCCTACAGTCTTGCCTCCTCTAGACAGGTACACCAGCTGTTCTGTCCGTATCGTCCCAGGATCTAACATGAGAATGCACAGACCTTTATGACCTTCACACTGTTTGCACAATAGCTCAGTTTACAGCAGTCTCTTTTACGTGACTTCCTCCACCCACTTTCTGCTAACTGGTCGCCGTCACTTGGCCGAAGAAAAACGTTTTATGAACCGGCGCCCCTCTGTGTGACCCTGAGTAAGAGGAGGAGAGGGCTTGGGCCAGATATCTCTCTGCAAGTACGACTCACTGGCGCTCCTTCCCAGAGTCACTCACAAAGGCAGGTCACTGCACTCAGCATTTTGGACCCCAACTCATCTCTCCCCTGTTCTCCGTCACCTCCACTATGGCCTCTTGGTTACAAATTCTCTACAAGTTACACATGCAATGATAAAAACATTGTGCCCACAATTTCCCCATGTAAAAAAGTCATAAACCACACTTAGCAAATGTAGGGGAAAACCGAGATCATGACCTAAAACATGAACGTTAATCTGACTGACAGTGTTGTTAAAGTGTGAAAGTGGCATGCCACTTCTCGGCCTGTCCTGACGTTCTATGATGGTTTTCTTTGGTGCGTTATTAATAAAATCAGATTGTACTGTTTCGACGATTAGCTGGTTCTAGCTGACAAGGTCTTAATTGCTGTCGTGTTGGATTTCTTGCTTAAAAATTTCTGTTTTATGGTTTCTGTAGTCGATGAAAGTTTTCCAGTTGTTGTCATTTTTGTCGTTTTTTGATGATGAGGAGGTGTTATGTGGTAATGCTGTCACCGTCTCAACCTCATTGCAGTGACTAGCCATTCGCCTTGCGCACATAATGTGATCTACTGTGGAGGTTCCAGCGTAATTGACGAAAGTAGGTGAATTATTATCGAAGTAGATGATTGCACTGTTGTTTAGATGTGCAATGAGGAAATCGCCTTTTTTTTTTTTAATTCCTTCGCCAGCAACATTGGATCTGGCATTAAGCTCTCCTGCCCATTGCGGGTTCGGGGGTTATAATAGGCCCGTGGTATTCCTGCCTGTCTTAAGAGGCTTTATGTTTCGGGTTTTACCTCCATGTCTCAAAATTCTTCCAAACAGCGAGCCGATTGGGGAAAGGCGCCTTACATGGTGCATTATGTCCTTCGTGCGTTGAGACCTTTCGCCAGCTTATTCGTTGTTGCATTGCACTCCTGCCTGCTCTCCATCTCTTGGGCATGGCTACGTTCATTCCTGCCTTTTCCGCCATGCAATGTGCAGTGCCGCTTTCTGGACTGACGATGCACATGGACTACTTGTTACCTAATATCCAGCACGGTAGCCAGTCCATTGTGGTGGGGCCGCCAAGTACCCTGTTGGTTGTAGCCCCCTGACAACACAGGGATCGCTCTGCTGGTGCCTGCGCTGTTAACTCTCCACGTATGCCAAGGAGAAGATGCCTATCTCCCTGGGGCATCGGGGCTCCCAGCAATGGCCAACCTGCCAGGTGGCCCTTGCTGAGGTTGGGTGGCGCCTTAGGAGAGGGCCCTTTGTTGGAATGGGTGGCATCAGGGCGGATGACCCGCAATGAAGCGTGGTACATCATCTCTCACTGGTGGCCAGCCGACAGCAGTCTCTAAGCGCTCTCGGGCTCAATTTAACGCTCAGAAATGCGATCCCAAAACGTTCCCCTCACTGGCCACGCCGTGGGAGGAGCGTAAGTCTCAGGATGGAAGTGACAGTTATTTGCCCCGGTTCCTAGTTTGTAAGAGAGCTGATGGGGAGTCTTTCATGTCCACAAAGCCTCAGTTCTTCGTAGAGCATTTAGAGGACAAGTTTGGGGAGGTGGAGGGCTTGTCCAAAATGCGCTCTGATGAAAATGGCATCCTCTGCCCAGTTATGAAGGTTACTTGCTTGTGACAACTTGGGGGATGTTTCCATTACCATCACACCCCATAAGAGTTTAAATATAGTCCAGGGTATTATTTACCATAGGGACCTTCTTTTGCAGTCTGATGACGAGCTGCGCCCCAATTTAGAGCGTCGAGGTGTTCATTTCGTCTGGAGCGTTCATCGGGGTCCAAAGGATAATCAGATTGCTACCGGTGCCTTCATCTTGGTCTTCGAGGGTGATACATTACCGGAGAAGGTGAAGGTGATGGTCTACCATTGTGATGTCAAGCCTTATATCCCTCCCCTGATGCGGTGCTTTAAGTGCTGGATGTTCGGCCATAAGTCTTTCTGCTGTACTTCCAGCCTCACATGTCGAGATTGCGGAAGCTCATCACATCCCAATATTCCATGTGCCCCACCTCCCATCTGTGTCAACTACGGAGAGCATCATTCACCTTGCTCGCCAGACTGCAGGATCCTACAGAAAGAGAAAAAATCATTGAATATAAGACCCTGGACCGACTGACCTATACTGAGGCTAAGAGCAAATACGACCAACTACATCTTGTTCGAATGACATTTTCATATGCTGCTGCTACAACAACTGTGTTAGCCCCATCAGCTCAGCGGATTCCAGCCCAATCGCCGAGCTGTGTAACTCAACATGCCTCCTTTCCTATGGGGTGCACTACCCACCCTGTTGCTCCTGCACCGCCAACCTCAGGAGCAACACCCCACCACCCATCGCGGACGTCTGTCCCTGCTTCTAAGCCGGAGAACTGTCCAACTTCTTCGGTTCCACTCGCCCGCAAGGGGCCCATTGGGTCCCTCCATTCCCAGGTTTCCACAAATGGGAAGGATGTCGCCCAACAGTGGCATACGTTCCCACAGGCAGCTAGTCGTAGGGCTTCGTGATCCTCCTCCATCCCAGAGACTGAATTGGTGAAACAGCGAGAGAAATCCAAGAAAAAGACCTCTAAGACCAAGGTACTTGCGGTGGAAGCCCCCCCCCCCCCCGCACTCACAACCTTCAAGCTCTGCGTCTGGGGTGGAGATTCTGACGTCCGCTGAGGACCTAGATCTCGCTGGTCCCTCAGACACAATGGATATCACTTGCACAGGTGCTCAATTGGTGGCAGCAGGTGATGTAGCGGCGTAATCTGCCTCCGCAGTCCCTTCACGACTTTCTCGGCCATGCAGCAGTTTTTTCCACCATCTTGCTGAACTCCGACAACTTCTCAGCCTTCAGCCTTTCCTCTGTATTGCTCTTCAAGAAACTTGGATTCCAGTGATGCGAACCTGGGTTATTATAGGAACCGGGCAACTTATAAAAGGGTATCTGGTGGTGTCTGCATCTATGTCCATCACTCCCTTCACAATGAGTCTGTCCCCCTACAAACACCTTTAGAGGCTGTCGCTGTTCGGGTGTGGATGCCTCAGGCTGTTACTGTCTGCAGTCTGTATCTTCCACTGGATGGTGATGTCTCGCAGCATGTCCTGGTTGCGCTGATAGCCCAACTGTCGCCACCTTTTCTGTTACTGGGCGACTTCAATGCCCATAACCCTCTGTGGGGTGGAACAATGGCAATAGATCGAGGCAGCATCATCGAGCATGTATTGGCACAGATTGACCTTTCCTTTTTAAATGATGGTGCCTTCACACATTTCAGTGTGGCGCATGGCTCATATTCAGCCACTGACCTTTCGATCTCCAGCCCTAGCCTCTAACCGTCTGTCCACTGGAGTATGCATGACAACTTGTGTGGTAGTGACCACTTTCCGATCTTTCTGTCACTGCCACAGCGTCACTCTGCTGGGCACCCTTGCAGATGGGCTATGAATAGGTACTTGTTCTTTTCCATTGCCACTATTGAGCCTCTTTGCAATGACGCCTTTTATGCAGTGGTTCACTTGGTCACCACCGGCATCATTACTGCCGCAGAATCTACCATTCCCTGTTCTTCTGTGTCCCCTTGGCGGAGGACTGTGCCTTGGTGGTCGCCTGAGATCTCGGAGGCGATTAACGATCGCTGGCGGGCGCTCCAGCTTCACAAGCCACACTCCTCATAAGAACACCTCATCACCTTTAAACCGCTCTGTGTGTGGGCCCACTGCAATATTCGCCAACACAAGCAGGATTGCTGGGAACGGTATGTCTCCACGATTAGCCTCCATATTTCTCCATCACAATTTTGGGCCAAGATTAGGCGACTCTATGGCTATCGGACCCCCTGCGCTCTCACTCAATGGAGCAGTATGTACTGACTCTGACAATTGCAAAACCGCTTAACAGAGCATTTTGCTCTGAGTTCCACTTCTGCAACTTACCCTAAAAGAGTGGTTGAAATGTTGGAGGCATTCATTTCACAAGCGCCACCCTGAATCCTACAATGTTCCTTTCAGTGAGTGGGAATTCCAAAGTGCCCTAGTCGCTTGCCCTGATACGGCTCCTGGGCCAGATCGCATTCACTGTCAGATGCTCAAATACCTCTCGGCGGCCTGCCAGCGACACCTCCTAGACCTTTAGAACCTTATGTGGGTCGAGAGTGAGTTCCCCTCGCAACGGCGGAAAAGCATCATAATCCCCGTTTTGAAACATGGCGAGAACCCTCTGGAGGAGGACAGCTATCGCCCTATTAGAGTCACCAACGTTCTTTGTAAGTTGCTCGAACGCATGGTGAGCCAGCGGTTGAGTTGGGTACTCGCGTCTTGGGGCCTTCTGGCTCCGTCTCAGGGTGGGTTCCATAAAGGCCGCTCTGCCGCCGATAATCTGGTGAGCCTAGAATCTGCCATCCGCACGGTCTTTGCCCGCCGTCAGAACCTCGTCGCAGTCTTCTTTTACATGCGGAAGGCATACGATAGGACATGGCGACATCACATCCTCTCTACGCTTCATGGTTGTTGTCTTCGGTGTCCACTGCCGATTTTCATACGAAATTTTCTGTCGCATTGTACCTTCCGCGTGCAAGTTGCAGCGTCGAATAGTTCCCCCCAAGGTCAGGAGGACGGGGTACCGCAGGGATCTGTCTTAAGTGTCTGCCTCTTTTTAATTGCAATGAATGGGCACGCTGCGGCGGTGGAAACGTCTCAGCTTCCTTGTATGCTGACGACTTCTGCCTCTACTATAGCTCCATTGGCATTGCAGCTGCTGAAAGTCAGCTGCAGGGCGCTATCTGCAAGGCGCAGTCTTAGGTTGTAGCGCATGGCTTCCAGTATTCGGCTGCCAAGACCTACGTTATGCATTTCTGCCAGTGACGCATTGTTCACCCTGAGCCACGGCTTTATCTTGACGGCGAACCTCTCGCTGTGGTGGAGTCACATAGGTTTTTGGGTGTGGTTTTGATGCCCGGTTCACTTGGCTGCCTCATATTTGGCAGCTTAAATAGATGTGTTGACAGCATCTAAATGCTCTGCAATGTTTGAGCCACAACAGGTGGGGCGCCGACCGATCTACCCTCTTACAGCTCTACCAGGCATTAATCCAGTCTCGATTATGGGAGCCTGGCTTATGGCTCAGCATCCCCATCTGCGTTGCAGGTGCTGGACCCAAGCCTACACAGCGGAATACAACTTGCCACTGCTGCCTTCCGGACCAGCACGGTGGATAGCATACTAGTGGAGGCAGGTGTCCCTCCACTGCGGTTAAGACGCCAACATTTACTGGCCGCTTATGCTGCACATGTTTGTAGCTTGCCCAGGCATCCAAATCATCGTCTCCTGTTCCCGAAGTCAGTCGTCCATCTCCCAGAACGTCGGCCCCTCTCGGGTTGTACGATCGCCGTCCGCGTCCGAGAGCTTCTCCCCGGGCTTATGGTTTTCCCTGTTCCACCTTCTTTCCGGGCTGCTCTGCGTACACCCCTGTGGTGTGTGCCTCGCCCTTGCCTTTGGCTTGACTTGGCACAGGACCCGAAGGACTTAGTACCTCCGGAAGTCTTCAGCCGCCGCTTTTATTCCATCCTCGCCATATATCACGGCTCTGGCGTTGTTTACACTGACGGTTCGATGGTTGATGGTCGTGTTGGTATGCTTTAACTCTAGGGGACCATTCCGAACAACGTTCATTGCCAGCTGGCTGCAGCGTTTTCACTGCTGAGCTGGTCGCCATCTTTCGTGCCCTAGAGTATATTCGCTCCTGCTCAGGTGAGTCCTTCATTATCTGTAGTGACTCCCTGAGCAGTTTTCGAGCAATCAACCAGTGCTTCCCTCGCTCTCGAGATGGCTGTCCAGGAGTCCCTGCATACTCTTGCCCGTTGCGGCCGATCTGTGGTCTTTATGTGGACCCCTGGCCATGTTGGGATACATGGCAATGAAAATGTTGACCGCCTGGCGAAAGAGGCCACCAATAAACCATCTCTGGAGATTGGCCTCCCGGCGACTGATTTGCAGGCAATCTTATGCTGCAAAATTTTCGATTTATGGGACAATGAATGGCGCAACCTGCCTGTGGCAAACAAACTCCGTCCTATCAAGGAGACGACGACTGTGTGGTGGTCATCCATGTGGGACCCTCGCAATGAGTCTGTTGTCCTCTGCTGGCGGCACATTGGGCACACTCGGCTGACGCACGGCCACTTATTGCGCTGTGAGGACACACCTCTATGTCGCTGCGGATCCGTTTTGATGCTGGTCCTCATTTTGTTGGCCTGTCCCCTTTTAGCTGTACTCAGGCAGACGTTTGCGCTGCCTGATACGCTTCCTGCCCTTTTAACAGATGACACTGCCATCTCAGGCTTAGTTTTACGTTTTATTCAGGCAGGGGGCTTATCACTTTGTCGTTTTTTTGTTTTGAGTCTCTCCTTTGGCCTACGATTTTAGACTGGGTTATTTTTTTAGTGTGTTTGTAGATGGTTGGCTTTTCCTTTTTTGTCTCTATGGTCGGCCAACCACTGTCACACTCTGTGATTTTACTTCCTTTTGTCTGGTCTCTGTCTGAGTCTTTCTTGTCCTGTGTCGTCTGTTGTCATCTCCATTGTTCGTTTTTATTCTATGTGGGTGTTTGAAGTTTTGGAAAAAGGGGCTGATGACCGTAGCAGTCTGGTCCCTTCAGTCCCACAAACCAACCAACCAACCAACGAGCAGCAGCAGACTAGCACTGACCGACGGTTCCTTGCCTCCAGAGGGGCACTGTGGATGTTAGGCAGCGAACACTGGCGCCCTCCTACACTGGCCAGTCAGGGGGCCCAGTGAGTGAGGAGAGAAATTTCAAAGTTGGTACGACAGCTTGAGAGAGTAAGAAGAGGGACAAGGTTGGTCATCACCTAGTATTCAAACTGGTCCCACGTGCTCCACATATAACAACGATCGAGAGGGAAATGTGGCGCCATCATGGCTACAGTGAAGCTGCTGAACTGACTACACAAATAAAGGAAAATGCCCTGCACACATCCTCTCTCACTAATCAGTGTGACACACTATGTGATAGAAAGTATCCGAACACCTGGCTGAAAATGACTGAAGAGTTCGTGGCGCCCTCTATCTGTAATGCTGGAATTCGGTATGGTGGTGGCTAGCACTTAGTCTTAAAGACAGCTTCCACTCTATCAGGCATGCGTTCAATTAGGTGCTAGAACTTTCTTGGGGAATTGCAGCCCATTCTTCACAGAGGGCTGCACTGAGAAGAGGTATCGATATCGGTCGGTGAGGCCTGGCACGAAGTCGGCGTTCCAAACCATCCCAGAGGTGTTCTGCAGGCTTCAGGTCAGGATTCTGTGCAGGCCAGTCCATTACAGGGATGTTATTGTCAAGTAACCACTCCGCTACAGGCATTGCGTTATGAAGAGGTGCTCGATCGTGTTGAAAGATGTAATCGCCATCCCCGAATTGCTCTTCAACAGTGGGAAGCAAGAAGATGCTTAAAACATCATTGAGGCCTGTGCTGTGATAGTGCCACTCAAAACAACGAGGGGTGCCTGCCCCCTCCATGAAAAAAACAACCACACAGTAACACCACCGCCTCATAATTTTGCTGTTGGCACTACAGACGCTGGTAGATGACGTTCACCGGGCATTTGCCATACCCACACCCTGCCGTCACATCGCACGATGTCTGATGACTATTGAGGTTGCTGATATGGAGTACCTGGCAGTAGGTGGCAGCACAATGCACCTAATATGGAAAAAGTATGTTTTTGGGGGTGTCCGGATACTTTTGATCGCATTGTGTTATAACATAAATACTCATCTAGCCGTATAGGCATTCACCTAGTATTAGAAGAGAGTGATTGAAAGTACTTTCGTTACAAAAGAAAAGTAAATAAGTCAAATATATAAGGCGTGTAAAGTGAATGAGAATGAAGTGCATGTCTTTCAACGTCAAAGGGAAACGGGACGCTCCTACTGTAAGTCACCTCAAATTACGACAAGTCCATTGCGGTATGGACCGTCGAATTATAGGCACGCAGGACAGAGGGAAGATAGATATGCCAGTCATCGTGCCTGGAATGAACGAAATAAATTTAAAGGTTTGCAACAGTCTTGTGCACGCAATAGGTTCTCCCGTTGGTCTGCATACAAAGAGACTCGTCTGTACCTGCCGTATTCGCCGCGCTTGGCATAATCGTTTCTTTAGGCATTCACCTAGTATTAGAAGAGAGTGATTGAAAGTACTTTCGTTACAAAAGAAAAGTAAATAAGTCAAATATATAAGGCGTGTAAAGTGAATGAGAATGAAGTGCATGTCTTTCAACGTCAAAGGGAAACGGGACGCTCCTACTGTAAGTCACCTCAAATTACGACAAGTCCATTGCGGTATGGACCGTCGAATTATAGGCACGCAGGACAGAGGGAAGATAGATATGCCAGTCATCGTGCCTGGAATGAACGAAATAAATTTAAAGGTTTGCAACAGTCTTGTGCACGCAATAGGTTCTCCCGTTGGTCTGCATACAAAGAGACTCGTCTGTATCTGCCGTATTCGCCGCGCTTGGCATAATCGTTTCTTTAAATCTAAGGCAGATATGGTACTCTGATCTTCAACTATGTTATCAGCTACCCCATTGTTTAATAACGCCTATGCCACGGTACTCGCCAGTTAGTCTGGCATCGATACGATTGCCAAAACTCGAGATAAACGATCGACGATCGTGATGAAATACCTATTCCCTGCAGGTGTTGTATTAAATGGCCCTGAGGACATCCATTCCCAACATATAAAAGGCTCTGGACGGATCTGGTAGTCTCTGAAATGAAACTTCGCGATGCCAAATGTCGGACCTTTGCACGCGTGGCACACAGTTCTTAACATACTGCTCCATCTCCCGCTTTCTGTCGCTCCACTAAAACTGCTCTGCTACACGTCTATCCGCCGCACGTAGCTCTCCGTTACCTGACAACAAATGATCACGAGCGTGCTGAAAAACTCCCTTCTCAGAAACAGCTGGAACCACCACAGGCGGTCTACACAGCGTCTTTCTACACAACAGACCAACGTGAATAAAAGAAAGAGTGGCTGCAACTGATCTATGTGGCACTCCTCATCTTTTGCCTGTGCCCGCTACCATCTTTCCATGCTCCCCCCCCCCTCCCCAACGTCAATAACAACGCTAATCAACGACGTAATGCATCTATGTCTGCATGTGATGTCGCTGGCTTATTAATTACTGAGCTTAAGTATCAACTGATGAATTCACTGAGCTTAAGTATCCACAAAATTAATATGGTAGACGCATCTTTGAAACCAAGCAACCATTTAAATAAGGCGTAGTCTGTCGCGACCTTAAGCTTCCTACCATACAGGTAGAATCGAAAATACATACTACGTTATTTGACCGCCAGAATGTCATTTTTAGTCATTGAGTGGCTACGCTGTTACTGCAAAATTTGATAGTTACCTCCCTTCTACCAAAGCTATCCACACTAACCGGAATCATCCATTATCTGTGAATGTCACTCACAAGTGCAAAACTCCAGCGGACTACACAATGTGATCCATCCAACCCTTTACTGCTTGAGAGCGGCTCAATCACATATAATATTTCTCTCTACAAATCAGTATCGACTGAAAGCCACACTATCTTCCACATACCTGCTGGTATTTTGTCCTGCTATTCAATCTATACTGAAAACGTACACAGTTTATTTGGCGTCGCCCCATGATAAGTGAACCGTGCGCCACTGCCTTAGTTGCAATTGTTTCTCCCAATTGAAACCAAGTTCTACTGAATTCTATTATGTGTTGCCAAAGATCAATCTTTGTCAAGTGTAGCGAAAGAATTACTAAATAGTCGTCACCTATGCGCAGCAATACTTCCATCTGTTCCCTGAACTTGGTTTCCCCAATGTCGGTACTGCTGTACCCAATGAGTCCACACTTTTATCGCCCCAGTCTCCTCTTCCCAACCGCCCTTGTGTCTATCAACAATCTGTTCTTGCCACTCACCAAACTTATTAAGCAGCATTTCATCTGTGTACTAACTTGCGCCATGTTACGGTCTATATTGATTGCTTTCCAATGGCTGAACCACTTTCGTGCATGTTTAACAGATGCTTCCCTTGCCAGTTCTCACCACCTTTTCCACCTCTACAGTCAAATGCCTGGTGACCCACTCCGCCATGTAACACTCTGGTTGTCTACATTGCTTCCCTATAAGCCCCTCCTGACAGCATACGTAACTCCTGATTTCAGAAGAGAACACTCAATGGCCCATTCTTTGCTTTGTTGCTATATCCATCTCCTCTATACATGCTGCGGTTTTAAAAGTTCCTGCTAAGTCCTCCAGATGTCCCATTAGTACCTCCGTGACATCTCCGCAGGTATATGACGCAGAAAAAGCGCCCACCTGCCTCATGCAATGACACCGTATTAGCTTCCACACTCTGGCTACGCGCATATATCTTTGCACTCAGTTTATCGACTCTCTTAGAGAACACTTCCACAGACTCGTTGCTCTACATTGATAAAGTCCTTAGTGTCCATGTTAAAACGGTGCACTAGCTTGCTTTTGGTTCCGCTGGCACAGTCCAGAGGCCCACTTCTGAAACGACTCTGCTTTGCTCAAGCTGCCAAACGCAGTTTCATCTGAACTCCCGTGCTCTGCGGCAGCGCACCTGATCTCGTTAATAAAAACTGTCGCGTCCTCTGTTGTCTTGTCAGAGAAGGAAGTAACTAAAGTGACCACTGCCGGGTCGTTTTGAACAGGAAGCATACTGCATTCGGATCTATTTCCGTGCAATTGCGACTGAATATGACTCGCTTTCTTAGCTTCTAACTCACGATTAATTTCGAATTTTGTCTACCTCTCGTGCTCCAGTGTCTCTGTTAACACGTGCACTCGCTGAGCTAAAGATCCAGCTGCTTTCATACTAGTGGCAACACGTATTTCTACCTTTTTGAGTACTCTACGTCTACATTAATTAAACAGTTCCAAAAAAAAAAAAAGCACGCAGGAACTCTCGTTTAACCACATTACACGGCTAATCATCACCCATCTACTCTAAGCAGAGGTACTAGCCAGATGATGAATTCGCCCACACACAGAACAACCAGGTGCTACAGCACAGGTACACGGCAGTTCGTTCCCAGACAAATTACAGAATGAACACCTAAAAGGCACTACATTATCATGTTCACCATTACCCCTAAACGAAGGTAAGTAAATGGGTTCCTGTGGCTTTACAAAAGTAACTCTAAACATCGCATACTGTAGCTGACACCATTAATTCTGACACCAAGTGCTACCGCCAAATGCAACGCAAAAAAACTAGACCCACTGAACGACATTGTGCTGAACTGATACCACCGAACCCACATAAAGTGCCACTGCCTCACTCACCACTCCCTAAACCAACTCTCTCCCTCCAAACCGTAGTGTTTTAAATCGATGAACTCTTTCTGCCACGACTTGTTACGTTGCGAAGCAAAACGGCCAATCTGTCAACAAATTGTTACGATCCCATGGTCTCAGGAGGCAGAATGTACCAGGATTACTGGGAGAGAAGGGTGAATCGGACCATCCGTGCATAGATGAATAGACAAGTTTGGCCTTGACCTTCATTCCGCAGAAGAATCCACTGTGCCCGTGTTGATTCAGACGACGGCGACGCGACGTTCATACGTGTTTCAGCGCAGACACCACCGCTGGAGTCTGCTGCTACGGCACCTGACGTTCCGCCCCCTTGACGTAATGGCTCCTGTTCTCGCCCAGGCGGTGTGGCCGGCAGCGCGTGTCGGCTGACACGGACCACTGTGCCTGCCCTCCGAAGCGCGGCTGTCTGCTCTCTCAAGCGCTGCTTGTGGCCACCATGCAGGGTGCGGAAGGGTAACAGCCAGCAGCCTTAGTTGTGGAAGAGGCACAGCACGTCCAGTCGCCCGCTCAGGGTGACTCTGTCGGTGGTTGGGGACAGCCTAGGGACCGCGAGGCTGCGAGGCCGTGACCCATCTCCATCCCTGCAGACGGCAGCTTGCAGCCCCCAGGACGTCGTCATACAGAGACTGCAGACTGGTCGCCCAACTGCTCACAGCACCCATGGAGTGCCAAGTGTGAGACATGCACTCCCACGGGAGTGGCGTGTCTGTACCACAGAGATTGGCAGTTAGGTCAGTGGGCCAGTTGGTTGTCGAAATCCATCTCTAGATAGTCGTTGTAGTTGACTTGGAACTCAAACAATCGTCGTTCGGTCCAGGTCCAGACATGGGCAGAACAACAACACGACTGTTTAACTTGAGCCTCTGGGCACCCTTATTTATACTCATTTCCCTGTGCCTCTGACGTAGTTTCTCTGGAGGGGACGAGTGGAGTCCTCCTTAATAATTACAACGTCAACTTTTTCTATGTCAGCTTTTTCTACACCTCATCACCTCCTCCCCCTCCCCCCCCCCCCTACACTCCCACATACAGCTAGTTAGACTCTGTTGTGACTGCAGTGTACAGGTATTTCATGGCACCCAACAGCCCTGTGTTGTGTCTGATTACTCTACACCTGTGACGACGTTAATTGCTTATAATGCCCGCCAGGCCATGCTTCCTCACCTGCGAGAGGTGTCGCAAACCTGCCTTGCAGAACTGATTGCTTAATAAGTACCTTGCAAGTACCCACTAGCCAAATATCTGTAGGTCCTTTAACTTCCACCTTCCACCCACATCTGCACAAAATTTTCAAGAATTCCGAAAATTGTGGCGCAGCAATATGCACAGTACAAACCCGTCTTAACTGCTTGCATTAACATACAAACTTCTGCATATACGGCATACAGTGGTACTAGACTAGTAACGTATCCACGAAACTGTATGATACACACGAATACTAGTGGGTCTAGTAGCATGTGCCCTATTCAGAGCTGTAAGAATACTAACTGGCTATGAATTTTTTGTATTGATATCTCTGTTTTCCTTAAGTCTTGTATACCTTAATACTTTCTCTTAACAGTATGTGCCATTAATTTATTGAGATCCATCACTTACAACAGTGTCCGTGATGCACATGTTGTGTCTTAGCCTCATTTTACAAGCATACAGTACATATCTTTTTATAATCAGTATCTAATTAACACAATATTTTCTTATTACTATGGTTTAGGTCGATATGGTCATTCAAAACAAAGTGAATTTTTCTGATTCTTCTAAAATATTTAGTAGACATACTTCCTCCATTGGCGGTCATATTGAAAGGCATTCCTGTTCTTTTTGGTGTAAGGGAAACAAAGACAATTTCATGCTGGTGAGAATGCAGATGATCTGTGAACATTTTCTTGGGACTTTGTGTCTATCCATGGCATGTGTCCACATATTAACTTTTAAAAACCTCAAAGGCTAAATTTACAAGACTGTCTGAGGAAATGACAAATTCATAACCGTACGGTGTTATGTGGTGCGAAAAATATTGTAAGTTTTTTTTTTTTTTTTTTTTTTTTTGCAATACAGATTTGATATGACACCAAATTTTTTCCAATATGTTATGACAGTGCATAGACATTTTTTGCAATGAAGTATTCTGGTTTATGTAAAGCTCTCTTATATTTCCTTTTATTAATGTATAGCTTATTAGTGTAAATATTTTGACTAGTATGTCACTGTAACCACATGAAGTTTGATATTTCTTCTGTTTTTAGTTCAGATGTTATGTTTCCTTCATTGAGTAAGTATTTTTCTCCATACAGGTTCTTAAATCTGTCAACGGATGTGATTTTTGGTGGCAAAAGCAGTTGTTAATTATGCAGTCTGTGGTTGTCTGGCGTGTGTATTCAAGTAACTTTTTGTAATTTAGAGATATAGAAAATTTATTTTTTTGTTGCTCTTGCTCAATATGAATTCAATAACCTTTGTAACTCATTCCACTATAATTGGAATACATATATATATATCGTTCTGATTCATCAAATGGAATTAATTTGCCATGTCCATATTTTCAGTAGTAATGAAACCTACTAGCCCATTGGGGTAGTTATAAACCATTTTTATGAAAATTTTGTGTGGACACATTAGCTAGTGGACAAGCAAAGCAATTTCATAATGCTAAGCTCTATCTTTGTACATGTAATTAGTCGCATATACAATAATGAGCCAGTGCTAACATATGATGTGTTTGTAAATTATGTTTAATAACTTAATTAGATTTTTCAACTCATCCACTGGTGTACAAGTTTGTTCCACCTAAGATAAAATCTTTTGGCATGTCTGGAATGTGATACCTGTAATGTGTTGTATCCCGTGAATCGAGCTCTTAATTGGACACTGATTTCTCAATACATTGTTCTAAGTAAAAATGTAATTGATATTTTGCGTGGTAGGAATTAAAGTTTAATCACGTTCTTTACTATTGGTTTGATAAGACTGTTTTCTTTATGGATTTTTTGTTGGGTCTGCAGTTTAGAAGGAAATGGATTACATTTTTCTTTTGTCAAATAGAAATTCAGTTTTGATTAGGAGTAGTTTAATTAGGGTTTTTTTTCACCTGGACTTTTTTTGCTGAATAGCCTTGTGTTCTTTTCGCTCAGTCTGTTTTGTTTATGATTACTGCTATATTACCTTTGTTAGTATTAAATAATTTGCCTTTATAGTTACTGTTTTCTCTCAAATGGTAGAGATACTTTTGTTGATAATTCTTCCGGGTTACATGGCCGTATTCCATGGAATTCTTCTATTCCTAACGTTTCGTGCAATACTACGTTGGCCATCCTCAGAGGTATGGCTGGTCCTGCTGAGTCCTGCCGACTGACGAGTCGGGCGTCGGAGAGCGACCTAAATACCGAGGAAAGTGGGCGTGGTCTAGCTTTCACATAAGAGCAGAGAGGAAACTAGTCAAAGATCGATAATAGTCCGTCATAAATAAAAATCCATAAAGTCTGGGACACTTAGATTCACTCCTTAGCAAAACTTTTTTATCCTTCTGTGGAATGGAAGTAGAAGACTTTATCAACGTATTAGTTTTTCTCACAATAACAGCCGTCAGCTCTCTTCTAAGTTTATTGTAATGTCCCGCCACTAATAGATCCAAAATCTTACTTCTGTAGTCCTCTTTGTTCATCACCACAGTGGCATTGCCTTTATCAGATGGAAGAACAACTATCCCTTCGTCCGCATTTAAATCCCTGAGGGCCTTTCTCTCCCCTTTAGTTAAATTACTCTCCAATGGCTTATTATGGCATAAGACCATTGTGATTTCAATACGAATTGAATTAGCAGTTGCCTTAGGGAGGGTTCGAATCCCTGCTTCCACATTCACTCTGCTACTATGTGCAAGTTAGACCACGCCCACTTTCCTCAGTATTTAGGCCGCTCCTCGATGCCCGACTCGTCAGTCGGCAGGACTCAGCAGGACCAGCCATACCTCTGAGGATGTCCAACGTAGTATTGGACGAAACGTTAGGAATAGAAGAATTCCATGGACCACGGCCATATAACCCGGAAGAATTATCAACAACAGTACCATCCGGTCGTGAAAGCCTTCATTGTATGATTGGTAGAGATATTTCACATATTGAGGAAAAATGTTGGATCAGATTAACTTCCACTTCAACAAAAACTAATTTAAGAAAAAGCAAGAGGATACACGATCTAACATGATCACAAATTAATCATTCTCTAGGTGAACCGGATACATTTACTCTATCAGGCCCCCCTGTGGGTTCGGGGATTAGAATAGGCCCGCGGTATTCCTGCCTGTCGTAAGAGGCGACTAAAAGGAGTCTCAAACGTTTCGGCCTTAATGTGATGGCCCCCTAAAGGGTTTGACCACTAGATTTCAAAATTTTCTGTTAGTGTGTACCAGCTGGGGAAGGACGCCTTACGTGGTGCATTCTATATCCATCTTTCCCTAAGATCTGGCACAACCGATATTGTCATGGAGTTGGCCTTCCAACGAGCTTCCAGCCACATCAGCTGCTGTGTGTTCTGGGTAGCATACATGCCCTCCATTATGAACTTCCATCTTCGCCCTCCTGACACATATGGATACTCAACGCCCGACATCCAGCATGGTAGCCAGTCGGTTGTGGTGGTGTCGTCATGTACCCTCTTGGTGGTAGCCCCCTGACTACACAGGGATCGCACTGTTGATGCCTGAGCTGCTACCACCCCACGTATGCCAAGGAGTAGATGCCTATCCCTCTGGAGCATCGGGACTCCCGGCAAAGGCCATCCTGCCAGGTGGTCTTTGCTGAGGCTGGGTGGCGCCTGTGGGGAGAGCCCCTGGTCAGAGTGGGTGGCATCAGGGCGGATGACCCGCAACGAAGCGTGGTACATCATCTCTCGCTGGTGGGCCTCCACCAGCAGTCTCTAAGCGATCGAGGTCTAACCTCAACGGCAAGAAATACGAACCAAGATCATTTCCCTCCCTGGCCACTCCATGAGAGGAACGTATGGCTAAAGAAGGCAGTGGAGAATATTCACCCCGGTACCTCGTGTGTATGCGAGTTGATGGGGAATCGTTTAAGTCGACCAAGCCCCAGTTTCTTGTGGAGCATTTAGAGGACAAGTTCGGGGAGGTGGAGGGCTTGTCCAAAATGTGCTCTGGTTCAGTCCTCATCAAAACGGCATCCTCTGCCCAGTCACAGAGGTTGCTCAATTGTGACAAGTTGAGGGATGTTTCAGTTAGCATCACGCCGCATAAGAGTCTCAACATGGTCCAGGATTCCAGAGGGATCTTCTTCTGCAGTCCGACGATGAATTACGCGCCAACTTCGAACGACAGGGTGTTCACTTCGTCTGGCGCGTCCATCGGGGTCTGAGGGATAATCAGATATCCACCGGTGCATTCTTGGCCTTCAAGGGTGATGTCTTACCCGAAAAGGTTAAGGTGATGGTTTACCGTTGTGATGTGAAGCCATATATCCCTCCACTGATGCAGTGTTTTAAATGCTGGAAGTTTGGGCACATGTCATCCCGCTGTACTTCCGGCATTGTGGATGCCCATCCCATCCCAATACTCCATGTGCCCCGCCTCCTATCTGTGTTAACTGTGGAGAACACCATCCCCCCTGCTCACCGGACTGTAGGATATTCCAGAAAGAAAGGAAGATGATGGAATAAAAGAACCTGGACCGCCTGACCTACACCAAGGCAACATCCTGTGCCAATGACATCCACCTATGCAACTGCTGGTTCAAACGTCTACTGTGTTGTCACATACAGTTAGATCTCAGCTCTGTCATAATTCACCGGCCCCCTTGGTTCTGCGGGCACTTCACTCCCTGTTGCTCCTGCTCCATCTACTTCAGGAGCAACTCCACCCCTTCCCAGTCGGAGAAGCGTGAGACCTCTTCGGCTCCTCTCGCCAGGAAGGGGTCCCTTGGGGCCCTCCCATCCCAGGCTTTGCCCAGTGCCAAAGTGGACACCCGCAAGTATCTCAAACACCCACTAGCCACTGGTCATAGGGCGTCACGGTCGTCGTCAGTCCCTGAGACTGACCCAGTGAGGCCCTCCCAGCCAGAAACACCAAAGACACAGTGCGTAAAGTAGGCCAAGGAAAAGGCTCCCAGGAATCCTGACATTGTGGTGGCACCTGTCCCACCGCAACCTGCCAACTCTGCGTCTGAGGATGAGGTTGAGATTCTGGGGTCCGCTGAGGACCTGGATCTCACCAGTCCCTCATACGCGATGGATAGCTGTTGCATAGGTAGTGACTCGGTACTAGAAGGGACCCAGGAGGCGTAATTTGCCTCCCCAGTCCCTTCACGCCTTTCTAACCCATGGACAATACTATCCTCCAGTGGAACTGAAGCGGTTTCTACCGCCATCTAGCTGAGGTCCGACAACTTATCAGCCTTCACCCTTTCTTCTGCATTGCTCTTCAGGAAACTTGGTTTCCAGCAATGCGAAACCCCGCCCTCCATGGCTATCGGGGTTATTATAAGAACCAGGCAGCTTAAATAAGGGTGTCTGGTGGCGTCTGCATCTATGTCCATAACTCATTTCACAGCGTGTCTGTCCCTCTACAAACACATTTAGAGGCTGTCGCTGTTCGGGTGTGGACCCCACAGGCTGTTACCATCTGCAGTCTTTACCTTCCATCGGATGGTGATGTCACACAGCATGTCCTGGCTGCGCTGATAGCCCAATTGCCACCACCTTTCTTGTTACTGGGCGACTTCAACGCCTATAACCCTCTGTGGGGTGGGTCAGGGGCGACAGGTAGAGGCGCCACCATTGAGCATTTATTGGCACAGCCTGATCATTCGCTTTTAAATGATGGTTCCTTCACACACTTCAGTGTGGTGCATGGCACGTACTCCACCATCGACCTTTCGATCTGCAGCCCTAGCCTCTTACCGTCTGTCCAATGGAGAGTGCATGACGACCTGTGTGGTAGTGACCACTTTCCGATCTTTCTGTCACTGCCACAGCGTCAGTCTTCTGGGCGCCCTTGCAGGTGGGCTATGAATAAGGCTGACTGGGACTTGTTTTCCTCTACTGCCGCTATTGAGCCTCTCTCTAATGATGACATTGATGCGGTGGTTCTGTCGGTCACCACCGTCATCGTTACTGCCGCCAAATCTGGCATTCCCCGTTCTTTTGGGTCCCCTCTGCGGCGGACTGTGCCTTGGTGGTCGCCTGAGATCGCTGAGGCGATTAAAGATCGCCGGCGGGCGCTCCAGCGTCACAAGCGCCATCCCTCCATCGAACACCTCATCGCCTTCAAACGACTGCGTGCGTGAGCCCGCCGCCTTATCCGCCATAGCGAGCAGGAGTGCTGGGAGCGGTATGTATCCACTATTGGCCTCCATGTCATTCCATCGCAGGTCTGGGCCTTAATTCGACGCCTTTATGGCTATCGGACTCCTGTCAGCGTCCCTGCGCTCTCACTGAATGAAGCAGTTTGTACTGACTCCGACGTAATTGCCAACCGCTTGGTAGGGCATTTGCTCTGAGTTCCGCTTCTGCCAATTACCCACGGGCCTTCCACTCCATTAAAGAGCGGATGGAATGTCGGAGACTTTCATTTCGCACCCAGCATCCTGAATTGTACAATGTTCCATTCAGTGAGTGGGAATTTCGCAGTGCCCTAGTCGCTTGCCCTGATACCACTCCTGGGCCAGATCGCATCCACTGTAAAATGCTGAAACGCCTTTCAGTGGACTGCCAGCGACGGCTCCTCGACCTTTACAACTGTATTTGGGTCAAGGGTGAGTTTCCGTCGCAATGGCAGGAAAGTATTGTTATCCCCATTCTGAAACCAGGCAAGAACCCTTTGTAGGTGGACAGCTGCCGTCCCATTAGCCTCACCAACGTTCTTTGCAAGTTGCTTGAACGGATGGTGAGCCGATGCTTGAATTGGGTACTGGAGTCTCGGGGCCTTCTGGCTACACATCAGGGTGGGTTCCGTAAAGGCCGCTCCGCCGCCGACAATTTGATGAGCCTGGAGTCGGCCGTCCGTACTGCCTTTGCCCGCCGTCAGCACCTAGTCGCTGTCTTTTTCGACATGCAGAAGGCGTACGATACGACATGGCGTCATCACATCCTTTCTACGCTTCATGGATGGGGTCTTCGGGGCCCTCTGCCGTTATTTATTAGAAATTTGTGTCGTATCGTACCTTCCGCGTGCAAGTCGCGTCCTCCCGAGTTCAGGAGACCGGTGTGCCACAGGGATCTGTTTTAAGTGTCTGCCTGTTTTTAATAGCCATTAACGGGCTCGCTGCGGTGGTGGGAACGTCTGTCTCAGCGTCCTTGTATGCTGACGACTTCTGCCTTTACTACAGCTCTATTGGCATTGCAGCTGCTGAACGTCAGCTACAGGGCACAATCCGTAAGGCGCAGTCTTGGGATGTAGCTCATGGGTTCCAGTTTTTGGCAGCCAAAACCTGCGTTATGCATTTCCGCCGGCAACGCACTGTCCACCTGGAGCCGCGGCTCTATATTGACGGCTAACTTCTTGCAGTGGTGGAGTCACATAGGGTTTTTGGGGTGGTTTTTGATGCCCGGTTGAATTGGCTTCCTCATATTCGGCAGCTTAAACAGATGTGTTGGCGGCATCTAAATGCACTGCGATGCTTGAACCACACCTGCTGGGGCGCCGACCGATCTACCCTGTTACGGCTCTAGCAGGCGTTAATCCAGGCCCGTATGGATTATGGGAGCCTGGCTTATGGCTCAGCATCCCCATCTGCGTTGCAAGTGCTGGACCCAATCCTCCACAGTGGCACGTAAAGTGCCCTCCGCCACACACCGTTGGGTGGCTTGCGGAGTATAAATGTAGATGAATGTAGATGTAGATACGCCTTGCCACTGGTGCTTTCTGGACCAGCAACAGCATACTTGTGGAGGCGGGTGTCCCTCCACTGCAGTTACGGCGCCAACGTTTGCTGGCCGCTTATGCTGGCCATGTTTTCGGCTTGCCCAGGCATCCTAACTGTCGTCTACTATTCCCACAGTCGCACGTCCATCTTCCAGAACGTCGGCCCAGGGCTGGATGTACGATCGCGGTCCGCGTCAGAGAGCGTCTCTCCAGGCTTGGGGCTTTACCTCCTCCGCCTCCTTTCCGGGCACCTCTGCGTACACCCCTGTGGTGTGTGCCTCGCCCTCGCATTCAGCTGAAATTGGCACAGGGCCTGAAGGACTCAGTCCCTCCGGAGGCCTTCTGCCGCCGCTTTCTTTCCATCCTCGCAACGAATCAGGGCTCTGGCATTGTTTACACTAATGGCTCGATGGTTGCTGGTCGTGTCGGTTATGCGTGAACTCTAGGGGACCATTCTGAACAACGTCCATTGCCGGCTGGCTGCAGCGTTTACACTGCTGCGCTGGTCGCCATCTTTCGTACCCTCGAGTATATCCGCTCCTTCTCTGGTGAGCCCTTCGTGATCTGTAGCGATTGCCTGAGCGGTTTACGAGCTCTCGACCAGTGTTTGCCTCGTTCTCGTCTGGTGATGGCTATCCAGGAGTCCCTGCATACTCTTGCCCGTTGCAGCCGCTCCATGGTCTTTGTTTGGACCCCAGGCCATGTTGGGATACCCCGCAATGAAAATGTTGAAATGTTGACCACCTGGCGAAAGAGGCCACCAGTACACCATCTCTGGACATTGGCCTCCCGGAGACTGATTTGAGGGCAGTCTTAAGCCGAAAAGTTATCTCGCTTTGGGACGCTGAATGGCGCGCTCTGGCCACCCCTAACAAACTCCGTGCCGTCAATCAGACGACAACTGTGTGGCACTCCTCCTTGCGATTCTCTCGCAAGGAGTCTGTCGTCCTCTGCCGACTGCGCATTGGTCACACACGGATGACCCACGGCCACTTATTGCGCCGTGAGGACCCCCCACTACGTCGCTGCGGCTCGGCATTGACAGTGGTCCACATTTTGTTGGACTATCCACTTTTAGCTGTGTTCAGGCAGACGTTTGCGCTGCCTAACACGTTCTCTTCCCTTTTAATAGATGAATCTGCCATGGTGGACGTAGTTTTGCGTCTTATTCGGGCAGGGTTTTTTATCGTTTAATCTGAGTGTTTATGTTTTTTAGTGTTGATTCTGGCTTTCAGCCTCTGATTTTAAACTGAGTTTTTAATGTGTTCTTGGTGGTTGGCTTTTCCTTTTTTTTCTCTATGGTCGGCCAACCACCGTCACACTCTGTGTGTTTTAATTTGTTTTGTCTGATCTTTGTTGGAATATTTCTTGTAGTGTTTCGTCTGCAGTCTTTCCTGTTGTTCGTTTTTTACTCTCTTTGGGTGGTTTTAGTTTTTTGGAAAAAGGGACCGATGACCGTAGCAGTCTGGTCCCTTTAATCCCACAAACCAACTCTATCAGGTGTTAATATTTTGAAGTGGCAGGTGAAAGAAAAAATATACTGGAGTAGGCTGAAGGAATTTTCAAAATAATATCTGAATGTCACTGGCATGAAATTATCTTCATTTTCCCACTGTTAGAACAACAAGTTTAGTGACATTATATAATGGCTGCCAATTCCACCCACCAGTGAAATAGGATATATGCTAAACATTTTACAAGAAATTGAAAGTTACAAATTCTTATGAAACATCGAGACATTATTATGAACGAAGAGATGGAACTACAAAAAGAACCATTGAAGATTTCACCAACGTTAATTTAAATGTTTAATTTTAAAATACATTCCTTTCTTCAGATAATGTGTTATCATTGATGACATTATTTACAGGTGAAATTATGTAATCTGTGTTAAGGTCAAATTAATCATTATCTTTGGATGTAAAGCCCACTGCCACTGAAAACTACATAATAATCAAATTTATATGCTGATTACCACTGGCATAGAAGAATATAATCATATAACTTACTTAAAAATGTCTTTGACATAAGCTATGAAGTCAGTTTATGTAACCTGAAAGAAAATGCAGTCGTATGTTAACTAACAAGAAACACTAATCATTCAACTTCAATCTATTTGGAAAGATGTTTTGTCTTCTGTATTGCCAGTAGCGCTAATGATGGACAGTTACGCTCCTTACTATAACAGCAAAGAGTAAATAGAGATGTTCCCTACTGCTAGGTTTATGCCAGTCAGCCCCAGTCAGTCACCAGCCCCGATGGCCCACACGTTTCGTTACCCAGTGCAAACCATCCTTTTGCCAGTTCAGTTTTTACAAGCACCATCTCACAGTATGTACATAAAATAGTCCCAGAGACGTGCCCATTTGTTAAATTTAAATGTAGCACAGTAGTCATATCACCAAAGAAGGCTCCAAATCATTCTCTTCTCGTAGAATCCAAGTTCTTACACACCAAAAATTAGTTCCTTGCCTCACAAATATCGGAAATCTTTTTCTTCTAACTTTATTCCCTATTCTGCTCTGATCATGATTCCTTACTTGTTGCTGTCAGCAGTCCCCAGAATCAGCAACTTCATTCATTACGCAAATACCTGGAATAATTAGATGAAAAATGGATGTGAAGAATCTGAACGCAGTACAAAACTATTCTTGATTTTGAGTAATGCTCGTACGCCGAAAGATGTTTAAGCAACATAATAATCAAAGAATCTTAAGTGTATATTGATGGAAAGCTCTTCCAGGTTGGTAGATTTATCGCTTCCGATCTCAACAGCTTTCTATATCTAACAAATTTTGTGGCTAGGAAAAGCATTTTAACAGTGATAAATGAGAATCAGGTAGAATTCATTAATTACGCTGCAACGATAGAAAACGGGAAAACTGATAAATTCAGTGCCTTGATACAGAGGTCCATCGATAATAGGTACTTTTTTCACCTCAAAATTATCTCTTATTACCAAATGAAGAACGTTTCTTATTAAGTCCGTCCTTACCTGTATATACTCGTAAGATAAAATCCGGTTTCTGTCGGCGTGATTCCTTTCTTTGTACAATAAAAGTTAGTTAAATTCGTACTGATATTCTCACCTCGATGTTTCTGTCATCAAGCGTTTCGATCTTTCGGAGTCCATCACTGTCAATACAGAGCTTTACAACTGCTGTTTACTGATATCAGTTGCTCCAATTCAGATTCTGCTATTCACAACCACAAAAATTCAATTTTGGTAGTAAATAGGGTAATAAAATTATCGCTAAAAAGGTGAATATAAAATCTCAAATTCTGACATTAACTGAAGCTAGCAGCACATAAATATGCAACACATCAACTGCACTGGCGTAATAACATCAGAAAACTGGCACTGGGAAGAAGTTACGTCAGCACGAAACGTGTGGAGTAGAAAAAAAATTAAAGAAAGAGGATCTAATGTCGTTTGAAGTAATGATGTTCTGTATGTAATTGGCTGTTAACATTGTCAATAACAACTGTTCCTCAGGAAAGGTACAAGAGAAACAAGTCAGACACAGTACCCTTATTATCTGGGGAAGAATGTTTGTTTGAATCTCGTTTAACATCCAGAGCTCACCGTATCATAATTGTGTTTCAAGCACAGGAAATCCCACTTCTAATGCCCAGCGGTGTACAGTGCGACTGTTCGGTAAGTAGCTTCTACCTACTGGTTGTTTTCTTATTTTTTACACTTGGTTGTTCATCTACGGAACAACCAAGACATTTGTCGCAATGGTCTTTTAATCTTGTTAGTATCAGTTTCATAGATTGTAGGCAGGATTTAAATATATGATGCCAAAATCCAAACAACATTCTCAACTCACTTTGGATTTCGTTTAACGCAAATACGTTTATTGATTCCTCTTTGAGGTTGAATTATCGCAACAATATGGCTAAAGTTTCTCGAATTTACTGGCTAAAACTGTGCACGACATTATCTAGCATGTATTCCTAGAAAACTACCATAGCTTCTTTTATGTCCAGTCACCAGTGTTCAAACTTAAATAGTTCCACAATAGCTAAACTTCGTGAAATTTTTCTATGTCCAGCTCACCCTAACATTGTTCAATATGGAAATACTTGCAACCCCGAAGACTCGCTAACTCGTGGAAATATTCTGTGTTAAATCTTTCCAACTTGCGAGTATTATTACAACTTGAAAACGCATACAAACGTGAAAATATACCACTCTGAGATTGTCCCATTTTCAAGAATTATTGCAAGTTCGAAAACCCACTAACTCGAGACAGTGTTCTAAGACTACATGATCTGTTTATTAAAAATTTTGCATTTAAGGTGCAAAGCGTGTAGTGCACGTCAGCCAATTTTCCGTTTGTTGCATGCCCTCTTGCTG
Organism: Schistocerca cancellata; assembly: GCF_023864275.1. NCBI lineage: Eukaryota > Metazoa > Arthropoda > Insecta > Orthoptera > Acrididae > Schistocerca > Schistocerca cancellata. Next base: position 43,844,402 of record NC_064626.1, on the reverse strand, counting down.
GACAAGATCCTGAAATTTTTAATGGCAGTTGTGTGCATTCCTTTCTTCCGTGTTAAATTAAAAATTACGCGATTGGTAGTTATTCTTCATTGAATATTATAGACTTAAGCACTAACCTCTTTGCCAAGAGCACGCAGTTCCTTCGCCTTGGAAATTACGTCTAAGAATTCTGCGCCTTCCTCGACAGTTGAGATCGCTGCAATAACAACTTGGAGGTGACAGGTCTGTATGTTGCGTCTGCGAGAAATGACGCAGAAGGTTTGGGCTATCTCTCAACTGTACGCTAGTATTGAGCGAGAAAGTGAGAAAAATATGAATAATGAATTGGCCTGGAATCGACATGGTGTAGTACGGAAGTAATATTTTTTAAGGTGGCTGTTATTTTAATGGACACTGCAAGGACTGTCGAATCAATACAGAAGGGTAAAAGCCAGTCGTTTTCTTTGCTCCAAAGTTTCTTTGTTTGTGTACTTCAATATTTCGTATTTTCTCACTCCCTTTGCTGTCAATGTTATATTTTACCGTCATTCATGCTATCGGAAATAATTATCTAAGCCGGCCGATGTGGCCGTGCGGTTCTAGGTGCTACAGTCTGGAGCCGAGCTACCGCTACGGTCGCAGGTTCGAATCCTGCCTCGGGCATGGATGTGTGTGATGTCCTTAGGTTAGTTGGGTTTAATCAGTTCTAAGTTCTAGGCGACTGATGACCTCAGAGGTTAAGTCGTATAGTGCTCAGAGCCGCTTGAACCCATAATTATCTAACGATTATGTAGCACAAGACATGCTCATAGTCATGTCACGAGAGAAACACAACCAGCAGGGAACTAACAGGTTGGGAGTTAGCATTTTCAGTGCATGCGATGAGAACCTCTTACTGGGTCACAGCGACGATTGTTACGACACTTATTTTGTTATTATTTATTTGCTGGCAATTTTTAGTCAATTTTTTTAGCTCTAAAATACAACATACATTACATGCGAAAATTCTCATAGAACATGTAATGTATTAAGATACAGTGTAAAAAGTATTCATTTTTGTGCCCATCCTTATTACAAAACAGCAAAATGTCTCCTGGCCACAGTTCCAGTGTGTCTATCCAAAGGCTTCCAGTGGTAACAAAAATCGATTACCAGTGTTTAATACAATTATTAACACATGTAAGCAGTTCAAAATGCTATCGCATTATAATTATTAAGAAACTTATGAGTACTGTAACATTAAATGTTTATCATAGTAAGTAAAGCATTAACTCATTTGTAAAGTAAAATTACTTGTAATGGAAATAAAGTAGTTTACTTATTATGGATTGCGCCTCTGACACGCAATTTTTCAGATTCAGAACTCAGAAAGCACACTACGTGCTAACGTTCTACAGTACTCCCCCTCATTGCTACACCACAGGTACTATTTAGAATTCTACATCACACTGAACCTCAGTGGTCTAGTGAGTAATTTAACATCTCTTTGATGCCGACCTATTTTAAAGTCACATTTTTATATTTTTTTGGCAGATTAAAAACAATTTTAATTTTCCTGTGTATTTAGTAAATCTCTTTGTATTGCAGAATAACATTCTGATGTCAAAAATTTCTCTGAAAAAAAAACGTACTTGCCCTTTGTCTCTCTTGACCTTTTAAATGTGCCATGCTCTTGCGTGAACGTTACTGGCACTAATGAAATCTTCTTCAGCTTCTATCTGTGTGGCTTCGTCGAAATTCCACGACGTTTCGATGAATGCCACTTCCATCATCTTCTGGCGGAATGTCGAGGTTCCATGGGTGTCCCATATATAGAATGTAACGCATTTAAGTGCAGATAAATTTGTATGTGGTACCTTAATATTCACGCTTTCACTGTCTTGATTGTTTCCGTCTTCTCGCCAACATGTCACTAATTTTTACTTGATGTTTTCTGCGTCGTCGTGAGTGCACCACTAAGCAGACAACGCATTTCGTTATAGACTAACCGTTTTCCATCCACGTGTTCACGCTTCAATCCCTGACCATCTGCCCAGGGTAGAATAGCCATTAATGGCTCGCTCTTGCCACACCTACTTGGAGATACCGACCAACCTGCAAATATGTCTTGTAACGGCTATAATTTTTGGTCTGCAAATGACGTGAATACTGTTGTAATGTCGATCGACATGCCGTCCTCAGTCAACAGCACAAATATCGATACTTAACAGCCGTTACACCCTGTGTATACCTGAGCGGTGGCCGACTCTCCCCAGGGCTGGCGTGTGGTGGGGGTTGTGGACCGCCATTCGACTCTCGGTGCGTTCATTGCACAGACTCGCAAGGAGTGAACTGCTGGGTGCACGCTTGGCGTAAAGCTGCTAGAACAGGATCTCTTGCCCAACTCAGGTGATAGCTGTCGTCCCTGCTGACGAGATTATCATGGAGCCCTATTACACTAAATTCTTTGATTATACTCTCCCAAAATCCACTAGCTCGGCACAACACATTAGCTTTCTCAAATTTGAACATATACCCCTCGTTGAGGCTGATTTTGCCAGTGCTGATTTGTCTTTATGTCCCAAAAGTACGCATCTAGTGTGTTCCATCCAGCGTTGCGGGATGCTGTGCTATGTTTGCCGGATCTATTGGGAGCCACATTCTCAAGGAATGTCATATATGCCCGGTATTCGCAAACGTATATTGTACTTCACCGAACCAAACACATTATCCGCTTTTCGTAGTGATCGGAAGGTGGCCCTGATGTTACCTTTTTTCGAAGATTCTTCCAGTTTTGGCTTAGACGAGGTTCTGTTCGTCTTCCTGTACGTATTATTTCCTGATGGCTGTATCATTCGTTTTCTTCGATGCACGTCAGTCTGTTCTTCGCTCTACATTTTTTTGGCAACATACAGTTCTATGGTGTTGCAGAGTACCTCTGCACCGGTTGATGCTAGCTCGTTGCACGAAAGTACAGACCTGAGCGAGTCTTTTTCATGGATTGCATGTCTCTGTCTTCTTTCTTTTAGTGTTCAACCCTGAGGTTGGTTTGCAGCAGAGCTCTATCCTCTCTTCTGTCTGCCTTCCTCTTCATTTGCATGTATGTGTTACATCCACCGTCGTTCATGATCTGTTGCATGTATGATATCATTGATCACCTCCACCGATTGTTCCCCTCAATAGCTCCTTCTGCTATTTTTCCAATGATGTTGTTGTGCCATCCACCGTCGTTCATGATCTGTTGCATGTATGATATCATTGATCACCTCCACCGATTGTTTCCCTCAATAGCTCCTTCTGCTATTTTTCCAATGATGTTGTTGTGCCCTACAAGTTTGTCTCTTCATGTTCGGATGTGCCTCCACAGAGATCTGGTTTCCTGTACTCTTCTAAGCACCTCTTCATTAGTTACTTTGTCTCTCCAGCTGATCTTCATCATCCTTCTATGGAACCACATCTCCAGGGTCCAAATTTCACATACGTATAGGGCCACATTCCAAACGAAACTTTTCATGATACGTTTCCTTATTTTCAGACTGATTTTGTTACTGGTGAGTAACTTCCTTCTCCGATTAAATGCAATTTTCGCCTTTCGTATTCTGCTCTAGTGTACCGTCTGTATTCCTCTTATTAGAATTTCCAAACCTGGAAGACATTTCTTATGTTCTGACTCTGTCGCCAACTGTACAGTTTGATGGATGCTGTTCAGACGGTCTAGGAACTGAGTCATGGCCCCTCTTCCATGGTCCCGAACAGCGACGTTGTCATGTGCGTAACTTATTGGCACTTTGTTTGGAAATATTTGCTGTGAAACTGATACCTACCATCGACTTGCTGTGGATGAAATCGAGAGGAAACCTTTAGTTTCTTAACCAGTTCGCCATCGTTGAGACCTTTGTGTTCCGTGATTGGTTATCAGAAAACCGGTGAGCATTTGCTCCATATTGTTGTTACGTATTAATGACCAATTGTTGAAGAGAAAATTAGAGATTCCGCCTGAAGGTTGCGCTCTCTTAATTTTCGTTGTTAACGCTCCGCTCCACATTGTTGCATGGCTACAGTTGGCACCTGCAGATCGGCACCCTAATGAACGTATTTGCTAAACGGTTTGCTATCACACTTTCCTGGACAATTCGTCTCGATGAACTGCTCACACGTACCGACATTTGTCGCGTCACAAGCCGTACCCATACTGAGAACCCGCAGTGTGAGTTACAAACTTGTAGCGATGGTCTGTCCACTGATGTGTGTCTTCCTTCTCCGTGTGTTGTCGTTTTCGCACAGCTGTGTTCTGAAACACCACATGTCCCCCGAAAAACACTGTATGCTATATACCTTCCTGTGTTGCAAATTGTGATGATGCAAAATTTTTTTTTACATTATTTGTTTTCAGTACATCACATCTTGCAGCTTTCAAATGTTCAAGGGAAATATTTTTTAAATGTTTGCACCCAAGCTGCTAATTATTTATTGAATAACTAATTTCGGATTTTGCCCATTTCCACAAGCCACGTATTTTGTACTTGGGAATGCTTGTCGTGTGCAGCTGTACCGATGTCATAATACTTACATGCAGCTCAGATATTTATTATCCTGCATGATGTGATCCATATGACTACCACGTTTTATATAAACGGAGAATATGTTGCCATTTCGTACTGACAGATAAGCCTATGTGACACGGAGTGTACTGCAGTGAGAACATATTCCTGTTATACATAAAATATTGTAATCACGTGGACAAGATCATCCTGAACAATGAAGCTCTGGGCTATTCTTAAGTAGAGATAAAATGCATAGCTTGTGAGAATGGGTGAAACCCAATAAATAAAGAGCAGCTTGGGTGTAAACATTTAAAAGTGTCTTTCATTCTTTTTTTCATTATTGTTAGCTCTTACTATCGTTAAAATAACCATGTGTTAATATAGACCATTCCGAAAAATAAACAATAGCAACTCGTCGTGAGAGGATAAAACCAGTGTCTCTTCATCTGTCTGCTGGTACGGGTAACACTCCTCTTCCACTTTTCATTGTAAGCTAAATAAATTAATTAATTCGATAACGAAAGCATATAATGATTTATTAGTTACATTATTACTTAACTACAAGTCTAACAATTTCTAGAAAAAATTTCTGGGAAAATATCGTCAGTGAGGGTTATTGGTGATCCGTTGGAATTTGTGGGTAATGCGTAAACATGTCCGGAGGCAAAATTTTGCTTCCTATGAATTACAAACGCAAAGAATAGGATTTATGATGATTGCAGTAAACTGATAAAATAATGAATGGTATTTTTCGAAGTAACTTCGCTACTCTCATAGTTAATTGCGTAGGTAGAAACTTCCCTTTTGAATATAATTTTATGTTTTGAGGATGATAAACTTTCATAAATTCAGAAATTATGTAGTGCTTGTTCCACTGTTTTGCGTAATAGTGAAATGGTCTAATGAGTACAGGAAGACTATCACTTGAATGATAAGATTCAACTTTTAGCTCTATACAATCTTAAGTTTGATCATTTTGACTGTAAGTGACAGTTTACCGACATACGAAGCTTAATGAATTTAGAAAATTTGTAGAAATCTGTTTAACGCGCTAAACCGAAATTGTCAATTTGTATTGTCGCAATAGCATTCCCATTAAGATTAATGATAAAAGATTATAATGTCATGAGCTGACTACAAAAGTGTTAGGAAAATGAAGGGCGAGTTTTGTATGACACTATGATTTCAGGGGTAAACTACAGGGAGCGAAAGGCTATTTACAATTTGTACAGAAACCAGATGGCACTTATAAGAGTTGAGGGACATGAATGGGAAGCAGTGGTTGAGAAGGGAGTGAGACAGGGTTGTAGCCTCTCCCCGATGTTATTCAATCTGTATATTGAGCAAGCAGTAAAGGAAACAAAAGAAAAATTTGTAGTAGGTATTAAAATCCATGGAGAAGAAATAAAAACTTTGAGGTTCGCCGATGACATTGTAATTCTGTCAGAGGCAGCAAAGGACTTGGAAGAGTAGTTGAATGGAATGGACAGTGTCTTGAAAGGAGGATATAAGATTAACATCAACAAAAGCAAAACAAGGATAATGGAATGTAGTCGAATGAAGTCGGATGATACTGATGGAATTAGATTAGGAAATGAGACGCTTAAAGTAGTAAAGGAGTTTTGCTATTTGAGAAGTAAAATAACTGATGATGGTCGAAGTAGAGAGGATATAAAATGTAGACTGGCAATGGCAAGGAAAGCGTTTCTGAAGAAGATAAATTTGTTAACATCGAGTATAGATTTAAGTGTCAGGAAGTCGTTTCGGGAAGTATTTGTATGGAGTGTAGCCATGTATGCAAGTGAAACATGGACAATAAATAGTGTGGACAAGAAGAGAATAGAAGCTTTCGAAATGTGGTGCTACAGAAGAATGTTGAAGATTAGATGGGTAGATCACGTACCTAACGAGGAGGTATTGAATAGGATTGGGGAGAAGAGAAGTTTGTGGCACAACATGACTAGAAGAAGGGATCGGTTGGTAGGACATATCCTGAGGCATCAAGGGATCACAAATTTAGCATTGGAGGGCAGCGTGGAGGGTAAAAATCGTAGAGGGAGACCAAGAGATGAATACACTAAGCAGATTCAGAAGGATATAGGTTGCAGTAGGTACTGGGAGATGAAGAAGCTTGCACAAGATAGATTAGCATGGAGAGCTGCATCAAACCAGTCTCAGGACTGAAGACCAAAACAACAACAACAGGTAGGTCAGTGCTTACGACTGATTGTATGCGTTTTACCGATACGAACCTTGAAGGTGGGAAGGGTCTTGTAGAATAACCGACCGTTTGGCGGGGAGTGGAGGGTAGTCGGGATGTCGCATTGGTTAAGACAAAGCGATGTTCTCGTTGCGGTGATTCTGGACAGGTGGTGAGTCGGTGTCCGCCATGTAAGGCGCGTCCGGCCAGCTGACGCAAGAAGCGTGCAGATGCGTTGAAGTTCAAATCTCCTTTTAAATGCTGCAGCCGCAGTAGAGATTCTGTAAATTCACTTTTGCGCCTTGTTTGTGCTGCTGAAAACCAGTGTGTTATTTAATTCGTTCATGCAGTAGCCTTTCATTGATTAATTATGACTGGTACATTTGCAATCTCAGCGTTTGTAAGTTCCCTAGGCTACAACCGTCCTTGTAGGGATGTCGTACTTCCAATGAGCAGGGAGGATTTGCTTGTGATTTATAGGTGTAAGCTGAGTATTTCTATGCAAGAGTTTTCTTGAGCCATCCAATTCGCCATTGTCAAGCAATTGTGCTTTAAGGGTCTTTTGGGCTGTGACAGGGTTCAGCGTACTGGTTTTATCTCGAATTGTGTGGATAGGACGTTTTTTTTATTTACCCAGAAAGAGCTTCATATCGTGCCGGTGTATTGCAGTCATAGGAACCAACGTTTTTACTGTGCATGATTGTAAATTTAAGGTACGCCATTTTGGTGACTCCGATGTTGAGGCGATGCTGCTCTTTTTGTGCTATTTCCCGGATGTCTTAACCAACAAATTAGGTGTTACCAGCAGGATACGATACAGCATCCACCTTAATGACGATCTTCAGTGCGTAGATGGTGGAGTAGATGCTCCGTGGTAGGGTGATTCGGCCTTCTAGCTCTCCTTATGCCTCTCTTGTAATTGTTCAGAAGGGTCATGGATCAGGGTATCGACCGCTGGTTGATTACATTGATTAAATTAGAAGTTTGTCTTTGAATCTGTGCTGCTAACTCGACTGTCTCGCCTGGCTTTCTGGTGCTCGTTCTTTTTTACTATTCTCTATCTTAATCAGGCTTACTACCATATCCCATTGGCTGAAGATTTACACAGGTGACAGCGTTTGGTACGGATTGGAATATATTCGAATTTAACCGTGTACCATTTGGCTTATGAATGGGGCTGCTGTTGTCTCCCGACATACGGATATAATTTTGGGAGACTTAAAACTTAGATCAGGGACCTATTACTTACATGACGTGGTGGTTTATGGTGATACCTGACAAAAACATTATCAATACCTTTAGGAGACTTTAGACCGATTTCTTGCCTCTGGTCATGCTCTAAAGCGTTCCAGAGTTAATATTGGTCATTTGGTTTTAGCTGGCGGAATCCGAGTAAATCTGGAGAGGACCACGTACTTACAGAAATTTTGACCTCCTAAGACGAAGAAGGGTGTGGTCCGGTTCATTATGATGGGGACCTCAATCGAAAGTTCGTCCCTAATTTTCCTCAGGTAGTGGATCCCCTTGAACCAGTTGACTAACCCTCCAGTGGTATTACTGACTTCGTACGTCTGTTTTGTAGTGCAGACCGTTGGTTCAAAATCGTGTATCGCTGTGGTACTCTTGCAGGAAGATCAAGCAGAACGCAGACCAACTGCGTATGCTTCAAAGGTCCCTTTCGCCAGCAGGACTGAAGTACTCTGTTTACGAGTGTGAGGCCTTGGCGATAGTTTTCCCACTCGAAAAACTTAGTTCTGCCTCGAGTACCAGGAATTCTGTCTTGCAACTGACAACCAGGCATCAAGTTGGTCCTGGCCAGGCCCAAGGACTTGGAGCGAATGCCAAGCGCGCCGTGCGAATTTCTGCGTTTTGGTTTACAGACAGGCGTATTTGGGTAACCAAAAATACCATGGCAGATGGAATGAATCGACTGTTCGAGCAGGAGTGTAGCACCACAGTGAGGAACACTGAATAGGGGTACCTGGTTGGGTTACTTGGGTGTTAACCTAGGTCCCCGAGATATTTAATAATTTGGAGCACAGATAAGACGAGGATCCTGCTTTTTGTAAGATTAAGAAAGGTTTATTAAGTGGGAAATCAGTGCCGGGATGTGACCTAAAACAGGTAGTATTGTGTTATCAGGGCAAGCACGATAAACAGGCCAAGATTTGTGTTCTGGGAGGCTTGGGTCCTACCATTTCCCAGTATTTTTATAAGTGTGTGTTCGGATGGCTTTTAGGAATCGGTAGAATCCTTAGCAATATTAGGGAAATTTCTTACTTGGTCTACCTTGTATAAGGACGTATGGCGATTGTTGGGGATCTGCCATAAATGCAGATTTACTGAACCCAGTTTTAATACTTGTAGTGGATTTTTACAAAATTTAGAGTGAGCACCTGCCCATTGATAAGCTCTTTGTTGATTATGTCTGCCCCCTGCCACGTACTCGTAGTGGCAACTATTACATCCTGCTCATGGCTGATGCCTACTGAAGATTTGTCTGGTTCATACCCAGTAGTAGGGTGCATTTGTCAGGGATATTTTCCATACATGGCCCTGCCTGTAACATTGTCATTTAGAACGCTACTGCCTTCCTCTCACAACAGTGCAAAAGGTTCTGCTTCGACAATAGGATAATTCACTTCGTGACTATATCATACTGTCTGCAACCTTCATTTTGTGAGAGAGCAAACCGCAATATGAAAGCAGCCTTAACTATTGTCCAACCTCGTTTACGCCACAAGTGGGGTTCTTCAGTACCGTGGTTAGCTTTGGCATTTAATTCTCCTACCATTTAACCATTAAAATTTCCACAGCCTTGATGTTTGGTCATTTTCTCAACTCCCATTTGGCAACCTATGGTCAGTTAAGGACCTGCTCCTTGAGATAAAGACACTTGTCCTGATTCAGGAGAACTGGAAGAAAGTGCGACAAAATATTAGGGCAAAGTGAGTTTAAGATTGCGTATTGGTGATAAAATTTGGTCTAAACCTTGCTGCCAGGGGTCAAGGTAAGGCCTCAACTTCTGATAAATTGACACCTCGTTTTTTAGAACCTCATGAGGTGATCGATGTTCTCAACCCAGTCACCTTATTGGCGCTTAATTTTGGTACTGGAAAGTTTTCTAGGCTACATGCCTCCAAGACCAAGGGAGAGAAATAAATTTTCTGCTCCTCGTTTGACATAAATTGACGGATGGGCTGTGTTTTTGGTGGAGCAGGATGAACCGTGGAGATCGATTCGATCTATAGCTATCTGGGTGGTTCGCGATCCTTGCATGCAGAATGGGCTGGCTGGTAGTATGAGGAGAGTCAGAGTCAGAGTCAGAGTAAGGCACGGGATGTGGAGGGGCGCCGCATGCTGCCGAGGGCGGAGGTGGCCGGATACTTGACGTGGGTGCGGCGAGTGGCGTGTGTGGGGGTCTGGAGAGGGACAGTGCCCTGGTCGGCAGGGTCGCTGTCTTCATGTTGGTGTGTGTGGTGTTTGGACCCCTATATCACTGCTGGGAGGAGCGACAACCTTCAGCTTCTGATTTCCACCCAGGACCTCTCGGCAACTTAGGTGGTCAATTCCAGGTTCTGAATTGGTGAGACGTTCAGTCTGACAAGTGCTTGTTTACACGTTATGGACAACGTACAGCGTTGTTTTGAAGTTCTAGTGGAGCCTACGGACAGGAAATCAAACATTTTGTTCAGGAGTAATAAACCACCATTTAACACAGCCGACATTCCAAAGCAGTATAACGTGTGATAGTCAAAACGTTATACAGTTGTGACTGTTAGGCAGATCGCTGTGCCCTTATAACGTTAATACTGTACCTTGAGTTTGATGGCCGGTGTTGATGTTCCGGGAACAATTCTCGTTAGATTAAATGCCATTCTTAATGTGAACAGCGCGTTTGTGGGGACCAATGTACGAACGTCTCTCCCACTTCTCTTAAGGGCAGTCACTTTGTTGGTTACCTGTAATTGTTTAACAATTTGTTAATTCTAAGTTTTACTAAGTCGTAGTTCAGTCCTCTCCTCAATTAACAGGCGAAAGTTTAGGTCAGCTTTCCACTGCCCTGGTCGACCACGGGTCTGGCACTTCTGTCTCAGCGACCGGCCGACCACCCGCCGTGCCGGAGTTAGAATACACCGAGACATCTCATGTCGGGCTGATGACAGTTGGAGGTCGGAGCTGTAAAACAGTAATAAGTTTATAGTATGTATCTTACTTTCTTAAACACATCTGGCTTTATTCCGATAGCTGATAACTTTTAAGTTGGGAGAATACTTCGCATTGACTTGTTGGTGTTTAATCAATCATTTGAAGAGCGCCGTGGTGCCTTATGATCTTAGATACCCCGTAACCTCAACTGCCGTCAGTTAAAGACTTAGTGAGCGCGTTGATACATGTTTCATAATTACATTTGTTAATTGGAAGATTATTAACAGAGTTTGCTACGAGCCAGGAACACATTTTTCTGAAATTGTAAATATTATTCCTATTGTTTTAAAGAGATAAGTTGTTAGTGACAGATAGTTCAGTAAGTGCTAGCAGGATAGCAGCATTCTTTCTTAAATCTAAAATTTACTCAAGTTCTTACTAACATCTCGTTTACTGCGTGTCATGACACATTTTTCTTAGCTAAAAGTTATTTAATGTGTAATTAGCATTTCATTCGTGTATCTCATACAGAAAAAATTTTGTTTGATTTTGTCCATACACTCACTGGTTGTACAAATAAATTGTCATCATGCTAACTGTGAATGATGTTGCTATTGCTGGGCTAGCCCTCCCATACCACAGCTTTGTTTGTTGACCTGTTCCAGTGACTGTCATTTCATTTAGCAGTTGTGAAGGACTGCCGAGTTCACCACTCCATTATGTGTGGACACGTTTCTATACGTCTTTCTCGTATTCACAGTCCCAGATTTGCACCTGAAGACCAAAACTGGAACTAATTTTTTTCCGTGGGCCTCTATGAGCAGCTGCACTTTAGTTATAACCACCCAGCATTTTCGTCTCCCGCTCAGTCTTTCTATTGTGTGAAAGAAGAAAACACGAACTTTGTTAGTGCAAGGCATGTAAAAACACAAAGAAAATTTTTACAACTTACTATAGCCCTGCCCCGAGGGGACCATTGTAACATAACTAAATTTTTTGAATACTTTTAAATTTACTGTTAGAGACAGTGTTACTTTGCTTATATGTATAGGTTTTTAAATTTTATCTGATTTATGGTTCTGAGGTTGGCGATGTATTTACGTGGATAATACTGCACGATACTAGGTCACCGAGTTGATGATTACTATTGTTATTCATTTTCTTTTTTCTCGTAAGATCAATTCGAAATTATACTCCGAAGATTGCAGCCTCTAGTGTAGATTTCCATTTACTCTCGGATCAATCATTGTAACCAGCTAAAGCTGCGTAATAATATCCTAAAAACAGGGATTATACACCTTCAAGAACGATAACTACTGTGAAAAAAATCTCACAGAACCTCTCCCGTTCATTAGGTGTAATACGTAGATTACACACCACGGCATTTGTCTGACAGTGCATTCTTTTTTCGCTTGACGTTTGAAATTCATTTTAGATGATCTGCGTTAAAGAAAGGTAATTTATACACTTTTAAATGTACTCTAGTGAATAACTGTTAGATTCACACATATTAATGCGATCCTTACACAACTTCCATGTTAATTATGTTTTTTTTTACTATGTTGGTTATTAAATACTGACGCAATAACGGAAACGCACGTGCATGGACACCTCTTCTGAAGCTGTAAGAGGCGCATTTTGAGTACACACTAAGGGGAATGTTACGTTCACATCTGGCGAAACATAATTAGGTTGCTAACTGCTAAACTACTGTCTTTCTTTTCATTTGTGGTGCCATATTTTTTATCTGTAGATAAATTACAAACTAAGAAGGCTGACATATTAAAATGTCGGGTTGATTTCATGAAACGAGGGTTGTGGATAGTAGCACTGAAGTGATAAGTCGATACTGAGATATTTTTATACTTTCTACTTGATTAATTGAGAGCAGCAAGTGTTTGTGCGCTTTGTTGCAAGAGGAACTTGTATTTGCACTGAATGGTCAAATGTGAGTTGCTAGCACACTACTTCCTGTGCAGATACTTTGTCAGGTTGGTCGACACTTTTGAATGTTTAGTATGAGAGTGATATTTTGGAATAGTGAATGGCTCAAGGGATTTGTCAGGGTTAGCAAAGTTAGTCGTTTCGGTAGGTGAGGTTTCTGTTAGATAGTGATGTTTCAGTAGGCGGAACTTTCTGAGTGATAGTACTGATATTGTATTACACTTCCTGATCTTGTGAAATCAATACTAAACTATTTTTACATTAAGAAAACATTTCTGATAGTGGTTTTGGAGCTGCACACATGATTTGAGTTCTATACTGCAGTTCTGAATGCAAATACTTCTTTCTGCTAATTGTAGGAAATATTACTGTGGACTAACTGCACCGATCTGTAAGTATCCCTAGCCTAAAAGATTCAAAAACTATTATACTGGAATTGGATCCTTGCTACTCACCATTGTTACGGATCTGGAGTTTATCAGCTGTCAGTTGGCAACGAAATTTATTACTGGGTTTCTGTGGTCTCTTACAACAAGTAGTTTAGTGAGAATGGAGTAGTAAGACTAACTTTGATTGACAATTTCATCGTTTTACTTTGCAGTGGTGAAAGTTGTAGCATAGTAGAGTGGAGAGTGGACAAGTCCCTACCCTTCTTCAACCCTCTCAACCACCAGCCATCACGCTGATGTTAAATGTGCTTTGGTCACGGCGGAGTTTATAATAACTTTCACTTTTCTTAACAGCACTAAATACCTTGCGGTACGTGGATTTCATGACTTTACTGGATTTATTTGCTCAGAGAAGTGGATACTGGACTTGTAAATGTTGTCGCATGAGCAAATTAATGCCAGAAATCTGAACTGTTTCATACTACTAGTTTGATCGTCTATTGCATGTGATCGATACTAATGATTGCTGAATTATTCTTTAGTGTGCACCTGCCATGAAACTAACATTATTTTGTTGTGGAAAGGTGGATTGGATTCTGCTGAGTGTGGTTTATGTTACTTCAGGCCCTATATTATCCCTCTTCGGAAGTTTGTTTGCAAGGTTTCTAGATGTCACAGGGGATGAAATTCGAATCTTACAACAACAGACTGCACTGGTCTACAATGAGATAGTAGAATTATACAGATTAATAGCTCTTGAGGGCGGAAACCTTAGAAAATTATAACTGTGAAAAAAGATATGAAAAGAAGTGAAGGACCAGGAGGACAATGTTTGCGGAGGAAGTGAACAATCTGAGTTACATAATAGGCTAGAAGCTGCTCCAAGTCTGATTGGAGCGAGACAGGTTAACGAGCAAGTAAACAGTCATGCGACAGCTTTGGAAAATCTTGAAGACAGAGTAGAAGTATTAAAGGTCAACAGACGAAACAGCATAGCAAGAATCAGAGAAGGTTGATGAACTTTCTACTGCTATAGCGAAACTGGCTGCTAATGGTAAGTAGAGCTCGGATAGCCCAGTGCAGGCCATTGTTTGTGGACTGAGCTAACAGTCTGTCAGCAGGCGCTGGTGGATGCACATGCTGAACACACGGCACATGTCAAACCATGGTTGAAAGATAAGTCTGATTTAGGGTTATTTACAGTAAATGTATGACACGATTTAGGCGTTAGTGTGATAGGGGAAGAACAGGATGAACTAGCTACATAACCTGTCATAGACCGAAATGAAACTGAATTATTAACAGATGTAGAGGTAGCAAACCAAACTTTAGAAAGACGAAGTGACTTCACACTTACAGTGTTTTTGAGAATGCTATTCCAACAAGGAGTAAATCTTCAAAACACGAAATTTTTTCCTGAAAACTAACATATGTCTGTTTTTGTTACTAAATGACCGTCCGTAATGGCCTCAGTGTCAATGGCAATTTAAACACCCGTCTTAGAATCTATAGAAATTATGCAGGGTCAATGCAGACCTCAGTGGGTGGTACCTTGGAGGTACCGTATTTTACCGTATTTTCTGATGTTCAGGTGTCTGGTGTAACATATGTAGTGTTTTTGCTTATGTCCTGAAATGGTTTCTTTGTGTAACTATGCGGCTTGTAAGTGTTGTCCTTTGAGCATTCTTCCTCGTTTTAATTTTATTTTTTATTTTCATGAGTGAGGCCTTAGTCATATATCGTGATATTTTCTTCCATATAAGTGGCAATACAGCCAACGGTCTTGCCATATTGGATTTCACACATTCAAAAAAATTCAGCACTGTCAGGCCTGGTTAGTATATGGATAGGTTATCTTCTGGATATTCCAGGTGCTATTGGATTTGAGAGAGTGACACTTGGTTGTTGCGCAATATGACAGTTACTACTACAGTTACAACATGTGGTGAAGAATTTAGTACTCTTGGGGATTACTATTGATGAGAGAGTGTTCGGTAATTTTCTTAAATAAGAGGCCAAGTGAGATGATGTACAGTGCTCTTACACATGATTTGATTAGAGATGTGGTTACCATATGTAATGAGACAAATTTCCACATGCGTTGTGCAGCTTCTTCTTTTAGTGTCAGGTCCGATTTGATGAACGACTAGTCTTATAATATGATTTTCATGAATGTTTTGATGTTGCGATATTGGATTTATCTGAATAATGTCCGATACAGTGAGAAGGTACAGGGTAAAAACATGTATCTTGTGAACCTGAAACTGTGACGTGTGATTATGAGTGGATATTTTCTATGTTGTAAGGTTCAATATATGCTGTGAATGACATGTAGGATGATTTATGACAGTTACGTTTAGCCTTTACTTGATACTTTATTTTATATTTCCTTGAATGAGTGTTATTCTTCTTTGACAGAAAACAGTCCTTATGGAAAATATACACTCCTGGAAATGGAAAAAAGAACACATTGACACCGGTGTGTCAGACCCACCATACTTGCTCCGGACACTGCGAGAGGGCTGTACAAGCAATGATCACACGCACGGCACAGCGGACACACCAGGAACCGCGGTGTTGGCCGTCGAATGGCGCTAGCTGCGCAGCATTTGTGCACCGCCGCCGTCAGTGTCAGCCAGTTTGCCGTGGCATACGGAGCTCCATCGCAGTCTTTAACACTGGTAGCATGCCGCGACAGCGTGGACGTGAACCGTATGTGCAGTTGACGGACTTTGAGCGAGGGCGTATAGTGGGCATGCGGGAGGCCGGGTGAACGTACCGCCGAATTGCTCAACACGTGGGGCGTGAGGTCTCCACAGTACATCGATGTTGTCGCCAGTGGTCGGCGGAAGGTGCACGTGCCCGTCGACCTGGGACCGGACTGCAGCGACGCACGGATGCACGCCAAGACCGTAGGATCCTACGCAGTGCCGTAGGGGACCGCACCGCCACTTCCCAGCAAATTAGGGACACTGTTGCTCCTGGGGTATCGGCGAGGACCATTCGCAACCGTCTCCATGAAGCTGGGCTACGGTCCCGCACACCGTTAGGCCGTCTTCCGCTCACGCCCCAACATCGTGCAGCCCGCCTCCAGTGGTGTCGCGACAGGCGTGAATGGAGGGACGAATGGAGACGTGTCGTCTTCAACGATGAGAGTCGCTTCTGCCTTGGTGCCAATGATGGTCGTATGCGTGTTTGGCGCCATGCAGGTGAGCGACACAATCAGGACTGCATACGACCGAGGCACACAGGGCCAACACCCGGCATCATGGTGTGGGGAGCGATCTCCTACACTGGCCGTACACCACTGGTGATCGTCGAGGGGACACTGAATAATGCACGGTACATCCAAACCGTCATCGAACCCATCGTTCTACCATTCCTAGACCGGCAAGGGAACTTGCTGTTCCAACAGGACAATGCACGTCCGCATGTATCCCGTGCCACCCAACGTGCTCTAGAAGGTGTAAGTCAACTACCCTGGCCAGCAAGATCTCCGGATCTGTCCCCCATTGAGCATGTTTGGGACTGGATGAAGCGTCGTCTCACGCGGTCTGCACGTCCAGCACGAACGCTGGTCCAACTGAGGCGCCAGGTGGAAATGGCATGGCAAGCCGTTCCACAGGACTACATCCAGCATCTCTACGATCGTCTCCATGGGAGAATAGCAGCCTGCATTGCTGCGAAAGGTGGATATACACTGTACTAGTGCCGACATTGTGCATGCTCTGTTGCCTGTGTCTATGTGCCTGTGGTTCTGTCAGTGTGATCATGTGATGTATCTGACCCCAGGAATGTGTCAATAAAGTTTCCCCTTCCTGGGACAATGAATTCACGGTGTTCTTATTTCAATTTCCAGGAGTGTATGTAGGCACGATGTGACATGTTGTGGATATTTATACTCTTCAAAAGTTTCTGTTGTAGCTGTGGGGTCCCACAGTCGTCTGGGTGAAGAGATGGCTCTGTCCTAGTATGCTGAAATGTGAGTTTTGACTGGCAGTGGTTGTCTTTTGATCTGTGTCAGATATGATGCGAAAGATGCCTCGTTTGTTCGACATTTGAGCCAGAGTGAGTACACTATGTGGATGGTAGTGAATCTGATGTGCAGTGAGGTTACCACTTGGCACTCAGCGCGTCATAGTAACTGTGTATATGACGAGTGTAGAAAGCTCAAGATCACTCCTGTCGAGGCAGTGCATATATCGCCTTCCATTTTCTGTGCTTTTTTCTAGTATTGTTCTGCACTATGTCTAAGTGAATGTAGATTTATTCAAGCACTGAGTATTGTCTGAGAGTTGTCTGTAAAGGTTGAATATCTACAAGATACTGTGTACCTCCACATGATACAAAATGAAATGATTCATTGGGGTTGAGTGAGGCAAAGTGGGTTGCGTCAAGGAAAGTAATAAGGCCTCGATATGGATTTCGTTTAACTGATGCTTGACTATGTTTTATGATGGTTTCTCCAGATTTTCGTCGTGTTCAAGACTGTGCAACAAAGCAAGAAGCAGTAATAATTATGACCGAGATTAATACTAGTATAATTTTTGTAGCTGGTAGATTTTGCGAACTTTGGTAGCTCATATTTGACGTCCGACTGAAGACAGTGACGAAACATCGTTTACATTTGCCTACGTCAGTTAGTGATCATGGCCTTCTTCTGTTGAGGTATCCTGTTGTTCCTGTACGTCCATGTAGCATTTGAACCTCTTTGTCAACCTTCCATCTTCTTCTGAGGAACACAGCTTCTCAGTCGCCTCTTGCAACACTCTTTCTTTCTAAAAACATTCGAGTTGTTGTTCCTGAACATTTCTCTTTCACTTAAATGAAATAACTTATTGTGTGCTTCAAGAATTGTAAATTCGTGCAATTTATATCCTTGTATAAGTAAATCATTTCAGTCTTGCTATTAAGAATTACTAATCGCTTTAAAGTGTAACGTAGTGAAAGAAGTACGGTAGCTGTGATTTGTCTCCTACGGTTTCCACTGACGAGACATTACATGGTGAGTTTGAGTGAAGCTAGCAACACTATACCTGGATATACTGCCAACAGACTTGATAACATCCATTATTTGTACCCCTTGGCTGTGTTGTGCAATACTACGCAAAGGGAAATTTTGAAGAAATAAGGTCTTATTATTTTCAACACTACAGACTTCTAATAAGTACCTGAGAGTCTGGTAAAGATTAATGTAATAGGCACGTATTCTACAAGCTCGTAATCATAGAACACTGTTGTAGAATTTTACTGCAGAGCAATCCATGTTCACCAATACTGCAGTAGGTCAATGTTCTTTTTAGTTTTTTTTTTCAGAGCATATCCCAGAAAGTTAACAAAATCACGGTGCAAGTTGTAACGAACGACAAGGAGGCCACCAACATCCGCGTATCCACAGGAACGACGCCGTAAAGCTGGTGAGTGGGACTCTGGCTGCGGGCGAGTCGGCAGAAGTGACGCAGCTCTGCCGTTTCTGGGCTGCGGAGAGACGAACCCAGGAGTAGCCGGCACAGAACAGGAGCTGTCTGCGCCGCCTCCCTGGACAGCGCGTGCGAAGCTAGTGTCACTACTAACACCAGTGACGACTGCCACGATAAATGCAAAAGAAATCTCACCACCCACTCTTTCTGGTGATGTAATGAAACAGCGGCAACTGCACTCCAAGATATACTGCACAGCGCTGTCACCATGAATAAAACTAAGAATATCTGGTGGGCCGAAAGGACCTCCTGGGACAGGTTGCACAGTGCGGAGTAGACTCTCCTCAGCTTGCGGTGGCGGTCCGCAAGTGGTCGCCGCTGGCATCTCACTCGGGCTGTGGCTCTCAGACACTGGTTGAGCTGGCGTAACTCACTCCTCACAAGAAGAACGAGGCCCACATACCTGGCAACAGCGGTAAGTGCAATACAACTTGAGAGCAGTGTTAACATGCGTGTCCATTTCATTTCACTACCCAGAAAATCCAACATCATAGCAGCTACGCGTAGCGCGAGAGAGCCTGCAAACACCACTTTGCTGGAGATCCTCACCGCCGCACTGGAGAAAGGGCGTGACTCCAGGATGCCCCTGTCCCGATACGACAACAGACAGAGCATCCTCTGGTACTCGTGGGTGTTTCCAAACAGGTCTGCGGCGACCGCTATCACCGTGGTGGCGTAACGCGTCGTCATGTGGGCTATCAGCCACACAAAGGTGATGGAATCCTTTTTACTCGCGTACATACTTTGAAATGAGTTTAACACATGTGCTGTTACTGCCAGGTTGATGACGAGAACAGCAGCTGCGTACAGTGTACCAGCACGTGTCTTCCGTAGCTCACACTTCTCAGTGTCCACTGTGAACGGCGTCAGCCCGAAAACCCTGCAGACGGTGTGGTATGGTGCTGCACATCTTAAGAGGTCTCGTCTATTCGCCATTTCAACATCGGCTACCACTCCAGGGTGCCTTCGTTACCTGTGATGAAAGAAAAACGTTTCCCAGTTAGAGTAAGCAAGATGCTTGCATTAGAAAGAGAATTAATCTAAAAGCATCGACATACAATTGATTAACAGAATACACTCAGCCTTAAGATAGAACTTGCACGAGAAATGAGCTTCCCTTGACTCATGTTTTCATAAAGTAGTTTGAGCACAATGGAGTAAACATAGGCATGATTAAGAAACACCTTCATATTCACCTATGAAACTCATTGCAAGAATTACTGTTACGAATATCTTTAACGAGTCTTGCTTACACCTCAGAGGGAGACTGAAAGATTTACACATTCTGGGTAAAGCAACGAAATAAATAAAATAGCAAAGAAGGAAAGTTAAGAGGAGATATGGGATCATAGTCGGAACCGTCACAGACGGCGCACTAAGTCGTTCGAGAGAGAAGTGGTGGTTGCCACTTGAAGGAGTAGTGTCGGCAGTCATCAATATAAGCCAAGCAAACCTAAATCATCTGGCAGGATAGAACTTCATATTCCGCTTCACCCATACACTAGTTCAGTAAGTCAGATTTTATCGACAATTTTTTTCCCAATATGATATGAGAGTGAACTGAGCTTTTTTGTTATCATGTTAATGTAATGCTGCCTTTTACTTTATTTTACTTCTATTTAGGTGTAGTTTTTTATTATACGCTTTTTCGTGTACAGTGGAATAGCAGCCATCGTTTTCTGCTATACTTTTCTATTTAAGTTAGATCTAAAAAGTTTTTTTTATTATGGTGTTCATGCGCGATTGTAAATATATTTTTGTGTGAATTCAAATAATGGAATAACAATATGTTAAGAACGGAAGGCTACTCACAACATGAGCAGACATTGAGCTGTGGACATGCGCAATGAAAAAACAACCTAAATACTGAGCTTTAGGACAAAGTCCTCCTCCAGGAACAGAAACCATACACGTGTTCAGTCAAGCAAAACTCACACAGGCATGACCAATACCTCTGGCCACTGGGGCCTGACTCATGCCAAGTCGTGCTCCAGCACCCAGAGACAGCGGCCACGTCTGTGAGGGTTGTGCTTGTGTGAATGAGTGCGTGTCTCTTATTTCTGAAGAAGAATTTTGCTCTATAGCTCAGTGTTGTAACAGTCATTTTGGTCGAACCTCTCTACGACTCAACGCCTCCGGATGTGGTACGTAGTAATCTACCCTTTCCATATTACTTGTAGTTTTGTAGTCAACATGCAGGGTGCCGTAGGGTAACAGCCTGCAGCGCCAGTAAAGGCGAAGTAAATATTCCAGAATTCGAATCGACAACAGCTGCCACCATGAGTAACGTAGAAGTAAATATCCTCGGAGTAGTGAAGCAACTGTAGTCACTTAATAAAAGCAAGTCTTCTGGTCCACACTGCATACCAATTAGGTTCCTTTCGGAGTATGCTGATGCATTAGATCCATACTTAACAATCATATACAACCGTTCGCTCGACGAAAGATCCGTACCCAAAGACTGGAAAGTTGCTCAGGTCACACCAATATTCAAGAAAGGTAGTAGGAGTAATCCACTAAATTACAGGCCCATATCGCTAAAGTCGATAAGCAGCAGGAGTTTGGAACATATATTGTGTCCGAACATTATGGATTACCTCGAAGAAAACGGTCTATTGACACACAGTCGACATGGGTTTAGAAAACATTGTTCGTATGAAACACAACTAGCTTTTTATTCACATGAAGTGTTGAGTGCTATTGACAAGGGATTTCAGATCGATACCGTATTTCTGGATTTCCGGAAGGCTTTTGACACTGTACCACACAAGTGGCTCGTAGTGAAATTGCGTGCCTGTGGAATATCGTCTCATTTATGTGACTGGATTTGTGATTTACTATCAGAGAGCTCACAGTTCGTAGTAATTGACGAAAAGTCATCGGGTAATACAGAAGTGATTTATGGCGTTCAACAAGGTAGTTGGGTTGTTTTGGGGAAGGAGACCAGACAGCGAGGTCATCGGTCTCATCGGATCAGGGAAGGACAGAGAAGGAAGTCGGCCGTGCCCTTTCAAAGGAACCATCCCGTCATTTGCCTGGAGCGATTTAGGGAAATCACGGAAAACCTAAATCAGGATGGCCGGACGCAAGATTGAACCGTCGTCCTCCCGAATGCCACAAGCTAGTGTTATAGGCCATTTGCTGTTCCTTATGTATTATATAAACGATATGGGAGACAATCTGAGCAGCCGTCATTGGTTGTTTGCTGATGACGCTGTCGTTTATCGACTAATAAAGTCATCAGAAGATCGAAACAAACTGCAAAACGATTAAGAAAAGATATTTGAATGGTGCGAAAAGTGGCAGTTGACCCTAAATAGCGAAAAGTGTGAGGTAATCCACATGAGTGCTAAAAGGAACTCGTTAAACTTCGGTTACACGATGAATCAGTCTAATCTAAAAGAAGTAAATTGAACTAAATACCAAGGTATTACAATTACGAACAACTTAAACTGGAAGGAACACATAGCAAATATTGTGGGGAAGACTTACCAAAGACTACATTTTATTGGCAGGACACTTAGAAAATGAAACAGACCTACTAAGGAGACTGCCGACACTACGCTTGACCGTCCTCTTTCAGAATACAGCTGCGCGGTGTGGTATCCTTACCAGATAGGACTGACGGAGTACACCTAAAACGATCAAAGAAAGACAACAAGTTTTGTATTATCACGAAATATGGGAGAGAGTGTCACAGAAATGATACAGGATTTGGGCTGGACATCATTTTTTTTTTAAAAAAAGGGCGTTTTTCGTTGCGCCAGAACCTTCTCACGAAATTCCAATCACCAACTTTCTCCTCCGAATGCGAAAATATTTTGTTGGTACCGACCTATATAGGGAGGAACGATCACCACGATAAAATAAGGGAAATCAGAGCTGATAGGGAAAGATATAAGTGTTCATTCTTTCCTATACGATATTGGAATAATAGAGAATTGTAAAGGTGGTTCGATGAACCCTCTGCCAGGCACTTAAATGTGATTAGCAGAGTATCCATGTAGATGTAGATGTAGATGTAGATGTAGATGTAGATGTAGTAGGTCCGCGAGATCGCTCCCCGGCCCCGCCCTTGCAGAAGGCGGCTCGGAGTCCTTCGGACGACGCCAGCCAGGGAGCGGAGGCCGGCTGCCCCCCTCCTCCCCACCGCATTGAGGCGCAAGTGTTGGACCCGCCTCGCCACGGCTGTGTCGCGTCTGTACGGCGGAGCTTGGCGGTTGATACAGCGGGCTGGTAGGCCGCCAGTATGCACTACTAGAGGGTCGCCGTGGTTGGCCTGCTATTTAAACAGTCGTTATTCTCTCCAGTTGTAGAGCCGGACAGAACGACGACACATGTGATTGCCTTGTGCCTCTGGGCTCCCTTACGTATACTCATTTTCCTATACCTGTGACGTAGTCCCTCTCTAAGGGTGAGTGGTATGTCCCTTAAGAATTAGGAAATCTTGTTTTTCTTGCTCACTTTAGACCCGACGTACAGGTAGTTAGGAGCCGTAGTATTCGTCCTCGTCTCCACAAATGTTCATAGTGTTTGTGAGTGGTTTCATAAACCCGCCACGTGAAACCCTTGCCCAATAACAACATTGCCAGTGCCTGCTACATGATGTGTTCATCGCTCTGCTAACTTCTACCTTCTGGAGATAGCTGTCCTAAATTTTCAAGAATTCCATGAATCCATGACTACATTATTCGTGGCGCAGCATTCCTCATCACTTCCGAGAAGAACTGTCCAAATCTTCAATAAGTTGCTCCCACTGAACTACCTCAATCCCCCCAACGCACAGTGTAATGTCCCCACACTCAGCTGCTTCCCACACTTGCATTCAATACTTAACCAAATGCCACATAGCCCAATTATGCCCTTACATACTAAATGAGTGATTAAAAGTTATTACTTCCAAGGTCAACGCTGGTCAACAAATCCACTGGTAATTGGTGTATTGGCACGTCTAAGCGTGTGCCTGCTTGCATATTACCCATAAATGCAGAAACACGCCACTAATGGCAGCCGAAACGCTTACTACTAACACACCGTGCTGCTGCTGTTTCGGGAAATGGTGTATAACGCTTCCAGATCTGTTCCCTCGAAAGTCTCTCTTACTGGGACATTATTAATTTTCCCCACGAGTGCATACGATATGCATTGAGTCTGTTATTTAAACAGGTTAAATTTGAATTCATAGCTATTTCCGTTCAGTTGCAATAGAATCTGAATCGCATTCCCAGCTTTCAGCTCACGATAAATTTCGAAATTTCTCTGCCTTTCGTGCTCCAATTCATCTCTTAACCCTGCTTCTCTTAACGCTGCTTTCGTGTTAGTTTCCGCGATTTTCCGTACTGTAGTTGTACCGTAATTCAATTGTTTAAAAAACACACACGTTCACTTTTAACCATCGCAGACACAAGAATCTAACCACACATTAATCCCTCCAGTGAATCATCGGCAATTTTCACTCAACACAGTTACTATCCAGATGACAAATTCGCCTGCACTTAGAACAATTAGATGCTGCAGCTGTGGTATATGGCAGTTCGTGCCCCGAAAAATTACAAAATTGACGCCTCAATAGCACTAAATTATCATGCTCATCACTATCCATTAACAAATATATGTAAACAGGGTTCTGTGGTTTCACAAAAGGAGCCCCAAATATGGCGTGGCCGAGCTCACGCAATAACCTCTGACACCAAAAGCAAACATCAAAAATAACATAAATATAACTTGGTAGGAATGCAAGTTTAATCAGTTGTTTGCTTTTGGTGTGACAGCGCTGCTTTCATTATTAATTTTTGGTTGGGTCCAGAGTTTAGGAGAAGATGGGTTCATCATGTTCCATTACTTTTCTTTGTTAAACAAAAGTTCCGTTTTACCTAGGAATAGGACATTGAATTGATATTTTCGGTGACTTTTTTGTGAATGACGTTTTTTGCTGAATAACCTTAGCTTTCTATTGATACACTCTGTTTTGAACACGTTTCTGCCATATACCATTTGTTAGGTTTACTAATTTGGTGTTCATACTTCCTATTTTTTGTCAAATAGTAAAAATATTTCCTACGTTGACGAAAAATAGCTGATCTAATTAAACTTACAGCCCAAAAAACCCACTCTGAGAAAAACCATCATAAAAAAACATAATGTGATCACAAATTTGCCATTCCCTAGGTCAGTCCTGTAAATTTACACGACCATGTCTTTATAAGTTGACGTATGGCAGTTTGAATCAAATATACATTAGAATATATACAAGGAATTTTCAAAACGATATTTTATCATATCTGAATCTGAAGCTTCTTGGCAGATTAAAACTGTGTGCTGAATTGAGACTCGAACTTGGTACCTTTGCCTTTCGTGGCCAAGTTTTCTACCATCTCAGCTAGTTCTACAAGGTTCGCAGAAGAGCTTCTGTAAAGTTTGGAAGGTAGGAGGCGAGGTACTGGCGGAATTGAAGCTGTGAGGGCTGGTCGTGAGTCATGCGTGGGTAGCTCAGATGGTAGAGCACTTGCCCGCGAAAGGCAAAGCACCCGAGTTCGAGTCTCGGTCCGGCACACAGGTTTAATCTACCATGAAGTTTCATATCAGCGCACACTCCTCTGCAGAGTGAAAATCTCATTCTGGAAACATTTGAATATCACTGTCATGAAATTATCTTCATTGGCTCAAAGTTAAAACAAGTTCAATAACAGTATACAGTGCTTGTCAGTTACACCTACCAACGAAAAAGGATTTGTGTTAAATGTTTTACAAGAAATAGAAAGTTTCATATATATGACGAAACATCCAGACAGTATTTTCAACGAACAGGTCTAGCCAAAAGAAACTCATTGTAAATTTCTGCAGTGTTATTCTAAACGTTTCATGTTGAAACACATTCCCTTCTTTAGATAAATTATTAACATAAACAACCTTATTTAGGAGTGAAATTATATATTCTGTGACATAACAAAGTTAATCATTATCTGTTTATGTAAAGCACACTGTCACTGAAAACTACACAATCTCCATGTGCTGATTAACACTGGCACATAACCAGTTCAGATTATATACGTTACTGGCTAATTCTCTGACATGTGCTAAGAAGTCAGTATATGTAAGATGTGTGAAAATACAGTTTTCACGTTAAGTAATAAGAAACACTACCACTGGACGTAAATCTGTCTAGAAGATATTTTGTCATCTTTAATGCCAGTAGGGCTAATGATGGACATTTGTACTTGTTCTTTTCGCAGCAATGTGTAAATAAAGAAATTCTTGATTGTTCAGTTTATAAACCCAATGCCAACAGCCTGATGCAACGTACCTTTCGTAATGCAGCACAAAACCTCGTTTTCCCGGTTCAGTTTTAATAACCACCATTTCCCAATGTAGTCTCAGAGACCTACCTATATTTTAAACTCTAATGCAACACACTCGTCACATCACAAGTGGAAGCTCAAAATTATTCTCTTCCTGCAGAACCTAAATATTACATACCTCCTAGTTCTTAGATACTAAAAATTAGTTCCTTCCATCATCAGCACGGAAAAACTTTTTTCTTCTAACTTTATTGCCAGTGCTGTCCTGATCATGATTCCTTACTTATAGCCACGAGCAGTCCCCACTATCAGCAGCTTGATTCATAACATAAATGACTGGAATAACTAGATGGAAAACTGCAGGTGCACAAATTTTGAATGCAATACAAAATTATTCTCGCTTCTGAGTAATACACATACCCCAAAGACGTTTAAGCAGTATAAAAAATCAAAGGATCCTGCGTGAGAATTGAGGGAAAACCTTACAGATTGGTAGATTTATCGCTTTCGAGCTCAAACAATTTCTACATCTAAGGAACTTTGTGGCTAGGAAAAGATTTTAACAGTGTTAGACGGGAATCGTTTAAAAGTCCATGAATTCTGCTGCAAGCGCAGAATATAGTAACGGGGAAACTGACAAATCAAGTGCCTTACATAGAGCTCCATCGACATTAGCTAATTTTTTGACCTGAAAGTATTCTTTTATTATCAAGTGAAGAACGATTCACATAAAGTCCGTACATATCTTAATACATTCTGAAGATAAATTACTAAATTAAAATACAGAACACAGGTACGTTTCAAAATTTTATTTCGGTTGTTCCAATGTGATACATGTACCTTTGTGAACTTATCATTTCTGAGAACGCATGCTGTTACAGTGTGATTACCTGTAAATACCACATTAATGCAATAAACGCTCAAAACGATGTCCACCAACCTCAATGCATTTGGCAATACGTGTAACGACATTCCTCTCAACAGCGAGTAGTTCGCCTTCCGTAATGTTCGCACATGCACTGACAATGCGCTGACGCATGTTGTCAGGCGTTGTCGGTGGATCACGATAGCAAATATCCTTCAACTTTCCCCACAGAAAGAAATCCGGGGACGTCAGATCCGGTGAACGTGCGGGCCACGGTATGGTGCTTCGACGACCATTCCACCTGTCATGATATATGCTATTCAATACCGCTTCAGCCACACACGAGCTATGTGCCGGACATCCATCATGTTGGAAGTACATCGTCATTCTGTCGTGCAATGAAACATCTTGTAGTAACATCGGTAGAACATTACGTAGGAAATCAGCATACATTGCACCATTTAGATTGCCATCGATAAAATGGGGGGCAATTATCTTTCCTCCCATAATGCCGCACCATACATTAACCCGCCAAGGTCGCTGATGTTCCACTTGTCGAAGCCCTCATGGATTTTCCGTTTCCCAATAGTGCATATTATGCCGGTTTGCGTTACCGCTGTTGGTGAATGACGCTTCGTCGCTAAATAGAACGCGTGCAAAAAATCTGTCATCGTCACGTAACTTCTCTTGTGCCCAGTGGCAGAACTGTACACGACGTTCAAAGTCATCGCCATGCAATTCCTGGTGCATAGAAATATGGTACGGGTGCAATCGATGTTCATGTAGCATTCTCAACACCGACGATTTTGAGATTCCCGATTCTCGCGTAGTTTGTCTGCTACTGATGTGCGGATTAGCTGCAACAGCAGCTAAAACACCTACTTGGGCATCATCATTTGTTGCAGGTCGTGTTTTATTTTGTGTTAGCAGAAGAACCAACACCGTGTTACGAGTGGAGGCCGAAATGCACGCGTTTTAGCCCGCGCAGGGTGGCGTGAGGAGGGAAGATCTATACTGACGTGAGGTCTGGAACATGACAAGGAATGTGAATTCAGTAAGCGGACGTAATTAGTTTGATACTTAACACTAATCCATTAATTATGAACGTCGCTCTTGACGGTACTTGATTGACATTATTATCTGTTTAGAATACATTCTTGAGGTAATTAGTAGTAACGGAATATGGCGCCTTGCTAGGTCGTAGCAAATGACGTAGCTGAAGGCTATGCTAAACTGTCGTCTCTGCAAATGAGAGCGTATGTAGACAGTGAACCATCGCTAGCAAAGTCGGCTGTACAACTGGGGCGAGTGCTAGGGAGTCTCTCTAGACTAGACCTGCCGTGTAGTGGCGCTAGGTCTGCAATCACTGATAGTGGCGACACGCGGGTCCTACGTATACTAACGGACCGCGGCCGATTTAAAGTTGACGTTTCACATGTGGCTGAAAACTTCCTGTTTCCTTAAATAACGTAACTATCCGGCGAACGGTCCGGGCTCTTGGATGATGTCGTCCAGGATACCGAGCAGGATACATAGCACACGCCCGTTGGGCATTTTGATCACAATAGCCATACATTAACACGATATCGACCTTTTCCGCAAATGGTAAACGGTCCATTTTAACACGGGTAATGTATCACGAAGCAAATACCGTCCACTCTGGCGGAATGTTACGTGATACCACGTCCTTACATGTTTGTGACTATTACAACGCCATCTATCACAAAGAGAAAAAAGTAGTCCAACTAAAGCATTCATATTTCTTTACAGACTAAACGAATATGTAATAAAAAATTTGGGTTCGTATTTTTAAAAAACGCAGTTGATATCCGTTTGACCTATGGCAGCGCCATCTAGCGGGCCAACTATAGCGCCATCTGGTTTCCCCTTTCAAGCTAGACGAGTTTCGTTGTTTGCAGTTTTTTCGTTTGGTGCTTATTTCATGAGATATTTGGCCCGGTTACTATCAATGGACCACCCTGTATCTAAGACGTACCAGACATGGCTTAACTTTTGTCACCTTTAAAATAATGTACTAAGTTTTTTGTCTTCTAGATTTCTCATAAACTACAGTATTGTCAATGTAATCGTTAGTTTTCGATGTTTTACTATGTGAAAATTACAAATATATAGGATTTAATATATTTGCACATAAATACAGTAGCCTAATTTATTACGATCCGACTACTTTCCTCACTTTATTACTTGTTTTTTGTACAACTGACTGTTTTATATTCTGTCATATAGTTTAAATTATCTTGTATGTGCAAGAATTCTGTTTATACTTTCTGATTGAGCTCTCCAGGCTCTATCCATTGGGACATAGTTCATTCATCTCGCCTAAGGCATTGATATGATATGAGTATTAATTTTTAAATTTCATATTATTTGCAAAACCTAGATAATACATAAATCAGAAACTACTTGCCTGCTTGAAGGCATGTTTACAAGCAGACATCGGTCTTTCCCCTTCTGTAAAAGTGTTTTGTTATGTTACAGCTTTCTTGGATTGGGTTTTACGAGATATTGGTCTATTTGGTAAGTGTAATAGTCTCTCGTATCCATCGCGGTGGCTAATGTCACGTTCCTCTCCAGTGACCAAGTGCACCTGGGTTTTGCCAGTCTACCACTTTACCTGCTCCCTGAAACAGCAAGGGCCTCCCACTGTCGAGGATACCTCGCATGGCATTGGATGTGAACCTGTTGATCCTATCAGTTCCATGGTCTCATAACTGTCGAGGGACTCCGATTAACGCAAACAGCAGTATTGTGGAACATTAAGATGCAGATGTTGTCAACATCCGGCAGGTAATGTTATATCTTACACGAGGCATATCTCAGCCATCTCGGAAACAAATAACGTGGAAATACGGTTTGTGAACAAGAGACACCATGCTTGTTCTTCAGTTACATTCAATCTGTAGATGGCATTATTCCTATCCACGTTGTGCGTTTGCGCTGATATGCAAACCATCTGCATCTAAAATCATGTAGCGCACTTCAGTTAATTTGCCGTTTATTGCATGATGCCTTCAAGGTTAAAGTCCTATAGCTTTAATGACCATGGTGTAGATTTGTTTCTTCCGTACTAAATTACAAACTACATGGATGGGGATTACTGAAGCCACTGTTTCGTAGTATAGTAATTGTAGCAATTATTTTAATTTAATTTGAATTATTTAGTTGAGTTATTAAGTCAGTTTTTTGAAATTTACAAGTTTATTAACATAATAAAATAACGTACATTTTTTCAAGGAAGGTAAAGTCTTCAGAATAACAAGTAGGTTTTTCAGTGTTTTGTTTTTAAAGGTAGAAGTATATGTTTCAGACTATAGCGATATCTTCTGTTCTGTTAGCTCTCCCTCAGCCAGAATCTCGATTACATTTATGTTTGGTGTTGAAAAGTATCATTTGTGAAAGTTTCGTTTCGTAGACGTTACGAATAAAACAGAATCAAAAGTAACCTCTGATTCAGCTTCGTTATTTAAGGATTTTAGTATGTGCAATTATTGTAGTGTTACGATCTTACATTTGAGGCTGATTGGTTTAAAAATACTAGACTGCACTTACTATAATTTTGAACTCAAGCTAAATTCAATAGCAGTTAAACAATTTTCATGAAAAAGTTAACTTCCGATCGCAGCAAAGAGCAATCGGTCGTTTATTTGAGGAATTTGACCGACTACATTGTAACAACCTCTGTGACTTTCTGCTTGTAATCTGACGTGAAAACGTGATGACGACGAATATAAAATGTCAAGACATTTGTTTTCAATTCTGAGTGCTTGAAATTAATTATAATTAAAAACAAATAGTGCTTGTTCGCCGAATTAGACAGAACTTGCTTAATAACGTGTTCTGAATAAACCATTTACGACGATATCAAGCCACGTTACGTCTGCTGTTACTGTTTCAAGAGATTTTAATGAAGTTTGTGACTCGTCCTGCCAGCTTTAAATAAAGATAAACTGAACAGGCCCTGTATATCAAAGGCATCGTCACCCGACATCTTAATAAACTATATTTTAGCATTCACGCAAAAATACGAAAAGGAGGAGGACCTACATTACTCGTCATTCTGTATTATTATCTACGAAAGCACTAACCTGCTTCCCAAGAGCACGTAGCCCATTTGCCTCACTAGTTACGGCTGAGAGTTTTCACTGAGCCTTCCTCGGCATTTGTGGTCGCGCTGAGAGTTTTCACTGTGACTTCCTCGGCATTTATGGTCGCTGGTATAACATCTGGGAGGTGACTGATAAGTGTGTTGCGACTGAGAGGAACGGCGCAGAAAGAAGGTTTGAGTTGTCTCTCAATAGTACGTTCATAATGCAAGAGAAACACATTGATTAAAACATGAAAAATGAAGTGGTCTGAAACTGACATAGTGTAGGACGGAAGTAATATTTTAAGGAAGTAATATTTCTTAAGGCGGCTGTCATTTTAATAGCCACCGCAGGAACCGTCAAGTCAATACAGAAGAATAAAAGCCACACGTATTTTTTTTCTGCTCATTTTTGTTTGCCCATTACAACATTTCGTATTTTCTCAAAGACTTTGGGGTCAATGTTACATTTTATCGTGCTTCGTACAATCGGAATTAATTATCCGATGGTTATGTTACACTACGTAGGCTCATATTCATCTTACGACAGAAACACACAGGGGCAGAGAAGTAACAGGGAGGGAGTTAGCGCTTTGAATGGAAGCAGTGAGAACCTGTTTCTGGGTCACACAGCAGGAGCGACGAAGGTTGCGGCAGTTTTTTTACTATTATTTACCTGTTGACAATTTTTAATCTGTTATTTTAGCTATAAGATACCACATACGTAGCATATGAAAATTTTCATACAACCCATAATATATTAAGATACATAATGAAACAAGATCCCACTCTTTATCACAGAACAGCAAAAGCTCACCTGGGCACAGCTGCAATATGTCTAGGCATGAGCCTCCAAGGGCAACAAGAAATTTTTTACGTTTATATAGTATAATTATTGACATATTTAAAACGCTGCCGTATTATAGTCATTAAGAAGTATACGACTGTTCATAAGTCAGATGTTTAGCACAATATGTCAATATTAATTCGTTTATAAAGTGATGTTGAAGATGTATATCAATGGGAAATTGATTCAATAACTAATGAGGATATTTTTGGGGAGGGGGGAGGGACAGTAGCAAGTTAATTACGTAAAAATAAAATATGTAGGATCTGAGAGAAACAAAGAGGATAAGATAAATTACTTGTTATGAAACAAATTAGCATACTAACTACGGATTGTTCCTGTGACAATCAACCAGGTGTAGGACCCAGATAGCACGCAACGTGCTAGTATACTAAAGTAGTCTTCCCTTTTGTTACACAACAGATTCCGAAATGTAGAGTTTTGCAACACTTAACGTCACTGCTGTACTGAGTAATTTAATATCTCGTTGAAGCAGACATATTTTAAAGTGAAATTTTCTATTGTTTCTGTGCAGGTTCATAACAATTACTACTTTGTTCTGTATTTACCAAAGCTCTTTGCCTTACAGAATGACATTACCGATTTCAAAGATCTGTCTGAGAATAATAATACTTACTTGTAATTTTTCTCTCTTGACCTTCGAAACCTGCCGTGGTCGTGCGTAAACGTTACTGGCAATGTCGACATCTTCTTGGGGTTCCATCCGTGAAGCTTCGTCGAAATTCCGCGACATTTTGATGAATGTCACTTCCATCACCTTGTCGCGAAATGCCGAGATTGCGTGGGTGTCCAATATACATGATGTAACGGATATAAGCGCTGTGGTACCTCGACAAGTACGGCCATGAAAGTGTTGGTTGTTTTCCCTCCATCGTACAGTATTCTCACAAAGACGTCTCAAACTTTACGAACTGGTGTTTCCTTCACTGTCTTAACCACACCACTAAGTTGACTACACGCTTCAGTGTGGACTAACAGTTTTACGTCCACGTGTCCACACTTCAAAACCTGACCTGCTGCCCAGGGGAAATAAGCATTAATGGCTTGCCACACATACTTGGAGAGACTAACCAAACTAAAAGCGTAAAATGCTATAATTATGAGTCTGCTGATGACGTGAATACTGACGTAATGTCGTTCATACCACCGCCCTCAACCAACAACAGGATTACCTGCACTTATAGCCGCTACATCCTGTATACACGCGAGTGGTGGCCGACTCTCCCCAGGTGTGGCGTGTGGACCCTCGGTGCTTTCAGTCTTGATCCCGAACTCGCGAAGCGTCAACTGCTGGTTGTGGACTCGGCGTAAGGCTACCAACACAGGGTCCCTTGCCAAACTTAGCTGATGGTCCTTGCCTATCGACGAGACCGTCATGGAGCTTAATCTCGCTAAATTCGTTGACAATGCTCTCCCGAAATTCACTACCTGGGACAACGTGTTTGCTTTCTCAAATTCTAACGTAAGCTCTGGTTGAGGTTGAGTTTAGCCAGTGCTTATTTGTCTTTATACCCCAGACGTACGCATCTAATGTGTTCCAACCACCATTGAGAGATGCTGTGCTGCGATTCCCCAATCTTTTGGCAGCGACACTTTCGAGAAATGTCATATAAATCTGGCATTCTCAAGTTAATTATGTCCTCTACCGACCTAAGCATACTTTTCGTTTTTCATATTGATCGAAAAACGGCCAGTTTTTTTCCCCCAGAGTTTCTCCCAGTTTTTGCTTACGGAGTCCAAACACAGGGAATAAAGGCACGTTTCTGTTCCTCTTTCCCTTCCTCTTATTTGTGGATTCCTATATCATTCAATGCACGTCAATCTGCCCTTCGCTGTACTCTGTTCTTGGCAGCATACAGTCTAAGCTGTTGCAGAGCATCTGTGCTCCAGTTATGTCAGCTCGTTGCCTGAAGATACAGGCCTGAGTGGGTCTTTCTTCCATATACTGCATGTCCTAGGAGACCATCTGTATTTCCTCTTATTAGCATGTCCAAAACGGGAAGACATCTCTTATGTTCTAGCTCCATCGTCAACTGTATGTTTCCGTGGACGCTATTCAGGCGATCCAGTAACTCAGCCAAGGTCTCTCTGCCATGTTCCCACAGGACGAAGGGACATCCACGTAGCTTATTGGCCCTTTATTTGGAAAAGTTTGTGATAAAAGTTTCATCTACTGTCGAGCTAATGTGTATGAAATCACCGAGAGGAAATGGTTCATTTATTAGCCCATTCACTACCGATGGGATATATGTGTCGCTTAATGGGTTCTCAGACAACCAGTGAGCATTTGCTGTGGGGTATTACTATGCGTAGTATAGGCCGATGGAGAATATTAGAGACTCCACCTGCCCGCGCGGTTTGAGGCGTCATGTCACGGGCTGCGCGGCCCCTCCCGCCGGAGGTTCGAGTCCTCCCTCGGGCATGGGTGTGTGTGTCGTTCTTAGCATAAGTTCGTTTAACTTAGTTTAAGTAGTGTGTAAGTCTAGGGACCGATGAACTATGCAGTTTGGTCCCTTAAGAATTCACACTCATTTGAACATTTTGATTGCCCATGAAGGTTGTGCTGTCTTAATTATTACGTAGAAATGGGACTATGTGGCAGGTATTATCTTTTTATTTTTTGTGACATGATTGCTTTCCACCACTGAGTGTTTTAGAGTGCCTATCATGGAGCTCTTACAACCATTTTCAATAGCTATTTGTTTTATTATTTCAGTTTCTTGTTTACATTTCTAGCTAATATTTCATATCAGATTGCCAATGTATTAAAACTAAAAGACACAAACATATACTTACCACAGACAACAAGATTGGACGGAAGTTAACTCACAACAGCAACGAACAACCCACTTCATCACACAAGTGTGTACAAAATTGATTGTTGGACTGTGGCTACTTCTTCATAGGCCAGACAGGTAGATCATTTGAGATCAGATTCAAAGAACATATGACAGCACTAAAGGACAAAAAATAACTCACATGAGCAATAGCCAGTCATTTGTATGAAACAAAGTACTATGTTAACAACGCAAGCACTAGCATCCTACACATCCAACCTAAAGGCAAAAAACTAGACATCCTTGAAAGGTTTCAAATATACAAGCGCCAAACAAATCAACCTGAATCCATCTACAATGACAAAAAAGGCATTATTTACAACAGTGTCATCTCTGTTTTCAGCAAATGCCTACGTTAATAAATTTGCAGTGAGCACACACACACACAATCACCCTTAATATTTACCATAATTGTTTAGTAATGTTACCGTGTCATCCCCCAAATGTACAAGGGGTTGGACCTTATTTACAAGTATACCATCATACTAACAGCTTGTACCCCCGGTCAGATTGAAACTATATGTACATCAACTAATAGCACAAACAATATATCACCACAACCTTCCCCCTAGTTGTCAGTTGCAACGCTCCTGATAACCTTTCACAACAGTTTAAAAGATTCTGCTTCAACAGTGTGATAACTCACTCTCCGACTATACCATACTGTCTGCAGCCTACATTTGCAGAGAGAGTGAACTACAATCGGAAGGCAGCCTTATTTCCCATTGTCATTCAAGCCACAAGTGGGTTCTTTAGTACCATGGCTTAATTTGGTGTGGAATTCCGCCAACCATGTAGCATGTTAAAACCTCCTTCACTTCCTTGATGTGAGGTCATAGTCTCAATTCATCCTTGGCCAACCTGTGGTCAGTTAAGGACCTGCTCCCTGACAAAGTGCCATCTGGTCTGATTCAGGAGAACTGGTGACAACAGTGGTAAAATGTTAGAATTACACCCCAGAGGCAGACATGCTGTTACAATCTCCGCCAAACGAGTTTAAGATGCGTGACGGTGATGGAGGTTTCGTCTAAAATCTTGCTCCCTGGGATCAAAGTAAGACCCCAGTGTCTGATAAAGTGGCACCTCGCTTTGTAAAACCTTGTGAGGTAAACCAAGTTTCTTTACCCAGTCACGCTATTGGTATTTAACTTTGGTACTGGGAAGTTTGCCAGAGTACATGTCAACAAGGTAAAGGGAGGGAGCTAAATTTTCTGTTCTTTGTTTGACATAAATTCACTGACGTGCTGTGTTAGGTTTTTGGTGGGGAAGGATGAGCTTAGCGCTCTATTCGATACATCGCTAGCGGGCTGGGTCGCGATCCTTACATTCATAATTGGCTGGTTGGTGATATGAGGAGAGTCAGAGAGATGGTGCAGGTGTACGTTGGCAGCGAGTGAGGCCATGGGATACAGAGGGGGCGCCACACTATGCCAAGAGCAGAGGCAGTCGGGAACTTGGAGTGGATGCGGCGAGTGGCATGTGTGGAGCTGAGGAGGGGGTCGATGACTTGGTCAGTGGGGTTACTACCGTCGTGTTCGCGTGTGTGATGTCTGAAAGCAGATATCACTGCTGGGAGGAGCGACAACCTTCAGGTGCTAATTCCCATCTAGGACTTCTCGGCAACCCGTGTGTCCAGTTACATTTTCTGAATCTGGTGAGTCGTTTCGTCTGATAAGTCCATGTTTACATCCCAAGGATATAGCTTACGGACAAGAATTCTACAACCACCCAATACAACGAAGTAGTATAATATGTGATAGTCACAACGTTTCATAGTTGTGTCCACGAGACAGATCGCAGTGCTCTTGAAAGTGTAATATTCTGTCTTGGGTCTGGTGCCCATTATAGATGTTCCGAGGTTCTTGATGTTCCCAGTTTCTTGTAATTTGAATTCAAAGCCATTGCTAATGCATTGCTAATGAGTACAAACAGTGTTTCTGCGGAGCTACGTGAGAACGTCACTCTCACTTCCCTTTCGTGGAATGGATTTGTTGTTCATTTGTAATTGTTCATCCTTGTGTGTGTAACAACTTGTGCATTTAGAATTTTAATCTGTTGCAGATTGGTCCATCAGGGGGCCAGTGTCATCTCCCTGGTTAACAGGCGAGACCTTAGGGCGGGTTCCCGCTGCCCTGGTCGACCACGGGTCTGGCGCCGCTCTCTTAGCGACCGAACGATCGATGTGTCGGTCTGCTGACAATTCGAGGTCGGAGCTGTAAAACAGTGATAACTTTATTGTTTGTATCTTACTTTATTAAACACCTCTGGCTTTATTGTGATGGCTGTTAACGATTAAGTTGCGAGCTTATTTCGCATCGACCTGTTGGTATTTAATTAATCATTTCATTAACGCTGTGGTGCATTATGATATTAAACACTTTGTAGCCGGAATTTCTATAAGGTAACCCTTTCGCTTCTGGGGGCGTATATGTATGCCCGCCGGGTAGAAAGACCGATGGGCTACAGGCGTGGATGTACGTTCAGCGGGTGGGAAGTCCAGCTGGCTACAGGTATTCGTGTATGCCCTGCAGGCGGAAGTTCCAGATGGCTAATGGCATTCATATACGCCCGAGCTCGGGAGTGGGTAATCGTACACAATAGAACGGCTACTCGTTGTTGTCCGCATTCCTGACAACAGTATCATTATCTGTTCTTCTATGTTATCTAGAAAAGCGCTTTAGTTTTCCCCTGGGCCCTTCCTGCTTACAAGTCTACCAATCGGCCGGTCCTCTTTTCGCTTCTCGTGGGACGACAGCGTTCGCGTGTGTACCCTTTACCATGTCGGGTCACAATTTATCGGACAAAGAAATCAAGGATATTCTTATGAATAGCTGCAACGAAGATTGTAGAGATGCTTCGGAGCTTCCTTCCGACAGAGAGTTGGGTGCGTCTGGAGGTATTGCTGAATTCTCGACATTACGAATAGAACATTCTTCCTCTAAAGACGGAAAAGATGATGACTTGAGTGAATTTATGACTGGACGGAGAATCATCCAGTGAGCGAAACGACGCCGTTTTGTAAACACATTTAGCAGGTTAAAAGCAAGAGTCAGCAAGTCATTTAGGTTATTTTTACTTCGTGTCATCTGTACATAGATTAATAATTATTGTAAATTTATTACTGAAAAAAATGACGATAGTACCCAGGAGATTAACGCGCTGGAAGCATAAAGAACTAGCAAAATTTTATTGCTTGTTAGCATGTTCTCTGTTTATGCCTAGAAGAAAAAAGTTAGAAGTGAATGAATATTGGTCGACAGATTCTTT
Source organism: Schistocerca cancellata (assembly GCF_023864275.1). NCBI lineage: Eukaryota > Metazoa > Arthropoda > Insecta > Orthoptera > Acrididae > Schistocerca > Schistocerca cancellata. The sequence goes on along the minus strand of NC_064626.1, from coordinate 43,806,498 downwards.
GCTTCAAAGATCAATATTTTCTAACATAATGGCCAGAGACCGGTACAAGTTGATCCTGCGTTTATTGCACTTCAGTGGCAATTGCACTACATCTCAAGATACTCTTGTAAAAATACGTGTCGACGTAGATTACACAAAAAATAAATTCCGCGAGGCAGTAGTACTCTTTGAAAATCTAGTGATCGACGAAAGTCTGCTACTTTTCAAAGGAAGGCTCCGATTTAAGCAGCTCATACCAAATAAACGTAGCCGTTTCCGCATTAAAATTTTCGTCCTCCGTGACGTACAAACTAATTTCATTTTGGATTATATCGTCTACACTGGTGCCGCCACGAAAATAGAAACTGGAAATGCTGATGGGGGAAAATAAGGCGATGTTTTTGTGCGTTTCTTATTGCCATACCTTAACAAAGGTCATACCATGTATTTAGACAATTGATATTCGAGCTGCGAATTATTCCTGTGGCTCCATAATAAATGTACAAAAGCCGTCGGAACAGTACGGAAAAACAGGAAACATCTATCACCGTTGCCACATAAGCTGAAAAGTGGGGAAGTACAGTTCAAGTCCTGTGGAACATTAATGGAACTAGAATGGATGGATAAGAAAGAAGCCTGGATGCTTTCCACAGTAAATGGATCAGAGTGTGTGGAGACAGACAAAAAAGAACATCCGACATGCGAAAACAAACTGAAACCTACCTGTGTTGTCAGCCGTAATAAGTCAATGGGTGCAGTTGATAAGACAGACATGCTGTTATCATCTGTATAGTGCATCCGAAAGACAATTAAGTGCTACAAGAAAGTATTCTTTCGCTTGACTGTGTGTGCTTAATGCAAAACCTCTTTTGGAAGTACTGAAGCAACAGAAGACACCACTAGCGAAATACCACTTGGAAATAATCCGTCAGTTGTTTGAAAAATTTCATAGTCAACTGTGTGAAAGTGCGATCCCACGCATAGCCAAACAAGAAATCCCTTTCCGACTGCAGAATAAAGGCGGACATTATCCAGGGTTCTCCGTAGCAACGGAGAAAAAGGAGATTCCTCAGAGACGCTGTGTAGTGTGTACTGCTCATTCACAACGAAAAAGGACATGCATAAGTTGCAGAAAGTTTGATGTCGCACCCTGCATGGCGCTGTGTTTCGAAAAATATCACTCACTAAAGAAATATTAGGATGTTTTGGTAACTGTGTACGTTTCAAGTAAAGGAAGGTAAAAAATAAACATAAGAAAGTAAATAAAAGTAAAAAAAATGGTTTTTAACCCAGCCAGCGTAGCGCAAAGCCTGCGTCAAAAATGAGGATGGGAAACCACTAAAGTAAAGCGAACTGAACGTGACGAGCTGAAAAAAGAAAACAGCGAGCAAGAAGAAGGTAGACGTTTACTATCCGATTTCGTACTGTGGAGAATCGAATTTAGGCTTTAATTACAAACGAAGCCATGAACCTATCGCAAAATGAGCTGTCCAGATATATTCTTTGCTTAACTCTGAGTCCGGATACGTGACACAATTTGGTTTTAAATTTCGGTTATTATTTTTTATTTAATATAGTAGTGAGAAGTGTCCCAGATTTGGGCGTTTCTGCTACGCACTACTCACTATGTACCTTGAAACACATACGTTCGGTGTTGATGAAATTTTAATATGTTGTAGCCCCATACATCGACGGTCTAAGTCACAAGTTAGAGGAATTACTACTGCAAGAGTGCCCATCATTTTCTAATCCAACTATTTTTCAGCCTTTGATGATGATGATGTTTGGTTTGTGGGGCGCTCAACTGCGTGGTTATCAGCGCCCGTACAATGTCCCAACCTTTGCTCAGTCCAATTTCGCCACTTTCCTGGATGATGATGAAATGATGAGGACAACACAAACACCCAGTCATCTCGAGGCAGGTGAAAATCCCTGACCCGCCGGGAATCGAACCCGGGACCCCGTGCTCGGAAAGCGAGAACGCTACCGCGAGACCACGAGCGGCGGACTTTTCAGCCTTTAGTAAACATACAACTGGGAGCGTTGGTTAGTTCCGAAGCTCTCTTTCGCGGTTGTCAGAAACTGTACCCACTGTGACCATGGAGGGTGCACTGTTTTCAGGAAGAACACTGCTGAGCAGTGGCTGTGAGCGCGCCGGAAGGTGCGGGAAGCCCGCAGTGGCCGCAGGCAGGCCTGGCTGGGTCGGCCGCCGCTCTGCACTGCGCTCCCTGCTCGGCCCCTGCAGCCGCGGAGAGGTTAAAGGCGTAGTAGGCGCAGAGGCGCGTGTTCCTCAAAATCACATCTCTTAATTGGAAGGTAATTAACAGAGTTTGATAAATGCCAGTCGCACATTTATCTAAAATTTCAAACATTGATGAAACTGTTTTGAGAACCTAAATTGTTGTTGACAGGTAGTTCAGTCAGCGCTAGGCGCGTATTTTCTTAAATGTCAAATTTATTGAAATTCCGGCTAAGATATGCTTTACCGTGTGTTCTGAAATACTTTTCTTAATTACAGATTGCTTGCTGTGTAATTACATTTCATTTGTGTATTTTATGCAGTAAAATGTTTTCTTAATTGTGTCCATGCACTCACTGGTCAAGTTTGTTCAGATAAATTGTCATCATGCCGACTGTGAATGGCATTGCTGTTGCTGAGATAGCTCTCCCACTTCACAGCCTTGTGTGCTAGTCTGCCGCTACGACAGTCATTCCATTTAACAGTTGTGGGGCATTGCGGCTTCACTACTCCACTATTTGTATTCATTTATTTTTTTCTCGTAGGTTGAATTCGAAATAATATTCGGAAGATTGCAGCCTCTAGCATAGATATCCATATACTCGCGAAACAACTGTGACGCAGGTGGGTAATAATATTTTGAAATACAGAGATTCTGTGTCTACGACAACAATAATTTGTGTGAAAAAAATCTCACAGCGCTTGTTCCGTTTATTCGATGCAATACGTACTTTACAATATGACGTTGTCCTGACAGTCCATTTTTAATCGCATGATGCCTGAACATCATTTTACTTGGTCTGCATTAATGAAACGTAATTTATACGTACTGAAATATACTGCAGTGAAAACTATTACATTCATGCATATTAATTCTATTAACGTACAACCCATAATCTTAATGATTTCTTTTCTACTTTGCTCATTAAATGCTGGCACAGTATTTGATACACATGTGTATGAACTGCTAGTGGAGGCCGTTGAATAAACACTGAGTGGAATGTTACATTCACATTTCACAAAGTGCATTTATGTTGCTTGTTGCTAAGCTACCATCTTTCTCTTCTTTTGGGGTACCATACGTGTTATGAGTAGATAAATAGCCAACTATCAGGGCTCACATATTAATATGTTGGGTTGATTTCATGAAAATAGGTTTGTGCATAATACTGAAGTTATTAGTTTGTACTTGGATATTTTTATGTTTTCTCCTCGTGTTTAATTTGGAGGGGCAAATGTTCGTGTGCTTTCCAGCAAAAGAAACTTGTAATTCCATTGAGTGGTCACATGTCAATTGCTAGTCCATTAATTTATGTAGACATTCTTCGTCAGGTCAGTCGGTTTAAGACGCTTCTGATTGTTTAGTAGGAGAGTGATATTTTGGAATAGTGAATGGCTCAAGGGATTTGTCAGGGTCAGCAAACTTAGTAATACCGGTAGGTGATGTTCCTGTTAGTGATGTTTCGATAGGTAGAACTTCGTAAGTAATATTACTGAATAGGAAAATATTTTCTGATCTTGTGGAATCAATACTATATTAGTTTTACATTAATAAAACATTTATCATATATATTTTTGCAACAGCACACTTGATGTGAGATCTACATTGAAATTCTAAGTCAAAAACTTTTTTCTGCTAATTGTATCAAATATTGCTGTAGATTAAATGTACCTAATTGTATGGAATAGTAGCCTAAAAGTTTCGAAACTTGTTGACGGGACCTGTGTCTGTGCCATTTGGCATTCACACTTATCTACAGTTTATCTGTTGACAGTTGGTGAGTTCAGTATCTGTAACGAAAGTTATTACTGGGTTTCTGTGGTCTCTTGCAACAGGCAGTTTAATAGAGTACTCAGAGTAACTCTGATTGTCAATTTCATCGTTGTACTTTGCAGTGGTGAAAATTTGCAGCTTCTTCAACCATTACCCACCAGCTTCACGCTGACGTTAACTGTGATTTGACTAGAGCGGAATTTACAATCATTTTCGCGTTCCTTAAGAGAACGAAATGCACTAACATACATGAGTCTCATGACTCTAGTGGATTTATTCGATCAGGGAAGTGTATATTCGACTTTGTAAATGTTCTCGCATGAGCAAGTTAATGCCAGAAATTTGAAGTGTCTCAGACTACAAGTTTTGATTGTCTGCTGCTTGAATTCAGTACCAATGCCAAGCTGATTTATTACTTTACCCTTTACTGTGCACCCGTGGTGAAATTGATATTTTTTGATGTGGGATTCAGCTCAGTGTGGTATATGTTACTTCAGTCGCTAAGTTATCCCTCTGCAGAAGTTCCTTTGAGAGAATTCAGATGCTGCAGGGGATGAAATTCTAATGTTACAACATAACGCACAGGATGACAAAGGAATGATAGAACTTAACAGATTTATAGCAGTTGAAAAGCAAAATATTAGACAATTGTAACTGTCAAAACTAGTTGAAAATAAGTGAAAGTCCAGGCGGATAGCTTTTGTTGAAGTTAACAATCTTAGTTACATGATAGACTAAAAGCTGCTCCAATTCAGCCTGTTAAGTCAGGTTAACGAGCAAGTAGCTATTCATGCAGCAGTTTTGGAAAATCTTGAACATGCAGTAGAAGAATTCAGGTCAACACAGAAAATTTTGTTTCAAGAAACAGAGTGTTGAACTTGCTACTGCTGTCGCCCAAATGGCTGCTAGTGGTAAGCAGAGCTGTGATAGACAATTGAAGGTCAGTGCTTATGGACAGAGCTAACAGTGTGTCAGGAGGAGCTGGTGAGTGCACCTGCTGACCATACAGTAGATGTCAAACCTGGATTGAGAAATAAATCTGAGCAAGGATTATTAACAGTAAATGTAATACATGAGTTAGGCGTTAACGTGGTAGAGGAGGAACAGGTTGAACTATAGAACTTGTCATGGGCCTTGATGAAACTGAATTATTACTAACTAGGGAGGTAGCAAACCAGAGTTGAGTGAGGAGAAGCAACTTCAAACCTACAATTTTTTTGTGAATGCTGTCCCATCAAGGAGTAAATCTTGAAAACACGAATTTTTTCATGAATACTACCATACATCTACACCACTGGCCATTAAAATTGCTACACCAAGAAGAAATGCAGATGATAAACGGGTATTCATTGGACAAATATATTATACTAGAACTGACATGTGATAGATTTTCACGCAATTTGGGTGCATAGATCCTGAGAAATCAGTACCCAGAACAACCATCTTTGGCCGTAATAGCGGCCTTGATACGCCTGGGCTTTGATTCAAACAAGAGCTTGGATGGCGTGTACAGGTACAGCTGCCGATGCAGCTTCAACACGACACCAAAGTTCATCAAGAGTAGTGAGTGGCGTATTGTGACGAGCCAGTTGCTCGGCTACCATTGACCAGACATTTTCAATTGGCGAGAGATTTGGAGAATGTGCTGGCCAGGGCAGTAGTCGAACATTTTCTGTATCCAGAAAGGGCCGTACAGGACCTGCAACATGCGGTCGTGCATTTTCCTGCTGAAATGTATGGTTTCGCAGGGATCGAATGAAGGGTAGAGCCACGGGTCGTAACACATCTGAAATGCAACTTCCACTGTTCAAAGTGCCATCAATGTGAACAAGAGGTGACCGACACGTGTAACCAATGGCACCCCATACCATCACGCCGGGTGATACGCGAGTATGGCATTGACGAAAACACTCTTCCAATGTGCGTTCACCGCGATGTCGCCAACACGGATGCGACCGTCATGATGCTGTAAACAGAACCTGGATTCATGCGAAAAAATGACGTTTTCCTATTAGTGCTCCCAGGTTCGTCGTTGAGTTCACCATCGCAGGCGCTCCTGTCTGTGATGCAGCGTCAAGGGTAACAGTAGCCATGGTCTCCGAGCTGATAGTCCATGCTGCTGCAAACGTCGTCGAACTGTTCGTGCAGATGGTTGTTGTCTTGCAAACGTCACCATCTGTTGACTCAGGGATCGAGACGTGGCTGCACGATCCGTTACAGCCATGCGGATAAGATGCCTGTCATCTCGACTGCTAGTGATACGAGGCCGTTGGGATCCAGCACGGCGTTCCGTATTACCCTCCGGAATCCACCGATTCCATATTCTGCTAACAGTAATTGGATCTCGACCAACGCGAGCAGCAATGTCGCGATACGATGAACCGCAATCGCGATAGGCTACAATCCGACCTTTATCAAAGTCGGAAACGTGGTGGTACGCATTTCTCCTCTTTACACGAGGCATCACAACACCATTTCACCAGGAAACGCCGGTCAACTACTGTTTGTGTAAGAGAAATCGGTTGGAAACTTTCCTCATGTCAGCACGTTGTAGGTGGCGCCACCGGCGCCAACCTTCTGTGAACGCTCTGAAAAGCTAATCATTTGCATATCACAGCATCTTCTTCTTGTCGGTTAAATTTCGTGTCTGTAGCACGTCATCTTCGTGGTGTAGCAATTTTAATGGCTAGTAGTATATTTTTGCTACTAGATGACTGTCTCTAATGACCGCAATGTTAACTGGAAGTTAGACACTAGTCTTAGAACGTATAGAATTTATGCAGGGTCAAGGGCAGAGCTGAGTGTGTGGAGGTAGTGTATTTTCTGATGAGGTATCTAGCATAACATATCTAGTGTCTGCGTTTCTTTTTGTAACTAGGTTGTTTCCATGTGCTCTCTTTTGAGTATATTTTCACGTTTGAAAGACCTTTTTTTGTTGCATGAGTGAGGCATTAGTCACGTTTCTTGCTAGTTTCTTGTGTACGAGTGGCAATATATCCAATGATCTTGCCACATCAGATCTCACACAATCAAGAAAGTTCAGCAGTGTCAGGCCTTGGAAGGAGATTTGTATGCCGGAAGTGCAAAAGATGGCGGACTCTGTGAAACCATAATGGCAGACATTTCACAGTTCATCTAGAAATTAATAGTAGGCTGAGGAATAATGATACCTCAAAAAGAAATATGTACGTTACCATTATTTGAGCGACAATTCTGATGGTGTAATAAGATTTTTAATACCTTTATTAGTTTGAAGGTTAGTATCTGATTGTAAATTATACAAGTAACACCCAGCAACGAATTTCCAAAATCTAAACGGTTCACCCGATTTTGTCGATCAATGTGTCTTTAGGAAGCTGTTAGTGTAAACCTAAATTGGTATGAATTACAGGCGTGTATCTTGAATAATACGTGAGTTATTGGAGGTCAAAGTGGCCAATTACTACTGATCACCTCACGCCGTAAGTACTCCATAGTTACATGAAAAAACGGTAGTAGCATCCTTATAAATACACTCCTGGAAATTGAAATAAGAACACCGTGAATTCATTGTCCCAGGAAGGGGAAACTTTATTGACACATTCCTGGAGTCAGATACATCACATGATCACACTGACAGAACCACAGCCACATAGACACAGGCAACAGAGCATGCACAATGTCGGCACTAGTACAGTGTATATCCACCTTTCGCAGCAATGCAGGCTGCTATTCTCCCATGGAGACGATCGTAGAGATGCTGGATGTAGTCCTGTGGAACGGCTTGCCATGCCATTTCCACCTGGCGCCTCAGTTGGACCAGCGTTCGTGCTGGACGTGCAGACCGCGTGAGACGACGCTTCATCCAGTCCCAAACATGCTCAATGGGGGACAGATCCGGAGATCTTGCTGGCCAGGGTAGTTGACTTACACCTTCTAGAGCACGTTGGGTGGCACGGGATACATGCGGACGTGCATTGTCCTGTTGGAACAGCAAGTTCCCTTGCCGGTCTAGGAATGGTAGAACGATGGGTTCGATGACGGTTTGGATGTACCGTGCACTATTCAGTGTCCCCTCGACGATCACCAGTGGTGTACGGCCAGTGTAGGAGATCGCTCCCCACACCATGATGCCGGGTGTTGGCCCTGTGTGCCTCGGTCGTATGCAGTCCTGATTGTGGCGCTCACCTGCACGGCGCCAAACACTAATACGACCATCATTGGCACCAAGGCAGAAGCGACTCTCATCGCTGAAGACGACACGTCTCCATTCGTCCCTCCATTCACGCCTGTCGCGACACCACTGGAGGCGGGCTGCACGATGTTGGGGCGTGAGCGGAAGACGGCCTAACGGTGTGCGGGACCGTAGTCCAGCTTCATGGAGACGGTTGCGAATGGTCCTCGCCGATACCCCAGGAGCAACAGTGTCCCTAATTTGCTGGGAAGTGGCGGTGCGGTCCCCTACGGCACTGCGTAGTATCCTACGGTCTTGGCGTGCATCCGTGCGTCGCTGCGGTCCGGTCCCAGGTCGACGGGCACGTGCACCTTCCGCCGACCACTGGCGACAACATGGATGTACTGTGGAGACCTCACGCCCCACGTGTTGAGCAATTCGGCGGTACGTCCACCCGGCCTCCCGCATGCCCACTATACGCCCTCGCTCAAAGTCCGTCAACTGCACATACGGTTCACGTCCACGCTGTCGCGGCATGCTACCAGTGTTAAAGACTGCGATGGAGCTCCGTATGCCACGGCAAACTGGCTGACACTGACGGCGGCGGTGCACAAATGCTGCGCAGCTAGCGCCATTCGACGGCCAACACCGCGGTTCCTGGTGTGTCCGCTGTGCCGTGCGTGTGATCATTGCTTGTACAGCCCTCTCGCAGTGTCCGGAGCAAGTATGGTGGGTCTGACACACCGGTGTCAATGTGTTCTTTTTTCCATTTCCAGGAGTGTATATATTTATTAGTCTATGTCTTTGTTTACATCTGATTTATACTATTCATGAAGAAATTGGTCAAATATGTACTGTGTTTCAGAAGGCACAGAGACAGTAGGCTACTGGCCTACTTTTGATTCTATTCTTTCGATGTGCGTTCATGTATTTTGTTTATGTATTTAATAATGTCTGTTAGAGCGTGTTTATGGTCCAGCCATAGGAATTTTATTTAATTTGAAGTTATTTAAATGTAAATCCAGTATTTAATACGTGTTTCAATATTTTTGTGACTGTACATTGGCTTGGAGACATGGCGGGAGCACTCTAACCAATCACAGCGCTCGTTACAATGGTAGGCGACTACTGAAGACAATGCAGAGACTGTAGGGCAGTGGGGGAGCAGCACAGGACACGAGGGGCTCTGGACGGGAAGGCGCGACGAAGGGTCGCGTGAAATACTTGAAAAGTGTTGAGAAGTTTGCGCGTGGTCACGGGAGGCAGAAATATTTCGCAATGCCGATTTGTGCACTTGTGAGATTTCCATGGCTTCTGCAGTGGAGACGTAGTATGCGTTTAGAAGTGAATGTCTCGTGAGCTATGTTGTTGTTCATAACTAATTATATGAAGTAGAAATCTATTGTTTCCTTGTTACTCAACTTATATTTTATTTAATTGCTGAACCATCGACATCAATAAGTGTTTTGCTGAAATATACGGCATTCTTAAAAGTACTTCTGGTATGGTATTCAACATTTAAAGTCGCTAAAATTGAACCTGCAAATTTTATTTAATAGCAATCTTTCATTTATAAATTTCTATGTTACATTCACAACACATAGTTGCCGAGTGACAGGAATCTTCGACCATTCGATTCATATGTGTATTCGTATTGTATACTGTAGACTCAGCAGTATGTGGTATGTAATGTGGAAACTACGTACCCCACCCCTTAGACAACGAAACTAGCCAAAACTTTAAATATTTCAACTCCGAGGCTGAGGGTACGTAGTTGAGGGCCACGTTTTGTTTTGTTTTGCTTTTTTTTTTTTTTTTTTTTTTAGCATAATGACGAGATGAGATAGTTTGAGGTGCTCTTACAGCATGTAAAATATATAATTTGTTAAAAATTTAAATGAAAATTATTTATGTTCCACAATAATACTCATTAGTTCGTTATGAACTGGCTGTCGGGTTTTAAGGTCATCGTCAAGTAATTTAATGCTAAATCGATACTCCACACACCTTCAGCAAGCATTCATCGCTGTAAATAGAATGCTGTACAGATATGTGACATTTTATAACTGTATCGATACAAACCACAAGCATGATGTAATACCTAAGGACTCTGGTAAAATAAATCTGATATTACAGCATATTCGAACATAGAACTATTTGAGTATACAAACAGAAATGTTCTACAAGTTAGTAATTTCATGGGCTACTATGTAATACGGGCAACTGGTGAATCTAATGAACAGGCCAAATAAAGAGAGGGGAAGAAAGAAGTCTATGGGATGTGGGCGTGGAACGCTTATAAGAAGCTTATTAGCCAATGATGAGGGGTATAATAACTGGATGCTACTTTAATAGGGGTGAGTAATGGGACTGTGTCTAGTTATTAAGGACCAACTCGGGGTTCTTTGACCGTGGTTTATCATTGGGCAGAATTCAAAGTAATATTAGTTTTCTCCCCTTAGTTAGTTTATGGAGATCGCCACACTTTACATCATATGAATGACATTTACTCAGAGCACGTTGAGCAAAGGTGGAATCTTTCTTTCTCTGTCTCCAGCTACCTTCATGCTCAGTTAGTTTAGAACTTATAACTCTACTTGATTGACCTACATATAATTTGCCACACAGATTATAGGAAATTCTATAAATTCCACTCTGTTCTATAAGTTGATGGTCTTCTCCCAAGTACATTCTGATCTTCATTTTACTGTGGTGTGAAATCAACTGTTGAAAAAATTTACTCAGTTGTATGGGCGTACCTGTCCACTATCTGGGAGAAGACTCTAGCAACATTTTAGGCCTCGCCATTGACATCAGGAACCAACAGCATGGATTTAAGATGTACAGGAAAGTAACCTCAGCATCCACAGTAGTACCAGATAGTTCCCAGCTTCCCTGAAGACATAAACATGCAACCTCCACTCCAAGGTGGACCACATGCTATCTGCAATTAAAACCAATCCAGACTTTGAAAATGAATAGAAAATAATTAAACAAACAGCATAAAGTAATGGTTATAGGCCTACACCTCATTGACAATACACTCAGCAAGACGAAGAGACAGAGGGTAACAGCTCTCCTTTATCTACTTCAGATAGTACAAAACCACATTGATAACAAATGGGACCTCTATGCTATATATGAACTTCACAGGCTCTTGCCAGAATCCAAAATCCAGGAAATATATTTCAACTCCTTACACTAGAAATACCGTTGCCCACCTTCAACAGCAAAAATCAGATTCCACCTTTAGAACAGGATGGGATTTGTAGAATTTTCTGCAGTCTATGATGCAAATTATGCGTAGGTAAATCAGATAGGGCTATAACCACAAGACTGAGCGTGAAGAGAGTTGGAGACTGAGAGAGACCTTCCACCTTCACTGAACATGCTTTGAATGAATTTCATTCATATGATGGGAAATGTGTTCTTCATAAAGGAACTAAATGGAGAAAACTTACATTACTTGAAATTTTGTCCATTAATGAACCCAGTCACAGAATTATGATTTGGTCCTTAGTGACTAAACACAGTTCTATTACTCAGCATTATTAAAGTTGCATCCAGTTATTATTGCTCTCACTATTGGCTAATAAGCTTTCCATGGACTTTATTTCTTCCTCTCCCTTTATTTAGTCTGTTCATAACATTCACCAGTTTGTAAATAAGACACAGCACTCTGTGCCATTACTCATTTGTAGAACATTTCTTTTTATACACTCAAATAGTTTTAGTGTTTGTATATACTTTAATATAAGATTTATTTATTCAGAGTTTCTGTAGGTGTTACATCATGATTGTCCCGTGTTGATATGTCTTTGTAAAGCATTCTTTATACACCTATAAATTCTCGCTGAAGTTGTGTGGACTAACTGTTTAGCATTAGGTTATCTGAGGATGGCCTCAGAAGCTGAAAGGCTGTTCGTAAAAACAGACTAATAAATATTCTTGTGGAACATTTATACTTTGTATTGAAGTTATTAATATGTTTATGTTGCTCAAAGAACTGACAGAATATTCCATAAATATTAATGTTTCTTTTATATTTGGTTTATTCCTTAATGAGGTAATTGGCTACATCCATTATGCAGCTTATTCTTTGAGTATCAGATCTGATTTGATGAATGTCGTGTTTCATCATATGTTTTTCATGAATATTTTGATATAGTGTATTGGATTTATCTGAATAATGTATGATATAATGAGAAGATACAGGCAAGAACTTGTTTGTTGTGGATCTCAAACTGTGACACGTGATTATGAGTGGATATTTTCTATGAAGTAAGGTTCAGTATATGCTGTGAATGTTATGTAGGAGCATTTATGCCAGTTATGCTTAACCTTTACTTGATGTTATATTTGATGTATCCCTGAATACGTGACCTTCTTTGATAGAAATCAGGCTTGATGGAAGATAAGTGTAGGCACCATCTGATATGTTATGCGTATTCGTATTTTTCAGAAGTTTTAGTTACAACTGTATGATTCCACAGTTGTCTGGATGAAGAGATGGTTCTGTCACAGTATGTTGAAAAGTGAGATTTTATTTGCAGTGATGGTCTCTCGATCTGTGTGAGATGGGTATACAACGTGAAAGATGCCTCGTTTGTTCGATATTTGAGCCATAGTGAATATCCTGTGAGGAGGGAAGGAATCTGTTGTGTCACAGCTTACCATCTTAACGCTGACTGTGTATGTGATGAGTGCAGCAGGCTCAATGTCACTCCTGCCGGGGTCGTGCATATTTTGTCTCTCATTTTCTATGCTGTTTCCGACTCTTGCCCTGCACTGTGTCTGTGTGAGTGTACATATGTTACAATCACTGGACTTTCTGTGAGAGTTGTTTAAAAAGGTTGGCCATCTAAGAGAAAATTTTAATGTCCACATGATACAAAAGTGAAAGGGTCCTTTCGGGTAGCGTAAGAAATAGTGTATTGTGTGGAGGGAAATAACAATTGTGATTAAGGTCTCGGTATGGATCTCATTTCACTAATACTCGATCAAGATTTACGATGATTATTCCAGACTGCGATGGCCCCATTTCTCTGTGCAACAAAGCAAGTATCACTCACCCTTATGTCAGAGATTCACACTTGTATAATTTTGATAGAGATAGGTTTTTCATCCTGCAATAACTCATATTTGATGTCCGATTAAAGACAGTGAAGTAACGCCGCTTACATTCGCCTATTTCAGGTAGTGTTTGTGGCCTTCTTCTGTTGCCGCACGCTGTTCTTGTTTCCTGTAGCTCTGAGTCGCATTTGAACCTCCTTGTCAGCCTTCCGTCTTCTACTGAGGAACACAGATTCCCTAGAGTCTCTTGCGACATTCCAGTTGTTTCTGAAATTTTATCTTTCAGTTAAAGCAATAACTTATTATGTGCCTTAAGAATTTCAAATACATGCAGTTTATATCTAAGTAAACACTTTCAGTCTTTCTACTAATAATTACCAATTGCGTGAAAGTTGAACGTAGTGATGAAAGCGCACTACTTTTAATTTTTCTGCTATGTTATCCACATATGGTAGGTTATATATTGGTTTCAGTGAAGCTAGCCACATTGTAATTGGATATACTGCACAACAAACTTGAATACGTCTATATCTGTAGTCTTTGGCCGTGTTGTGTACTGCTAAGCAAGAAAAAATTTTTAAGGAGAAAAGGCTCACCATTTACATCACTACAGACTATTAATGCCTGCTTGTGGTGCATGTGAAAATTAATGTAATAGTAGTGTATTCTACAAGCTCATTATCATAGCAACACCGCTATAAAATTATAGTTCAGAACAGTCCATGTTCACCAATGTTGCTGTAGTAACATTTAGCACACTCGACTTTTTTCTTCACAACACTTCCCAGAAAGTTAACAAAATCACGGTACAAGTTGTAATGAAAGACAAGGACGCCACCAACATCCTCGTATCCAAGGGAACGAAGCCGTAAAGTTGATGAGTGGGACTCTGGCTGCGGGTCAGGCGGTAGAAGTGGCGCAGCTCTACCGTTTCTGCGCCGCGGAGAGTCGAACCCAGGAGTAGCCGGCAGAGGGCAGGAGCTGTCTGCGCCGCCTCCCTGGACAGCGCGTGCGAGGTTGCCATCACCATTAACATCTGTAACGACTGCCACGACAGAACCAGAATCTGGATCACCACTGGTTGTTTCTGCTGCTGTGTTAAGACTGTGGCAACTGCATTCCAAGAAGTACCGCACAGCACTGTCATCACGAATAAAGCTAGGAGTATCTGGTGCGCTGAAAGAACCTCCTGGGACAGGTGACACAGCGCGGAGCAGACTCTCCTCAGCTTGCGGTAGCGATCTGCAAGTGGTCGCCGCTGGCATCTCACTTGCGCTGTAGCTCTCAGACACTGGTTGAGCTGGCGCAAGTCACTCCGCACAAGGAGAACAAGTCCCACGTACCTGGAAACAGCTGTAGGTATAATACCACTGGAGAACAATGATAATAAATATGCCCAGTTCATGCTGTGCCACAGGTATTCCATCGTCACGGCAGCTACATGTAGCACGAGACACCCTGCGTACACCAATTCGCAAGAGATTCTTACCGCCCTGCTGGAGAAATGGTTCGACTCCAGGACGCCACTGTCCCGATAAGACAACAGAGTGACGATCCTCTGGTAGTTGTGGTTGTTCCGAAACAGGTCTGCGGCGACCGCCATCACCATGGAGGCGCAGTGTATCATCATGTAGGTTACCAACCACAGAAAAGTGATGGAATCCTTTTTTTTTTCGCGTTCACAGCTTGCAACCAGTTTACCGTCAGCGCTGTTATTGCCAGGCTCATGACGAGAACAGCCGCTGCGTACAGTGTACCAGCACGTGTCCTCCGTATTTCACACCTCTCAGTGTCCACTGTGAACGGCGTCAGCCCGAAAAACTTGCAGATGGCGTGGTATGGTGCTGCAGATCTTAAGAGGTCTCTTCTATTAGCCAGTTCAACGTCGGCTACCATTCCAGGATACCTTCGTTACCTGTGATAAAAGAAAAAAGTTCCCCAGTTACAGCTGCTTGCATTACACACAGAAGTAATCCAAAAATCTCGGCATAGATTTGATTAATAGAGTAAAGTCAGTCCTGAGATAGCACTTCCAACATAAATGTGTTTTCCTTAACGAATGTTTTCACAAACCATGATGAAATTGAGCGACGATAACCATGATTAATAAGCGCTGTCACAATTATTCTTTTCCTATGTGTGAAATCAGTACAAAGATATAACCTACGTAAAAACACCAAAAGTAGACCATCCAGTATAGTTGCCGCATCTCTGCAAATTGCAACTAGTGAAAACTAAGATAACTCGAATCACTCACAAATTGTTGAGTATGATGTGTAAGTAAATCTTGGTTGTTCGGTCATATGTTCATTTAACAAAATTGAGAAGACTGACTTTGCTGTAATACGTTTATTAAGTACTACAAGTATTTTTACTGATTCGTAAAAATCACCTATAAAGCACATTGCAAAGTTTATTGTTTGCAGTAACTTTAAGGAGTCTTGGTTATATGACAGACAGAACGTGAAAGATTTAAACATTCTGGTTGAAGTAACTAAATAAATGAAAGTAAATAAGACAGTAATGAAAGAAAGTTACGAGGAAATATTTGATCACAATCGGGAAAATTACAGATGGCCCACTAAATCACTTAGAGATGGAAGCAGTGGTTGCCACTTGAAGGAGCAGTGTCAACAGGCATAAAGATAACCCAAGCAAACCTAAATCATCTGGAAGAATGGAAATTCATAGAACATTTCTCCCATATACGAGTTTAACAACTAGGATTTCACCTGAAAATTTTTGCCAATGTGGTATGACAGTGAACTGAGCTTTTCTGTTATCATGTTTCCCTGTTAGCATAATGTCGCCATTTATTTCATTTTTATTTACGTATAGCTTTATACTAAAAAATTTATCGACTAAAGTGGGATCGTAACCATTGTTTTCTGCAATTTTTGCAACTTTAATTAGATCTCAACAGTTTATTTTACTATCGTGCTCATGATCGATCACAAATTTGTTTTTATGTGAAATCAAATAATGGAATAATAACAATACAGGATGAATAGTTTACTACTCACCACATATAGGAGGCATTTAGATGCAGACAGACACAATGAAAAAACGGCCTAAATACTAAGCTTTGAGACAAAGTCTTTCTTGATAAATGGAAAACACACACATACACTCCTGGAATGGAAAAAAGAACACATTGACACCGGTGTGTCAGACCCACCATACTTGCTCCGGACCCTGCGAGAGGGCTGTACAGGCAATGATCACACGCACGGCACAGCGGACACACCAGGAACCGCGGTGTTGGCCGTCGAATGGCGCTAGCTGCGCAGCATTTGTGCACCGCCGCCGTCAGTGTCAGCCAGTTTGCCGTGGCATACGGAGCTCCATCGCAGTCTTTAACACTGGTAGCATGCCGCGACAGCGTGGACGTGAACCGTATGTGCAGTTGACGGACTTTGAGCGAGGGCGTATAGTGGGCATGCGGGAGGCCGGGAGGACGTACCGCCGAATTGCTCAACACGTGGGGCGTGAGGTCTCCACAGTACATCGATGTTGTCGCCAGTGGTCGGCGGAAGGTGCACGTGCCCGTCGACCTGGGACCGGACCGCAGCGACGCACGGATGCACGCCAAGACCGTAGGATCCTACGCAGTGCCGTAGGGGACCGCACCGCCACTTCCTAGCAAATTAGGGACACTGTTGCTCCTGGGGTATCGGCGAGGACCATTCGCAACCGTCTCCATGAAGCTGGGCTACGGTCCCGCACACCGTTAGGCCGTCTTCCGCTCACGCTCCAACATCTTGCAGCCCGCCTCCAGTGGTGTCGCGACAGGCGTGAATGGAGGGACGAATGGAGAAGTGTCGTCTTCAGCGATGAGAGTCGCTTCTGCCTTGGTGCCAATGATGGTCGTATGCGTGTTTGGCGCCGTGCAGGTGAGCGCCACAATCAGGACTGCATACGACCGAGGCACACAGGGCCAACACCCGGCATCATGGTGTGGGGAGCGATCTCCTACACTGGCCGTACACCACTGGTGATCGTCGAGGGGACACTGAATAGTGCATGGTACATCCAAACCGTCATCGAACCCATCGTTCTACCATTCCTAGACTGGCAAGGGAACTTGCTGTTCCAACAGGACAATGCACGTCCGCATGTATCCCGTGCCACCCAACGTGCTCTAGAAGGTGTAAGTCAACTACCCTGGCCAGCAAGATCTCCGGATCTGTCCCCCATTGAGCATGTTTGGGACTGGATGAAGCGTCGTCTCACGCGGTCTGCACGTCCAGCACGAACGCTGGTCCAACTGAGGCGCCAGGTGGAAATGGCATGGCAAGCCGTTCCACAGGACTACATCCAGCATCTCTACGATCGTCTCCATGGGAGAATAGCAGCCTGCATTGCTACGAAAGGTGGATATACACTGTACTAGTGCCGAAATTGTGCGTGCTCTGTTGCCTGTGTCTATGTGCCTGTGGTTCTGTCAGTGTGATCATGTGATGTATCTGACCCCAGGAATGTGTCAATAAAGTTTCCCCTTCCTGGGACAATGAATTCACGGTGTTCTTATTTCAATTTCCAGGAGTGTATTTACATAAGCACAACTCACACAGACGTGGTCACTGCCTGTGAGTACCAAAGTGCGACTCATGCGAAGTCAGGCTCCATCGCCCAGAGACAGCGGCCATGTCTGTGTGAGTTGTGCTTGTATGAATGTGTGTGTGTGTTTTCTACTCCAGAGGAAGCTAAAGCTCAACATTGTAGCAGTCTTCCTGACAGAGCCACTTTGTGAGTCAACGCTTCCTCATATCGTGAGTAGCGGTGTATCGATTCCATACTGTTCATATTTTTGTTTAATTATTCCATTCAGTGAAATATATCTATTTATTTTTCTGATCGGTCTTGTAATATTAATGTTTCATCTACATATCTTTAGAAATAAAGAATTTTTTAATCCATTTGGGGTGCTTATGAGGAAATTAGTTCTCAGTATGGTGTAATAAAATGTTAGGTAGTGTACCAGCAAGGTAATTTCCCATTACTTATTCTAGTACATGAGTGGTTCATTGAACTTGGAATAGTTGTGGAAGAGTTACGCTTCTAGTAAAGTAATAAAATTGGTCCACAATTATTGCATTTGTATTATGATGTGCGGGTATATCATGTTTGACAATTTTAGTGGACTCACGCACAGGTCTGTTGCTGCACACGCTGATTTCATCCAACAAAATATGTTTTAAATGGTCTAGGATGTCGACATCTGAGTAAGTATATAAATTATTCTTTTAGTCAGAATGCGAGGCTATTTATACAGTTTATTACTGGAATGATAGGGTTTGTCTCTTTATGGATATTTGGTAGTGACTGCAATGGTCTTACCTTGGGGCGAAACGTTTTTTTCCTTCCGTCAAGTGAACGTTCAGTATTATTTAGGTATTTCTCATTAGGACAAACATAAGCTGGTAGGCTATTTCTTCTATACATATGCTGTTATTTTTGTTGGAAACTTAAAGATTCTTCTTGTAGAGACTGTCTTGACTATTACCGAATATCCTTCGTGAGTTCCTACCGGATTGCTAGTGTTTATTATTTCACAAATGGCGTCAATGTTTTCTTATTGAGGAAATCATCGGGTAATATAAATTGTTCACGTCGCATGTTCAAGCTGGGGATAAGCATCAGAACACACACCAGAACACAACGTTGTCACTGCCCACAATAATGCCATAAACTCCACCATTCAGGAGGGTATAAGTTAAAATGCGGTAGCCTTGAAATAGCATACATAGCACTGACAGGATGATTTCAAAACAATATTGGTAGGAAACGTGAACGTCACGGACATGAAAGTGTTTTCATTTAGTTCACACCTAAAACTACGAAAACATTCAGATAGAGGCGTAGCACAGTTCTTCGCAGTCTCAACCATTGCTGAAAAACGTAGCTAACTAAATATTTTAGATGAATTATGTAGCCTCACATACTAGACAAAACGTCTTGTCATTTTACGATTGAAATGACACAACTTCAGAGACTTCTCTGGTCTCACACATTTATTATGTTACCTATACACACTCTAGAGGCAAGTGAAAATTTGTACCAAGGTCAGGAATCGAACCGAGATCTACTGTTTATCCGTTAACCACTACGCCAAATTTTCACTCGCCGCTTCAGTCGGTAGGTCTTTAGAATGTGTTGAAAACAGTATATGTAAGTTATTAGTTGCATGACAAAATAACTAGTGTGGAACAGCACACACCGGAGGTAAACGGACTCTGCAGTGCTGATACCACTGTTGAGTGGTATGTTTCCCAAGTGTCCCAATTGCAATCTGTAAATAAATAAGAATATTATGTATTGGACAATTTCTGGAGGTCAGCGTAATTCTGTCACCAATCATGCACAAGTTTCGTTTAGTGCAGTTATTATATCTGCACATTCAACTTATCTTTCGTATCCCAATACTTTAAAGACTTTTTCCAGTTCAGTTTTGTTGATCTCCACCTCACCTCACAAGGTACAAAGTAATCCTAGAGAGCCACCCATCGTACAAACTTTAATGTAGCACACTCACCCCATCAGAATTGAAGACTCCAACTCATTCTCGTCCCGCAGAGCTGAAATATTACGTATCTCTTAGTTGTTCTTCGTCACTTTTGCGTTTTCCCAGCCCCATGCAGTATCGACATTGTTATATGCATTGAAGCAATGTTAGAGACTGCTGTTGATCTGATTCCCATCCTGACCCCACCGCTCCCTGAGGGACAGAGTGTGTGTATCAAATCTGTCTGTGTCTAGTGTAAGCTCATGCTTAAGTGCGAGAACATTCTTCTAAATGTGTACGTAGCAGGTATCTGACGCGGCACGGAGGTTACAGCGCAGTATCTACACAGGTGGATGTGGGAATCCGCATAAAAGCCACCTCTAGGCTGGCTGGGTGAAGAGCGCTCGTAGTTAATCCATTAGGAAAATTCCACCTGAGCCAGGGTCACCTCCCCGAATCAATGAAGCAGTGCGGTAACTCACTCGGATATCTGAGCAGGTACGTACCTTCTACTTACTACATTCCAGGTAACAGCTATTCCCAACATAAGTATCGCACATCCGTTTTCAAGCAACATTCCTCCCAACACTTTCCTAATCTTGGCTCCTTATTTATAGTTTCGATCAGCCCCGTTATCACCAGCCAGTTATGGAGGATTTCAGGAGTAAGTTGAAGAAAAATAATATGTTTAGGCAATGTGGAAATCGAAGAATTATGAGTGTGAAACTCATGCTGTTAGCAAATGAAACGATCTGGCGACCATGGTGGGCAGAGCAGCTATATCAACGCCATCACAGACGCCGACGCTAGCGTCTGCGCGAGTGCCGACGCTCTGCCTCCAGCGGATACCCCGGAGGGAACGACAGGGATATAAGACAGCCCAACACCCTCAGAAGCTCAGTTCATCAGCGTGACTGACGATGGCGACATGTGTGACCGCTGAAATATTGTGCCCGCTGGACAGTATGAACCGGCAGTACATTCGTCAACTGTTCGATCGAGCAAAAAACTTGTTAGGATCCCCCAGCCGCAGGGGACCTAACGTAGCAGGATGGCTGACAGATGGGGTGTGGGAGAGAGGGGAGAATCACGCCAGGGTGTGCGGAAATACACAGGCAAGCATGACACTGACGCTTATTCCGCCAAAGAAAACACAGTGCCTCTGCTGCAAGTGTTAGTAGTCTCTCGTTTCCACCATGGTGGCTAGAACGTCACGTTCCTCTCCAGTGATCAAGTGCACGTGGGTTTTCCCAGCCTACCGGTTTATCTGCTCACTGAAACCGCAGCGCCCCCCTAGAGTCGAAAATACCCTGCAAGATGTCGGATATGAACCCTCTGATACTATTAGTTTCATCTTCCCATGACGGTCGAGGGATTCCGATTAACGCCAACAGCAGTATTCTGGAACAAAAAGATGCAGTCTTGATAAACCAAGATTCTAATGCTGTCGACATTCAGCAGGTACTGGCATTTCTACTTTTTACACGAGGCATAACTCAGCCATCTCAGAAACAAATAACGTGGAAATGCGGTATATGAATGAGCAACTGCATGCTTGTTCTTCAGTTATATTCGATATCTAACTTGCATTATTTCTATCCACTTCGTGCTTTTGCACTGATATGCAAACCATCCGCATGTAAAGCATGTAGTGCACTTCAGCTAATTTGCGTTTATTGCGAGTCGCGTTCAAGATCAAAGACTTGCAGCTTTAATGAACATTGGTGTAGATTTGTTTCTTCGGTACTAAATTACAAAGCACGAGAATGACAGTTATTTATTATGGATTGCTATTATGTAATGGATTACTATTATGTAAAGCACGAACCTGTTTCCCAAGAGCATGTAGTCCATTGGCCTTAACAGTTCCGTCTGAGAGTTCTTACTGTGCCTTCCTCGGCATTTCAGGTCGCTGAATTAATATTTGGGAGGTGACAGATAAATACGTTGCGTCTGTGAGAAATGACGCAGAAGGTTTGGGCTGTCACTCTATTGTACATTCGTAATGAAAGAGAAACACATTGATTAGGACATGAAAAAAGAAGTGGTCTTAAATTGACATGGTGTGGGAAGGAAGTCATATTTTAAAGAAGTATTATTTATTATGGTAGCTGTCATTTTAATAGCCACTGTAGGAACTGTCGAATCAATACAGAATACTAAAAGCCATACGTTTCTTTTCTGCTCCATACTTTATTTGTTTGTCTATTTCAATATTTCGTATTTTCTCATATCCTTTGACGTTAATGTTTTATTTTATCTGCTTCATACTCTCGGAATTAATAATCTAACGGCTATGTAGCACCATGTAGTCTCATATTCATCTCATAAGAGAAACACAGTTGGGCAGGAGACTAACAGGTAGTGAGTTAGCACTTTGGATGAATGCAGTGAGAACCTGTTACTGTATCACATAGCGACGACTGTTACAACAGTTTTTTATTATTATTTACTTGTTGACTATTTTTAGTCAGTTACTTCAGCTCTGAGATACCACATACATTGCATGGTAAAATTCTCATACAACATGTGATATATTAATATACAGTTATCAATGTATTCTTTTTTTCCCAATCTTTATTACAAAATATCAAAAGGTCACTGGGCCCAGTTGCAGTCTGCCTATTCAGCGGTTTCCAGGGGCAACAACAAATTGATTATATTGACGTATTTAGGCAGTTTAAAAAGCTGCCAAATTATAATCATTAAGAAGTATATGACTATTCTTACATTAAGTGTTTAGCACAATACGTCAAATATTTATGCATTTGTAAAGCAATGTTGAAGATGTTTCACACATGTGAGGCTGATTCTTTAAGTAATTATTACTTTTTGGGGGGAGTTGAGGGGGGGGCAGAGGGAGTTACTTCTATGAAAAAATAGTATTTAGAATCTAAGAGGATCAAGAGGAATAAGGTAAATTACTTCTTATGGAAACAAATTAGTTTACTTTCTATGGATTGTTCCTGTGACAAGTAATTATTCAGATATAGAACCCAGAAAGCACACTATATACTATTCTACTACCGTACTTCCCCCCATTGCTAAACCACAGATCCTTAAATTTAGAACTCTGCAATACTAAACGTCACTGCTGTATTGAATAATTTAATATCTCGTTGAAGCATACGTATTTTAAAGTCAAATTTTTTAATTGTTTCGTGGCAAGTTCAAAACTATATTTATTTTCTTATGTATTTATCAAACCTTTTTATATTACAGAATAACATTACCGGTATCAAATATGTGACTAAGAATAATAATACTTCCTTATAATATTTCTCTCTTGATCTTTTAAATGAGCCATGCTAGTGCGTGTACGTTAGTAGTAGCAATGATGAAATATTCTTGGGTTTCCCTTCGTACGACTTCGACGAAATTTCAGGACGTTTTGATGAATGTCACTTCCATCACGTACAAGTGTCAAAACTGCAAACTAGTAATACGTTAGTTAACCACATGTTGTGCGAGTTTACAAAGTCAACACGGAATTCATCATGTGAAAGAACGTGTGAAAGCTAAGTAAAAGATCTAGCAAATGCACCCAATGATAGATTAGCGAAAGGACACTTCTATCTCAAATAAAAATCCTGATCAGTAAGAATGTACTTTCTTTAAAAACAAACTGACACTTCGGTGAAATAATGGCCTCATTAAACACTAGGACTGGGAGCAGTTCCTCAGCAATACAAATCAACATATTAAGGGTTTGGAAAGCGAGTGTCTGAATTGTAACGTATTTTAGCTGCTCTAACGGGATGGAATATCCGATATTCATATGTGCGATACACTAAGTCACTTCAACTCAAAATTATGTGTGCCTTGTAACACTATACGCCGCAGTAACAGGTTCGTCGTATTTATAAGGAGGTTGCGCACTACCTATTTAAGCTGGGCACAGGATGATCGGTTGGTTTGGGTGAGGGGACCAAAGAGCGAGGTCATCGGTCCCATCGGATTAGGAAAGGATGAGGAAGTAAGTCGGCCGTGATCTTTCAAAGAAACCATCCACCATTTTCCCGAAGCGGTTTAGAGAAATCACGGAAATCATAAATCAGGGCGACCGGACAAGGGTTTGAACCGTAGTCTTCCGGAATGCGAGTCCAGAGTGCTAACCACTGCGCCACCTCGATCGGTCTGAGCACACCTTTCCCGCGCTCGCTTTTTTGCCTTCGTTATCTCCCACATTCTATGGTGTAATAATTAACGTATACCGAGCCCTTTCAATAAATCAATGCACGAGTGGTGGAGTAATAACTGCACGACGCATATCGTTAGCGCTATCGTGTGTTCTGTGGTTGACTCGCTTGGACCTGTTGCCAGATTATTCTCCTCCGAGGTCAGTATACATTAATGCCGGACCACTAGCATCGCTTCAGGTTCATATTTTCATTTTCTATCTGCAACTGAAGGTGTAATGCGTGAACTTTGTTTCACCGCGTTATAAAAATTCAAAAATATTTCAAATTATTCTCTTTTTTTACGAAGAACAGTTTATAATACAAAATCACAAATTAACGTTCACTCAGTAACGATTACAATGGGTTCCAACGAAGTAATACAAAGCAAATACATCCACGTAAATTACTTATATCTTTGGGTCCAACTTTAAGCTAGTTAGCGATACAAGATATCAGTGTTTTCATTTAGTAGACTTTTGCGGTAGCTACAGTATTGGTCCAAACTCTCCATTTGCCCACTGTCAAGCAAAGTACAGGATGTTGCAGAAAAACGAACTCTAAAAGTGGAATGTTATTATAGGCAACACTTAAATGTCTGCCACGCGTTCCAGACAGGTCCGCCATTTGCCTAGATGGAGCAGTGGAGAGGGCCTGGGCGTGCTGTGGCTGTGAAGGCCTCTCACGAGGACGGTGGCTGTGTGTCGCTGCTGCTAGACGGGAATACCGCCGTCAGTTCGACGTTAGACGGAGTGATGCTTTACCGTCGGCACACGAAATCATGTTACGGGTGAAAAAGTATGAAGCAATGGGACGTACACTTCAGCTGAAATCGCCAGAAAGGACCAGAAGTTGTCACTCGCAGGAACGGGTAGAGGACGTTACTGGTGCGAGGATAATGCTCAACAGCTCCACAACGCCCCTTACACGGCCAGAAAGCCACAGTTTGGTGCACTGCCTCCTCAATGGCCATAACGGATCCTTTCTTTTTTCAGGACGAACATGAACTCGCGACCACAGCCACATCTCAGCGGTATACTGCAATCGGTGGCACATTCTTCGCACCTCAACTTGAACTGTTTCCTGCCAATGACTACTGGATACGGAAACGTGGTGCTACGTCTCATTGTGCTCAAATTTCAGTGGCAGCACTGCCGAAGGATTTGGCAACTACATCATTTCACGGACTAGGGACATATTGCGGCCTTCAATGCCTCCCGACTTATCGATCTCTGACTATTTCTTTTGGTAGTCTCTTAAACAAAGGGCGCAAGATAGACTCCTGTACACAACTGCCGAACTGAATGACAGCATTCACGCTGAAATCTGAATCATTCCTATAAAGTTGCTTGTGCGTCCCATAAACGATTTACAGCGAAGATTACCCGGTGGGGCAACGTAACAATGGTGGCCATCTACAAACAATCATTTCCCAAACATGAGCGGTGCGTGAAATGGTAATACGCGAGGGTTTCTTTGTTGTGATTGAAAATTTCTTACAGTATATCTCTCTAACTGTTTCGCTGTATCGAAATAGGCCCGCTTTTCTACTACACACTATATTTGTTAACAGTTACAGATTTCTCCCGAATACGCTCACAACCGCTACAACTCTCCCTACGCAATTAGTACCCCGTTTACTGTAGTCAATAATTCTTCAATTGGTGTCTCTTTCACAATCACCTCCCTACAACTATTTGTGTGTGTGTGTTTCGCACTCTGCAGACTTCTACGCCAGCTACTCTTATTGTTACGTTCTGTGAACGCAGCACTGGTCCGTTGCTAGGCAATGTTCTTTTGAACTGGTCAACCGAGTTGCCCTTCGAGCATTTAGAAGAGGCTTCGCTGCTATACATTGCCGTACTTTTGCAACCGGGTGGACACCGGGCACCTACTAATGAAGGTAAAGAACATACTTCTTCTCTGTTATACCTTATATAACCAGTGTACCGTGCTTTTCACGCTGAAAGATATGGATTACGGAAGGCCGATACGTACTTTCTTAGTCGTGAAGTAGCTGAAAATAAAAGCTCACTTGGGTGTATAAAACTGTACAAAAAGCAAAAAATTACAAAATAATTGTTTGGGTGCAGTAAAGAACGAAGATTCGTTTCTGTGACACGTGGCCAATATTCGTGGTTGGTTGACGCGCCTTTTATCGTGACGGTTCTAAACAGTTTACCATTAATTACTTTTGCGTCAACATTGTGTTTGGTTATCAAACTAACTACACTGAAAGTCTGTTGGATTAGCTCCTACTGCCTACACTGGGAAATTTTTGTGTTTTGGTGTTTAATTTATCAATCATGTATAAAGTGAAATAATCAATGCTCCCTCGAATAATGATCTATGTGAAACAGGCCGATTAAACGCCATGCCTAAAATTAGTCTAGTCTAACTTGATAGCTTATACTCCTCTTCCGCCATTTGCAATAGATGGCAGCAGCGGAAAGTGGTGGTGCGGGTAGCAGGTAGTAAGTGTCATACAATAAGCTGATGCATCTGTGAGCATAGTGCCATCAGAATATTTGTCTGTTTGTGATGGCATAATAGAGTTCATCTCGATGGAATATGTCAACTTTCGTGCGCAGTTCTAGTCGTCTGCTAGAAGTACTAATTTTCTGCGTTAACACGGAGAAATCTGCGGCAGAGGCTCATCAAATTCTGGGTAAGTTCTATGGCGAGTTACCTATTAGTGAAATAACTTGCAGAGAATGGTTTCAGTGCCTCAGAAACGGTGATTTTGACATCGAATATCGGAACGACGATGGAAGAGGAAAGATTTTCGTAGCTATTGGAACAGACGGAAACAATCACAGGAGATAGTTCTCGAAAGCAATTGATGCATTTGAGCCCAATACTGGAAGACAAATGGCCACAATACACCGACCGTCATGAAAAGGTGATTTTTTAGCATGACTATGCCACAGTTTAATGATGCCAAATTAAGAAGTGTTGAAAATACAGAACAATAGTGTAAAAGTATTTTAGCAAATAGACTTACCGAAACCAAAGATCGCGTAGGAGAGGGTACTGAAGAAAGATGGAAACGGTCAGTGAGACTGCTGAAACTATACAGGCTAGAAAGAAGCAACCGAGATCCCAGGTCTGGTTTCATGGAGATTGTAGGAGGAAGATACA
Source organism: Schistocerca cancellata (assembly GCF_023864275.1). Taxonomy (NCBI): domain Eukaryota; kingdom Metazoa; phylum Arthropoda; class Insecta; order Orthoptera; family Acrididae; genus Schistocerca; species Schistocerca cancellata. The sequence goes on along the minus strand of NC_064626.1, from coordinate 43,779,456 downwards.
AGATCGAAGAAAGGAATGAGGCAATAAAAAGAATGCCGCAGAGGAGAACAAGAATTACTGTAAAAGAACACCAGAAGAAGAGAAGTACATAAGGAATATAGGAGGAAAAAGAGAGAATTTGAAAAACGGTGGACTGATGAGTTAGAAGAGAGAAAGACTGCTCAGGAAACAAGGAAAATACATATGCTGGTGAAAGATATAAAAAAAGACCCGAACTCAGAGCAGTTACCTGTAACGATAAGGAGGGAAATCTGATTAGAGGAAAAGATCAATTTTAGACAGATGAGTGGAGTATTTTAGTGTACTGAATATAGAATCGGAAAACGAAGGCGAGGTTGATGCTAGTATCTAGAGGAGCTGCAGCAGGAAGTGAACAAAGAACAAGAGTTCCAGGTATCAGTCGACGAACCTACGCTGAAGAAGTTAACGGTAGTATCAAGACTGTTAAAAACAATAAAGCTCCGGGAGAAGACAATATTACAACAGAAATGAGAACACATGGAGGAGAAAAACTAATAAGGGTTTTGTATGAGATTATAGTGGAAAGTAAATATGGCTGCACAATGGAATACAGTAATACTCTCCCCTATGCAGAAGAAACACGACAAAGCCGACCACGCGAGTTATAGAGGAATTGCAATGCTCGATATAGTACATAATGTATGCGGAAAAATCATAGCTGGCCTTCTAAGAAGATATATCTAAGAGTACGTAGGCGACTACCAGTGTGGTTTCAGAACTAATAGACCAACTACAGATAAGATTTTTGCTATCAGCCAGACCCTTGAAAAATTTTATAACATCGATGTCCACCAGCTGTTCATTTATTTCAAACCAGCTTATGATAAAATCAAAAGGGATCAACTCTCGAATGGAATTCAAGAGGCACGCGTACCCGACAAACTTGGAAGACTAGTTCAAATGACCTGAGAAGAATAGTATCCAAAGCAAAGGTTCAGGGAGCATTATCAAAGGCACTTGAAGTTAACCGATGACTGCGGAATGGTAATGTGCTCTCCACTATTCTGTTCAATGTCACCTTGGACAGGGTAATACGAAAGACACGAAGTGGCAACACGAGGGTAACAGTATTTAATAGAGTGACGCAACGATCTTGCATATGTATATACACTGAAGAGCCAAAGAAATTGGTACACCTGCCTAAAATCGTGAAGGTTCCCCACCAGCAGAAACAAGTGCCGCAACATGACGTGGCATGGACTTGACTAATGCCTGAAGTAGTGCCGGATGGAACAGACACCATGAATCCTGCAGAGCTGCCCATAAATCCGTAATAGTACGAGAAGGCGAGATCTCTTCTGAACAGCACGTTACATGGCATCCCAGATATGGTCAATAATGATCATGTCTGGAGATTCTGGTGGCCAGCGGAAGTGCTTAAACTCAGAAGAGCGCTTCTAGAACGAAGCCACTCAGTAGCAATTCTGGACGTTTGGGGTGACGCATTGTCCTGATCAAATTGCCCAAGACTGTCGGAATGCACATTGGACATGAATGGATGCAGGTGATCAGACAGGATGCTTACGCACTTTGTCACCTGTGAGAGTCGTATCTAGACGTATCACGCACGAACACAGAACTGCACACTCTCCATACCATTACAAAGCCTCCAACAGCTTAAACAGACCGCTCTGACATGCAGAGTCCATGGATTCATGAGGTTACCTCCATACCCGTAGACGTCCATCCGCTCGATACAATTAGCAACGAGACTCATGCGGTCAGGCAACGTGTTTCCACTCATAAACAGTCCAATTTCGGTGCTGAAGGGCCATGGCGAGGTGTAACACGTTGTGTCGTGCAGTCATCAAGGGCACAGGTTGGGTCTTTGGCTCCGAAAGAACATAATCGATGATGTTTCCTTGAATGGTTCGCACGTTGACACTTGTTGATGGCCCAGCAATGAAATCTGCAGCAATTTGTGGAAGGGTTGTACTTCTGTCACACTGGACGATTCTCTTCAGTCATCGTTGGTCCCGTTCTTGTAGCATCTTTTCCCAGCCGCAGCGATGTCGGAGATTTGACCTTTTACGGGATTCCTGATATACACGGTATGCTCTTGAAATTGTCGTACAGAATAATCCTCACTTCGTTGCTACCTCGGAGATGCGTCCTATCGCTCTTCCACCGAGTATAACACCACGTTCTAAGTCACTTAAAACTTGACAGTCAGCCATTGTAGCAGCAGCAACCGGACTAACAACTACGCCAGGCACATATTGTCTTATACATGCGTTTCCGACCGCAGCGCCTTATTCTGCCTCTTTACATGTCTCTGTAACTGAATACGTATGTCTATACAAGTCTTTTATTGGTGTTTCAGTGTATGTTGATTTGTTATCCAGGAGGAAACGGGACCTGGGAGAAAAGGTTACAAAATTTAAAAGATATGGAGCGGAGATATGACTGACAATTAATCAGTCAAAGACCAAGTGTATGTTAACATCTAGGAAAAGTACGGTAAAGGAGAAATAAGCATGGCTTTGAATGGGGAGGAATATGAGCACTGTGAGAGCTTAAAATAACTTGGGCCCCCGATAACTGAGAATAATGATATGAGAGAAGAAATACATAGATGAATTGCAGCTGGTAACAGGAGTTACTTTGCATTGATTAAAGTATTAAAAGCAAGAAGCCTTAGTAGGAATCTGAAGCTGACTGTGTATCCTACAGCAGTGACACCTGTGGTGTTGTATGCTTCGGAGACTTGGACGATAAGGCAAAATGATGGGGAGTTGTTGCAGAGATAGGAAAGGAAGATACTTAGCAAAATCTACGGACCAATGGAAGATAGGGGAGCTTTGGCGAATCGGAAATAATAAGGAGATCAGAGAGGTGTATAACAAAGCAGGTATCGTGACACAAATAAAGAATAATAGACTACGTTAGTTGGGACGTACACAAAGACTGGTGGAGAACAGAACAGCCAAGAAACAGCCAAGAAAGTTTTCAAAGGAAAACCTGGGGGACGCTGTATAAGTGGCAGCCCAAGAATCACATGGCTAGACAAGGTGGAGGAGGACTTGAGAAGAATGGGAGTCAGAAGATGGAGAGCCGAGGCACCCAGCAGAGAAGATTTGGCGTAGATTGTCCAGGAGGCCAAGGCCCTACACGGGCTGTAGCACTAAGAAGTAAGCAAGTAAGTAAGATCTATGGTGATGGACATTTTAGTGAAAGTAGTTCTAGAGAATGCTTACAGCGCTTCAATAATGGTAATTTTGACGTCGGAGACCGGCATAGCGGTGGCAGTGGGAAGCTTTTCAAAGCGACTGACAGCGAGTGGAAACAGTCACAAGAGATACTTGTCGAAAGCAATTTATATTTTTGAGCGGAACACTGGAAAAGCAAACGGCCACAGAACAGCGAAAGACATGAAAAGGTGATTTTGCAGCATGACTGTGCTCCACCTACTGTCGCATAACCCGTCACAACATACCTGGAAACGTTGAAATGGGAAGTAATACCCCACTCGCCGTATTCTGCAGACATTCCTCCTTCTGACTACCACCTTTCTTGGACAGCTACACAAGGCCTAGTTGACCAGTGCTTCCGGTCATATGAGCAAGTGCAAAATTAGATCTACAACAGCACATGGTTTGTTGCGCTTGAGATCTGTAAGCGTACCTGGCGCTGTACAAACATCAGCACGCTGCGAAGGCATTTACCTGCGCCAGGGAGCACTGAACTGTGTACAGCGACATCTTCTGGCGAAAAAGTCGTTTGTAACGCTGCACACAGCAGTTCAGAGAAATATCACGCCAGTAAAAAGCTTTCCTGTGTGGTGCTGTTCGTACCGAATCGGTTATCATTGCTACAGCTCTAAAACCCGACCAGTCACGGAATACTCATGAAATTGTATGACTGTATCCCGACACATATGCGTTTAACGAGTTTAACATTATACTGAAAGTGCCTACAAACAGGAAACATCGAGGTATACAAAGTAAAAATAAAATAGATATAAAAAACAACCAAAGCAGGAAGCCAATTTATTTCAAGCGGTTTACCATTGGCGAGGAACCTGTTGCAACTAAAAGCTATTATATGAGATTGTAGCCTAATCGGATTTTGGGATTTATTTTTATTTAACATTGTTGTTTGTTACCTTCTAGTTTTTCAGAGAGCATAGAGTGCTATTTGTCGCTTATCGATTAATATCTAATTGCGTGGTATATCTGTAGTACTATATTATTTTACGAAACTGTGATGTGATATTGCAATACATTTCCCTTTATGTTTCAGTCTTGCTGAGCTGTGGCCCTACATGTTACCACTCTCTCTTTTTTTTACACATTCCAGTATTTTGTTCATTATAGTAACTTTGTAAGTCAACTGAAACTTATGTATGTCTTTTTCTTCTCTGTGTGGTACTGATTTCGTTCCACTGATCTCCTAACGAATATCTTGCTGCGGTATCATCTGTTGCTACGTGCGTCCCTCTAATGGAATACATTTGGTAATTAATTTAGGTAACTTCTCTTCGCAATTTTGGTTCCTGTTTCGGTACATATCGATAAAAATATCAGTACAGAGTCTGTTTCTGACGTATATGTAATACCGTGTCCGACATTTTGTGACTTCAGCGTGAAATACGTGCTTCTTGGAGCCATACTATCGGCTGCTTATTGAGGAACAGGTCATCCGAAGCCAGCTTTCATTTTGTTGTAGGTTTCTTCTACCGTAACCTTTTTCTTTTGCGCACGTGGCGAAGAGAATTACGATTACAAGGTAAATGGTCACATAATGTTTTATTTTGGATTAATGTACATGAAACAACTTTAATTTGCAGACGTTCATGACTCTGTATTCATTGTGTTTGATTTGTAGAGAATTGACAAAAGGAAAAAGGCGATGTTGCCTATAATGTATCGCTATAAGTTTCAGTTACAATTTAAGAAACTTGTTCCTATACTCGAGTTGAAAAACTTGTTTAGCATTAGTATTGCAATATAATTCTTTCATGTGATGTGGTGCATTTTATCATGCGTTTTTATGATAAGTTATTAATCGAACAATAATGTAGTATTATAATATGGTAACACAAACGCGTTATGGCAAGTCAAGCGCAGATGAATTGGACTTGGTTGTAACAGTTTATCTAAATGGCAATCATAGATTAAATGTATATGAACAAATATATAATGTCCCTAAGCTACATATTATGAGACATGCTGAAAAAGAGAAGAAAAACGCCAACAGGTATGTTAAAATGTTTTCCAGCAAGGCTGAAAACGAATTGGCGTGATATACTCTTACATTTCAAGAGATAATGTTCCATTTAAGCTTCTCGGACGTAATAAAACTTGCGTTAGATTTTGCAGAACGAGTCTGCTTGTCCCATAATTTCGATGTAGAAGAAGCAATGACAGACAAAAACTATGCTGAAGCTGTCCATCCAATCAAAGGTGAAGAAAATTAGAACTACAGTTCGACCTGTGAAACGGAAGTGTATCGGAGACTGCGGGAAGCGATTACAGAGACTCATTCCTAAAACACAGAAATGGTGTAGTGAGTTTTTGATGAAGACCAAATGGAAGAAGTGACCAGACGCATTAAATAAGAAAATGTGGGCTCCTGCCAAGTGTACAGGGATAGGGAACGTAGAGAAAAAGTTGTATCCCGATGCATACAAATAGTGTTGTAAGAACTAAAACTTGGAACATTTCCTTAAACATAGATTAATACGTATCTTTATGTACTGGGATATAGTTTATAAGGGAGTTACAAATTAAGAAACCAGATTCTCAATTTCTTCAGCCTGTAGATGTTTACAAAATTAAGTGTAGTGTGTTTCGTTTTCCAAGAGTTTTCCTTAAATCAGACAACGAGAACAACATCCTTCAGTTGAGGATGGCAATGTTTAAATGATTTTATAACGCAATTTTCAGTCTATAGTAAATAAAATATCACATGTGGTACAATTTAGACAACTCTCACGTACTTGATCAGGTTATTGTATGCAGTCGTAAGGATAAGATTATCTTAATAGCTACGAAATAATTTATCTCTCCTTTTGCTTAATTTCAGCAGGTTCGCTATCAATTGTACTATTTATTACAATTTCCACGATTGTAATTTCGACTTTCGATCATTTTAAAGTGGTTGAATGTGCTGAAAACACAGCAACTATCAGTAAAACGAATAAAAATAACTTAAGCCTGTGTTCACCTTATTAATGTTGACAACTGTTGTGTTCTCAGTACAAACACAATTGTGTAGTTTATCGTTTCTATTTCGGTGGTACGGAAGTCAGTAAGAAATGCGATACTGCTGTGCAGCTTACACCTACTCACAGATTACATCTGGAAAACTTATTTTTGTGTGTGAAACACATTAGCAGGTAACCTGAAACGGGACAAACAAACGTACATCTACATCTACATCTACATGCATACTGCGCAAGCCACGGTGCAGTGCGTAGCGGAGAGTACCCTCGTATTCTGTACCAATACTAGTCATCTATTTTCTGTTCCACACGCACATAGAACGAGGCGAAAACGACTGTCTGTTCACCGATGAGCCGAAACGTACGACCAAGTGCTTAACAGAGTGTCTGTTCGTCTTTGGAACGAAATACATCACTCATTCTGCGTATCAGGGATCCGGCAGTTTGTTGGTAGGTTTGTGGATGTATGTAGTAGCATCATGTATCTACCAACAAGTGATGTAACTCGCATAAATGAAAGGCCGCTGATTTACATACGTGGTGATGGGGCCAGATATCGACCCAGATGGGTTTCATGGGATTTACGTCAGGAAATTTTGGTCGTCTAGATATCTACGAGAGTCCGCTCTTCAAACCACTATAGCAAGGATATTGTTCCGAGACACGAGCAATTATACTGCTGGAGGATGCCATCGCCGGCGAGAAAGACATCAAGCGTTAAGAGATGCAGAGGAGAATGTCTCCCAAAGCGGAATACTGCTCCCACCAACCTGTGGTACACGTCTCGAGCCTCTGCTCATTTCGATGACGGTGCTTGTGGAGACGACCAGTGATTCAGTGTAACAAAAATGTGATTCACCGTAAGGGTCTACGCTTTTCTATTAATCGACTGTAGAATCACGATGGCCCCTTGCCCATTGCAATCATAATTGACGATGTCGTTGGATCAACATGCGAACATGTAGGCCTGGTCTGCTGCGGAGCTCCATGGTCAACAACATACGATGAACGGGGTGCTCCGAAGTACCTTTGCGTGCACCAGCATTCTACTCTTTCGGCAGATATGTCACAGATCATCATTTATCATACTTTATAGAACTCTCTCTCTAGTTCCTCCAGGAGAAGGAAGTCGCTTTCCCTCCAGGAAGCATCTCCGTAATACTTGCGTATTGTTCGGACCTAGCAGTGACAAATCTAGCAGCGTGTCTCTGAATTGCTTCGATGTCCTCGTTTTTAATCCGACCTGGCACGTATCCAAACCAAATAAGCAGAATTCAAGAGCAGGTCGTACCAGTGTCCTACATGCGGTCGCCTTTACGGATGAATCACACTTTCCCAAAATTCTCCCAATGAATCGAAGCTGACCATTCGCATTCCCTACCACAGTTCTCACATTCTCGTTCCATTTCACATCGCTGTGGAACGTTACGTCCAGATATTTAAACGTCAGTGTGTCAAGCAGGTCACTACTAATGCTGTATCCGAAAATTACAGGTGTGTTTTTCCTACTCATCCGTATTAACTTACATCTAGCTCTAGACGCCATTCATTACATCAACTAGAAATTTCGTCTGAGTTACTTTGTATCTTCTTACAGTCAGTCAACTTCGACACCTTCCAGTACAACACAGCTTCATCGCCAAACTGCAGATTGCTGCTCACCCTCTTCACAGATCATTTACTAATATAATAATTAACAATGGTTCTGTCTCACTTCCCTGGGGCACTCCTAACGATGCTCTTGTCTCTGATGAAAATTCGCCGTTGAGGACGACATACTGAGTCCTATTAGTCTTCGAGCCACTTGCATATCTGGGGATCTGTTCCACATGGAATCTGCCTGTTTCCCTTATCCGTAATTCGCAATATAGCATGTGAGAAAAGTGCAAGCTGAGTTTCGCACGAGCCATGCTTTCGAAAACCATGCTGACTCGTTGGCATTAGCGTCTCGATACCAAGAAAACTTATTGTATTCAAACTGCGAATACGCTCACAGATTCTGCAGCAAGCCATGTTAGAGATATTGATCTGTAATTTTGGGAGTCCTTTCGTCTGCCCCTTTTTTAGACAGTAGTCAAATTCACAAACCACCCATTAACGCGCATCTTACTCAAAACCATTTTCCATTCAACAGCAGATTAAAGCTTAACATGTTACCGTCGGCATAGCTTCATTCTCGGTATATCCCCGCTGTCTTTCTTCCGTCCACCGGGGAGTCAGTATTTCTGGCTCATAGTCAAGACTGTCCCAGATTTCCTCCAAACTACCTATTTCTTTAATTATTTCCTTAAACTCATCTACTAACTTTTCAGTAGTATTTCTTTCTCTTCCTCGGAGCAGTCATCTACATCCTCCGATATTACTCCATCACAACTAGTTGACTTCTACTACAGTTTATCATTGTTTCCATTCGAAAGGAATGAAACATTATGTGATAATTATTTAACACAATTTTTATAGCACCGGCACTACTGTAACAGCATACATTCACTTTCTTTAGTATTGGTAGTAGCAGTATTGGTATTATTAGTATTATGAGGTGCAACTCATAAGCTAGGCAAAGTTCAGCGTTAACTCTCCCAAGACAGTTTAGACATAAGAAAGGGCTGAATTCCTTGCCATTGCCTCGTAAAATAAGTATGTAAATAAATTAATTAACAAATAAATGACTTTCCTCTATAAAATATCCTATAATTGTAGTTATAGCACATAAGTTGTTAGCTGCACCCACATTTCCTTACACAGGTACATCTCGAATGATATATGTTGGTGTACAGCCACATAATCACTAGAATTCATAGGACAATCAGAGTTACAGTTAATGATCGCCAGTTTTCCATTTTCGTTATTCTTAGTTACAGAAGATCGCTATCGAACATTGTACAAATTTCGATATCAGATAAATTCATACCCTAAGCCTGGAGGTGTTATTAAATTTAGCTGCTTAGTAACAGACTTTCCGAAAGTTCGCTAGCACGTACAACTAAATACTAATTTTCGCAGAACTAGTCTTCATGGGTTTCTGCCAAAAACTGTGCTTTACAGAAACATGTGGTTATGGGTGGCTCAGTTACTTCAGTACGACAATAGCTCCTATGTTCAATAAAGAAAATCGTATCAGAGTCATTTAAAAATATTCTCAGCTCAGCTTCATTTATACTGAGGTGACAAAGGTCATGCGATAGCGATATGTACGTACACAGAGGTACAGATGGGCCCAACAACATGGCGAATGGACCGCTCAGGTTTGGCACCACGTTCTCTTCACCGATGTGTGTCGCATATGGCTTCAACCAGACAATCGACGGAGACGTGTTTGGAGACAACCCGGTCAGGCTGAACGCCTTAGACACAATGTCCAGCGAGTACAGCAAGGTGGAGGTTCCCTGCTGTTTTCGAGTGGCATTATGTGGGTCCGATGTACGCCTCTGGCGGTAACGAAAGTCGCCGAAACGGCTGTACGATACGTGAATGCCATCCTGCGACCGATAGTGCAATCATATCGGCAGCGTATTGGCGAGGCATTCGTCTTCATGTACGACAATTCGCGCCCACATCGTGCACATCTTGTGAATGACTTCCCTCGACTAGAGTGGCCAGCATGTTCTCCAGACATAAACCCTATCTAACTTGCCTGGAATAGACTGAAAAGGGCTGTTTATGGACGACGTGACCCACCAACCACTCTGAGGGTTCCACTCAGAATCGCCGTTGAGGAGTGGGACAATCTGGACCAACAGTGCCTAGATGAACTTGTGGATAGTATGCCATGACAAATACAGGGAAGCATTAATGCAAGAGGACGTGCTACTGGGTATTCGGGGTACCGCCGTGTACAGCAATCTGGAGCACCACCTCTGAAGGTGTCGCTGTCTGATTGTACAACATGCAATGTGTGGTTCTCATGAGCCATAAAAAAGTCGGAAATGATGTTTATGTCGATCTCTATTCCAATTTTCTGTGAAGGTTCGCGAACTCTCGGAACCGAGGTGAGGCAAAACTTATTTGATGTGTGTAGATAGATTACAAGTACTGGATATGGTATAACAGTTGTTTGAATAGGTTGGCCATCTACGAGAAAGTGTGTATCTCTACACGACACAACGCGAAATGATTCGTTTGGGTTGAGTGAGACATGGTGGACTGTGTCATGGGGTGCAATAATTGGGACAAGGGCCACAATATGGATACTGTTTCATTGATTCGTCGCTATGTTTAATGATGGTTTCTCCAACTGACCTGGTGTTTAAGACTGTGTTGGTCCCATTTCTCTATTCAGCAAAGGCACTAGCAGTCATGTTTATGTCCGAGATTAGCTCTAGTATAATTTTTGTGCGTAGGTTCTTTGAGGTGCAGTCGCTCATGTTTGACGTCCAACTGAAGACAGTGAGGTTCAAATGGCTCTGAACACTATGGGACTCAACTGCTGCGGTCATAAGTCCCCTAGAAGTTAGAACTACTTAAACTTAACTAACCTAAAGACATCACACACATCCATGCCCGAGGCAGGATTCGAACCTGCGACCGTAGCAGTCGCGCGGTTCCAGACTGTAGCGCCCAGAACCGCTCGGCCACACCGGCCGGCGAAGACAGTGAGGAAACATCGCTTAGTACGTCAGCTAGGGGCCGTTGCCTTCTTGTGTTGACGCACCCTGTTGGTTCCTGTACTTTCATGTAGCATTTGAACCTCTTTGTCAACCTTCCGTCGTCTTCTGACGAACACAGCTTCTCTGTCGTCTCTTTAAAAACATTCGAGTTTTTGTTTCTAATCTTCCCTCTGTCACTTAAATGCAGTAACTTACTGTGCACTTTAAGAATTATAAATTTCCTACAATTTATATCTTCGTTTAAGTAAATCATTTCAGTCTTGGTATTAACAGTTACCAATTGTGTGCAAGTTTAACTTAGTGAAGAACGTAGAGCAGCTTTGATTTGTGTCCTACGGTTTCCACCGATGGGAGGTTAATGTTGGTTTTGAGTGAAGCTGGCGAACTATAACTGGATGTACCGCATAAGAGACTTGAATACATACGCATTTGTACGCCTTGGCTGTATTGTACAATACTAAGCAAGGGAAAAATTTGAAGAAATGAAGTCCCATTATTTACATCACTAAGACTTTTAATAACTACCTGAGATTCTGGTAAAAATTAATGTAATAGCCTTGTATTGTACAAGCTCGTAATCATAGCAACACTGATAGAGAATTTTAGTGCAGGACAACCCATATTCACCAATACTGCTGTAATAATATTTAGTTCACTGTTCATTATATTTTTTTCAGAGCAGTTCCCAGAAAATTAACAAAATAGTGTAACGAAAGACGATGAGGCCAATAGCATCCGCGCATCCAAGGGAACGATGCCGTGAAGTTGATGAGTTGGACACTGGCTGCGTGCGAGTATGCCGAAGTGACGCAGCTCTGCCGTTCATGAGCTGCGGAGAGTCGAACCAAGGATTAGCGGGCACAGGACAGGAGCTGTTTGCGCCGCATCCCTGGACAAGGCGTGCTAAGCCGCTGACACCATTAACACCTGTGAGGACTGCCACGATATAAGCAAAATATGTGTCAGCACTAACTGTTTCTGGTGCTGTAATAAAACAGCGGCAACTGCATTCCAAGCTATACTGCACAGCGCTGTGACCATCAATAAAACTAAGAACATCTGGTGGGCCGACAGGACCTCCTGGGACAGGTTGCATAGTGCGGAGTAGACTCTCCTCAGTTCGCGGTGGCGGTCGTCAAGTGGTCGCCGCTGTCATCTCACTCCGGCTGTGGCTCTCAGACACTGGTTGAGCTGGCGTAAGTCACTCCTCACAAGAAGAACGAGACCCACATACCTGGCAACAGCGGTAAGTGCAATACAACTTGAGAGCAGTGTTCATTTCGATACTCAGAAATTTCAACGTCACAGCAGCTAAACGTTGTGCGAGACTGCCTGCATACACCACTTTGCAGGAGATCCTCACTGCCGCAATGGAGAATTGGCGCTACTTCAGGATGCCCCTGTCCCGATAAGACAACAGACTGAGGATCCTCTGGCACTTGTAGATGTTTCGAAACAGGTCGACATCGCCGTGGTGGAGTCGTATGTCGTCATATAGCCTACCAACCACATGAAGGTAATGGAGTCATTTTCCCTTGCGTTCGTAGCTTGCAACCAGTCCTCCACATGCGCTGTTATCGCTAGGTTCATGACGAGAACAAAAGCTGCATACAGTGTACCAGAACGTGTTCTCCGTAGGTCACACTTCTCAATGTCGACTGTGAACGGCGTCAACCCGAAAACCCTGCAGACGTCGTGATATCGCGCTACAGGTCTTAAGAGGTCTCCTCTATTCGCCATTTCAACATCGGTTACCACTCCAGGATGCCTACGTTACCTGTGATGAAAGAAAAATGTTCACCCCTTATGGTAAGCAAGATGCTTGCATTACAAAGAGATTTAATCTAAAATTAACAACATACGACTGATTAACAAAGTACACTCAGATTTGTGATAGCACTTCGAACGTAAATGAGTCACGGTTCCACAAATCAACAGGAGAACAATGGAGTAAGCATAGGCATGATTAAAAAACTCCTTCATAGTCACTATTTTCCGGCATCTGAAATCGATACAAAAGTACGACCATTGTAGCAAAACAAAACTTGACCATCCAGTACAGTTGCTGCACCTTACAGACAGCAAATAGTGAAAACTGAGAACTCGAATCACTCACGTATAAGTTGTTGTGTAGACCTACATTCAACAAAGTCAGTAAGACTGACCCTGCCGTAATATACTTATTAAATACTAGAAGTATAATTATTGTTACGCAAAACCACCTAGCAAGCTCATTGCAAAGTTTACTGTTACGAATATCCTTAAGGAGTCTTGCTTACATCTGAGACAGAGTCTGAAAGGTTTCAACATTTTGAGTAAAGCAACAAAACAAATGAAAATAAATGAGACAGTAAAGTTGGAGAGTTAGGAGAATATACTGCATCTTAATCAGGACCGTTACAGACGGCGCACTAAGTCGTTGGAGAGAGAAGTGGTGGTTGCCACTTGAAGGAGTAGTGTCGACAGTCATCAAGGTAAGCCACGCAAACCTACATCGTCTGGCTAAATAAGAATTCGTATTCCGTGTCCCCTAAACATGAGTTTATTATCCCAAATTTTATCGGAAGTTTTTTTTTTGTTGCCAATATGGTATGACAGTAAACTGATCTTCTTTGTTATCATGTTTCCTCGTTAGTGTAATGCTACCTTTATTTTATTTTCCTTCCATTTAGGTGTAGCTTTTAATAAACGTTTGTCGTGTAAACTCTAGTAGTAGCCATAGTTTTCTTCTGTTTTTTGGTATTTAAGTTAGATCTAAAAAGTTTATTTTATTATGGTGTTCATGCTCGATTGAACATACATTTTTGCGTGAAATAAGATAAGAAGAACGGATTGCTGCTCATCACACAGACGAGGCATTGAGCTGCAGACAGGCACAATGAAAAAACAGCTTAAATCCTGAGTTTCAAGACAAAGTCCTTCTTCAGAAATAGAAAATACAAACATATTCAGACAAGGACAGTCCATACAGACATGGCCACTGTCTCTGGACAGTAGGGCCTGACTCATGCTATGTCGTGATCCGGCGCCTAGGGACAGTGGTTATGTCTGTGTGAGTTGTGCTCGTGTGAATGCGTGTGTGTTACTTATTTCTGAAGAGGAATTTTTCTCTAAGGCTCAGTTTTGTAACAGTCTCTTTGATCGAACCTCTCTGTGACTCAATGCCTCCTCATGTGGTGAGCAGCAGTCTATCCTTTCCATATAGCTTATATTTTTCTATAATTTGTTCGATTCAGTGGAATATATCTATTAATTTTCTGATCGGTTTTGTAATGTTAGGGTGTTGTCTGCACACCTGTACAAGAAAGAAATATTATTAATCCATGTGAGATGGTTATAGGGAAATTAGTTCTCAGTATGGTGTAGTAAAATACTAGCTAGTGTACCAACAAGGTAGTTTCCCATTACTGAACCGTATTCTAGTACATGTAGTTGGTTACTGGACTTGAAGTAGTTATGGGAGAGTTATAACTTTAGTAAAGTAATGAAATTGGTCTACAACTATTGTGTTCATCTGACGATGCGTGAGTATATTATATTTGACAATTTCAATGGTCTCATCAACTGCTCCGTCGGTAAACATGTTGATTACGTTCAACAAAATGTTTTAAATGGTGTAGAATGACCATGTCTATAATTAGTTGTATCACTTCACTCAAACTATTCACTGTATATTGATATCTGCTGATACAGTCTTAAGTAAGTATATACACTACCTTGTTTTTTTTTTAGTCAGATTGCAGAGCTCTTATACAGTTTATTACTAGATTGGTAGGGCTGCTACGTATGTGACTTTTGGCAGTGACTGCAATGTATTTGCGGATGGGTTCATCATGGAGCAACATGTATTCTTCTATTTTGTGAAGTAACTGTTCAAAACCACTTAGAAATTTTTAATTTATTTATGGAAATGAAACTCGAAAATTCTTTTTCTACAGACTGTCTTCAACATGACTACAACTGTATTCCCTTGTCAGTTACTATTGCGTTGTTAGTGTTTATTTTCTCACAAATGGTACCGATGGTTTAGATATTGGGGAGAGTCAGATAATATCAAATGTTCATGTCTAACGTCCAAGTTGAGAATAAGTATCAGAAAACGCAACAGAAGATAAACTTGTCATTCTATGGGACAACCCCGTAAATTCACACATTCAGGAGTGTATATGTTAAAATGCGGTTGCCGTGAAATAACAATCATAGGACTAATAGGAATATTTCAAAACAATATTCATGGAATTTGTGAACTTCATTGACATGAAACTGTCTTCATTTAGTTCACACCTAAAACTACAAAAACGCAGTGACGTAACACGATGCCTGGCAGTCCCAGCGACTGCTGAAAACCGTAGGCAAGCAAATATTTTAGATGAAACATGAAGTTTTACATATTTGACGAAACATCCTGCATTGCTTTTAAAGAGAGACGGAGTTAAAAAACAAAAAATGCATCGAAAATTTCACGAATTCTCTTACAAATGTCTACTGTTGAAATACATTCCTTTGGAAGATATTCTGTTAACAAAGATAATGACATGTACAAATGATTAGGTATAACCTGTGATCAGTCAAGTTAATCGCCTTTCAATTTAAAGTACATCACATTTGACAAACATCTACCACATCTACAGGGTGAGTCAAAATTATGTGAAGAATTTTAATTTTGTTTGTTTTTTACTCCAGTTTGTTAGAACCAATGTCTGATAGACTCACACTTGAGAAGAGAAGAGCTTACTGGGAGTTGTGCTGCCGGCGAAAAAAGTGTGGCGAAGGCCTGCAGAACGATTTCCAGGTAGATGGTCACCTGCTCGTTTACCAGAAGATTTGAAGCAATTGGATTAGTAGCAGACAATTATCACAAAACTTTATTGCTGAACGTTGAGTGCATTAACTTTGTTGATCAGGTTGAGACTCTGTATAACGAAAAGTCGGAGCAAGTCTTTTTTGTCAAATAGTATTCACATAATTGTGACTCACCCTGTATGTGCTGAATACCAGTGGCATATGCTAAGGTAATAATATGTAAATTATTGGAAAAGGTTATTGACAATGAAAACTATACGTAACTTGTGCGTTATATGAAAAAATAACTGATATGGGACACTATGCACCTGAGGAAAATGTCTTCTGTAGTGCTGATACCACTGGAGATGAGTATGTATCCCAGTTCCAATTTGGAAACAAGTAAATAAGAATATTATCCACAGGAAAATTTACGACAGTCAGCCTCAATCTATTACCAATCCTTTACAGCTCTGGTCTGCTGCGCTCGTTAGATCTGCATATTCCTTCTGTCTTTCGTATCCCAATACTTAAAGAGTGTTTTTGTGGTTCACTTTTAGTAATCGGCACCTCACAGGGTATAAACTAATTCCAGAGAGTAAGCCATCCTATTAACTTTCATACAGCACACTCGTCCCCTCAGAAATGAAGGCTCCAACTCATTCTCTTCCCACAGAACTGAAATATTACGCGTCTCCTAGTTCCCCTTTTTCTCCTTTTCCGTTTACCAGTTCCCTACGGGATCGAATTTGTTACATGTGCTGAAGCTATGTTGGTGACTGTTGGTGACCAGATACCAGATACCGTCCCTGACGCGACAACTCCCCGTGGCACAGAGTCTGTGTACCTCACCTGCCTGCGTCTGGTGTACAGCTCATGTCTGAGAGCGAAAGCTTCCTTCTGAATGTTTGTGTAGCAGGTATATGACGCAGGGTGGAGGCTACAGCCCAGTATTTACACTGGGGCCGGGGGCAAGCGCATAAAAGCCACCTCTAGGCCGAGTGGCTGAAGAGCGCTCATCGTTAATCCGAGAAGAGAATTTGCGCGACACGTGTCTTCAAACACTGCTCAATGAAGAGTCTCAAAAAGTGTGTGTAGTGAATACTCAGTTGTGCTTGCTTAAATATTTGCGTTTGCCTCTTGGCAGTGCTTCCTCACCCACCATTTTTCAATGGTATTTTGAACAGCTGACTGCGCAAGGTCCAAACTGTTCAAACTATTTTGACGATTTTGTCATAGCAGGTCGTACACCTGAAGAACATTTGCAAATTTGCGTGCTTTGTTTCGTGTGTTATCTGATGCAAGACTGAAGTGTAGACTGGAAGGGTGTGATTTTATTAACCCCGAATTGAAATATCTTGGTTATGTCATAAACCGTCAAGTTGTAAAGGCTCTTTAGTCGCATTTGTTAGCTATACGAGATTTGCCTGTTCCTCGCAATGTTACAGAATTGCGATCAGTTTTAGGGAAAATGAACAATTATATTTGGTTCATACCTAATGCTGCACAAATTACAGCCCCATTGCATCGCTTACGTCGCAAGAATCTCACCTTTGTTTGGACAGTTGAGTACCAAGTAGCTTTTCAAAAACTTAAAGATGCATTGTTCAGGGATCGACAAACCATATGTATTGCAAGTTAACGCTTCCTGTTACGGCATGGGTGCCGTTCTTTCGCACAGAATTGGTGATAAAGAGAGCCCTATTCCTTTCGCAACAAATGTGTTGTCCAGAGTTCAGTGTAACTATTCACAAATTGAGAAGGACGCTTTAGCTATTGTGTATGGTGTCACCAAATTCCACCATTATTTGTATGGCACAAAATTCTACTTAATAACGGATCACAAGCTTTTTCAGTCCTTGTTTCATCCCACGAAGATGGCCTTTGTTGTTGTCTCAGTACCAGTACAAGGTTGTGTATCGTCCGACTGCTCAGCATGGTAATGCGGACGCACATTCACGTCTTCCGATTGGCCCTGATACAGATTTTGAAGCTTCTGCTCCATCTCGTTGCCACAACGATGCTCAGGTTTCAATCTTTTCCGCTGAACTATAGGAAAATTACACAGTCCACGGAACCTGATCCAGATTTGTACATTTTGCTAACATTCATTCGCACATCTTGGCCTCGTTTCATGTGTAGCATAAAGAAGTCTGTCGTGCGCCGAAACTTTGCATGTCGGCGTACCCTCGCTATACAGAAAGGGGTGATTCTTGTTCAGAATAACAGTGGACAGCCATGTGTGTTGATCCCTAAAGCTTTGCAAAAAGGAGTGTTCCAGTTACTTCACCAATGGGGATTGTTCGGACGAAACTTTCAGCGCGTCGACACTGTACTTGGCTGGGTATAGAGACCAAAAAAGAACAGATGACGTCACAGAGTGACGCATGTGCGGAAAATCAGTCCGCTACGCCACAAACATCACAATGGCAATGTGTGCACATAGACTTTGCAGGACCTTTTTGGAACACTCGTTGGTCGATTGTGGTTGACTCGTATAGCAAGTTTACTTTTGCTGTGCCAATGAACTCGACAACGTCACGTAGGTGTTGTCCTCTATTTTTCGCCTCGAAGGTGTATCTGAAGTAATAGTGTCAGACAACGGACCTCAGTTCACGTCAAATGAGTCTGAAACTTTCTGTGCACGCAATGGCATACAGCATGTAACTAGTGCACTGTTCCATCCACAGTTAAACGGCGAAATTCAACGATTTGTCGGAACCTTCAAACAGTAAATGGCCTAACTTCGCTCCGCACACACCAGGGATGAAGCATTGCAACTGTTGCTCGCCTCCTATCGTTCGCACCCACGAGGTGGACCATCGCCGCCGGAATTGCTTCACAGCCGGCGCCATCGGACACTGCTCCACCTGCTCCACCCTCCTCAGCATCCGGCGCCGAAGGAAGGCCGCAAGTATCGCTTCGCGTCGCATATTACTGTCTTTTACAGGGTGTTTAGCGGCAGCAGGTGGTGGGCGCGAGGCGAGATCGTCCGTCGACTAGGCGCTTGCATGTATCTTATTTCAGGTCCAGACGGCATGCAGCGCCGCCGTCAAAATCAACTTCGCCTCTGCCATGTGCACGGTGATCTTTCTGTGTCTCTTCCCCCACATTCATGGATCCCGCGGACAGCGCGGCCACAGCAGCCGCCAGAGACTGTCATCAATACACCATGCGACGATCCCATGGAGACGGAGCCTCCTCCGCCTTCTCTAGTCCTACCGCTGGAGCTGGATCCGCCCACACAGCAGCAGTCGATACCTTGGGCATTAGTTTATTGGCCTCTGGAGCTGGATGCGTACCCTTCTGGTTGTTTTCCGAGGGACGTTCCCACCAGAGCGCAGGCCGGACCGAGCGGTGCGAGCGGAACCGGAAGTTCGACGCCCCCCGCAGCCACAGCTTCCGGTCCAGCGCAGCGTCCACCCTCCGGCCTCCCCTGCTGTTTCCGCGCTCTCTACCCGACGACGGTCCGTCACTTGGAGGGGGGGGGGGGAATTTTCCGGCGTAACATCAAGCACCGGCACGTCGGGATTGAAACTCACAGTAGAGAAGGCTGTGAGACGACGTCAGCCAATAGTAGGCTGACTAGGGCGACACCACGATGGGAGCGGCACCTGTACGAAGAGAATGTAAGTGCTGCTCCAGCTAGCCTCGATCGTACTAGAAGAGCCGCCCTTGAAGACGAGCTGTGACATAAACTCCATAGCAGTGACTTATGACATTGTGTGATCTGCTTGCATGGAAATTGTATACATCGAAAGACATTGATTATTTGCATGTCGCCATTTGCTTGTTGCCCATCTTTGTAAAAACGCAAGTGTTGTCTATTTAACATATTGTAATAAACTCTATTAATAGGATTTGCTTGAAATCTTGTTTAGCTATCCGAGAAAGGAGATTCCTAGGGACCCTACATTACACGATTGGGCAGGATCCCAGAAATGAGATCAGTCAGGTCCTTCGGAAATTCTTCAGTCACCTTCCTTGGCACATAAGTTGATGGTCCCCATAAGAAAGCGCCTCATGCTCGGTGTTTTTCCTGCTGTAGAATGACTCTATTTGCCTCAACATTATCTCTCCACTGATAGGTATCAACATTGACCCACCATATCATATCTAGAAAGCTTTCGACAAACTCATTCTCCTTTTGTGATACAACATTGAAGTGCTCTCGATAGAATCTAGCGTTGTCCTGTTTCGTATAGGCTGTCCTGTTCCTTATACCACTGTACCCACCTCTCTTTGTTTCCTCAAACCTGCTATATTCCAAATACGAAGAGTACACTGCTGGACATTAAAACAGGGTAACAAAAAGCATAGTCAATAATTTAATTCTATTTGTAGTGCAACAGTATGTAACAGCTTGGCAGAGAAATACTGTATTAAATTTTTTCGTTGAAGATGTACAAGGTGCAGAGTGGTGTCAGGATTGCGCTTGTATTCAGGTGTCCCGCTGCTGATTATGGTGATTGTGGGTGTTATTCAGCTGGGTAGAAGAATTTCAACCAAAGGGATGCCAGTTAGTAGGTCAGGGAAGTGTGAAAGAAAGATTAATTTATCCATCCCTTTAGTTATAGCAGTTGATTTGCTGCCCTCTGCAGCGAGTGTCAGACGTCGGTCCTGGATATTAGTGAAGTGTTAAACTCAACTAGCAGCCTTCACAGACCAGCCAGTTTGCAGCGGTAATAGGCCAAGGAGAGGTGTCAATGGCGTCAGTGCTTTGCAGGTGGAGAAGTGCAAAGTCAGAGACCCCTGGGCTAGCGTCAGGCTCCTGTGGAGGCGAGGAGATGCAGGCACGATGCTGTGAGTGCGCTGAGGTAGGCAGTGTGGGCGGGAACGACAGTCGCCTGCAGAGCTAGTGTGCCAGCGAAAGACAGCAGCCGAGTGTGCACGCAGCAGGGATGCCATGACTCGTCGACTGGTCAACCTGAGGTGCGAACCCTAACCCACTGTCAGCCAGTGAGTGGTCGCCTGACAGAAGGTACCAGGTCGACACTCTGCAGCATCGGGCCTAGGTCCTGCCTGTAGCAGCCAATGTAGGTCATCTCTAGTTGTGGCAGCTAGATGAATCATATCAGGTCAGCGAGTGGCATGCAGCATTTCTCAAACTCTGATGGCAGTGGCTAATACTGCCTGGATAAAATGGGCAGCATTAATGTGAGTTTCACCCACGAACGGTTTGCTGAGGCAGCATATTTTGTTACATAGGAAAAATAATAGCCAGGTGTTGGTCCAGAACGTGTGGTAACTCTAGTCGGCCGTACTACATTCTCAATCATTCACTTCTACTGTTGAAAGGTCTCTGTTGAATTCCTTTCATGTTAATTTCTTAAATCTGTTGTCATTATGGCATAAATTCCTCTTCTAAATTTACTGTGGTGTTTCTGACCACCTGGGAGGAGACTGAGCAGTGAAACGTGTTACTTGTACACATAAACAAGAACGATCTGTCACACTACTGCACTTTAAAACACAGTTTAATTCATGTCACACAGTCTCATACGGAACCTACATCCGCTTTCTTTTATATACTGTATATGATAAGATACTGTCATCCCCCTTCTCTTCTGTGTGTGAGGATGAATGAGCAAATTTATTTCTAGTTGCATGCTTGATGGTAGCAGACAAGCCTATCTGCTAGAGAACAGTAGGACCAACGTCGGAACAGGTAGCTACGCTTTCTAAAAGCAGAAAGCTTTCTATTCCTAGTATGGTCCTGTCTGTCCCTCGTCATGTTGGTATAGGAAGCTGCCTCTCTGGCCATTTCCGTTTGTATCTGTGAAGCACCCTCAGGCAGGGACCATGGCAGTCTGTCCGTGGCGAGCATCTGAAGTGGTAAGATCTCCAGGTAAGCGCATGTCTGTTAAGTCCGTAGGACAATGGATTTCTTAAGTTCAGCCTAACTGAAAATTTAATCACCTTTATTGCAGGTTAAGCTCTGAAATATCTAATGTTATCTTAAATTGCAACGCAGTGTATTTCGAGTGTGAAGTTCAGAATATCTTCCAGTAGTTGCTTTGTCACTACTTTGTGAGTTAAGTGGAACCACGTGTTGATCAGTGACTCTAACTAAGAGCACCAATCTTAAATGCGAATGTGCGTGGGATTATAACTTCTCGTCTTGACAATATTTTTCAATATAGCAACTTTTCTTTATGTTCATCCCACGTGGGGTGTACTTTGAGAGACCAGTACCAAGTTTGACCCATCAGGTTAATAGTAATACGATAGTAACCAGTTCGAGGTTTTTCTTTTGTAAATTGCTTTTTGATCTAATTTACTTTAATGATCAAAATTATTGTGGAGTTACACTCTTTGTGTAAACCAAGTTGACCACCTGAAGCATGTGGTGTAATCATCAAAGTAGCCCTCAGCTATTCTTTTCGGGAAGATTTCACAGAGAGTTAGTATGAATTTAGTATACCAGTGAGTGGTAATTACATGACAGACAGAGGATTGCGCTACGAATGTAACTTCTTTGGGTGAAAATTGAATCGGTTGGTTGTGGTTAATTTCCTCTTGCATATGTTTCAACGTTCTTCGTGTGTTATTTTATGAATGCAGTGTTGTATGCAGTCTCCCAATCTTGGCTCCATATTTGATGTGTTCTGTAAGATTACAAACTCACATTTTCACAATCCTAAATAAGGCACCAGTTCAGTTATGAACCGAGTTTAATATGCTGAAATTTCAGTGATCAATGTTAAAATAAATTTCCAAATATAAACTGATTCATTTCTTTTTATTTAAATTCTCTTTATATATATATGTCGTATGACGATTAAAAGATTATAATTAATGTTAGTCTGGTTGGGAATTTGGTAAGCTAGACTCGATACCTGGTGAAACAGTTGTGCAGTAATGCAAGGTTAACTTCCCCACATAGCTCACAGCTTTTAACCCACTTTTATGGTCTTGAATATCAGCACCGCTTACACCTCAAAGTAATGCAACAACATTACACTGTGCCTCCACTGTTCGACCCTGATGGAGACGGTACTCCTAGAAGTATGGTAACTTTGTATATGGCAAGGCCTGAATGGTAATTTTTGCTGTGTCAGACCGGTCGATTCAGAGCTTCTTGCCAAAGAACGCCTAGGCGCCCTCCTCTGTCCTCCTACCAAGTACCTTCTTCTGTCAAGTAATGATGGCTACTGACATCAATCCGGCCACATTAAGTACAAAGAAACCGTGCCACAACAAAAGAGTGACATTCATAACACAGAGCTTCCACCTCAGATGGCAATAGTGGCTCTAAACCTGCAGTGTACGTAGCCGAAACGGAGTTGGATCACAGATGTGGGCACATCATTCCATTGTGCTTAAACTTTGTCGTGGAGGTGGTTAGTTAGTGACTAAGGCATTCCAGTAACTCTATAACTTATTACCAGGTAGTTTCTCTAGATGACACATCCCACAATAAGCTGAGTTGGGCAAGAGTTGAATATCAACGGTATCAAGGTACGTCATAATAGGATTGGCAGCCTGCAGCTTTATAGTTTCTTGTTTAGATGTAACGTCATGGGGCCACCGACCTGATAAGAAATGCAATAACTGTTGTTCATCTTATCGACTATGCGAACCAGAGCTGATCGTGTAGCGTACCCAGTGACATGCCACACCAACATGCCATGTGCAGTGTCCATATGACAGTCTCGCGCTGACTTCAGAGACTTGCGCACACGGATACGTCTCTCGGGACACAATACGTAGAGGAGAGACTCGTCTCAAGAGATGCTGTGGTGTCACTCTGGTGTCCATTGTTGCCGTTCCTCTGCTGGTGTCCCTCCCTCTGTTGCTGACATTCCGTGGCGCTCCTCTCGTCGTTGCACATCGCGTATACATTCTTGTCTTGCTGGAAGCAAGTCCATTTCCCGACTCAAGAAATGTGATGTTAGTGTACGATGCTGTAGGACCGAGCCAGTCCTCTCGCACTCTAGTCGCGCGCGATCATTGAGGCCTTTCGTGGTGTTCGGCAAAGTCACTATGATCTCATCAATTTCATATTTACGTGGAAATCGTGGCA
Organism: Schistocerca cancellata; assembly: GCF_023864275.1. Classification (NCBI taxonomy): domain Eukaryota; kingdom Metazoa; phylum Arthropoda; class Insecta; order Orthoptera; family Acrididae; genus Schistocerca; species Schistocerca cancellata. Next base: position 43,755,854 of record NC_064626.1, on the reverse strand, counting down.
TGCCAGAAAACACGTGCAGCAACATTGTGGAACTGCAGACCCGATTGGTCATGGTACTGCTGCAGTCGAATACCAGAATGTGTTGGCAGACAGTCCACGTTCTTATACAAATTACAGTAATCAACATTCACACACCATTTCTGAATAAGAAACCCCTCTGTGTAACCTTTTCTTTTATACAGAATGTGGTACAAGTACTATTCACGCCATTTGCTCGTTTCTTGCATGCCATCTTCATGTTCATGTTGTTTCACTTTTAATAGACAGCAATTTACAAACATTTCTTAATGTATTAAATTTCAAGGCACACGGTGCCATTATTATCAAACATTACTTTGTCTGAAAGACACTAACCTGTTTACCCTGAAGACGCGGATCACGCGTGTACAGGTTCGGTAGCGAGTTCTTGTTCTACCGGCCATGGCAGCTATGGTCGCTGAAATAATGCATAAACACAGGGAACGGAGAGTTACGTATCTTTCGACTGCGAAAAAATACTTGGATGACTACAGCTATGTCTGCATTCGTAAAGAACAAGGAAGAGAAAATGAGTGCATGGAGAATGGATTGGCCTGGAACAGACGTGTTGGTGACAGGTATTCATTTGTTTCCAAGCGAGAGCCACTTTAATATACTCTCCGAGGTAAAATAGAATCAACACGGACTTTTCTTCCCAGACCCGAATAAAAAGCATTACCCATTAATGTCATGAACGGGAATTCAGGGTTATAACAAAAAATTACACTTTGTCATATACATTTTCTTACCTTCACAATTTATTTGTGCATGTAGTTCGCACCATAGGCCGTATTTCTGCAAATAATTTTAGTAGATGTAATGTTCCAGTCCGCCTGAGTTTCGCGATGTTAATAATGAATTATTAAATAAAATGCGAGTGGTTTGGTTCAGGAAAAGTTCACAAGAGGAACAGAAAAAAATGGCTCTGAGCACTATGGGACTTAACTTCCGAGGTCATCAGTCCCCTACAACTTAGAACTACTTAAACCTAACTAACCTAAAGACACACCCATGCCCGAGGCAGGATTCGAACCTGCGACTGTAGCGGTCGCGCGGTTCCAGACTTTAGTGCCTAGAACCGCTCGGCCACACCAGCAGACCAGAGGAACAGAATTGCATAAGGAAGCAGAAACTGATTCATGGCATTGTGAACATACAGAAGATCACGACAGCACCCCTTGTTCTGAACAGGCTATTTGTCGTTAACTGACCGACCGAGAGTTGGCACTTTGAATGGGAGCAGCCAGAATTTGTGTTTGCATAGTACGACTGGAACGCATTGAAACATATGCATATAACCTACCAACTGAAATAATCAGGCAATCTGGACGGGACTTCCTACGTGACAAGCAACTACAAAGCATTCTTTAAAAATCTTTCATTCCATCTTATAGGAGATGTTGGGTTACAGGCCTTTCCAGCTAGTAATTGTATTCTGTGTTGTTGTGACGCCACTTATTTACGACAACTGGATGCTTATTTAATTTTGTAGAACTTTAACTGGATCTAGATGGGTAGCTGAGAGTAAGACGTTGTTCATTAAGTTTCTTTCGTGCCATGTTCCTGCATATGCCTTACGTCTGAGAGAAAAACCTCTCTGTCGATAAAAAAACCGAGGTAGAAATTCGTTGCCCGTTGTTTGTCTTACGTACGTTCATATTCTCTCAGTGGTCTTGATAATGCTATAGTGTGATTTTATAATTCGTTGGTGTAAGATACGTTTCTGTCTAATTCTGTGGAAGACGAGAAACTTTAAAATCTTGCCGCTGCAGAGAAAGTTATCTTCTGCTGTAGGAGTTGATTGAAGTAATTTTGCTCAGTAAGTTGCTCTTTTCTATATAAGGCTGCTACATTATCCCAAATACTTGTAGATGCTCTTGGTTTGTGGACAGTTTCATTGAGTTCTTTGTTTTCCAGAGGATTCTGTTGAAGTGAATTGGATACTGCTTCGAGAAAAATATAGGGGAAAATGAACTTTTGAATTTCGGAAAATTAAACGTTGTATGATAGGGCTACAAGAATGATTTTGTGAGTCTGTTGTTACGTAGTCTGTTGACCCCGAATCTGGTGATTTATTCTTTTATTCTGTGTAGTATGTTCTTGGTTTTGAGTGTTTCGTGAAGGGGGTTTGTTTGGAAGCTATACCGTAGATCTTCAGCATTGTGTTCTTGGTTTTAACTGTTTCGTGAAGGGAGTTTGTTTGGAAGCTATATCGTAGATCTTCAGCTAATTGAAGCATCCTCTGGTTAGCAGACAGAGTTTATTTTTTCGTTTCATTAGAATGTAAGAAGAGAAACTGGTAGCTCCAGTCCATGTGTTTGATATTTCGTGAGACGTACAAAATTATGTCGGCTTTCAGCTTATCTAATCTTTTCAGTCATGTCTTTCTGGCTAGTTAAGAGTTTATCTAGGCAGTTGTAGACAAGATATTTGACGTTTAGTTGTGGAGCAATTTCTTGTGCACAAAGTCGAATGTAGACTTTTGGGTTATCCTGTAGTCGGCGATTAGTAAGATTGCCATGACTGAAAAGGAAAGGTTTACTTTTTGTTGGATTAGATCAATCAGATTCTCCATTCACTGGGCTACGTTTCAAGTTTGCTGATGTAGCTGTTGACTTGTTCATTGATTGCATTCGAGGTGGGCGCATGACACCAGTAAGTGGTGTCATCTGCATATAGAACCATGTCTTCATCCCACCACCGGGGTCTTGGGATATCTGCTGTGTATATCGTCCATAACTAAGTGGATATGACGGCAGCCTGGGGCACTCGCAGTCTGGCTGTGGAGGAGGACGGTTTTTGACCCCCGTCTCGCCGTCTCGTAGTTGTACTTTTCAGTTTCAAATGCGGTAAGCTAATAATGGTACTATTGCAGGTGGGAAGTGGTGCTTTAGCACTTTGTGAAGATGTCTGTATCTTATCAAAAGCGCTTTCTGTGTCCAGAAAGAGGGTAGCAGTTGCACCTGTGAAATTGCAGACTTCCGCTGAACTACTAATTAGCCCTAATCATGGATCAGCGGGATTGTGTTTCCGAAACCAGCTTGTTCATGTGATATAATGCTTTTGTCTCTTGCAAAATGTTGTAGTATGTTGTTAACTTTGTCTTTCAAAGGCTTGTCAATTATTTATAATTATTTTTATATTTCTAAGTTTGGTTTCAAAGTCGGTTTGCTGAGTGGTGAGTTCGACACGGTTGCTTCTTTATTTCATGTAAATCACAAATTGTACAAGGTTGAATTCTTTCAGTCCAGGTATGAAAAGACTTAACGGTTTCCTTGGGGTCCAGATTTTCAATGATAACAATTCTAGTTAGAACATTCAGATCAATCATTACTGGGATCTCACCGGATTCTGTGGACATGCTGGAGTTTCATCTCGAGTTACGCCTGGAGCGTGCCTTTTAAAAACCGTCGTCGTTATGTATCTCAAGAGATTCCGTTTCATGAGGAGAATCATTTGTTTAGCAATGAGTAGCTGGTTGTTGGACGCACTGAGATTGCTGAGGCTGCTGAGATTGTCGGGGTCGGTTGGTGACTGTTGAGATTCGACCGGTGTCGTTGCGTCAGATCTGATGGTTTTCCCGCGTTTTTTGTTTAGCATGAAGAACGTTGATTCTGCATGGTGGAGATGGGATGACCTGAGCGTTCTCTTCATACAGTTTGTTTTGGACATGATTCCTGCCATATACAATTTGCTTCTTTTACTGATTTGACATTCATAGTACCTATATTTTGTCAAACAACGAAAGTATTTGCTACGTTGAGGAAAACTAAGAGATCAAATTACACTTACACCTAAAAAAAAAACAATATGAGAAAAATAAAAATCATTATACGCAACATAATGAAATCACAAATATCTCATTCTCTAGATCAGTGCTGTAAATTCACTCGACCTTGTGTTTATAAATTGACATACGGAAGCCAAAATAAAATATACATTAGAATAGACAGAAGGAATTTTCAAAACAATGTTCATACCACATCTGAATCTGACTGCCATGATATTATCTTCATTGGCTCACCGTTAAAACAACAAGCTCCACACACCAATGAAAAAGGACATGTGCTAAATGTTTTACAAGAAATAGAAAGTTTCTTATATATGATAAAACATCAAGACATTATTTTGAACGAACAGGTTGAATCAAAACAATTCATTGTAAATTTCACCAATGTCATTCTAAATGTTTCATGTTGAAACACATTCCTTTCTTTAGATAACGTGTTAACGTAGATAACACTATTTAGGAGTGAAATTATATTATCTGTGATATAGCAAAGTTAGTCATTATATTTGTATGTAAAGCACTCTGCCATTAAAACTTAAACAATAACCAAATATATGTTCTGATTGCAACTGGTATATTATCAGTTGAGATTAAATATGTCACTGGCTGACGTCTGCTATGTAAGTTGTGTGAAAAAAACAGTCGTCATGTTAACTAATGAGAAACAGCAGTCACTCGACGTAAATCTGCCTCGAAGTATATTTTGTCTTCTCTAATGCTAGTAGTGCTACTGATGGACGTTTGCTTTTGTTACTATACCAGCAATGTATAAATAAAGGAATTCTCTGTTGTTCAGTTTATGTGAGTCAACTCCAGTACCAACAGCCCTCGTGCCTCGTACTTTTCGTAATCCAACACAAAACCCGTTTTTTAATGGTTCAGTTTTAATAATCACTATCTCCCAACGGATAAAACAGACCCAGAGACCTACCCATATTTTAAACTTTAATGTAACACACTCATCACATCAAAAGTGAAAGCTCAAAATGATTCTCTTACAGCAGAACTGGAATATTCCATATCTCCTAGATCTTACATACTACACATTAGTTCCTTCCCTCTCCAGTGACTAAGTGCACCTGGATTTTCCTACTCTACCACTTTATCTGCTCCCTGAAACTGCAGCGCCCTCTTACTGTCGAGGATACCCTGCATGACGTCGGGTATGAACCTACTGATCCCGTCAGTTCCATAGTCTCATGACAGTCGAGAGATCCGATTAAACCAAACAGAATTATCCTGGAATAATAAGATGCAGTGTTGATACACTAAGATTCTGATGCTGTCGACATTCGGCAGGTACTGGTATTTGTACTTCTCGTTCGAGGCATATCTCAGTCATCTCAAAACAAATAACGTTGAAATACGGTCTGTGAATGAGGGACCCCATACTTGTTACTCAGTTATATTCAATATGCAGGTGGCTTTATTTCTATCCATGTCGTGTGTTTGCGCTGATGTGCAAACCATCCGCATGTAAAAGCACGTAGAGCACTTCAGGTAATTTGCCGTTTACCGCTTGTTGCCTTCAAGGTCAAATTTCTGCTGCTTTAACGACCATTGATGTATATTTGTTTCTTCCGTGCGAAATTACAAACAATATGGGTGGCAGTTATTTGTCATTGAATATAATTCTGTATGAAGGCACTAACCTGGTTACCAACACATGTGGTCCATTTGTCTTCGCAGTTACGGTTTAGAGTTCTTACTGCGCCTTCCTCGGCGCGTTTGGTCCCTGAAATAACATGGGTGAGGTGACAGATATGTATGCCGGGTCTGTGAGAAACGACGCAGAAAATTTGGGCTGTCTATCAATTTTACGTTGGTGATGAACGAGAAACACACTGATTAAAGCATGAAAATGAAGTAGCCTGTAGTCGACATATTGTAGGAAGGACGTAGTTTTTTAAGAAAGTAATTTTTCTTAAAGTGGCTGTCATTTCAATAGCCACTGCAGGAACCGTCGAATCAATACAGAAAGCTTAAAGCCACTCTTTTTTTCTGCTCAGTAATTTGTTTCTTTGTTTACTTCAATATTTCCTATTTTCTCAAACCGTTTGATATCAATGTTATATTTTATAGTGCTTCGTACTATACGAATTTATTATCTAACGATTATCGAGCTCAACGTAGACTCATGTACATCTCATGAGAGAAACAAAGTCGGTCAGAGAACTAACGGTTAAGGAGTCATCACTTTGAATACATGCAGTGAGAACCTCTTACTAGATCACAGAACTTGAGCGACGATTGTTACGACAGTTTTTTTATTTATTTGTTGATTATTTGTTAAGAAGTATTCGACTATTCTTACACTAAATGTTTAGTACAATATGTCAAATATTGAGTCGTTTGTAAAGTAATGTTGAAGGTGCATTATACATGGGGAAGTGATTATTTAACTAATAAGGATTCTTCGGGGTGGGGTTAAGGGGCAGAGGGGCGTTACTTCTATAAAAGACGAAAAGTATTTGGAATCTAAAATGATCAAGGGGAATAAGACAAATTACTTGTAATGGAAATAAATTAGTTTAGTTACTATGGTCCGTTACTGTAACACGCAATTACTCAGATACAGAATCCAGAAAACACGCTACATTCTCATATACTACAGTACTAACCCACACCGCTGAAACACAGATTCTTAAATTTAGAATTCTGCAACATTAAACCCCACTGCTGTAGTGAGTAATTTAATATCTCGTTGAAGAAGACGTATTTTAAAGTCACAATTTTTGTTGTTTTCTTTTGGCAGGTACAAAACGAATGTTATTCTCTTCTATATTTATCAAAGCTCTTTGTATTACAGAATAATATTATCTGTGTCGAAGATCTGGCTAAGAATAATAATACTTACTTGTATTTTTCTCCCTTGATCCTTCAGATGTGCCTCGCTAGTGTGAGAACGTCGAGATTGCGTGGGTGTCCCATACACACAGGGTGTAACGGGTATAAGTGCGTTGGTGTCTTAATAGGTACACTCATGAATATGTTGGTTGTCTTTTCTCTTCATCCTACAGTCTTCTCACATATACGTCACAAACTTTATGACTTGATGTTTTCTGCCTGGTCTTAACAACACCACTAAGTCGACTACACCTTTCGGTATAGACTAATCGTTTTGCGTCCACGTGTCCACACTTCAGCACCTGACCTGCTTCCCACGGGAAAATAAGCACTAACGGCTTTTTCTTTCCACACATACTTGGATAGTCTAACCAAAATAGAAACATATGACTTCTGTAAGCTATAATGATGAGCCTGCAAATGACTTGATGTAATGTCGTTCAATACACCCTTCGCAGTCAACAGTAGTGATATCTGCACTTACAGTCGTTACGCCCTGTATACAGCCGAGAGGTGGCCGACGCTCCCCAGGTGTGGCTTGTGGTGGGGGCGCTGACCGCCATTCCACCCTCGGTGCATTCAGTCTTGCCCAGCCTCGCGAAGCGTCAACTGCCGGGTGAGTTCTTGACGATAGTCTGATAGCAAAGGGTCGCATGCCGAGCTCAGCTAATAGCCCTCGTCCCTGTTGACGAGAGGGTCGTGTTTCTTTCTCAAATTGGAACGTATGCTTCTCGTTGAGGCTATGTTTAGCCAGTGCTGATCTGTCTTTATGCCCCAGGCATACGCATCTAATGTATTCCATCCATCGCTGCTAGATGCTGTGCTGCGTTTTTCCCTTTCTTTGACGCTGGCACGCTCAAGGAATGCCATATAAACCTGGTATTCGCAAGTGTATCTTGTCCTTTACTGAGATAAACATAGTTTTCGTTTTTCGTAGTGGTCGAAAAATGGCCAAATTTTTTTTCGGAGTTTCTCCCAGTTTTGGCTTAGGTAGCCCCACCACAGGGAATAAAGTTGAATTTCTGTTCCTCTTTCCCTTCCTCTTATTTGCGATAGGCTGTGTCATTTGTTTCCTTCAATGCACGTCAATTTTGGCAGAATACAGTCTACGTTGTTGCAGACTATCTCTGTGCCAGTGATGTCAGCTCGTTGCATGGAGGAACAGATCTAAGAGGGTCTTTTTTCCATAGACTGAATGTCCTAGGGGACCATCTGTATTGTCCTTGTTAGCACGTCCTAAACTGGAATACATCTCTTATGTTCTAGGTCCACCATCAATTGTTTGTTTTCATGGACCCTGTTGAGTCAGTCTGCTATCTCTTTGCCATTTTCCCGCAGGACGAAGGGACATCCACGTAACTTATTGGCTCTTTATTTGGAAACGTCTGCGATGAAAGTGATATCTACCGCGGAGCTAGTATGTACGTTGTCAGCGAGAGGAAATGGTTCGTCTTTTAGCCCGTTCACTACCACTGGGAAATATGTCTCGCATGATAGGCTGTCAGAGAACCACTTGCTATGTGAGAACCAGTTGAATATGCTGTATGTTACTACTATGTCTAGTATGGGACGATTGAGAGTATTAGAGATTGCCCTTGAAAGTTGTGCTGTCTCAATTATTACGTACAAATGGGAGAAATTTATCACCATTTAGTACAGAGTGGAGTTTATAGAATTTCCTGCACTCTGTGTGGCAAATTATATGTAGATCAATCAGTTAAGGCTATAACTCCTAGACTAACTGAGCGTGAAAGGAGTTGGAGACTGAGAAAGAAAGAGTTCACCTTCGCTAAACATACTCTGAATGAATGTCATCCATATGATATGAAGTGTGATATTCTCCATAAAGGAACAAAGGGGAGAAAGCTAACACTACTTGGAACTCTGGTCGTTAATAAACCACACTCAAAGAAACCTGACTTTGTCCTTAATGACCAAACACAGTTCCATTACTCATCCTTATTAAAGTTGTAGCCAGCTATCATGTCTCTCATCATTGGCTAATAAGCTTTCTGTAACTGTTGTATACCCACATTCCATAGCCTTTTTCTTCCCCTCCCTTTATTTAGTCTCATCATCACATCCACCAGTTTGTCCATATGACATATGAGTCCATGCCATTACTCATTTGTAGAACATTTCTGTTTTATACGCTCACGTTCTTTCAATATTTGAATATACTGTAATATAAGATTTATTTATTCAGAGTCTCTTTAGGTGCTTCAAAAAAATGGTTCAAATGGCCCTGAGCACTATGGGACTTAACATCTAAAGTCATCAGTCCCCTAGAACTTAGAACTACTTAAACCTAACTAACCTAAGGACATCACACACATCCATGCCCGAGGCATGATTCGAACCTGCGACCATAGCAGCCGCGCCGTTCCGGACTGAAGCGCCTAGAACCGCTCAGCCACAACGGCCGGCTGAACTTTTTTCTTTCACTTAAATGCAATAATTTATTATGTGCTTCAAGATTTATAAATTCGTGCAATTTATACCATTTCTAAGTAAATCATTTCAGTCTTTGATATTGATAATTACCAAATGCGTGAAAATTTTACATATGGAAGAAAGTGCAGCACTTTTTATTTGTTTACTATGTTTTCCACAGATGGGAGGTTACATGCTGGTTTTAAGTGAAGCTAGCCACACTATAACTGGATATACGGCACAACAGACTTGAATCCGTCTATCACTGTACTCCTTGTCTTTGTCGTGCACTACTAAGGAAGAAAAAAATGTGAAGAAGAAAGTAATACGATTTACAATATTACAGACTTTTAATAGCTATTTGTGGTTCAGGTGAAAATTAATATAATAGGAGTGTACTGTACAAGCTCATAATCATACCAAAAACGCTGTAGAATTTTAGTGTATAACAGTCAATGTTTACCAGAACTACTGTACGCTTCTTTATTCTTCAGAACACTTCCCAGAAAGTTAACAGTATACTACGGTACAAATTGTAATGAAAGACAAGAACGCCACCAACATCCTCATATCCAAGGGAACGAAGCCGTAAAGTTGATGAGTGGGTCTCTGGCTGCGGCCAGGTGGTAAAAGTGCCGCTGCTCTACCGTTCTGCGCTACGGAGAGTCGAACCCAGGAGCAGCCGGCACAGGGCAGGAACTGTCTGCGCCGCCTCCCTGGACAGCACATGTGAGGTCGCTATCACCATTAACACCTGTGACGATTGCCACGATAGAACCAAAATCTGTATCACCACTGGCTGGTTCTGCTGCTGTGTTAAGACTGCGGCAACAGCATTCCAGGATATACCGAACAGCACTGTCATCACGAATAAAGCTAGCAGTACCTGGTGCGCTGAAAGAACCTCCTGGGACAGGTGGCACAGTGCGGAGTAGACTCTCCTCAGCTTGCGGTAGCGACCTGCAAGTGGTCGCAGCTGGCATCTCACTTGGGCTGTAGCTCTCAGACACTGGTTGAGCTGGTGTAAGTCACTCCTCACAAGAAGAACGAACCCCACAAACCTGGAAACAGCTGTAGCTATTATACCACTGGAGAACAGTGATGACATATATGTCCATTTCATTCCGTACCACAGATATTCCAACGTCAGAGCAACTACATGTAGAGCGAGAAACGCTGTGTACACCACTTTGCAGGAGATCCTCACCGCCGCGCTGGAGGAATGGGGCGATTCCAGGATGCCACCGTCCCGATACGACAACAGAGTGAGGATCCTATGGTGTTTGTGGGTGTTTCTAAAAAGGTCTTCGGCGTTCGCCGTCACCATGAAGGCGCAGTGTGTCATCATGTAGGCTACCAACCACACAAAAGTGATGGAATCCTTTTTTCTCGCGTTCACAGCTTGCAACGAATTTACCGTAAGCGCTGTTATTCCCAGGCTCATGACGAGAACAACAGATGCGTACAGCGTACCAGCAGTGGTCGTGCGTAGTTCACACCTCTCAGTCTCCGCTGTGAATGGTGTCAGCCCGAGAAACCTGCAGATGGTGTGGTATGGTGTTACAGATCGTAAGAGGTCTCTTCTGTTCACCATTTCAACATCGTCTAGCACTCCGATATACCTTCGTTACCTGTGAAGGAAAAGTTCCCCAATTATAGAAAGCCAGCTGCTTGCATTACACAGAGAATTAATATAAAATTCTCGAATCACTCATAAACTGTTGAGTATGATGTGTAGGTAAATTTTGGTTGTTTGGTCGTATGTCCATTTAAAAAAATTAAGAAGACAGACCTTGCTGTAATACGTCTGTTAAATATTACAAGCATTATTATTTATTCATAATAAACACGTATCGCGCAAATTGTAGACTTTATTGTTTTCAGTATATTTAAGGAGTCTAGGTTACATTAGAGACAGAACCTGAAAGATTTAAACATTCTGGGTGAAGTAGCTAAATAAATGAAAGTAAATAAAACAGTAATGAAAGAAAATTAATTATTTTATTATGATGCTTATCGCCCCCATGAACCATGGACCTTGCTGTTGGTGGGGAGGCTTGTGTGCCTCAGCGATACAGATGGCCGTACCGTAGGTGCAACCACAACGGAGGGGTATCTGTTCAGAGGCCAGACAAACGTGTGGTTCCTGAAGAGGGGCAGCAGGCTTTTCAGTAGTTGCAGGGGCAACAGTCTGGATGATTGACTGATCTGGCCCTGTAACACTAACCAAAACGGCCTTGCTGTTGTGGTACTGCGAACGGCTGAAAGCAAGGGGAAACTACAGCCGTAATTTTTCCGAGGGCATGCAGCTTTACTGTATGATTAAATGATGATGGTGTCCTCTTGGGTAAAATATTCCGGAGGTAAAATAGTCCCCCATTCGGATCTCCGGGCGGGGACTACTCAAGAGTACGTCGTTATCAGGAGAAAGTAAACTGGCGTTCTACGGATCGGAGCGTTGAATGTCAGATCCCTTAATCGGGGAGGTAGGTTAGAAAATTTAAAAAGGGAAACGGATAGGTTACAGTTAGATATAGTGGGAATTAGTGACGTTCGGTGGCAGGAGACTTTTGTCAGATGAATACAGGGTTATAAACACAAAATCAAATAGGGGCAGCGCAGGAGTAGATTTAATAATGAATAAAAATACAGGAGTCCGGGTAAGCTACTACAAACAGCACAGTGAACGCATTATTGTGGTCAAGATAGACACCAAGCACACGCCTACTACAGTAGTACAAGTTAAATGCCAATTAGCTCTGCAGATGATGAAGAAATTGATTAAATGTATGATGAGATAAAAGAAATTATTCAGGTAGTGAAGGGAGACGAAAATATATTAGTCATGGATGACTGGAATTCGACAGAAGGAAAAGGAAGAGAAGGAAACATAGTAGATGAATACGGATTGGGGGTAAGAAATGAAACAAGAAGCTGTCTGGTAAAATTTTGCACAGAGTATAACTTAATCTTGGCTAACACTTGGTTCAAGAATCATGAAAGAAGGTTGTAAACATGGAAGAAACCTGGAGATACTAGAAGGTTTCAGATAGATTATATAATGGTAAGACAGAGATTTAGGAACCAGATTTTAAATTGTAAGACATTTCCAGGGGCAGATGTGGACTCTGACCACAATCTATTGATTATTAACTGTAGATTAAAACTGAAGAAACCGCAAAAAGGTGGAAATTTAAGGAGATGGGACCTGGATAAACTGAAAGAACGAGAGGTTGTACAGAGTTTCAGGAAGAGCATAAGATAACAATTGACAGGAATGGGGGAAAGAAATACAGTACAAGAAGAATGGGTGGCTCTGAGTAGTGAAGGAATCAGAGGATCAAGTAGGTAACAAGACGAGGGCTCCTTGCGTAAAAGAAGAGATACTAAATTTAATTGATGAAAGGAAAAAGTACAAAAATGCAGTAAGTGAAACAGGCAAAAAGGAATACAAACGTCTCAAAAATGAGATCGACAGGAAGTGCAAAATGACTAAGCAGGGATAGCTAGAGGAAAAATGTAAGGATGTAGTAGATTATCTCACGAGGGGTAAGACAGATACTGCCTACAGGAAAATAAAAGAGACCTTTGGAGAAAAGAGAACCACTTGTATGAATATCAAGAGCTCGGATGGAAACCCAATTCTAAGCAAAGAAGGGAAAGCAGAAAGGTGGAAGGAGTATATGGAGGGTTTATACAGGGGCGATGTTCTTGAGGACAATATTATGGAAATGGAAGAGGAGGTAGATGAAGATGAAATGGGAGATATGAAGAGTTTGACAGAGCACTAAAAGACCTAAGTCGAAACAAGGCCCTAGGAGTAGACAATATTCTATTAGAACTACTGACGGCCTTGGGAGAGTCAGTCCTGACAAAACTCTGCCATCTGGTGACCAAGTTATATGTGACAGGCGAAATTCCCTCAGACTTCAAGAAGAATATAATAATTCCAATCCCAAAGAAAGCAGGTGTTGACAAATGTGAAAATTACTGAACTATCAGTTTAATAAGACACAGCTGCAAAATACTAACGCGAATTCTTTACAGAGGAATGGAAGGACTGGTAGAAGTCGACCTCGGGAAAGATCAGTTTGGATTCCGTAGAAATGTTGGTACACGTGATGCAATACTGACCCTACGACTTATCTTAGAAGAAAGATTAAGGAAAGGCAAACCTACGTTTCTAGCATTTGTAGACTTAGAGAAACCTTTTGACAATGTTGACTGGAATACTCTCTTTCAAATTCTGAAGGTGGCAGGGGTCAAATACAGGGAGCGAAAGGCTATTTACAATTTATACAGAAACCAGATGGCAGCTATAAGAGTCGAGGGACATGAAAGGGAAGCAGTGGTTGTGAATGGAGTGAGACAGGGTTGTAGCCTCTCCCCGATGCTATTCAATCTGTATACTGAGCAAGCAGTAAAGGAAACAAAAGAAAAGTTCGAAGTAGGTATTAAAATCCATGGAGAAGAAATAAAAACTTTGAGGATCACCGATGACATTGTAATTCTTCAGAGACAGCAAAGGTCTTGGAAGAGCAGTTGAACGGAATGGACAGTGTCTTGAATGGTGGGTATAAGATGAACATCAACAAAAGCAAAACGAAAATAATGGAATGCAGTCGAATGAAGTCGGGTGATTCTGAGGGAATTAGGTTAGGAAATGAGACACTTAAAGTAGTAAAGGAGTTTTGCTCTTTGGGGAGCAAAATAACTGATGATGGTCGAAGTAGAGAGGATATAAAATGTATACTGGCAATGGCAAGGAAAGCGTTTCTGAAGAAGAGAAATTTGGTAACATAGAGTATAGATTTAAGTGTCAGGAAGTCGTTTCTGAAAGTATTTGTATGAAGTGTCGACATGTATGGAAGTGGAACATGGACGATAAATAGTTTGGATAAGAAGAGAATATGGTGCTACAGAAGAACGCTGAAGTTTAGATGGGTAGATCACATAACTAATGAGGAGGTATTGAATAGAATTGGGGAGAGGAGGAGTTTCTGGCACAACTTGACTCGAAGAAGGGATCGGTTGGTAGGACATGTTCTGAGGCATCAAGGGATCACGAATTTAGTACTGGAGGGCAGCGTGGAGGGTAAAAATCGTAGAGGGAGACCAAGAGATGAATACACTAAGCAGATTAAAAATGATGTAGGCTGCAGTAGGTACTGGGAGATGAAGAAGCTTGCACAGGATAAAGCAGCATGGTGAGCTGCATCAAACCAGTCTCAGGTCTGAAGACCACAACAAGATTGTGCTTATGATCTATTACAAATATGTTTTTCTATGAAAATAATGATCCAACAACGACAATATGTGAAGAATAGCTTGCTACTCACCACACATAGCAGGCATTGAGTTGCAGACCGACACAATGAAAAACAGTCTAAATACTGAGCTTTATGACGAAGTCCTTGTTCATAAACTGAAAACACACACATATTTAGACAAGCACGACTCACACAGACGTGGTCACTGCCTGTGAGTACCGGAGCCCAACTCATGCCAAACCAGGCTCCGTCGCCCAGAGACAGACGCCACGTCTGTGTGAGTTGTTCTTGTGTGAATGTGTGTGTGTTTTCTACTCCAGAAGAATTCAATATTTTAGCAGAGTTTTTGAGTGAGCCTCTTCTTCATGCTGTGAGTAGCAATATATCGTCTCCATATTGTTAATATGTTTGAGTAATTTATTCCATTCAGTGGAATATATCTATTTATTTTTGTGATTGGTCTTGTAATATTAGTATCTCATCTACATACCTGTAGAAATATTTAATTTTTTAAATCCATTTGAGATGGTTATAACGAAATTAGTTATCTGGATGTTGTAGTAAAGTATTAGCCATTGTACCAGCAATGTAATTTTCCATTACTAAATCTGATTCTAGTACATGGATGGTTCATAGATCTTGGAATAATTGTGGGAGTGTTAGAATTCTCGTAAAGTAATAAAATTCGTCCATAACTATTGCATTTGTATTATGATGTGCGGGTATATGGTCTCATCAACTGTTCTGTTGGTGTACACGTTGATTTCTTCCATCAAAATATGTTTTAAATGGTCTAGGATGTTGGCATCTGAATAAGTATATAAATCACTTATTTTAGTCAGAATGCAAGGCTGTTTATGCCGTTTATTACTGGAATGACAGGGTTTGTCTCTTTATGGATATTTGGTAGTGACTGCAATTTATTTGCATATGTGCTACCATGGGGCGAAACGTTTTTTCCCTTCTGTCAAGTGGATGTTCAGTATTATTTATGGATTTTTCATCACGACAGACACTAGCTCGTTGGCTGTTTTTTATACAAATGCTGTTATTTTTGTTGGACACTTAAAGATTTTTTTTTGTAGAGACTATCTTGACTACTACTGAATTCCTTTCTTCAGTTCCTACCGAATGGCTAGTGTTCATTATTTCACAAATGGTACCAGTGTTTCAATATTGACGAAATTATCGGATAATATAAAATGTTCATGTCGAAAGTTCAAGCTGGGAATAAGCATCACACCAGAACAGAAAGTTGTCACTCCCTACAACAATGCTAAAAAGTCAACCATTCAGGAGTGTATAAGTTCAAATGGAAAATGTGAACGTCACTGACATGAAAGTGTCTTCAAAACATTCAGCTAGAGACATAACACAGTACCTGTCAGTCCCAACCTTTGTTCAAAAAACTTAGCCAACTAGATGTTTTAGATTAAATATGTAGGTTCACATACTTGAGAAAATATCCTGACGTGTAATAAATGAAATGACGCTACTTCAGAGACTTCTCTGGTCTCAAACAGTTATGATTTTACGTACACAGACTGAGGAGGCAAGTAAAAATTTGTATCAAGGTCAGGAATCGAATCCGGGTCTCCTGCTTATTAGGCAGGTGCGTTAACCACTACGCCAAATTTTCACTCGCCGCTTCAGTGAGTAAGTTATTGACAAAGGTCTTTGGAATGTGCTGAAAAGAGTATATGTAACTTACATGTTGCATGAAAAGTAACTGGTATGGAACAGTATACACCATAGGTAAACGTATTCTACAGTGCTGATACTGCTGATGAGTGGTATGTGTCCCAATTGCAGTCTGGAAATAAATAAGAATATTATGTATAGGACAATTTATGAAGGTCACCCTCATTCTATAACCGATCCTTGACAAGTGCCCTTATTGTATCCGCACATTCAACTTATCTTTCGTATCCCAACACTTAACAGACTTTTTCGAGTTGAGGTTTAATAACCTTAGAGGGTATAAAGTGATCCCAGTGAGCAACCCATCTTACTAAATTTAATGTAGCACACGCGTCCCATAGGAAGTGAAGGCTCCGACTCATTCTCTTCCCACAGAACTGAAATATTATGTACCTCCTAGTTCTTTTTCACTTTTGCGTTTTATCACTCCCCTACAGTATCGACATCGTTATATGCGCTGAAGCAATCTTAGTGGCTGCTGGTGACAAGATTGACTTCCTGACTGCATCGCTCCCTATGGGACAGAATCTGCGTGCCAGATCTGTCTGCATCTATTGCACAGCTCATGTTTAAGTGCGAGAACATTCTTCTGAATGCTTACGTTGCAGGTATCTGACTCAGGACGGAAGCTACAGCTCAACATTTACACAGATGGATGTGGAAAGCCACCTCTAGGGTGGCTGGCCAAAGAGCGCTCATAGTTAATCCGTTAGCAGAAGTCCATCTGAGACAGGGTCACCTCCCGGAATCCCTAAATGGTGCGTTAACGCACTAAATTATCTGAGCGGGTATGTATCTCCTAGTTACTACATGCCAGGTATCAGTTATTCCCAGCATATGTATCGTAGATACTTTTTCAAGCAACATTGCTCCCAACATTTTCCTAATCATGATTCCTTACCCATAGCTTCCAGCAGCCCCGCAGTCAACAGGTAGTTATGAAAGCTTTCAGGAATAAGTGTAACAAAAAAAATATGTTTAGGCAGCGTGAAATTCGAAGAATGTAGAGGGTGAAACGCCTCCTGTTCGACAAATTTATCACTTCTGGATTCCCTCAATTCCATCATCTAAGGAATTTTGTGACTAAGAAAATGTTTGTGAAGGTCAGAGTCGGATATTCTATAGAATTTGATTTACTCCCTTAGAGGCACAGAATGTATTCGTTAACTTAATATGGAGGTCATCCAAGATAAGTACTTTTTTGACCCAAAAATAACTTTTATAGTCAAGTGGAGAACCTTTCATATTAAGTCCATCGCTATGGGTACTCATATAAATACTGAAAATAGTGTCCATTTCCAGTCAGCATGATTCCCTGCTGCATACTATGAAAGTCAGGTAATTCGTTCTCATTTTCTCACCTCACTGTTTCTGTTACTAACCATTTGGGTGCTTATCACTGTCGGTGTACATCAGTACGTTTATCACATCGTGTTTCCTGACTTTAAGTTACTCATATTCAAACCATGGCAATCACGACCACTAAAATTGAAAATCTGAAAGTGATTCGTGTTCCGTACTTCTCATGAAAAAGTTAGATGTACTCTACACCACTCACATAAAGTCAAGACAACGGTATTTAAATATAATTTGTAGTATGAATTACATTGCTGTAACGACTTGTGAAGAAACTGACGCTTGGAGAAAGTTACATCAACAAACAAGTTGCAGAGTAGAGATAAATAAAAGTAGAAGATAGAATTCCGTGCCAAGAATAACTGTTCCTTAATTTTATAGCTGATGAGAGTTTTAATAATAACTGTTGCTTAGTAAATGTATAGGGAAAAAAACAACCCAAACAAAATAAAGTAGTGGAAGGGAAGTATGGTCGAATCTCGTTAGGTATTAAGAACTAACTGTGTCATGACTGTAGCCCACATACAAAAATAACATCCCTGGGCATTAAAAATGCAGTGACAAGAGGAATACAAGGTAGCAGAATTGTAATTGTTGTGCACGTACAATCTACCAGGAGAATATCTACGTGATTTGGAGACATGCAAGATGTGACATGTAGAAGATACAGCTGCATCCTCTAACAGCAACATTAGCTCAAAATCGGCAGAGTACCGATTCGAACAGAACTTTGAAGACAGATATAGGTATTTCAGAAATGTAGCAATGGGCATGTACGAACCAGAAAGTCACTGGTATGAGCAGTGTCAGGTTTCACCTGATACAGTTGTGCTTACTGTGTATGTTCAATGTCACCCCTGGGGAAGGGGGGCGGGAGGGGACAGGATGGGGGTGGAGGTCAGGCACTTGTGTCATCATGTTCTTGGTCAATAGTCTCATGACTCCACTGTTCTTGGAGAATAGGGCTCATTTGGTTGTGGGTCCTATATGTACTAATAAATAGTCAGAAGACTGAGAAGCGACTCTTCTCAATGTTTTTAGAATCAGGGTCTCATGTGCTCGACTGACAACACACTAGTGTTGAGCAAGTTGAGCAATGAAGACTTTAACAGTTGTATTTGTATTTAAAATCTATCAGAAAAGTGTTTTCACAGACCTCTGGTAGGACCATAACATGACTAGTTGGTAGCAACTCTTTTAATTTTTCAATTGTTGTTTGACCTTTTTGCTGTTCATTGAAACTGCAAATCTTCATTCATCACGTGAGTGAGTGATCATGGCATAATAGGAAAACTCAGCGTGAACCTCCTACAGTAATTTGCTAAACTTGAAAACCACTTTATCTTCTTAGTCAATGGAAAAACTGGAAAATTTCACACAGCCTTCACTAACCTGTTCTCCACACTCTCTAATTACATGTTCCAAATACTTCACTTGCTTCAATGCAAAATGTGCCACTTCTATCCTTAATATGAGGCATGAAGAATGGACGTTTTAAAAACTTCCTTCTGTCATTGAGCTTTTTGCTTTATATCCTTTGCAAATTCAGTAATGTCATCGAGATACACTATACACTTCTATCGCCTCAATCTTCTGAAAACTCGATCCAACACTCATTGAAATGTGACTGATAATTTTCTGAAACAAATGGCTTTCACCGACACTGGGAATAACCGAAAGTAGTTACAAATACTGTTTTTCCTGCCCTACATTTACTTGATAATATCCACGTGGAAAAATATTTTCATTGTGCAAAGTACCCTATTTTTTTCCATAGTATTTGGGACTGGAAATCTGTCTGTAATCGTACATGTATTCAGATACCTGTAACAAAAGGAGAAGTGATATTTCCTTTTCTATCTGAAGACATCTTAGACACCCTTACGAATGGTGTACCCTATGGACTTGTGCTTTCCTCGGTGATTGCTGGTGAACAACCCTAGCATTACTAGCTATAGGTGTTGTAACCTGTATGGCTTATGATGCATAGGTGATTGGGTTCAGACAGGTCACCTATGATTCGCCAGAGTTGCTGATAATGGACCTAAAGGATTAAATAGCCCCTTGAATTCCACAAATTATTTTTCGGTAAGTACTTTTTGCAACCGTTCAGAATCTACCACTTGTATGCATAATGCATTTATATCGGCGGCTTGCCCATGGATGTAGTTTGAACTTATCCTGTCTAGATCATTCTTGTCTAGGACATCCAAATTGGCAGTCAATAATATTTAGAGAGCTTTGAGGCTTCGGCATCAAAATTATCTACGTTGATCAGCATTACTTGTTCACCATTTGTTTCACCTACACACTTCTGCATATGAAACACTGCTAAGTACCCAGCTCATTGTTCTTCTACAATGTTTCTATCACACACAATAACTTTGCAAGTAATTCTGTTCCTACATTCACCAGAAGTAGCTTCCTTGTACGTTGTGGTACATTATCACATAAACTGAGTCTTAATAACTTCGCAAGTAATGTAATTCGTTTGTCCTTCATGACAGATGAGCCTTGCAAAAATACATCATTGAGAACAGTTTCCTCTAGTACGAACAAAGGTCCCCAATGCCCGCTATGATTTTCAAATGTCAGCTTCAGCATGGTGCTTATAAATGTAAATGTAATTGCAGAGTACCCTCCACTTGTATGGGACAACACGTCTTGCTCCCCAATTCCCGAATTTTTGTACTACAATATAAGAACTTAACGTTGCAGATCCTTGTGATTGAACGTTATTCCACCCACACCACATAACCTATAGGGTGGAAGGTTTAACTACCTGTAGACTTGCCACAGACATACGGACCTTCTGTCTCCCTTGCCAATCAAGAAACATTTCCTTCTACACAGGTTTCTTGTAGCATCAAATATAACTGGGAACGCGGTTCAGTGGGTTCAAAGTTGCCATTACATTTAACAGTTGATTATCTGCATTTCATATTCTACCATCATACTACTTACTCCTGCAGTCCAACTCCTGGTTTTCTACTTTCCCACATTTCTTACACTATAGCTGGCTACACTCCGTTCACATTTGACCTAACAGTCTAATGTAATGGAAATTCACATCAGTAGAGGATACACTACTCCTATTGAGGACCTTAATTGCTATACGTCTTTCTTCCAATATACTGAGTTCACGAAGAGAATCAGCCAGGTTCTTCAGAAATTCTTTACTGACCTTCCATCGCACATTAGGTGGCAGTCCCCATTAGGGAGCCTCTATTGCACTGTGTTCAGCTTCCTGTAGAACGATTTCATTTGCTCAACATTGTCGCTTCGTTTGCTGCGACACACTTTCAGTCTTCATACTACCCATTCTATAGATTATTTAGGTCGTAAATGCAGACAGGATTGAAATATATGATGCCAAAACTTCAAGCAATATTCTCAGCTTACATTGGGTTTGGCTTAGTATAAGTATAGTTTATTGATTACCCTTTGTGTTGAATTATCACAGCGATAGGACTAATGATTCTTACAAATATTGACAAAACCGTGCACCACATTAGCTAGCATGTACTCCCAGTAAACTATCAAAGCTTTTTTTAAGTTCTGCCACTTGTGTTGGATGTTAAAAGCTCTGCAATAGCTAAACTTCATGAAATTATTTTAAGCTGAGTCTATGCTAAGTCTAACATATGGCCGGCCGAAGTGGCCGTGCGGTTAAAGGCGCTGCAGTCTGGAACCGCAAGACCGCTACGGTTGCAGGTTCGAATCCTGCCTCGGGCATGGATGTTTGTATTGTCCTTAGGTTAGTTAGGTTTAACTAGTTCTAAGTTCTAGGGGACTACTGACCTCAGCAGTTGAGTCCCATAGTGCTCAGAGCCATTTGAACCATTTTCTAACATATGTGCCAATATTATTACACGTCCAAATACTCACTGACTAATGGAAATATTCTGTGTTGCATCTGCCCAACTTGCAAGTATTCTTACAACTTGAAAATGCGTACAGACTCAAAAAAATATGCTAATTTGAGTATGACCAACTTTCAAGAATTATTGGAAGTTCGAAATACTCTCTCGCAGGCGAGAGTATTGTAAATGCACATGATTTGTTCCTAAAAAATTTTCTACGTTTTCCGCGATCACCACGCTGATAATTTCACAAGTTTACAAAATTTTACTCGGAAGATTACAAACACATTCAGATCGCGACTCACTCACTTCTGATTTATAAATACGTCTCCACTGCTACAGACCTCCAGAACGACTGTTCCTGACCATGATGGCCACCGCGTATTTAAGCCCTCAGAGCGTCCTTCCAAAAGATCTCGTACAAAGCTGACCATACATTTTACCAAACATATATCGTATACTACACATATACATATGACTTGCCAGACTGAACTTAATTTCTGTCACCTTTAAGATAATGTACGTCGCTTTCTGTTGAGTCTTTTAGATTCCTCATAAGCTACAGTAATGCCATTGTTACCAATGTTCTACGATGTCTTACTATGTGAAAATTATAAATTTATAGGAGTTAATAGATTTACAGATAAGCAGAGTAGCTTAATTTATTACACTGCAACTACTTTCGTCACTTTATTACTTGTTTTGTGTAAAACTGAGCTTTTAATAGTAGAGAATACATAGACTGTCATATGGTTTAAATTATCTTGTATTCTTCTGATACTCTCTGACGGAGCTCTTCAGACTCTATCCATTGAGACATAGTTTATTCATTTCAGCCAAGACTTTGATAAGATACGAGTATTAATTTAAAATTTCATATTATCTGCAACACTCAGATAATTCATAAGTCAGAAACTACTTGTCTGCTTCTGTAAGTGTGTTTAAGTACGTTATAGCTGTCTTGGATCAGGTTTTACGGGATATTGGTCTATTTAGTAAGTACGGTAGTCTCTCGTTACCACCATGGTGGCTAGAACGTCACGTTCCTCTCCAGTGCACTTGGGTTTTCCCAGTCTATCTATTTATCTGCTCCCTGAAACTGCAGCGCCCTACCACCGTCGAGGATACCCAGCATGAAGTCGGGTATGAACCTAACAGTTCCATAGACTCATGAGAGTCGAAGGATTGCGATTAATGCTAACAGCAGTATTCTGGAACAATAAGATGCAGTCTTGTTAAACCAAGATTCTGATGCTGTCGACATTCGGTGATAATGATGATGATGACTATTAATGGCGGAGGGTCCTAAACAGCTAGGTCGTCAGCGCCCTTGCATTAATGTTATTCCGAAGAAGATTTTCATAATCTATGGAAGGAGATGAATAACCTGGAAAACTACGTTTAAACCCACCACAGGACATTTAAAGCAACCCCAAAATGTTGAGGTTCAGAAAAGCCCGTAATAGAACCCCAGCGAGACACAGCGGGATAACTAAATAAAATCGAGGAAAAAATACCTGAAAAGATGCTGTTAAAAAGGGGACAAATAAATGTGGCTGGATGACGACTTAGAAATAATACGTGACCCAGCCACTTTGTTACACATTAAGATCTCACACTAGGTATTTTGGGAAGAATTCCGGACACCACGCAAATTTTAAGACATGAATAACACTAGCCTCGTTATCAGCTAAAACACAGGGAAGATCCTGTGAGAGACCCAGTTCAACCCTCAGTTTGTCATACAAAACACACACAGTTAAAAGACGTCATACTGACAGTTGTGCCCCTCATCTCTCACATACTGGGGGCTCCTCCCGACGTAAGAGGAAGCCGTGTGTCAATCGACAATGTCCCACTCTAAGCTGAGTATGGACTACTTCTTCACACCGTCGCGAGCGGAAGGGGGATATCCATGGTCGCACTGAAGTCTTGATGGAACATAGATTACTGTTCCTCACTTCCAGCCACTGGGACTCCCACCAACATATGGCCTTCCTCGTCACAAATGAAGTGACAGCCCGCAGAGGGACTGAACAGAGGGCAGGAGGAGGAGGGGTGGAAGCATCCTAAGCAGCAGCATCAGCGAGTTCGTTTCTCTGAAACCCAGCAAAAAATGACTTCCTTGTTTTGCCTTCACAGGTGAAGGAGAGCGACTTGCACTTGTTGCACCATTCGATCTGATGGGTACATCTGTCCAACAGCGAGGAGAGCACGGTGAGAGTCGAAGCAGATTATAAATTTTTTGGCACGACGCCGTCTCCATTGCCCTCAGGATAGCAAACAGTTACGCGTAGTAAACTGAAAACTGCTCTTGCAGCCCTGTCCTGACGACAATGTCGGGGAACACGATGGAACAACCGAAAACATCTCCCTGTTTAGAACCATTCGTGTAGACGGTAATAAAATCTGGGTGGCTACGTAAATTATCATTAAATTTTAATTTTAAAACCACGGTCTGGGTACAATGCTTCTTGTAAGCAGTCAGTTCTGAAAGCAATCAGGGCCTCGGTAGTAGTCAGGGGGAAACCCTACACCACCCCTGGCTTTCGACCTGAATGCACTCCACCTGTAAAACTGAACACTCTCTTTTTTGCACGGATCCCAAATGGCCGTTTTGCTTGTGGTCGATGATCGAACAGCCGTTCCAGTGGCGGCTGGACAAAGTATCTGGGTGCTGGCGACGTAGGAACGGACAGTGCCCTGTATGCTTGGCGTACCACGAGAAGGAGACGTCGAATAGACAGCGGAGGCTGACCAGCCTCCGCACGCAAACTAACAACAGGGCTCGAGCGACAGGCCCCTGTTGACAGCCTAATACCCTCTTGGTGAACTGTATCCAGCATTTTAAGGGATGAAGGCCTCACTAACTCATAAACCTGGCATCCGTATTCAAGCCAGGGTCGGACAAACGCCTTATAGAGTTGGAGCAGACGCGCTCTGTCGGCTCCCGAAGGCCTATGACTGACACTTTTAAGGATGTTTGAGGCCTTGAGACAGCTCAGTTTCAGTTCTTTAAGGTGTGGCAACCATGTGAACTTCTCATCAAAGATACGACGCAGACACTTCACTTCTCCCGGTAAAACTGAGAACAGTGTTCCCCTGTTTTAAAAAGGGGGGGGGAAAATACCGCGGGAACGATTTTAATCAACACAGTCTGTTTTCTATAATGAGAATTTAAAACCTGTGGTGCAAGACCATTCCTCCGACCGGCTGATCGTCAGTTGCAATTGCCGAGTAGCCGTGGTGAGGCTGGAGGATGCACAGAAGATGGAGAAGTCGTCCACAAACAAGGAACACAGTACTGGACGTCGCACTGTGGTTGTAATACTATTGATTGCGATGGCGAAAGCAGTGACACTTAAAACAGTCCCCTGAGGGACACCATTCACGTGCTTAAAACACTCAGACAGGACATTGCCAACCCTGTATCTAAAATAACTGTCTGAGAGAATGGACAGTATGAAGGTAGGTAGACACCCACAGAATCAACACTAACGGGGCTGCGACAAAATATTAAGCCATCAGGTAGGGTCGTAGGCCTTTTCCAAATCGAAGAAAACACCGATAAGGTGTCGCTTACGAAGGAAAGCTTGTTGAACTGCAGCTTCGAGCAGGGTCAGGTTATCGAAAGTGTAGCGATACCTTCTGAACCCACACTGGGAGCGACTGAGTACGGACCTGGTTTCCAGAAACCACACTAGTCCCCGACTGACCATACGCTCCAGTGTCTTTCCTATGCAGCTCGTTAGGCAAACACTAATATAACTACCAAGGTCTGTCCGACCCTTTCCTGGTTTTAAAATTGGGATTAAAATACAGTCCTTCCAAGAGTTGGGAAAGTCGCCAGTTATCAAAATTTTATTGGAGAGCTGAAGGAGGACTCCCTTCGACTGTCAGTCCAACTGCTGCAACATGCTGTAGGTTATCAGGACGCTTCCAGGGTTCGTATCACAAGCAACTGACAATGCAGAATCCAGCTCCCACAGAGATGAAGACTGGTTGTATTCTTCCATAATGGTGGAACTGAAATCAAGATCGGCCTTCTCCCGTGCCTCCCGATATCGACAGAAGTGTAATCCTGGCTGGAATCGTCGGTAATGGATTTATATGATTCAGCTATTGTCAGAGCTATATTCTTTGTTTATGTTACAACAGACTCGAGTATTCGTACAGCTGCTATTGGCAGGCGAGAGTTGTGCCTTGAGATCCTCCTAATGGCATCCCATACTTTACATGTGTGTGTGGACCTATTGATGTAGTTCAGGAACTCTTGCCAAGACCTCTGTTGCTCTCCCGAATTATTCTCCTTGCCTTTGCATGCGCCATTCGAAAGTTTGCAAGATTATCATCTGTAAGGCATCGACTAAATCTGCACATTGCTGCCCTCCTGATTGCAAAACGGCACTCATCGTCCCACTAAGGGACAGGTCACTTCCTAGGCTTTTTCGCAGACTTTGGAATGGATGCATCAATAGCATGGTGAATCACAGCTGTAATGCGATCCACCCAGTCATGGATGTCGTCACTTTGCTCTAAAACACCTAACTACCTGCAAAGCATCCAGTTAGCCTTTCTGCACAACCATCTCGGTGGCTTTCTTTCAGGATCTTCTCCACCACGCAGATGGATCCAGATAAGGATATGGTCACTACCAGGAAGGTCATCGTCCACTGCCCACTGATCAGTGTCTCCAAGTGCAGGCGAGCAGAAGGAGAGGTCTATGGCCGTAGACGAACCTGTAGTGCTGCTGTAGTCGGTAACTTGACCCATATTCAACAGTGTGAGATCTGTTGTGTGCAGTAGATCCTCAAGTGACCGACGCTTTGGGCAAGTGGTGTGAGAACTCCATAGTGCACTGTGTGCATTGAAATCCCCTAAAACGAGGAATGGGTGGAGGAGTTCATCAAGGAGATGTGAGGACCCCACTGTCAAGAGGCTTATGAGGTGGTAGGTACAAAGACCACACAGTAAAGTCAATATGGGCCACTATCCGAACAGCAACCGCTTGTAGTATTGTTGTTAAGGAAATAGGTGAGGAGTGAAATGTGTCCTTTACAAACACTGCAGCCCCACCTTTTGTCCTATCGCCAGAAAGGTCTTCTTTTCTGTAAGGGTGATACCCTCCAAGTACAGGTGTGTCAGTCTAGTTAAAATGAGTCTCTTGAAGGCAAAGGCAAAAGGGGCTGTCCTGTACAAGGAGTGTCAATTCCTCCAGATGAGTCCTGTTTCCATTGATATAACATTGGAGTACGGGAGCCATTTCATCAATTTGGTCTTGATTTACCCCTGTCGTTGCGCGGAGGTGGTGAGGCGCTTGTAGAGCGATGCAGGGTGGTGGGGCTGACTTTGTCTGATGATGAGGCATCAAAATCCATGGTGTCCTCATCATCAGTCAGACATGCCAGAATGACATCTGATGGCGCCAGGGTCATCTTTTGACCTGAATGTTGAGTTCCTTTCCCAGTAAGGATGAGGGGGAAGGGGGGTGGTGAGAGTCACCTTTCTTTGAAGAAAGTTGCCGTTGAGAGGCACTCTGCTTTTAGGGTTCCTTTGGGCTGCACCCTGCGAAAGCATTGCTTGTGTCTTCCATTGTAGCTGCCTGGATCGCTATGTCTTCACTCGGATTTGGCTCATGCAAGTGCAAGTACAGGTGCTAGTGGTGGATAATGGTACACTGGATGTCGTTTGAGTCGAAGCGTCGACCTTAATGACAGGTTTCTGCTGTATAAGATTTGGCAAAGACAGGGGGTTTCATTGCCTGATAGTCCTTTTTGGCTTTTGCGTAGGGGATCCGCTTGGTCACTGATTTCCTTAGTTTTGCGCTCTTCTGCAAAAACAGGGCAGGCTCGGATCCAGATTGGGTGGCTCCCAGAGCAGTTAACGCAGACTGCTGGAGACGGATAGTCAGTCCGAGCTTCGTGGGCTGCCTTTCCACACTTCCCACAAGTCGCTTCGCATCTGTAACTTAGCGTTGTATGGCCAAAACACTGGCATTTGAAGTCTAACATAGGGTTAGGTACATAGGACCAAACCCTAAGTCGGAGTAAAAAACCTGTCATGATGTGTCCAGGTAGCGTTAGAGAATTGAAGGTCACAATAAAAGTGGCAGTCTTCTCAGTCTCTCCATTGTTCCTGCGTGTCTTTCGTCCCACATCTATGATACCTTGTGGTGCCCATTCTGGTTTCAGTTCAGCAACGTCTATGTCCATAATATCACCATAGGTTACCACACCTTTGCTGGAGTTAAGGGAGTTATGCAGCTCAACAATGATGTCGTACTCTCCCAATTTCTTTGACTTCATAAGAAGTTCCACCTGCTTTGCCTGGTTAGTCTCGACAAGCAAGGAACCATTTCGCAACCGTTTAATAGCCAGCCAACCCTTCTAAGCCTTTATGGATATAGGAGGGGGACACTTTTCCAAACGCCCCTTCCTTCCTTTTGATCACTACAAAGACGTTGGGATTCATGACTCCTTGAGCCCCATTACTGATAAAAAGTTGATCATCAGGAGGACTAACCTCCCTCAATCTGTTTGATGAATGGGTGAGAGAACTCCCAGGCGGTAGACCCTACCCGCTGGGAAGAGGAAAAGAAGATTTCGAGGGTTCCATTTTGGTCCCACGAGCAGCTAGGGAAATAAGGGTCCACTCAGACAGAGCCCCGCGTTCCTGAATATGCCTTATACGACTGAGGCGCGGCGGCGTCCCCAGAGGTTGCCCGCTAACGACTGTTCCACCTCAACAGCCATGCATCTCACCAGCGAGCAGTACACCTAGAGATGGACATTTTTTTTTTATAGCGGTTTATTCCATCCTCGCGATCCGGGCAGTGAAGCCAAGATCCCCATTCCCTGAGACACACAACGTTCCACCGCCGCGCCACACGATGGTCGCTGAAGCGTGCCCAGAGCTAGCGGTGGCAGGGGACTGGCGGTGCTTACCAGTCCCCAGCTCAGGAATCGTGGGGTCGCCAAGCCCGTAGTCAGCAAACAAATGCTGAGCCCTTGAGATCGACGACATTCGGTAGGTACTGGTATATCTACTTCTTACACGAGGCATATCTTTGTCATTTCAGAAACAAATAACATGGAAATACTGTTTGTGAATGAGGGACACCATGCTTGTCCTTCAGTTGTATTCAATATGCAGGTGGCGTTATTCCTATCCACGTCGCACGTCAGCGTTGATATTCAAACCATCTGCATGTGAAAGCATATAGTGCACTTCAGCTAATTTGCCGTTTATTGCATGTCGCCTTCAAGGTCAAAGTCCCCCAGCTTTAATGACCATTGGTGTAGATGTCATTCTTCTGTACTAAATTACGAACTACTCGGGTGTCAGTTATTCGTCATTGTATATTATTACTTATGAAAGCACTTTCCTGTTTCCCCAGAGCACGGAGTCCACTTGCCTTGGCAGCTACGGCTGCGAGTTCCTACTGCGCCTTCCTCGGCATTTGTGGTCGCTGAAATAACATCTGTCAGGTGACAGATATGTACACTGCGTCTTTGTGAAGCGACGCAGAATGTTTGGGCTGTCTCTAAGCTGTAATGAACGAGAAACACATTGATTAAAATATGAAAAATGAATGGTATGATATTGATGTAGCGTAGGAACGAAGTTATATTTTAAGTAAGTAATATTTTTAAGGTGGGTGTCATTGTAATAGCTACTGCAGGAACAGTCGAATCAATACAGAACACTAATAGCCACATTTATTTCTGCTCCACAATTTGTCTACTACAACATTACGTATTTTCTCAAATCCTTTGGTGTCACTGTTATATTTTATCGTGCTTCATACTATCGCAATTAATTACCTAGCCATTATGTAGCACCATGTAGGCTCATATTCATCTCAAGAGAGGAACACAGTCGGGTAGGGATCTAAGAAGTAAGAAGTTAGTACTTTGAATGCCTGAAAGTCAGAACCTCTTGACTGACGATTGTTACGACAGCTTTTTGTTATTATTTATTTGTTAACTATATTTAGTAGGTTATTTTAGCTCTAAGATACCACATACATTACATGTGAAAATTCTCATACAACACGTAATATACACTGAAGCGCCAAAACACTGGCATAGGCATGCGTACTCAAATACAGAGATATGTAAACAGGCAGAATACGGCGCTGCGGTCCGCAATCCCTATATAAGACAGCGAGTATTTCGCGCATTTGCTAGATCGGTTACTGCTGCTACAGTGGTAGGTTTATCAAAATTTAAATGAGTTTGTACGTGGTGTTACAGCCGGCGAACTAGCGATGGGACACAGCGTCTCCGAGGTAACGATGAAATGGGGGATCTTCCAGCACGACGAGTTCACGAGTATATCGTGAATATCAGGAATCCTGTAAAACATCAAATCTCCGACATAGCTGCGACCAGAAAAAGATCCTTCAAGAACGGGACCAACGACGACTGAAGAGAATGTCCTTCAGAAAATAAATCAGGTAACACCACAGTCAATTGAGTAATACTGCGTTTTGGGCTGAAGGCAGAAACAAGAAGTACATTGTCGTGAACAGGAAGACCAAACCAATGAAATGAATCAAATCCAAAAATATTTTCATAGGTACCTGAACGCAGAATTGTAAATGTCCTTGTTTTGGTGTGAGACTGGAATTTGGCAGGTAAACAACGCGTACCAAGTAGCGGAATGCCCTGACCGTTATCGTCAGTAAGTCGCGTGCAAGATTTTCTGAACTGTGCCGAGCCCAGCTGTTCATAAGTGGCACGATTAAGCAACGGAACGGAAGTGTCAGTGCCTAACTGAACAGCCTCTGACACTCACTAAGGTCACAAACAGTTTATCTCACTGTCGTTGCACAGCATTTTGGCGGGGTGAAGGCACATCCTGTATTTAATAATTACTAGTACCGGTAGCCGGATAGAAAAAACTAGAGTCTCTGAATGTGAAGGTGCTTCACACTTATGAGAGCGAACGTGGGTAGAGTTCTTTTTCTGATGCAAGTATACAGACTGCACATGAGCTGGCATTCCAGAAGCAAAGCAGGTCACGTTCCACGAGCGGAAATTTTCTCTTGACATGATTTCACTGCAGAAACATGGGTTAACGCTTGTTTACTCAATCCATGACGCGGTGGCTAGTTTGTGTGTGGTGATTGGTGGCAACACCGCATCTGTTTGTCACTTTGTGTTACACTGCAAATGGGAACTACCTCAAAGTTTTCCACGGCACTATCACATGAGTCCTGATGTTCAATAACTTGTAACACTTGTTTCAAAGTAGGATCTGGCACATTGTACATAGTTGCATCACGAACCATTGTTTCACTACATTTGCCGTCCACAGCTACACTGCAAACTACACTGCCGTGTCAAAGACTGAAGTTCAGTGACCTATTGATGGTATGTCTGTTCTGACCTTCCCCACAATCCAAATAACTTGTAACGAGCTGCAGCCACCTGCACCTGACCCTCGTATTACTTAGTGAGGACAGAAACTAATTCTTCAAAACCAGCAACTCTAGCCTACTAGTCGAGAATAACTTCTGAGGGAGTTGGTAAACACCTATACCACCCACTGACATGAAACGAGAAAGTTTCACAGT
Organism: Schistocerca cancellata; assembly: GCF_023864275.1. Lineage (NCBI taxonomy): Eukaryota > Metazoa > Arthropoda > Insecta > Orthoptera > Acrididae > Schistocerca > Schistocerca cancellata. The sequence continues at coordinate 43,724,996 of NC_064626.1, read as the reverse complement.
ACACTGCAATTGACGTGTAGCACACTGGGCGTCGAAATGAACGTAGTGCTCGTTCCATTCCTCTTGTTGTTCACAGAAAGTTCGGGGCGGTGCAATAGCACGGAGGCTATGTGATGGATGTGGCTGGCTGTTGTGGCGAAGTTGATTCAGCACCTGCTTGTGTATTAAGCTATAAAACATACTTATTTACCTCGTAAATTTTGATTCGCTAACACAAAATCCCTCCGTCTCCTCATATAGGGTGGGGTTTGAGAGAGAGCAATTTGTTATTTATCCATAACCATTTTCCACACAAAAATGAGAACATGAATTTTCTTGACTTAGAGCACCAACTACCAAGAATCAAAACAATTAATTAAGACCAAATTTACGTAGTTTTTTACGTAGAATCTGATTCTGCAATAAAAAGGGGGTTCCCATTTCAAATTTTGAATTTGCCTCCCGTCTCAACCCCAGGGGGCTGAGGTGGTGGGCTAATTTTAGCACCAACAGATGTCCCCCTCGAAAATAATCATCTTTGGATTCTACACATTCTTTCGTGTGAAGCGTATTTTTCGAGTTATTCTGGTTTGCCAACTCAAAATTTACACCCTGTATATACAAATAACTGATCTTCTTGAAATTTTCTTGAATGTTTGCATGGAATTGAAAGTTGAGCGCTGCCAGCCCACCGTTGTTCTTGAAGACAGCTGGGCGTATGATCTGGGGTTCGATTTCATATGACAGCAGGACCACTGTCCTGGTTACCCCACGCACACTGACTGGGAAATTCTACGCCAGTCTGTTGATTCGACCTGATTTGCTGTCATTTATGAATGGCATTCCAGGGATGTCTTTCAACAAGATAACGCTCGCCTGCATACCGCTGTTGAAACCAAACATACTGTACAGAGTGCCGACATGTTGCTTGGCCTGCTTGACTACCAGATTTGTCTCCACTTGTGCTGACATCTAACATCATCAGACGAGATATATTCCCGAAATTTCATTGCTCTACGTAAATTATGTTTTTGTGTTTGGTTTTTTCCGTCAGTGTATTTTAAAATTTTGAAATAAATATTTGTGTTTTTAATGAAATATTCTACGAGATTCCGTAGCTTCTAGTATAGGGACCATTGTTAGACATAAAGATCTCTCTAAAAAGTATGCTGTGAGAAATTAACGAAATTTGTATTTACTTTTGTTTGTATGTGTTAAAAGATAGTTTGAAGTTCTAGACCGTACTTAAACATTAGTACTTCTTTAAAAAGTATGATGTTAATATATGTCAACAACAATTAAAACATTTTGTTTTTTCTTAGTTTTTACCGTGCGCATAAAGTCCCCCCGCCTCCTTGAGAAACGTTGGTAAGCGAGGATTAATATTATAGGTGTTTGAAAATTATGTCTTTATTGTCAATACACTGAGTTATTCGAATTTTGATTTTACGTTTGAATCTGGCTGGCATAGAGATGGATGTGCGGGCTACTGCTGAGAGTATATTGTCCTTCCAGTGTGCAAGAGTCCTTGGACGATCGCTGTACGGAGTGGATTCTGGAAATCCCCTAAGAAACGTCACAAGGGTATAATTCGATGAGGCAACTGTCACGGAAGATCAGATGAGGCGCCCGGAGGACTTCCCTGCAAAACACGCAAATCAGTTCGCACTGTATGCGCCGTCGTCCAAGCTACATGCAACTAAGCAACCACAATATTAATTTGTCCAAGAAGAGGCAAGAAACAGTCCTCAGTCATGCTGAATACTCTCCGAGAATTCACCTTTATTGTATTCTCAACACTGCACACCAAAGTGCTACACGTAATGGATGCCTAAGAGCTGTCTGGTCCTCTCGTTAAGTTGTCCAGGTTTGTTAGCCCACTAGCATGGAGTGTCTTGTTTATTAGTGCACTCGGATAGATTAAAGTGTGCCTCGTCACTAAAGAACAGCAGCGCACTGTGCGGCAACTGTTCAAACAACTCTCCAGATGCACTTTTTCGCAGCAATGAAATCGCATTTTGCATCACACCTAGTAAATATGAGTTAAAATTGAAGGCATGGTGAAAAAATCGTCTCACAGAACGATCAAAAAGTGTAAGGACAGCGGTGTGCGTACCTGCAAAGGGACGACGACATAATTTGCTTCTACGTTTTGCAGCAATCATAACGTAAAATGGAAATGTTCAAAAACAGAATAATAATTAAGCTTACAATAACATGTATTATTTTTGAAAATCAGCGCAATAATGAAGTTAATGACCCGAATTGGGCGTAATTACCAAGGCATGTACAGTGCTGGGGTTAGGTAACACCTGGTCCTACACTGATTCAAAATAAAATATAATCAGTTTGATCATAAACATCAATATTCAGCAGCTCCATCGTAATCAAATATCCAGCATTCACATCTATGATGCACTACTCACTTCAGATCAAAAGGTTGTAACGTTAAACACGGCAGTATCAGGTCCATTGTATTTATATGAAAGCTGCACACTGCCTGTTTATGCTTGGCACGTTGCTTGCTCTCTCTTTCTTGTCTTCGTTATTTCCCACACTTTATGATGGAATAATTAACGTACTTTGATGCCATTCCGTAAGATGTTATACATTTCAGTTGTCCGGAAAGATGGACACAGCCTAAATTAATATGTGGCAATAAAAGAATATGAAGTTTGAATTAATAGACAATTAGTTATTTTTATTTAACTTCCTGGCTTGGTTTTAAGGAGATATCACAGTGGATAAAGAAACATACAAGAATACTGAGTCCTTTTAACAAGTCACCACGCGAGTGATGGGTTATTAACTGCACCACGCATATCGTTAGCGCCGTCGTGTTGTAGGCAAACCATTTCTTCTGTGGTTCATCTGCTTGGAACTGTCCTGATCACATTTCTTTGGCAGGATTATTCTTCTCTAAAGTCAGTTCATTAAGTCAGGACCACTAAGTTCACTTCAGGCCTATCTTTTCATTCACCAACCAAACCACTGAACAGGTAAAACAAACGTTCTTCACATCATGTTTCCACACACCCATGTCTCCAGTACGCGCCAAAACTTCGCAAGTATCTTTCTTGATATATGTGGTACCATTACTCACAACCGAAACTGTGTTGCGTGAGATTCTGTTTCAGCACCTTATATAAATTCAAACATATTTCAAATGATCCTCTCTTTTTTTTTACGAAGAACGGTTTACGGTGCAAAAGCACATATTTACATAGGTTCAGTAACGATTACAATGTATTCCAACGAAATAATATAAAAGAAATACTTTTATATAAATTTCTTTGCGTCCTGTTTTAATCGAGTTACGATATAAAATACCAGTAGTTCCATCCAGTAGATTTAGGCGATAACTACAGTGTTACTCAGAACTCTCGTAGCCACATAAATTACAGGTAGTGACAGAAAACGGGCAGTTTTAATTAGTCTCTAAAAGCCGAACGGTATTATTGGTCACACTGAATGTCTGTCATGTGTTTCGGATAGGTCCGCTATTTGCTGAGATGGGGTGCTGGAGTGGGCCTGAAATTGCTGTGGCTGTGGAGTCCTTTCACTGCTGCTAGACAGGAATACCATCATCAGTTCGACATTAGACGGAATGATCCTGTACCACGTTATAGGTGAAAAATTATGAAGCAACGGGAAGTGCCCTTAAGCTGAAATCGCCTGGAAGAATTAGAAGTTGTCAGTCACAGGAACGGATAGAGGAAGTGCAAAATGTTGTCACCGAGCCAGGTGGCGCAGTGGTTAGCACACTGTACTAGCATTCGGCCATCCTGATCTAGAATTTCTGTGATTTCCCTAAATAGCTTTAGACAAATGCCGGGATGGTTCCTTTGGGCGGAAACGGCTCACTTCCCTCCCCATCCTTCCCTAACCCGATGGGACCGATGCCATTGCTGTTTGGTCCACTCCCCAACCAACCAAGTAACAGTCCAATGCGTTCTGTGAGACAGACTGTGGTTCTAGTGGGATTGTTCAACCGTAGTATGCACAGAATTTTACGGAACAATTTGACGTTACAAATATACAAGATATAGGTTGTGCATCAGTTAAATGAAAATGGTTACGAAAAGCAAATACATATGTCTGTTGAACTGTTTACTAAAAGTAGGGACAACGAAGTTCTTAAATTTGCTATGGCTGAATGACAACGCACATTCTTACCGCAGTGGTTGTGTCACCAAACAAAACTGCCGTTACTGGTGCGACGATAGTCCTCAGTAACTTCATCAACGCCCCTCACACAGCCAGAAAGTCACAGCGAGGGGCGCCCGCATCCTCAGTGGACATAATCGACGCTTTCTTTTTTGAGGATGACCATTTACGTGCAGTGGGCAGAGGGTCTGTTAACCACATCGTTTCAAGGAATGGGGATATTTCGTTGCCTTAAAGGCCTCCACACTTATTGATCTGTAACTATTTATTTTGTGGGCCCCTTAAACAAAGCCGGCCGTTGTGGCCGCGCGGTTCTAGGCGCTACAGTCTGGAACCGCGCGACCGCTACGGTTGCAGGTTCGAATCCTGCCTCGGGCATGGATGTGTGTGATGTCCTTAGGTTAGTTAGGTTTAAGTAGTTCTAAGTTCTAGGGGACTGATGACCCCCAGATGTTGAGTCCCATAGTGCTCAGAGCCATTTTTTTAACCTTAAACAAAGGGTGCGTGCTAGAAGCCTACATACACACGATTGCGGTACTGAAAGACACCATTCAGGCAGAAATCGGAAACATTCTTATAAATATGCTCGTTCGTGCCGTAAACGATTTACATCATAGATTGTCCGTCATTGTAACAATGTTGGCCATCTAGGAGATATCATTTCCAAAACAAGAACTGTGCGTGAAATGGCAATACTCAAGGGTTTCGTTGCTGTGTATGAAAATGTTTTACAGTATATTTGTCGGCCTGTTTCGGTTCTGCTACAGTTTTCTCACGAATAGGCTCACAACCATTACAAAGCGTATTTAGGCGTGTAGTTCCGCTCTTTGCAGATTTCCAGTTCCTCTGCGAGTTTTGATCCAGGATACAACTGATTGCCGGCCAGCAACAGGACGTGGGTTCCCACTATAACTTCCTTTCTATGTCAGGGCTGCCCCCTCCCTCCTGCTTCTCCATTTCTCCCCACCACTTCAGCTCCTGATGTCAGAGCTCTACCCACCCACCAAATCTATCCTTCATTTCCATGTTCCCACTATCTACCCTACCACCTTCATTTTCAGTATCATCCAACGGCTTATATACTAACTCACTCACTCTACCCACTACAGAACAACCAAAGTTTAATCTTCCCACAACTTTTTTAACCAGCGCCGGTCCTTCATCTTTTTAAACTGGTAGTACATTGCTTCCTTTTAATCAACATCGCCATTTTTTCAACTTATTTTAAATATCTATTTTGTCTTTTTATTCTTGTCTGTTGAACTGTTTATTTCTGTTTTTATTTGAAAGGAAGAAAACAACATTGTATTTTGTAAGTATCATAAAATAATCAGCATTATATAATCTTTGAAAACATTTTTAAATTCTCCACCCATAAACCTTGCTGTAATGTCCGTACTTACATTTTGTAAAGGCTTTTGGCTCAAGAGCGATATATTGTAGTGCAGGAAGACCACCTGCCCCACATATGGGGCGGGAACGACGAAATAACAATAACCAAAAAATCAAAAGTTGGGTCGAAAATTCTGAAGTGCATACGCGATGTACGCTGCTCTGCCATGATCTGTCAGCCGTTAGAAAAGCGAGCCTCGACGACAACGGAGCGTTGCTCCTTCGGCGAATGCAATGTTCCTACTGGTAAACAAACTTTCCGAACAACTGCTTCGAATGAGACCATTCCCATCCTCTGCCTACCACGGCTCGCTTCACCCCAGCTCACCCCACACTGAATAAAAGCAGTAACCTTCCTTGCCACATCCTTTGCGGAAGAAGAGGCACGATTGGAAAAATCGACCTTCATCACGATAGCGCACCTGGACAAAGACATGCTTTGGCAGTGGCAAAACATACATTTGAACTATGAATAGTTGCAACTTCCATCCTGCCGTTTTGACGCCTTGACTTTTACCCGTTCCTACGTATAAAAAAATCTGTGAATGAATTTTTTTAGAATTAAATGGGATATTGTGCACACACAGAATCAGACTTCTAAGATCAAAGCTACCAACTGAAAGGTAATGGACAACGTAAAATGTCTTGAAAAGAGCATTTACTAACAAGTTTCTTGCTTTAATTATACACTCTAATACAAAAAAAGACGACTGTGAAGGAATTATCTAAATGGAACGTAAATACAGTAGTAGACGTGCTGTACATGTACAGACAAATAAACGTTCCCCCTTTCAGAAAAATTGAGCATATCAGTAACCCGTTGGTCCACCTGTGGTCCTTATGCAAGCACTTATTCTACTTGGCGTCGATTGACAGAGTAGTTGGATGTCATCCTGATGGATATTGCGCCAGATTCTGTACAAATGGATCGGTGGGTAACCAGAATCGCCAGATGGTTAGAGTGTCCTGCCCACAACACTCCAGACGTTCTCAATTGGGGAGAGATCCTGAGGCCTTGTTGGCCAAGACAGAATTTGACAAGCACAAAGGCAAGCTGTAGAAACTGTCGGCTTGTTCAGCGGGCATTATCTTGCTGAAATGTGAGGCCAGGACGGCTTGCCATGAAGGGCAACAAAACGGAGTGTAGAGTGTCGTCGACCAACCGCTATGCTGTAAGGGTGCCGTGAATTAGAGACTAAGCGGTCCCGATATTAAAGAAATGACACTCGAGACCATCACTCCTGCTTGTCGGACCAAATGGCGAGCTACACTCAGGTTGGTACTCCACTGCTGTCATGTGCGTCTCCAGACACGTCTTATGCCTGAAATGGCACTGATTGGTGAAGAATTGTCTTGAGCGAAAAGTATCGGTGACCATCGAAGACCTCTCTGAAGACGATCCAGGCAGTTGTGGGATACCAAACTGACTGTCTAAATGGATGAGTTAAATGCTCACACTTGTCACACGGAATCGTAAAGAAGGAGGGACAATCTACTACATGGTCTGTTAAGACATGTTTCGAAAGGAAGTAGAATTGTCATCATTCATGCTGGCGCGCAGGACGGTTTTGTATTGAATGTGTACATGAGGTTAAGACAATGGCCAGACAACAGGGGCTTATCGCAGCGACATACATTCCTCAACTTATGAAAAGTGGTTCAGGGAGAAATTGATACCTAATCTACTTCCTCATACTGTCCTTGTTAGATATAACGCCCCTTATCGCAGTAAGTATCTGTCTCGTGCTACAATATTAAAGTCCACGAGGAGTGAAATGACGTCTTGGTTAACAGAAAAGGAAATTTCTTTAAAAAAGAACGTATTGGGGCCCTAGTTGTATTTATTGATAAAATGAAGAAACCAGGGTACATCACTTATAAAACAGAGAATATTTTAACCGAACATGTCATACTGACGTACGAATTCCTCCATAGCACCCCTAATTGTATCCTACAGTGCAGATATGGACAAGAGTCAAGGACGGTGTTTCTGCAAATAATATGCCACTCAGAATGGACACGTTATAAACAAATTGATGATCAAATTGCTCCCATAGCGGAAGGAGACTGGAAGAGACGCTGTGAGCACGCAAATAAAATTAGAGAGCAGCACATTTCAAGTTTAAAGCTTGCTGGACCAAGCGCTAGTGACGATCATAAATGTGGAAAGTCGAACAGATTCCAACAGTGATAGTCATAGTGATGCAAGCAGTACTGATGTCGCAATTGAAGATGAAAGTGAATCAGCTGACACTGCCAGTGGAAGTGAAACAGACGTGGCTATCGAAAATGAAGAAACGTGGGGTGGAGCGTTTCCTAAATGTGTTTTGTGAGTGGAAATAGTGATAGTAAAATATCCATAGTAGTATGTCAACCGACGAACTTATTATGTCTAATGTGGAATTGCTTCTGCAATTAGTCTAAAAATCTTTGAGCGTGTTATCAACAGTGCAGCTACTACATACGACCAAATCGTACTTTTAGCACGGCAATGCTTGTAAAACAAATCCACTTAACGCCTCCAGCCCCAGTTGTCGTCCGCCGCACAGCGGTACGTCTTACCCTCCCTTGCACTGGAACTCCGGCGCACAGGAATGTCCTCTGTTTGCAGGAAGTGCGCACCGATGTTCATGTGTGGGCGCTATGTTGTGTATGGCCACGTTTATATTTTTTGTGGCCACTAACTTACATGCATGTCTGATTATAACGCAAGACTTATGTACCTGGATGATTTAATGATGAAAATGCCGTCCGAAACTAATCAATAAATAAATCTTCCCGTGCAGTTTAAAGTCGCCCACTAAATGTTACAGCAATCAATAATTCTTGAATTGGTGCCTCGTTCATTCTCACCTCCCTACAAATAGTTGTCTGTGTCCCACGCTGCAAACTTCTACGCCAGCTGCTGTCATTGTTACGCAGCTCTCGTCCGTTGCTGGGCAACGTTGTTCCGAACTGGTCAACCGAGCTGTTCTCGCCGCATTTAGAAGAAGCTTCTCTGCTGTACATAGTGGTATTTTTTCAAGCTGGTGGACACCTGGTGTGTACTGATGAAGGTAAAGGGCATACTTCTTCTATGCTGTAAGTTACGTAAACTGTGTTTCGTCCTCTTTACGCTAAAACGTACGGATTATGGAAGGCTAATACGTACATTCTTAGACGTGAAAATAAATGCTCATTTCGGTGTATAAACCTGTACAGAAAGCAAAAAATGACAAAATAATTGTTTGGTTGCACTAAAGAATGAAGATTTCCTGTCTTGACCGTTGGAAACAGTTCCCCATCAATTACTTTTTCGTCACCATTGTGTTTCGTTATCAAACGAACTTGACTAAAATTCTGTTGGATTAGCTCCTCCTGCCTGTAGTGTGACTTTTATGTCGTTTGGTGGTTAACGTATCAGTCAGGCATAAAATGAAATACTCAACGATCTCTCGAATAAAGACACAAGTGAAAGAGATCGGTGCCGCGCGGAGTGGCCGCGCGGTTTGAGGCGTCCTGCCACGGGTAGCGCGGCCACTCCTGCCGGAGGTTCGAGTCCTCCCTCGGGCATGCGTGTGTGTGTTGTTCTTAGCGTAAGTTAGTTTAAATAGTGTGGAAGTCTAGGGACCTCTGATCTCACACTCATTTGAACGTTTGAAACAGTACGGTCACACACGGCGCATAAAGTTGGTCTAGTCTAACCGTATAGCTGTGACAACTTGTGTGTCTGTTTCTCGTTTGTGCCGTTTCAAACTGATGTCTTACGGTCTTCTTCGTCGTTCATAAACAATTCCATTAGGTCTACAGCTTTGCTTTCGCCGTTTGTAGTAGATGGCAGTGGCGACAATCATTAGTGCAGGTGATAATTCGTAACTGTCATAAAGTAATCTTAAGCATTTGTAAACATAACTATGTCAAAATATTTGTCAATTTGTGATTGCGTTATAAAATTATTCTCCATTGAATATGTCAAATTACGAGCTCACTTCTCGTCGTTTGCAGAAAGTTGCAATTTTCTAAATTAACATAAAGGAATCTGCGGCTGAGATTCATTACATACTGGGAAAGATCTATGTTGAGGTATCTGTTAGTGAGAGAACTTGCACAGAATCATTTCAGCGCTTTAAGATCGTTTGACGTCTTTCGAGAAGATTTTCGAGGTGACTAAAAAATGGCTCTGAGCACTATGGGACTTAACATCTGTGGTCATCAGTCCCCTAGAACTCAGAACTACTTAAACCTAACGAACCTAAGGACATCACACACATTCATGCCCGACGCAAGATTCGAACCTGCGACCGTAGCGGTCACGCGGTTCCAGACTGAAGCGCCTAGAACCGCACGGCCACACTGGACGGCGAGCTGACTGAAACCGACGGAAAAAGTCACAGGGGACAATTATCGAAAGCACTTGACGCCTTTTAGCTGAACACTGTAAGACAAATGGCTACAATACAGCGACAGAAACGAAACCGTGATTTTTCAGTATGACTGTTCTCGACCTTCTGTCGCAAAACCCGTCGAAACATACCTGGAAAGGTTGAAATGGGCAGTCCTGGCCCATTCACCTTATTCGCCCTGACATTGCTCCCTCTGACTAGCACGTTTCTCTACCAGTGGCACAAGGCCTGGCTGACCAGCACTTCCTGCCTTATGAACAAGTGCAAAAGTAGATCGATTCATGGATTTCCTCAAAAGACACCCAGTTCTTCCGCTGCGGGACTTGTAACCGGAAGATGGGAGAAAGTAGTGATCCGCGGTGGCAGATACTTTGAATCGCAAATTTTTTGTAAGATTTTTACAATAAAGTCTCGACCTTCGAGAAAAAACACCGCAAGCAAAGTTGTAGATCTAAGAAGTAACATTCAGGTATCTACTCCTACATCTAACACCCTTTTTCTTTCTTACAGTCTTGATGTGCAAAATTATTATTATTACTATTATTATTATTACCGTATGTTCAGTTAGTGGCCTACAAGAGGCGTATTTTACATTTTAATATCATTAAGTGCTCAGTAGTAAAGGCGCAAACGATTTGGAAATGTGAGGAGGTTTGAAATATTAAATATATCGTTGGTATAAATTTTTGGTTACAGCCATATAATTTCTTGAACAGCACATAGTTGACAGAGCTTGAAAGCTGTAAATATCTACTAACAGCAGTATACAGCCAAGGGAGCGCTGAACTGTGTACATCGGCACCTCGTGCCAAACAATTCGTTTGTAATGTTGCGTACAGTTCAGAGCCAGCCCACACTAGTAAAAGGCTTGGCTGTGTGCTGCTGTTCGTGCTAAACCGATTGTCATGGCAACAGCTCTCAAGCCCGACCAGTTACGGACAGTTCATGAAATTATATGACTGTATCGCAAAATATATATGTTTAACGCGTTCAACACTATACTGAAAATTGCTACAAGGAGGAAACGTCGTGGTGTACAAAGCAAAAATAAAATGAATATAAAGAAACAACCAGTGGACGAAATAAATACCTTTTAAGAAAATTACCACTGGCATGGAACCTGTTGCAACTAAAAGCTTTTAAATAAGCTTCTAGCATAATCGCATTTTGGACTTTATTTTGATGTATCATTATGTCTATTACCTTACAGTTTTTCAGCGAGCGTAGAGTACTATCTATCTCGTATCGATTAATATCCAATTGCTTGGTATATCCTTAGTACTATATTATTTTATGAAACTACGGTGCGACATTGCAGTCCATTTCATTTTCAGTCTCAGTCGAGCTGAGCTGCAGTCCTACACGTTACCATTCTCTCATTTTTGTACGTATCTAAGTATTTTTTTTTTTTTTGTTACTGCAACTGTGAAAGTCAACTGAAGCTCTTGTATACCTTTTGCTTTTCTCGCTGGTGTGGTATTGATTCCATACCACTAATCTCCTAAGGAATCTCTTGTTGCGCCACCATCTGTTGCCAAGTATGTACCTCTGGTGGAATGCAATTGGTATTTAATTGAGGACACATCTGCTCGTGATTTTGTTTCCTATTCAGATGCATAGTGCTATCTATCGAGAAAAATATCATCTTGGAATTTGCTACGCTAGCATGTGTAATGCAGCGAAATGTCTGAAACGTTTTGCACATATTGTCACAGTTTTCTCCACAACTTTGAAGTAATAAATTCTAATAAAAGGAAAAAATAAATTAAGTGTTAATCTGCAATTTGTCGTCTACAATTGACATATGTAGGAGAGAGGTGCCTTTATTGTACGAGGTCCCAATGCATACCACTACTACAGAATACTGCCTCTACCACTGTCCGACATTTTGTGACGCGGAGTGAAATACGTGCTTCTTGGTGCCATATTATCGGTTATGTGTTGACAAACATGTCGTCTGAAGGCAGAGTTCATTTTGTTGTGGTTTTCATCGACCGTAACAGTTCTCTTGTGCACGTGCCGAAGGAGATTAACGTTAAAGATAATGGGAACATAATGTTTTATTTTTGGTTAACGTACATGAAACAGCTTTAATTTACAGACATTCATGACTGTGTATTCTTTCTGGTTCGTTTGTAGGAAATTGACAAAAGGAAAATAGCGACGTTGCATATAATCTACCGCTAGAAGCTTCCTATATTCCGCTGGTGCAATTTATGAAACTTTTTCGTATAATGAGCTTTAAAAATGTGTTCAGCATTATTAGTGCAACATAATGTTTATAAATGACGTGATGAATCTTGTCATGCGTTCTTTAAGCTAAGTTATTAATAATCACTGTGTATTATAGTACGGAAACAGATAGGCATTATGGCAAGTGAGGCATAGAAGAATTGCATTTAGTTGTAACAGTATATTTAACTGGCAATCACGGATTGAATGTATGTGAACGAATATAAAATGTTCCTAAGCTAACTATGAAGAGGCATGCTGAAAATCAAAAGAAAAATGCTAACGGGTATACTGAAATGCTTTCCATCGTAACTGAAAACGAATTGCAATGATATGTTCTTACATTTCAAGAGATAATGTTCGATTGACGCTTTTCGGACGTAAGAAAATTTGCGTTAGACTTACGAGTCGGTTTGCCTCAGAATTTCAGTGCAGAAGAAGCAATGGCAGACAAAAAGTGGGCTGAAGGTGTCCATCCAAGCAAAGGCGAATAAGAATGGAGCTACAGCTGGGCCTGTGAAAAGGAAGTAATTTCGAGATTCTGTGGGGAAACCCCCACAGAAAATCATTCCTAAAATACAGGAATGGTGCAGTGACTTTTTTAGAAAGAGCGAATGGAAGAAGTGACCAGACGCATGAAGTAAAAAAATGTTGACTCCTGCGAAGTGGACAGGGATGGAGAAAGGAGGGAAGAAGTTGTGTCGTGATGGCAGCAAATGGTGTAAGAACTAAAACATGGGACGTTTCCTTAAATTTAGACTAATAGGTATCTTTCACGTCAGGGATATAGTTTATAAGAATGTTACAGTTTATGCACACACTTACACATATTAAGAAACCAGATTCTTAAGTTATATCATTTGCATATGTTTAGAAAATTATATGTAGTGCGTTTAGTTTTCCAAGATTTTTAGTTCCTTAAATCATATACCGAGAACAACGTCCCACAGTTGAGTAAGGCATTGTTTAAATATCTTTATAAGTTGCTGTTTAGACTATAGTAAACAAAATCTCAAAAGTGATTAAATTTAGGCAAGTCTTCCCTAGTCGTGTAGGTTATTCTATGCAATAGTAAGGAAAAGATTGTGTTAATAGTTACGAAATTATTTCCCTCTCTCCCTTTATTTAATTTCGTTCTTTTCACGATGGACGATACTATTTGTTACAGTTACCACGATTGTAATTTCGACCTTCGGTCTTTTTAAAGTGGTTAAATGTGCTGAAAATACAGCAACTGTCAATAAAACAGATAAAATGGATTTAAGCCTACGTTTATTTCATTAACGTAGATTATTGCTGTGTTGTCAGTACCTTTAAGCACTATAAAATGACCGAAGGTGGAAATTACAGTCGTGGAAATCATAGTAAATAGTAAAGTGGATAGTGAATGTGATGCCATTAAACAGATTCTATGGCACTGCCATCCCAGAACAAATACAAGTGTGAAATTTGTCGTTTATTTCGGTGGTATGGAAGTCAGGAAGAAATGCGAGACTGCAAGGCAGCTTACGATTTCTCAAAGATTACGTAGATTATTGCTGTGTTGTCAGTACCTTTAAGCACTATAAAATGACCGAAGGTGGAAATTACAGTCGTGGAAATCATAGTAAATAGTAAAGTGGATAGTGAATGTGATGCCATTAAACAGATTCTATGGCACTGCCATCCCAGAACAAATACAAGTGTGAAATTTGTCGTTTATTTCGGTGGTATGGAAGTCAGGAAGAAATGCGAGACTGCAAGGCAGCTTACGATTTCTCAAAGATTACGTCTGGAAAACTTATTCGTTTTTTGTGAAACATATTAGCAGGTAACATGAAGCGGGCCAAAGAAATGTACATCTACATCTGCATCTGCATAGTATTCCGCAACCCACCGTACGGTCAGTAGCGGAGGGTACTCTGTACCACTGCTAATCATTTCCCTTCCTGTCCCACTCACAAATAGAGCCAGGCAAAGTCGATTATCTTCACAATGACGTGCCAAAAAGTTATGACCGCGTGCTTTATAGCTTTTCTGTCTGTCTCGGAACGAAAGACATAACCAATTCTGCGTATAAGGGACCCGATAGTTGGTTGGCAGGTTTGTGCAAGTATGTCGCATTATGTGTCTACGCACATGTCATGTTATTCGCGTAAATAACGGGCCGCTGATTTATGTACGCAGTGATGGCACCCGATAGTGACCCATACGGGTTCCGTAGGATTTATATCAGGCGAATCTACTCGCGGAGACATCAACGTGAGTTCACTACAAATGCTGCTCAAACCACCGTAGCACGGTTCTGGCTCCGAGTCGCGGGCAGTCATACTGTTGAAAGCTGACATCGTCGTCGGGGAAGACATCAAGCATGAAGGGCTGCAGGTGGTTCGCAGCTGGCAGCGTGTCTTCGATTACTGCCACAGGTCCTACGCAAGAGCAGGAGAATGTCTCCCGTAGCTTAATACTGCTCCCCTCGGCCTGCGTCCGTGGCGCGCTGCACATTTCGAGACGCCCTTCAGCTCGATGGCGGCGTTTGTGGAAATGACCACTGACCTAGTGTAGCAAAAATGTGATTCACCCGAAGAGCCGACATGTTTCCGTTGATGAACCATCGAATCCCGATGGCCCCGTGGCCAATGCAAGCGTAATCGACGGCCCCTTTGGATCAACATGTGAACTATTCGGGGTGGATTGCAGCGGAGATCCATTTTCATGAGTGTACGGTGAACGGTGTAGTCCGAAACACTTGTGCGTGCATCAGCACTGTGCTATTTCGGCGGAGATGCCACGGATCACCATCTATCCTACTTTACAGAACAGACAACCCACTGAACCCCACGTTCTCTGAAGAGTCGCGGACGTCCAACCATTTAGCACCTAGTGGTAGTTTCGCTGTCCTACCTCTTTTCCGTAGACGCTCACGACAGTCGCAAGTGAACAGTCAAGCAGCTTCGCCGTTTTCGAGACACACGTTCACAGGCTCTGCGTAATAACAAATTGCCATTCGTCAAATTCGCTTATCTCAGCGGATTACTGATTTGCAGCCCATATCTTGGCTAGGCTGATCCTCCCGTCCGTGTGTGCTCCGTTCACATACTTTTGTTATCGCGTCACGTGCCCGCAACGACACCACGTGGCGTCGTACGTAGCGGTGGGCAGTGGTCGTAACGTTCTGGCTGCTCACTGTACGCATCCGCACGAGCCCTACTCTCTCTGACCTCATCTTCATAGTCCTTACGCGAAATGTACGTGGGAGGCAGTCAGCTTCAAATGCTGCTCCTCTAAGCTTCCTCAGAGTATCCCTCGAGAGGAAAGTCGCCTTGCCTCCAGTAATTCCCATTTGATTAATTAAAACTTCCGGGCTGAGTTGCCGTGGTCCATATATAAAACTTCTTCTCCTGCCTGACGTTTCGTTGCCTACTGTGGGCAACATCTTCCGAGGTGAGGCGGAGTCTGGCTGCTAGGCTCGGTCTCCCGCTGTAAAACATTGGCGACATATGCCAGGTGTAGAGGCAGTGTAACCTGCTGTTCCTGCGCTGGCCTATGGTGTTGGCAGTGCGGCCTGTCTTGACGAGCTGTCCTCAGTGAGTGTCCCTGGCTGTAGAGTCGCTCTTTGTATCTTCATCGGCACTGCGGGAGAAAACTACTCCCGCAGTAGGTCGGGCCAACGTGTTGTCGGCCTGTGGTGGACCTGTCGGCCCAGCCCACGGATTAGACGGCTGCCGGACTGTTCTGCGTTGTTGTAGAACACCCTGGCGGTTTGCCGGAAGCGATCCCGCAGGAAAGGGATGCCTGCTTCCTCACGGAGCAGCCTCGTGAGGTAGCGAGGCGGTTAATGGAGCGCAAGGCGCATCGCCCTATTCTGGACGCGTTGGAGCGTGGCAATGTGCGTCGCTGCTGCGTTACCCCACACCACGGCCGCATATTCCAGAATCGGCCGTACCGAGGCCGGTACATGGAGAGGCCGTGGAGTGGAGGTAGTGCAGACGAGGGGTTGAGCAGCGGGTACAGCGCACGTAGTCTCCCACTGCTTTCCCTCTGACGTCGCGGACGTGGGGCAGCCATGTCAGGTGCCTGTCCAATGTGACACCGAGGTATTCGCCGGTCCGCAACCGTGGGATGGGGCCCTCCACGATCGTGACCGGCGGCAGGTCTGGAGGTAGCCTCTTCCTGCTGTAGGCGACAGCTTGGCTCTACGCAGCGTTGTACTTTAGTCGCCACTTCGTGGACCAGGCGCCCAGGACATCACATTCGAGCTGGAGGTGGCGGCGCATCTGGGCCGGATTCACGCTGCGGGTGAACACCGCCGTGTCGTCAGCATAAAGCGCTGACTCCACGCGTGCCACCCGCGGTGCGTCGGCGGTGTACAGGGAGTACAGCAGGGGGCCGAGAACAGAACCCTGCGGCACTCCCGCACGAATCTGCCGGTCGGTGGAGATGGCACCATCTGCGCGGCCCGATAAATACGAGCGCAGTAGGACCACGTGCGACGTCGCTACCCCGTGTACAAAAAGTTTGTACAGGAGGCTGTCGTGACACACGCAGTCGAAGGCCTCGGGGACGTAGAGAAGCACCGCCCCTAGGTACTCCCGCGTCTCCAGCGCTCGTATCGCCTGCTCCAGGAGGCGCAACAGCTGCTGGGTGGTCGAGTGGCCGCACCGGAACCCGAACTGTTCCTCGGGGATGAGCTGCTGTTCCATGACGTGGCGTAGCAGCCGCTCCACTTTTGAGAAGGACGGGAGCAGGCTGATCGGCCGGCAGTTCGCTGCCTGGCGGGGGTCCTTGCCGCTCTTGGGGATGGCAACCACACCACCGCGTGTACGGCGAAGTCAGGCTGGCCGCGATGGGGGAGACGGTGTGGTCGTAGGGCCCCAGTACTATCGCGCCATGACGTTCTGTGGCGCGAACGAGGCGGCGGCTGCTGGCGTTGGTGATGCGGGAGCTCCATTGCGTGTTCTTGGCGTTCAAGTCGCCCACAATGAAGATCTTCCCACGCAACGCCAGCAGCGTGTCGAAGTGAGCCTGCTGGAGCAGTCCCCTCGGCGGCCTGTAGGCCGCAACGAAGTTGATAACCCCCGCTGTAATAGTGACAGCCACCCCAGTGGCCTCCACCGCGGTGAGGGGCGATAGCTGGACTTCGTGATGTTTGAGGGACGCCTTGACATTGATGGCCGTCCCGCCACCGTGCATCAGTCTGTCGGTGCGGTAGCACCGATTGTTTGCCGCCTTCACATGAATTCCCGGCTTCAGGAATGTCTCGAACACGAGGAAAAAGTCAGTTGCCTCGTCGCGCAAGAACGCCCTGAATTCCCCTTGCTGGGGGACCGAGCTGTTCGCGTTGAAGGCGCAAACGGTGAGGCCACGGATGTCGCGGTTGTCCGTGTCGGTGAGAAGCAGCAACGCCGGCCTGGAGGGCCGTCGTGACCGCGGTGACGAGCACCGGGAGTTGCTCGAGCAGCTGGCTGAACGACCGCGAAAGCGATCGGAGCTCGGCTGCGTCGAGAGCCGAGGGTGCGGCTGGGACGGCCTCCGCTACGGGCCGGCTCGTTGCGACCGCTCCTTAGAAGACGACTGCCGTGGAACATCGGCAGCTAGTTGCAGTGGCGACGCAGGACGAGTTGCCGGCTGCTGCCGCGGCAGAGTGTCGGCGGCAGTCCGTTGCTCAGCGGCAGGGTTGGCCCGGCCCGGGCGCCGGCGACGCCTGTGTTAGGCGACATCCCGCGCATCAGGTGTGTGTGCCGCGGTTGCCACTCGCCCGGGCGAAGCCGCGGATGGCGCAGTCGGCTGCTGCCGCTCGCCAGCGGCCTGCTCCGTTCGCCGGGTGGAGGAGGCAGACGGTGCGCCCTCGGTGGCGGCAGCAAAGCTGGTGGAGGGGTGCACTTTACGAGAAGGAGCAGCCACGCCCCGTAGCTGGTTTCGGCCCCGTTTGAAGGCCGAACAGCCTCTGTAACGGGCAACGTGCCGCCCGCCGCAGTTGCAGCACGTCACTTTTTCTTCTCTCGTGCTGTTCCGCGCACATTACGCAGCGGGGCAGCATGAAGCAGAAGCAGGAGACGAGGTCCTGCCTGTGGCATGAGAAGTACTTGGCCCTCTTGCCTCTGGCCCGAAGCGGTTCCACCGCGACCTTGACACGGCCGACTGGCTGCACTTGCAAGTCAGAAGTAAAAGAGTCCTTCTTGTCATAGTCAGGAATCGGTAGCCGGTTCGTCACAGTTGGGGGGCCTGACGGGGCCGCCGCCGGGATGAGCTCAGTCGCCTGAGCTGCCCCTACGGACGACGATCCGCCACACCCTTCGCATGGAAACACTCCTCTCTCGTCGACATCTCGAGCAGCACTCGAGTGCGGGCTTGCGTCGTGCGTGCGTCGTGTGGCTGCTAGGCGCTGGGGGTCCCGCTTATACAGAGCGTTTAGATAGCACGACCACCATCACTTGCTTTCGACTGTCTCTGGCTAGTGCCAATTCTCTCGATTACAAGTAATCGATTGTCACTTCGTTGGTGCAAAGTCGACCGCCATATCCTGTCTAGTTTTAATCCTTCTTTTTTATTAAAATTATTTTCGTGCTTGTAGATCTCTATAGCTTCTCTATACATGCGGGTATAATAATGTAAGGAGCTAGCTATCACGTTGGTCTCCATAAATTTTATTTCGTGATCACCGTCTTTGAAAAAGTGTTCCGCTACAGCTGATTTGTTAATTTGCCCAACTTACAGTTCCTTTTGTGTTCCGTTAGGCGGGTATTAATACTTCTTTTAGTTGTTCCAATATAAACCATGCCACAGCTACACGGAATTATCATCCTAGGCAGAAGAGAGGGGTCATAAATACTTGTATGGACAGGGCTACTAACATCTGTGACCCAATTTATTTGCAAGATGAATTAAGCCATTTGCGAACGGCTTTCAAGAGAAATGGGTACACTGACAACGAGATAGATCGAGCACTCCACCCTAAAAGAAAAGTGTCCGAAAATACACGACAGCAACAACCGCTGGCTGGAAAAGTTTGGCTCTGAGCACTATGGGACTTAACCTCTAAGGTCATCAGTCCCCTAGAACTTAGACCTACTTAAACCCAACTAACATAAGGACATCATACACATCCATGCCCGAAGCAGGTTTCGAATCTGCCACCGTAGCGGTCGCACGGTTCCAGACTGTAGTACCTACAACCGCTCGGGCACCTCGGCCAGCTGGAAAAGTTTTTCTTCCATTTATTCATAACATCACGGACAGTATTGGCAAAGTTTTGGAAAAGTTTCAAGCGGAGACAACCATTCGACCTACCAAGAAAATTAGTGAAAGTTTAAGATCTGTGAAAGAGATCGGTGAAAGACGCACGACACCCCTTAGCTACCCCAGGTGTGTATAAAATACCGTGTAGCTGTGGCATGGTTTATATTGGTGCAACTGAAAGGAGTGATAATATCTGCCTAACGGAACACAAAAGGAGCTGTAGATTGGGACAAATTGACAAATCAGCCGTAGCGGAACACGTTTTCAGCGACGGTGATCACGAAATAAAATTTAGTGAGACAAACGTGATAGCTAGGACCTCACATTATTATATCCACATGTGTAGAGAAGATATAGAGCTCTACAAGCATGAAAATAATTTTAATAAAAACAAGAAGGATTAAAACTAAACAAGATATGGCGGTCGACTTTGCAACAAGGAAGTGACAATCGATTACCTGTAATAGAGAGAGATGGTACTAGCTAGAGATAGTTTTAAAGTCGAAATCACGTGATGACTGGTGGCGTTATCTAAGCGCTCTGTATAAGCGGGACCTCCAGCGCCTAGCAGCTAGTCGCCGACTCACCTCGGAAGATGTTGCCCGCAGTAGGCAACGAAACGTTAGGAAAGAGGAGAAGTTTTATATATGGACCACGGAAATTCAGCCCGTAAGTTGTAATTAATGAAGACGCCGGCCGTGAAAGCTTACATGTTATGATTAATTCCCATTTGAGTTACCGAAGCATTTCCGTAACACTTGCGCGTTTTTCGTTCCTATCGATAACAAATCTAGCAGCGTGCCTCCTAATTGCTTCTATGTATTCTTTTAATCTGACATGGTATGAATCCAAAACACGCTAGCAGTATTCAAAAATACGAAGCACTAGTGTCCTATATGCGGTTTCCTTTATAAATGAATCACACTTTCCCAAAATTCTCCCAATTAACCAAAGTTCACCATTCACCTTCCCTATTACACTCCTCACATAACCTTGCCACTGAGGGTCACGGAATATTAAATTCCCTACCGATTTCCGAAACGGAATGACAGATGTTTCTAGCTCCAACTACAATTCCGCGTTCAAAGTCTGTTAATTCCTGTCGTGCGGCCATAATCACGGCGGAAGCCTTTTCACATGAATCACGTGACTAAAACTGACAGCTCCGTCAAAGGATTGCCCTTTTATACACTGTGTGCTTGGTATTACGGCCATCTGTGTATGTGTACATTGCTACGCCATTTTTGTCACCTGACTGTAAATGAGTCTGAGGTGAGAACATTTTTAAATGACTGTAATATGATTTTTATTATTGAACTCAGGACCTATAGTTGCACAGAAGTAACTGAAACATTTAGAACCAAATGGATCAGCAGAGCACAGTATTTTGGTGGAAACGCCTGAAAACCAGTCCGCCATTTGTTTCATACAAACGTAATATAATTCCTACACTGCACTTTGCCTTGTGTTGAAATGGAGAGCTTTAGTCTTAAAGAGGGAGTTGTAATGGTGCGCTATACTAATAATATACGTTGATAGCTTAAAATGTTTGTCAAGTTCCGTGTTTTGATTGCGCTTAGAAAAGTTGTCATTTACTTCTTACAATTGTTTTCACTTTGAAGTTAATGTTGGATCATGAAAACATAGTCAATTTCCATACATGCACCGTTTTGTTCTTAATAAGAAAAGCCTACAAATAAATAAGCAATCAACACGTTGCGGCGGCTCCGGTACTAGTTAACGTTTCCGATATTATCGAGGTATCGACAGAATTTCCGATATTTGTGCTGATACCAAATATCGCATCGATTCTGGTTCCGAACACCTACAACTATAAGTCAGAGCTGGCCAGAATCACTGTGCCGAATAAACAATAATTTGTCGTTCACATTAGATTAACCTTATTCCGTTGACACCACGGGAAGGTTCTGGGACCTGCAAATAAGTCATGAAATTTCATTTTTTGTAATTGTAATACAATGAAATTACAAACATTGCGGAACAGATCATATTCTAGGCTCACAATGGCAAGCTTATTTATGTCGTGGTCTTCTTGGGCCCACGTTGTTATGATGTTTATATGTAGTGGCACAGTTGTTAACTCACTTTTGGAAGCTATTTCTGTTGTGACGTATTTATCCCATTAGTCAGGATGGAAAGTTTAACTGCAGCCTTTGGGATCAGTAACATAACGGTTTCACTAGTTGCACCAGTGATATGCGCGGACATTATCACTGCATTTATTGCCTCGAGATGTATGTATTTCGACCATGACTGTATTGACTGTGGCAATCCTTTAGACGTCTACTAACTGATTCTGGTCGTTTCCCCACTTTTTAGTGAGTGCCTCGAAGCATTTTTTAATTTATTTATTGCTACGTTGTCGGGACCTGCTCTCTTGAATCTCGTTTCCAAATCATTTAACATGCAAGTGGCACAATACTGCAGCGCAGCTAATTGCATTTCGTGCTGTAGATCACAAGTTCAAACACAGCCACTAGCATTAATTTGCTGTTAAGTATTTACAAGTTCAGGAAGGTTCTTGAAATGTGTAATGTTTGTGATGATTGTGTATTGTGGAATATTCGATGTATGTGTAAATACCAGCATTCTGAAGTATTCGCTGTTTATATCAACACCAGCATTCTACAATATCTGATGTCTGTATAAATAGGTACACTCTCCGTCCAGGAGTTCACTTCTGTTGTAGCTCCACGTTGACGTCTGTAATAAAAATTGTTGTGTCTAGACAAGACAGTCTAGACACAAGGTGAGGTTACCGAAAGAGCACGCGTCAACTCACGCCGACTGGCGTGAAGTCTGGAACAGGATACGTAATGAATGCTATAAAGAAAAGTACGTAGCTGATGTGATACTTAACTTTTAATCCATCATTTGTATTCAGTAGTCTTGATGATACAAGTGAGACTCTCTCCAGATATGGTTAATGGCGCCTTGCTAGGTCGTAGCCATGGACTTAGCTGAAGGCTATTCTAACTGTCTCTCGGCAAATGAGAGAAAGGCTTCGTCAGTGTAGTCGCTAGCAAAGTCGTCGTACAACTGGGCTGAGTCCTAGTACGTCTCTCTAGACCTGCCGTGTGGTGGCGCTCGGTCTGCGATTACTGACAGTGGTGATACGCGGGTCCGAAATGTACTAATGGACCGCGGCCGATATAAAGCTACCACCTAGCAAGTGTGGTGTCTGGCGGTGACACCACATTCCTCCCCCGCAAATCGGCGAACGGTTGTGTTATAAGCCTTCCGCCCGCCGTGGGGAGGGCCCCATGTTGACGTATGCGATGAGGTGGGGAGCCTAACAACAGGCGAGGCTGTGCCACCCGCACCCGGCCATTCGGTCCGAGGGGAGCTAGG
Source organism: Schistocerca cancellata (assembly GCF_023864275.1). Classification (NCBI taxonomy): domain Eukaryota; kingdom Metazoa; phylum Arthropoda; class Insecta; order Orthoptera; family Acrididae; genus Schistocerca; species Schistocerca cancellata. The sequence continues at coordinate 43,702,254 of NC_064626.1, read as the reverse complement.
AAACGCCTGGAAACCTACTCCAGGGTGCACGTCAACATGCGGTGTATGCGCCCGTAAAGAGACAGGAGGGGCCGAAGAGTCGACCTCCATTGCGTCGGGGTATCCGACGCACGATGACGCCATGTGGTCCGGAGCGGGCAAGAGTTCCATGGCTGAGGACAGCTGGTCACGGGAAGCGATCGGCGGCGCGTGACCCAGGGAGGCGCTTGGCGGCTGCAGCGAAGCGTCCACTGCGGGCGGCGCCGGTGGCGGCTGCGGCGGCGGCGCGACGCCATGGGGCAAAATGGAAGGCATCGTCGGTAACACCTGGGGATGAGGCGAGCCAGTAGATGGGTCCCCGGGGCACTGACCGGACGACACCGTCGCTGAAAGCAGACGGGGAGCGGCAGAACCCGTGCGACGACAGAGGCGCAGCCCTTTGAGATGCCGACGCACCTCACCAGGGGCCCCCAAAACCAAATACATCGCGCGGCCTTGGCAGCGAAGAATGCGCCCTGCGAGCCAACGCCGTGAACCGCGATAGTTGCGATAGAATACAACGGCGCCCGGAGCAAAAGCAGGAGTCTGCCGCTGCACAGGAACCTGATGCGGCGGATGCAGCAAAGACATCAAGGTGCGATATGGACGATCATGAAGCAACTCAGCCGGCGAGCGACCATCGCTGGGCTGAGAGCGATACGGAGACAAAAAGAGCAACAACGCGTCCTCCCGATAATGCGACTTTCAACTTCAACATCTGTGACTTGAAAGTCCGGACCAATCGTTCAGCGGCTCCGTTTGACTGAGGCGAAAACGGCGCGGACGTCAGATGCTGAATACCATTGGCCTTGCAGAATGACAAATTCTGCGGACATGAATTGTGGGCCATTGTCGGAAACAATAGTCTGTGGTAGACCTTCAATGCAATAGATAGCAGAGAACGTTTGGATGGTGGCAGATGACGTCTTGGAAGACATCCGGACAACAAAAGGAAAATTACTGAATGAATCGACAACAACCAACCATCGAGCATTCCAGAACGGACCAGCAAAATCTATGTGTAAGCGTTGCCAAGGGGAAGTGGCTTTCGGCCATGCAAAGAATTTCCGCGGCGGTGCGGATTGTTGTTCGGCACACGCCATGCAAGAAGAGCACATATTCGTAATCGCAGCATCGATTCCGAACCAAGTACAGTGCTGACGAGCAAGTTGTTTCGTACGCTCGATACCCCAATGTCCTTGGTGGAGAAGCCTTAAGACAGAGGACTGTAACGAACGTGGGACCACGACCCTAGACTGATCATTATGAGAGCGCAACAACAAAACACCACGCCGTACAAAAAGTCTCTCCTTGTGAGCAAAAAATCGGCGAACCAACGGATCCTCGATCCGTGACTTTGACAAGGGCCATTGCGTAGCAACAAAACGCAAAACGGTAGCAAGGGCAGGGTCAGCAGCTGTGGCTGTAGCTACACGACGAAAATCATTCGGAAACGATTCGACCACGTCATCAGTTTCCGCATCAATGAACATGCAAGCAAGTTCTGAAGAATCGAATGCTTTATCCTCAGCAACAGGCAAACGGGACAACGCATCGGCGTTCCCGTGCTTAGCAGTGGACCGATACAAGATATCGTAGCGGTACCGCGAGAGGAAAATAGACCAGCGAATGAATTTCTGCGCTGTACGCGGAGGTACAGGCTTGTTCGGATGAAAAAGCGATGTCAGAGGTTTGTGGTCTGTGATGATGGTAAAGTGACGACCATTCAAAAAATCATGAAACTTGGTAACACCAAATACGAGAGCCAAAGCTTCTTTCTCGATCTGTGAATAATTTCTTTACGCAGACGAGAGCAATTTGGACGCAAAGGCAATAGGGCGATCATGCGAACCATCTTTGTGCGCAAGCACAGCACCGATCCCGAAATCCGATGCATCTACCATCAACAAAAGGTGTTTCTGGGGATCGAATGGCGTAAGGCAAGTATTTGAAAGCAACGCCGATTTCAGTTGGCAAAAGGCGCGTTCGCATTCCGTCGACCAGACGAACGGAACACCTTTACGGCGTAAGCGATGAAGCGGAGCTGAAATGGAAGAGGCATGCGGAATATATGGATGATAATAGTTCATTGTTTCCAACACACTCTGTAGCTGCTTCAAATTCTGCGGCGAGGGCCAGTCTTGTATGGCACGGAGGTGCTCTGGACTCGGATGTATGCCTTGGGCATTGATTACATGTCCCAGATATGGTAAGTCACGAGCAAAAAACACACATTTGTCCTTCCTCAAGCGAAGATCATTTTGTCGCAATACCTGAAATAACGTCCGGAGGTTGGATTAATGTTCTGCTGCTGTCTTTCCAGAGATCACAATATCGTCCAGATAGTTTGCTGCAGTAGGGACCGACGCACAAATAGTTTGTAAATATCGCTGAAACAATGCAGGGGCGGATGCACACCCGAATGGCAGACTTTTGAATCTGTACAATCCAAGATGCGTGTTAACCACCAATACGCGCTGGGATTCTTCGTCCACCGGTATTTGCAAGTACGCATCTGCTAGGTCCAAGTTTGAAAAATATTTTCCCGGGCACAGTTTGTCCAAAAAGATCTTCCGGGCGGGGTAAAGGAAAAGTTGCAGTCACAAGTTGTGGATTCACTGTAGCCTTGAAGTCCACGCAAAGTCTCAGTTTTCCGGAAGGTTTTTGCAAAATTACTAAGGGTGAGGCCCAGAGAGAAGCCTGCACACGTTAAATTACACATTGTGATTCCAAATCATTTAAAGTTCTTGCGACCTCATCACGCAATGCGTGGGGAACTTTGCGCGCTCTGAAAAATTTTTCTTGCGCGTTCATTTTCAGTTCCAAATGTGCTACATAGTTCTTAGCGCAACCAAGGCGCGGAGCAAAAATGTCTGCAAATTCTTCACATAGACGAGAAACACTGGCTGAAGGCCCAGTCTGGTTCACTGATAGGACCTGATTGACTATTGACAAGTTAAACAACTGAAATAAATCTAAACCAAACAAGTTCACTGCAGAAGAACGAAGAACGTAAAATGACACAAGTTTTGTTTGTCCCTTGTATGTTGCAAGAAGGCTGCACTGTCCTAACACAGGGATATTCTGTCCTGAATAACTAGTGAGCTGAACATTGGCGGCACGCAACGGAGGTGCGCCCAGTTGTTTGTACGTGGCGTGATTGAGCAACGAAACTGCAGCTCCGGTATCGAGCTGGAACGGTATCACTTGCCCTTCAAAGTCCAAATCTACAAAAAGTCTATTGTCCTGCTGATGACAAGAGGGCCTGTTTTGTGCAACTTGAACAGACACTGGTACAGAATCACTTGCGACGTGACGGGATTTCCGTCGACGTCGACGCACACTTTTTGTGGGATGAACACAGTCACAGTTAAAGAGAGTAGCACAGGGCAAAGTGGCATGAACTACATGAATGTCCATGGGCGAAGGTTCCCGAGCCTGAGTGTCCTTGATTCGATTCCGGCGCGAAGCAAAGGGCCTGGAATGGTTGTGAGTGTCCGATCTAAGCTTTTTCTGGCAAACACTTTGAACATGTCCTTTTTTATTACAGAAAAAGCAAATAGCTTGGCGTGACGGGCAATTCTCACGCGAATGTCTAGTTGCACACCGTGGGCATGATTTCAGCACTGCAGTTGCTTTCTGGTGTGGCACACGAGGCTGTGCGGACGTGCGCAAAGGCCATTTACAGTTCCGTGCAGCACGCCCGGCGGGCTGGTTAATGCGACACACAGCTGGCGAAGTTGCAAATGATTCCTGAGCAAAGTCAAGTGTGTCTTGCCCATCCAATATGTCTATCACTTGTGGAAGGGAGGGATTGACTAGTTTCAAAATCTGTTCCCGTATGCGAACATCAGAAACGTTCTGTGCAATTGCATCACGCACCATAGTATCTGAATAAGGGAGTCCACATTCACATTCAAAAGCACAATCCCTTGTTAGGCCTTGCAATGTTGCAACCCACTCCCTATTAGTCTGACTGGCCGTACGTTTTGTACGAAAGAACGTATAACTTTTTGCAACTACATTGACTGTTTCTTTGAAATAGGCATCTAAAGCAGACAAAATGTCTTCGTAGGAAAGAGTTGCTACGTCGCGTCGGGGAAACAATTTCACTATCACACGGTACGTATGCACCCCGACGGATGCTAACAAAAAAGGCTGCCGCTCGTTACCTTGAATTCTGTAGGCGGCGAGATGGAATCCAAATTGGCGTGACCACTCCGTCCAGCTTTCCTCGTCCGCGTGAAACGGACGAAACTGGGGTGCAACTGCATGCTGTGGCTGCGGTAGCGAGGAAGCGGCGGCTGCCGCATCGTTTGGCATTGCTCGTTGACCCTGAACGAGCTGTCCAAGGGCATCCAATAACGCCTGCGTCTGCTGATTCTGCAAGCGATAAAATTCGGACAGTACATCTGGAGAATGTGGCGAAGCCATGACACAAGCAAATCAGAGCAAGTATAAAGAACACGATCCTTTGTAGACTCGTCGCCAACTTATGTTGTGTCTAGACAAGACAGTCTAGACACAAGGTGAGGTTACCGAAAGGGCACGCGTCAACTCACGCCGACTGGCGTGAAGTCTGGAACAGGATACGTAATGAATGCTATAAAGAAAAGTACATAGCTGATGTGATACTTAACTTTTAATCCATCATTTGTATACAGTAGTCTTGATGATACAAGTGAGACTCTCTCCAGATATGGTTAATGGCGCCTTGCTAGGTCGTAGCCATGGACTTAGCTGAAGGCTATTCTAACTATCTCTCGGCAAATGAGAGAAAGGCTTCGTCAGTGTAGTCGCTAGCAAAGTCGTCGTACAACTGGGCTGAGTCCTAGTACGTCTCTCTAGACCTGCCGTGTGGTGGCGCTCGGTCTGCGATTACTGACAGTGGCGACACGCGGATCCGACATGTACTAATGGACCGCGGCCGATATAAAGCTACCACCTAGCAAGTGTGGTGTCTGGCGGTGACACCCCAAAAATTGCTTCAGTTCTAAGTGGTCTATTTCGCTGATGACCCTGCCTTCGGATTTGGACTTGACTATGGTTTCGACGTAACCATAATACAAAACATTAGTGTTCAAATTGCAGTCTTAAAGTAATTTGCAGTGAAGCAATATGTTAATAGAACATTGCTCTGGCATTGTTCCGGATTACTAATATGTGGGGTTTTACTAGTCATTCAAGGTGTTGTCATAACCAGTTTGCAAATATCGGGACTTACGGACATGCGGAGCAAAAATGTCTTTAAGACAAGGATGTAATAATCGGAACATAAGAAGCACGTAAATTAATATTTTCTTATAATTTATTATGAACAAAGTTTTACACTGATCGAGCTACACTTACATGCAAAAGATTTCCAATCAATAGAACACTGGGGATTTTTTTTAGTAGGCAACCACGTTTCACTGTTAGAGAAAAGCGGCGAACCGTAGATGGACTAAGTCTTTTTCTGTTGGCCTATTAGTTCAATACTTTGATTCTTTGTTTTGAAACTGAGGGAGAAAAAAGTTTTTCCATCCTTATTTACAGAACATAATAGGAACAAAAAACCGAAAATCGGTTATTTATTATACCAGCTATGTTGAGCGGTTTTCACAGTTCAGTTAAACTGACATTGAAAAAAAAAAGATATAATCGAAAACGAGTCGTTTCAGCAGTAATCGCCATCGTTACTGTCAGCTTTCTGCCTTTCTTGAATCAAACCCAGATATGGACGCAGTTATCTAAGCGGTATAGAGAGTCCACGGCAAAGAGCTGCAGCAATGAGCCTCGACAATGCATCACAGTGCGTGCTAAGCTTCACAAGGGAAATACTGTTAACACAAAATAGACAACTTCATTTCGTCAGCTCCTCATCTCCTTCCTTCCGAACTTCACAGATGTTCTCCTTCGTAACTTTCAGGGCTAGCACTCTTGGAAGAAAGTATACTGCGGAGACATTGGTATGCCAAAGCCTCGAGGATGTTTACAGAATGAATTTTCACTTTGCAGCGAAGTGTGCGCCAATATCTAACTTCATGGCAGGTTAAAACTGTGTGCCTGAACGAGGCTCGAACCTGGGAACTTCGCCCTTCACGCACAAGCGCTCTACCAACTGAGCTATCCAAGTCTCTGCTGGTAGAGCACTTGCCCGTGGAAGGTAAGGGCCTCAGGTTCCAGTCTCGCTCCAGCACACTGTTTTAACCTGCCAGGAAGTTTCGTATCAGTGCACACTCCGACTCAGGGTGAAAATTCATTCTATAAAAGAGCTAAACTTGTATTGTCACTTTTTGCGTGGTTTATTATTATTATTATTATTTTATTTGCGTCACCTCTGCCAGCCTCTGATACAAATTGAATCATTCACACACACATACACCCATGATTCACATACAGTTTTTGCATTCGTTGTAAACAAATTTCTTACATCACGTTGTGCTACCATTATTGCCATGAGATATCACTCCAACCGCCAGTTCAATATGGAACACGTAACATTCTGCATCTAGATCTACATCCATACTCCGCAAGCCACCCGACGGTGTGTGGCGGAGGGTACCTTGAGTACCTCTACCGGTTCTCCCTTCTATTCCAGTCTCGTATTGTTCGTGGAAAGAAGGATTGTCGGTATGCTTCTGTGTGGGCTCTAATCTCTCTGATTTTATCCTCATGGTCTCCTCGCGAGATATACGCAGGAGGGAGCAATATACTGCTTGACTCTTCGGTGAAGGTATGTTCTCGAAACTTTACCAAAAGCCCGTACAGAGCTACTGAGAGTCTCTCCTGCAGTCTTCCACTGGAGTTTATCTATCATCTCCGTAACGCTTTCGCGATTACTAAATGATCCTGTAACGAAGCGCGCTGCTCTCCGTTGGATCTTCTCTATTTCTTCCATCAACTCTATCTGCTGAGCAGTATTCAAGCAGTAGGCGAACAAGCGTACTGTAACCTACTTCCTTTGTTTTCGGATTGCATTTCCTTAGGATTCTCCCAATGAATTTCAGTCTGGCATCTGCTTTACCGTCGATCAGCTTTATATGATCATTCCATTTTAAATCACTCCTAATGCGTACTCCCAGATAATTTATGGAATTAACTGCTTCCAGTTGCTGACCTGCTAATTTGTAGCTAAATGATAAGGGATCTATCTTTCTATGGATTAGCAGCACATTACACTTGTCTACATGGAGATTCAATTGCCATTCACTGCACCATGCGTCAATTCGCTGCAGATCCTCCTGCGTTTCAGTACAATTTTCCATTGTTACAACCTCTCGATATACTACAAAATCATCCGCAAAAAGCCTCAGTGAACTTGCAATATTATCCACAATGTCATTTATGTATATCATGAACAGCAACGGTCCTACGACACTCCCCTGCGGCACACCTGAAATCGATCTTCCTTCGGAAGACCTCTCTCCATTGAGAATGACATGCTGCGTTCTGTTATCTTGGAACTCTTCAATCCAATCACACAATTGGTCTGATAGTCCATATTATCGTACTTTGTTCATTAAACGACTGTGGGGAACTGTATCGAACGCCTTGCGGAAGTCAAGAAACGCGGCATCTACCTGTGAACCCCTCCGAGTCTCGTGAACGAATAGCGCGAGCTGGGTTTCACACGACCGTCTTTTTCGAAACCCATGCTGATTCCTACAGAGTAGATTTCAAGTCTCCAGAAAAGTCATTAAACTCGAACATTATACGTGTTCCAAAATTCTACAACTGATCGACGTTAGAGATATAGGTCTATAGTTCTGCTCATCTGTTCGACGTCCCATCTTGAAGACGGGGATGACCTGTGGCCTTTTCCAATCCTTTCGAACGCTATGCTCTTCTAGAGACCTACGGTACACCGCTGCAAGAAGGGGGGGGGGGGGGCAAGTTCCTTCGCGCACTCTGTGTAAAATCGAACTGGTATCCGATGAGGTCCAGCGGCCTTCCTCTTTTGAGCCTCCTGTCAACTTTCCTGTCGTGTGCCACTTACATCGCGTAAGTTACATGGAAGTGACATTATTCAGTTAATTACGTTAATCTCTGAAATTTGTTCATAACTCCACGCAGTAGCCCGCTAGGAAAATACACTACGCCACACAAGCTGTATGACTGTACATACTTAATGCTACAGGAGCGTAGTCGGCTGGGTCACTCGTATGCGAAGGCAAATCGGGAAGTCTTGGCCCCTGTTTTCTATTAGCCAAAGTAAGGTATATACAGGTAATGACAAATATACATCCAAATCTACATACCTTACACTGTTTTTCACGTAGTCCCCACACCGATTCACACATTTTTCCCATTGCAGCACTAAATTTGATGTGCCCCTGAAACAGAATTCGATTATGGAACCACCTTCGGACTGCTGTCTTGGTTCATTGTTACTTGTGAATCGCTGTCCTGCCAGGAACTTCTTCAGTGGTGCTAAAACGTGAAAATCAATAGGGGCGGTGTCTGGACTGTATGGTGGGTGGTCCGGAATGGATGAAGCTTTTTGGCAGTTCTGAATGCCACATGTAGTCTCGCATTGTCGTGGAGTAGGATCACGTTGTCCACATCGAGAATCCCTCGGACCTCGCCTGACGGCAGCTCTCGGATGTGACAGTGTGGAACAATAACTGTCGACATTGACGGTTGCACCTTGTGGCGTGAAATCCAGCAGGAGCAGTCCACGGCTATCTCAAAAGGCCGTTAACATCACTTTCCCAACAGATGGCGCTGAACGGAATTTTTTTGTCACAGGCGAACCTGGATGTTTCCACAACATGCTCTGCTGCTTGAATTCCGGTGTGAAATGTAGTATCCACGTTTTATCGCCAGTAATATTGGGGTCCAGGGAACTTTGACCCTCCTTGGAGTACCATTGCAGGTGATTCAGTGAAGACGTCATTCGCCTGCCGTCCATCATGTCGTCCAACTGCTTAGGCTCCCACTGACATGAAACCTTAAGGGACCATAAGGGCCTCTGAACGATGTCGTAAGCACTCCCATACAATATTCTAAGATCCCGGGAAATGGGTGTGATGTGCACGCACCGATCTGCTTTTAACATTGCATCCGCGCGGGATTATGGTCATCAGTCAGCGACGAACGCGGCCTCCACGATCGCTCATTGTGATGCAATGGCCTTTGTCGAACTCACAACACCACCACGACCTCACAGTTCTCAAAGCGAGTCAGTTTTCCCCCATGTTGGCTGCATTTCCCTGTGGATCTCGATGGGTGTTCGTCCCTTGCTCCACAGAAAATGAGTCAAGCTTCGTTGCTGTAACGCCACGGACGTGTGAACCACAACCGCCACCTTTAAGAACTGATAGAAGTGCCGCGCGTTGGAGCTACCGAAAGATAAGGCCAGAACGAACCAAGATGGGTCTAACGCTGTGAATGGATATGTTGACTACGCATTTCTAACAGTAATTTGGCTACAAAAAATAGGGGCTAGGACTTGCTGGTTTTCTCTCACACATGTAGTGCCCCTGCCGCGTTTTTCAATCTATACCTGAGGGATAATTTCGAGAACCACTGTAGGGATTTTGATACGGTTCTCACTCATAGACAGACTGATTTATTTACGAGGAAGGCTTGTATCTAAAATTTATTACCGCTACGCCAGACAAATCGTACGGCTGTGGACACAAGTGGAAACCGTTGTAGGTGGCTCTCTAACAGAGTGGAAACTTGGTAGGTTGAAAGAAGAACGAAAATAAAGGCACATGTACTTCGACTTACAGTCAATAGTTTTCGAGAAAATGACACTCCAGCTTTCGACGTGACTTCGTCAGTTCACTCTCGCATCGTATATCCAAGTGAGTAGGTAGCGCACTATCTACGTGGAGAGTTTCTAACTTCCACGCCCCGCGTTCAAATGGAGTTATGTGTTTTGTTTTTATTTTGTTGTCACGAAAACATGTCACATCAATATTTTTCGTGAGATCGTAAAATAAAGTGGAATTATTGACAAAAGAAAAAGGCATTTTAAATCTTATTACAATAGACTGCATCACCACAGCACTCATATAATCATACATGACTAACAATAATTTAAAATTAAAGACATAAAAATTCTAGTATTTCGATTTTTTCTTTGTACCGCACATTTACGATTCAGGAGAACCAATGCATTCGTAGGAACATTCCAGGCGAGCAAAAATCGGAGCATTACGAGCAACGTGCCAAGGCGCGTATACCATAGTCACATTATTTTGTGTGAATTTCATTATGAAAACGACCTCGGGATCTGGCGATAATTTCGTGGTAAACGCCCCCAGGGGCTCGGCATTTATTTGCTGAGTACGGGCTTGGCGACCCCGGGGTCCTGAGCTGGGGACTGGTCAGCGCCGCCAGTCTCCTGTCACCGTAACCCCCGGACATGCTTCAGCGACCACCGTATGGCGCGGCGGTGGAATGTTGTGTGCTGCAGAGAATGGTAATCTTGGCTTGACTGCCTGGATTGCGAGGAAGGACAACCTCTATAAAAAACCCTCAATCTTCCGGTGTGCTCCGCGCCTATGAGATGCATGGCTGTTGGGGTGGAACAGTCGCAAGCGGGCAACCTCTGGGGCACCTGCCGCACCCCAGTTGTATAAGGCTTACTCAGGCACGCGGGGCTCTGTCTGAGCGGACCTTTAGTTCCCTAGCTGCTCGTGGGACCGCAATGGACCTTTCCACCTCTACATTTCCCCCTACCAGTGGCTTGGGTGGGCCACTGGTAGGAAAACACACCCCATCGAAGAAACGACTTCGTGCTGCGAGTCCTCCAGCGCCTGGTGTTGATCGAGATTTATCAGACTGTCGTAACAGGGCACATGCTGATAATCAGAATGTGTTTTTGATTATTAAACGGAAGGAGGGTAGCTTTGAGAGGGTTTCTCCCTTTTACATCCACAAGGGTCTTGAGGGGATTGCAGGAACACTTAAATCTGTGAAGCGACTTCGCAATGGGACTCTGTTAGTTGAGACTTCTAGTTCCCGTCAAGTCGCTTCTCTTCGGAAAGCAACCTATCTCGGAGAGTAAGCTATCGAGACCGAGCTCCACTCCACTCTGAACTATAGTAAGGGTGTTGTGACATGTAGGGACTTGGTGGATATCCCCACAGATGAGTTAAAATCTGAATGGGCTGATGACGGTATTGTTGACGTGCAGCATATTATGAAACGAGTCGATGGGGACCTAGTCAAATCCGACTCGTTTATTCTCACGTTCAGTTGCCCGAGACTCCCAGAACATGTTAAAGCGGGGTTCTTACGTTTGCCAGTATGGCCATATTTCCCCAACCCAATGGCTGTTTTAAATGTCAGCGCTTTGGGCATACTACGTTGGGGTGCAATGGGATAGCCACTTGTGGTAAATGTGGTCAGCCTGCCCATGAAGGAGCCGATTGTTCATCGCCTGTGAAGTGCGTGAATTGCTCTGGGAGTCACCCTGTCTGGAGCCGGGTCTGCCCCATCTATCTCGAAGAACGGAAGATACAGGAGATTAAAACATTTAAGCGCATCCCCTATGGTGAGGCCAAGAAGCTCTTTAAGACCATGCAACCTCCTGTGTTTACAACATCTTTCGCTTCCGCTCTGAAGAAACCGGTACAAATGGCCACTGTTGCTACGCAACCGGAGGTTGCTAGTGTTAGCACTAATACCTGCGTTTGCCAGTGAACTAGTGCTGCTGCGGTTCTTTTGCAACCTGCGGCTCTCCCTGCAACGTCGGACAAGGCCGTGGTTGCTGACATTGGGGTACTTCCTGCCTCTCCCCCTATGGCGCCTTCTGCCCCGGCGAGTAAAGCTCGTCCTGTAGACAAGGCTCTGCATTCTAAGCCTTCCAAGACAAAGACGCCGAAGGTGAAGGTTTTTCCACCTGAGGAGACTAGTCAGGGTCGGTCCGATGACGAGGCCATCGTACTGTCTGACATCTCCCGTGGGTCGTCATCGGTGCTGATGGACATTGATGTCGACCGGGGGCGATCTTCTCGCCACAGGACTAAATCTCCGGCGGGTACGGCTCTCCTCCGAAGCACAGAGGAAGGGTGAAAGTTCACCCACCCTAATCACTGGCTCCCATATTACAGTGGAACCTGAATGGGTTCAGGACGCATGTGTCCGAATTACAACTCCTTGTACGAGAGCGCCCCTTGTGCTTATGTCTCCGAGAGACACATTTTCGGGCCACTGATGCTCCTTCTTTACAGGGCTATACCGTATATCGGAAAGATGATCTGACGGGGCAAAGGGCAAAGGGTAGTGTTGCGGTTTTTGTCCGTGACATGCACCCCTCATCTGAGCTCCCTCTCGTTACAGACTTGCAAGCAGTTGCAGTTGACCTTCTTGTGGGTCGGAGGCTCACAGTCTGTTCAGTCTACTTACCGCCTCAGGATGCAATAGACTCTTAGGCTGTCACAGACCTTATTAGCCAACTCCCCCGCCCATTTCTTCTGCTGGGGGACTTCAATGCTCATAATGTCTTATGGGGCTCTCCGACTACTTGCCCCAGGGGTCGCGTTCTGGAAAGCCTCATGATGTCTGAAGAACTGTGCATCCTCAACTCTGGTGCTCCCACTCATTTCTGTGCTGCTTCCGGGTCGTCATCGGCTATTGACCTTTCCTTTTGCTCTCCAGCACTCGCGGATTCTGCTCTGTGGGAGGTTGTTGCTGACCTCCATTCTAGTGACCACTTCCCCCTTTGGATTCGCCTCCTGGATGAGGCTGTGGCATTATCAGTGCCGCCTCAGTGGCACCTCTGCTGAGCTGACTGGACACTTTTCAGCCAACTGGCTGTTTTGGAACACAGTGCCAGCGTCCACGAATGGGTAGACCATGTTACAGCCGTGATCTCCCATGTTGCTGAATTGTCCATTCCACGGTCATCCGGTCATCCCAAGAGGCGTCCGGTCCCTTGGTGGACCACTGAGTGCCGCTCCGCCATCCGAGCCCGCCGTGCAGCTCTGCGCTGCTTCAAGTGCCGTCCCTCCGCTGACAATCTTGCGGCCTTTCGGGTGGCAAGAGCCAAAGCGCGGCGAGTGATTAAAGAGAGCAAACGACGGTCATGGCAATTGTTCTTGAACTCCATCTCCCGCACCACTAATTCTACGAAAGTATGGGAAGCCATCAGGAGGATTTCCGGGAAACGCAGCCAACTACCTGTCACGGCATTACTGCATCAGGGATGTCTCCTCACGGCGCTGAGAGACATTGCCCAGACACTGGCCATGCATTTTGCGTAATCTACCGCCACTATTAACTATGATCCAGATTTCTGCCGCTACCGAACTGCCATCGAGAGGGGTCACTTGGACTTCCGGTCTCCAAATTCTGAACCCTACAACTGCCCCTTCACAACGTGGGAACTGGATTCGGCGCTGTCTGTGGCTCATGATACTGCGCCTGGTCATGATCAAATCCGGTACAGCATGCTGCAGCACTTGTTGCTGCCATCCAAGGAAGTTCTCCTGAGTTGTTTTAATATGTTATGGTTATCCGGCACATACCCTACTCGTGGAGGGAGGCGGTTTTGATTCCTCTCCTCAAACCGGGGAAGGACCGAACGCATCCCAGCAGTTATCGAAGTATTGCTTTGACGAGCTGTGTCAGGAAGACGTTGGAACGCATGGTCAACCGTCGCCTGGTTTGGCTGCTCGAGACCAGGCAGCTCCTTAGCCCCTCTCAGTGTGGCTTTCGGCGATGTCGTTCCACTATCGACAACTTGACCCTGATTGAGGCGGCCATCCAGCAGGCCTTCCTACGTAACCAGCATTGTCTTGGTGTCTTCTTTGACATTCATAAGGCGTATGACACTACTTGGCGCCGCCATATCGTCAATCAACTCCGTGAGTGGGGCTTACGTGGCCGTCTCCCCATCTTCATTCGGTCCTTTCTTTCCCACCGCCTCTTTCGTTATAGGGTTGGTAATGTGCTATCTGATTTGTATGTGCAGGAGAATGGTGTTCCTCAGGGAAGCGTTTTAAGTGCCACCCTCTTTGCCGTCGCCATTAACAGTATCACGTCCACTATCCGGAGTCCTGTCCAATGCTCCTTGTTTGTGGACGAGTTTGCTGTTTTCTGTTCTTCCTACAATCTTGTCACTGCTAGTCGGCAGTTGCAGCTTACGATACAGCGATTAGAGGCATGGACTGCGAAGACGGGTTTTACCTTTTCTGCAGACAAATGTGTGTGTGTTCATTTTAATCGTTCTCGACGTCTTTTTACCTCCCCTGAATTGCGTCTGAGGGACACCATTCTTCTTTTAGCGACACTGTGCGGTTCCTGGGCCTCACTTTTGATTCCAAGTTGTCGTGGTTGCCTCACCTTAAAGACCTCAAGTTGCAGGCCCTGAAGGCACTGAATATTTTGAAGTGTCTGAGCCATCGGTCCTGGGGAGCAGATCGGGCGCGTCTGCTGCAGTTCTATAGGGCTTTCGTCCGGTTGCACCGTGTATGGGTCAGCAAGGCCTTCGTATCTGAAGATTCTTGATGCAGTACACCATGAGGGTATCAGGCTGGCCACTGGTGCCTTCCGTACCAGTCCCATCCCCAGCCTGTGTGCTGAGGCAGGGGAACCACCGCTCGCCATCCGGCGGAAACTCCTCATGGTGCGACGGGTGTGTCAATTCCTTGCCTGTCCTACCTCCCCTGCGTACCCTACCGTTGCCCGACCGCCTATGGAACGTCTCTTTTCCAGTCGTCCCAGGGCAACGAGACCATTTGGGATTCGTGCCAAGCATTTGCTTGAGTCCCTTGGTGTGGAGCGTGTGGCCCCCCAACGACAAGGTTTTACTCGCCTGCCTCCCTGGTTGCTCCAGAGGCCCAGCGTCCTTTTAGACTTGTCGGAGTACCGGAGGAGTTGCACTCCTGCGTTTGTTTTTATCTCCTTATTTTATAATATTTTAAACCAGCATCCCGACCATGTACCAGTATTTACGGATGGCTCTAAACAGGGGGACTCTGTTGGTTGTGCTGTTGTTTTCCCTGATCGAATCGTCAAATTACGGCTTCCTGCGGCGTTTACCATCTTTGATGCCGAATTGTTTGCGATCTTGCGGGCATTGGAGCAGATGGGGTGTGTTCCCAGTCTTAAGTTCCTCATCTGTTCTGACTCCCTGAGTGCCCTTCAGACCATGCAACACTTGTACCCAGCGGATACGGTCGTCCAGAACATCCATGATGCCCTCCTCCACCTGCAACGGCAGGGGAAGGAGGTGTCCTTGTGCTGGGTGCCGGTGACGTGGATATTAGGGGAAACGAACTGGCGGATGTGGCTGCCAAAGATGCATGTTCCCTCCCTCACGTTGTTGAATGTGCCGTCCCCCTCCATGCTGCCCGCATCTCGTGGTCGTGCGGTAGCGTTCTCGCTTCCCACGCCCGGGTTCCCGGGTTCGATTCCCGGCGGTGTCAGGGATTTTCTCTGCCTCGTGATGGCTGGGTGTTGTGTGCTGTCCTTAGGTTAGTTAGGTTTAAGTAGTTCTAAGTTCTAGGGGACTTATAACCACAGCAGTTGAGTCCCATAGTGCTCAGAGCCAGCCCTCCATGCTGTTACCTCCCTCCTGCGTTTTCGTGTTATGCGACAGTGGGAAGAGGAGTGGCTGGCAGTCGGTGACAATAAGCTGCGTCTGGTGAAGGCTACCACGCGGCCATGGCGTACGTCCTACCAGTCATGCAAGCGGGATGAGGTTCTCCTCACTCGCCTCCGCATCGGGCACAGTCCCTTAACGCATGGTTTTTTACTCCGGCGGGAGGACCCCCCAATCTGCAGTTCTTGTGTCGTCCAGATTACTGTCCGCCACATTTTACTTGACTGTCTTTTATTCTCTGACCAGAGGGCGGTGGTTTCCTTGCCACCGGATTTGCCCTCTATTTTACAAGATGACGCAACGACTGTAGTTAAGGTCTTACGGTTTTGTGTCCTGTCCAATTTGTTGCCTCGGATTTTAGGGAGAGGGTTTTAATTTGCTGCTGGGTGATTGGCTCACCCAGGTTTTAGGTAAGAGGTCAGCCAGTCACGTTTACCTCCTTGTTTCCCTTCGGTTTCTGTTCTCTTTTCCTTATGTTTCCTTTCCTTTTTAGTGTGTCCCTTCTCTTCTCGTTTTGCCTCTGTGTGTGAGGATTTGGAACTGCGTCAGGTCTGTGTGTTTTAGCCGTTCTCCTTGTTCGCTGTTTGTCTTAGTCCCTTCACTGCATTTTCCTGTTTTTATGCGTTTGGGCGCTGATGACCACGCTATTTAGCGCCCGTAAACTTCAAACACACACACACACACACACTCGTGGTAAACCAGGCATAACGTAGCACTTTCTCTAAAGCTGGTGTCTGCTGTTGATTATGGATCGAAGTGTGTATTTTAATTGCTTCGCTTCCACTTGTGATTTCCCTTTACTGTGCGATCAGATCAGAGAACTTTCATAATCAGAGATTGTAGTCCTTCAACCGTTAATAAAAGTATACCTCGCAGGGTTTACGTAACTGTATACACTTTGTCAATGTGCTCGGAATACCGACATGTTAATTCAAAGTAATTCCGTCAAACAGTACACCGAATAAGGAGGAATCGTTTTAACCACCTCAAGAGTCAATAACGTAGTGAAGCTGCTACATTTTTACATGAAGTCGAAAAACTTGTTGTAGGGACTGATGATAAGTTTCTTTTGTTATCTTTCCAGATTTCGTTGCGTTTGCGTACACATTCCGAGGTTCCATTAATTACTGATGTCACTCCATTAACTGTTTTACTTCTTGATGGACTTTACGGACCAATTTGTCACTTAGTTCTTGGAGACAGCTGAAAACTGTTGGTACCACATTCATGGAATGTTTTAATCCTTGTCAACTGTGATGATAAAATGTACTTTTAGTAAATCTTCAAATCTTTAATTCCTTTGCCATTGCTTCCACTACACTTGACGAAAAACATATTGACGTCATATACTCCCACAAAAACAAAAGAAAAAGAAAGCACAAGAGTGGATCAGAACACAGGACGCAAAATCTCGACTCATTGCCCCTACTCAATGCGCTACCATCGCCGTTGTAGTTGTGTCACGCGAGTAGCCTGACGGAGTGCACTGAAACTTTGACCGTCACTTTCTTGGAAGCTACTGCATGCTTTATTTTTATCTTTCTATCACGCTGTCAAGTTTCTACTGTATCAGAGACCGACCAACGTCGGCTTTCCCTTGTTAGTGCTACTCGTGCGTAATCTGGGCCAGGTCGCCGGTGTTATACAGCACTAACTCAGCGCCCGCTGCTTCCTTTCGTCGACTGTATGGCTGGCAGAGGTTCTTTTGTTTTTATTTAATCGAGTTTTTACGTTGTTCCCAAATTGCAACACATTCTAAGCTTTTCACGCTAATGAACGTCATCTAAAAATGTGTCGTTCGGCATTTATCGGCGTTATGTGTGGCTTGTGAGTAGCCGCTCAATCATGAAAACCAAGTTTTCTCACCTCCCGCCTGACTGTCGTAGTACTTGCAGTGGGTCCTGATGCAGTTTGGAATTCCTGTGTGATGTGGTTAGTAGTCTGCCTATTACACATTACGACCGCTTCAACTGTCGGCGGTCTCTGTCAGTTAACAGACGAGGTTGGTCTGTGCGCTTTTGTGCTGTACATGGTGATATGTCTGCGTAAGCAGAAGAAACTAACGATCAAAGTCCGAAAACAATTTATTGAACTGTTCAATTAACCAAAAGAAATTCCCCAAGTATAACACCAACACAACTACATACAAGAATAATATAGAAAACTACAGAAATAATTTCCTACTAGTCTCCGTCAGAGACTTTTCCAATATTCCAAGCCTAATCCAGAGATCAGCGAGAAGATCCAAGCCGGGCTGCCGGGGCGGCAGCTATCCACGTCTGCTGGCGGTCGATGAACTGCCGATGTGCGGCCGAGTGCCGGCCTTTATTGCGCTTCAGCGGATGAGTACCTCGGAACTATTTTCCATCACGTGGTTTGACGTGTGAAAATAGTTCCGGGATCTGCAGCGACCTCTTCCTTACGTTTATGTGGGCCGGTAGTGGCACCTGGTGGCCACTGGTGTCTTTGCTGTGCTGT
The DNA here is from genome assembly GCF_023864275.1 of Schistocerca cancellata. Lineage (NCBI taxonomy): Eukaryota > Metazoa > Arthropoda > Insecta > Orthoptera > Acrididae > Schistocerca > Schistocerca cancellata. The sequence continues at coordinate 43,684,214 of NC_064626.1, read as the reverse complement.
TGTTGTTGTTGTGGCCGTTCATCAATGTTGCCTGTCGGTTGTGTAGTGCTTCTGTGTGCCTGCGAAGCGGGCAACCCGCGGCTGCAGGCTGTCAGTTTGGTTGCTGATACTCTAGGCGCCGTGATGTCTGATTGAGAAGGCCACCGCACATGCCCCTTCAAATTTCCACTTCACTATCACATAGGAAACAGCGGACCTAGTGATGTTCAGGAGTGTGGAAATCTCGCTTACAGACGTATGACACAAGTGACACCCAATCACCTAACGACGTTCAAAGTCCGTGAGTTCTGCGGAGCGCCCCATTCTGCTCTCTCACGATGTCTAATGACTAATGGGGTCGCTGATATTGAGTACCTAGCAGTGGGTGGCAGCACAATGCACCTAATATGAAAAACTTATGTTTTGGAGGGTCTCTGGACACTTTTGATGACATCGTGTATGTTGGCTTTGTGAGAAACGACGCAGGTGGTTTGGGCTATCTCTGAATTCTACCTTCGTAATGGACAAGAAATATAATGATTAATACATGAAAAATGAAGTGGTCTGAAATTGGCATGGTATAGGAAGGAAGTAATATTTTAAGGTGGCTATCACTGCAAGAACTCTCGAGTCAGTAGAGAGGGGTAAAAGCAAACACATATTTTTGGTTTTTTTTTGCTAAATAATTTCTTGGTTTGTGTACTTCAATATTTCTTGTTTATTATTATTTACTTATTGACTGTTTTTACTCACTTATCTTAGCTGTAATATACCATATACATTGTATGTGAAGATTCTCATGTAACACTTAGTATGTTGGTATGTTCTACAAAAGTATTCATTACCAACCTGTCTCACAAAACAGCTAAAAGTGACAATTGCAGTTTGCCTATCCAGCCCACTCCAGGGGCTACAAAAAAATTGATTACCAATATTTCGTATAATTATTGACCTATTTTAAAGATTTAAAACGTTGTCATTTCATACTCTTCTTCTTACATTAAATGTTTAACACAAGGAGGCAAGTATTAAATAATTTTAAATTAATCAGATGCTGGGTTGGTTTGTTCTGGGGGAGGAAACCAGGTAGCGAGGTCATCGGTCTCATCGGATTAGGGAAGGAAGTCGGCCGTTCCCCTTCAAAGAAACCATACCGGCATTTGCCTGGAGTGATTTAGGAAAATCACAGAAAACCTAAATCAGTATGGCCGGACATGGGATTGAACCGTCGTCCTCCCAAATGCGAGTCTAGTGTGCTAACCACTGCGCCACCTCTCTCGGTAATCAGATGTTGAAGACGTTTTGTACAGAGATTGATTCTTTAACTGGTCTGGATTTTTGAGATTGGTGTGGGGTGGGGGAGAGGGATGAAGGGGCGTTACTTGGTTCCTTCTATGAAAAAAGGAAAAGTATCTAGAAATTAAGAGTGTCAAAGGGAATAAGCTAAATTACTTGTTGTCGGAGTAGATTACTATGCTTACTGTGGATTGATCCTCTGACGCGCAGTCATTCGCATCCAGAATCCAGAGGGCACACTATGTGCTAGAGCGCTGCAGTACTCTCCCCCATTGCTACGCTACATCTTCTTAAACTCAGAATTCGGCATCACACTAAACGTCACTGCTGTAGCGAATAATTTAATATCTCTTGAAGAAGACGTATTTTAAAGTGTTTCCTAGGCAGGTTCAAAACAATTTTTACCTTTTGTATATTTATCCAAACCTTTTATGTTACATATACATATTAATGATTTGATAGATTTGGCTGAGAATAATAATACTTGCCTGTTAATTTTCTCTCTTAACCTTTCAAATGTGCCACGCTAGTGCATGAATGTTATTGGCACTGATGTAATCTTCTCGGGTTTCTGTCCGTGTGGCTTCGTCGGAAGTCCCCAACGTTTCGATGAATGTCACTCCCTTCGTCTTCTGGCGAAATGTCAAGATTGCGTGGGTGTCCCATATATAGGGTACAAAGGGAATTCGTGCCGATACTTTTACACGTGGTACCTTAATATCCACGTTCGTCATCGTTCGAAAGTTTCTCGTCTGTGTCGAACAGTCCTCTCACAAACACATCACAAACATTGCGACCTGATGTTTTCTGCATGGTCGTAACTGCACCATTAAGTGCACCATGATTTTCGGTGTACACTGACTGTTCTGCGTCCAAGCGTCCACACTTTAAAACCTGACCTGCTACGCAGGGGAAAAACCATTATTGGCTCGCTCTTGCTACGCATACTTAGAGATAATAACCAACCTACGAATGTATCACTTGTAATAGGAATAATTTTTAGCCTGCAAATGACGTAATTACTGATCTAACGTCACTGAATGCACGTCCTCAGTCAGAAACAGAAATATCTTCACGACTATTTATTTGGAAGCATATTTAGAACAAGCTAATCCTGTTAATGTTCTGTGAGAACTTCCCATAATTCTTCAGGATACATCTTATTAATCAATATATGTGAAAAACTATAGTTTTTTATTAAACATGTTGCCACTAAATAGAGTGGCCAATCATTACTTCAAATTAGAGAAGAACTGATAACCTGTCATCCTTGCACTGCCATGTTCCAGATATTTTCCAAGTATCAACTCATTTTGTCCTTCGCTATTGATTCTGGAACATAGCATATTAGACAGCATTACATATACATTTTACTCCATAGACCTATATTAAGGATGTCCTAAAGGATATATAATATCTCAGGAAAACAAGAGTACACAATACATATTTACAAGAAAAAAATGTAATTTCCCTTCCACATTACTCAATCGGTATGGTGGACAAACTCGAAAATTCTTAAACGTGTTTTCGTTTATAAGGTAATGCCTAACTTGTCACAAAGCATGTAAATATATAATAAATAGGGGTGCAAATAATAGTTCATAGACTGTGGTCTTCACATGTCATCAGAGAGAAGAGTCAGATTTCAACACATATTTACGTTGGTCGCATTACTGTCCTGGGGATAGTTGAAACTGATAATACATGCACATCAGTCCACTTTACTAAGAAAATCTCCAATGGAGTAGGCGAAGTTTGAAAACTATAAACCTTTTTGGCTTTATCATTACGAAATGAAGTTTGCTAGCTTTTTTATTCTTGTATCACCACATCACAAATAGCGGTTTAATACGGCTTTCAGCAGTTAATGCGGAATGCTCCACCTAGATGAATTAATTTTGCTGAGAATTTAACACTGTCCAACTACTATATCCGCCTATCTTCGTGTTTTAGGTAATACTGGGAAGCAGCATAGCGTTTTATGTTTCATATAAAACTAAAATCGATTGATTCACAATTGCCCAACTTCGTAATCACTGCAGACAATATAATTTAACTGGATGTAGTAATTATATAAAGTTGATCTATTTACATTTATTAATAGATATGAGAGTAAATCTCTTTAGAATTTGGAAATTATGGTGCATTTTTTTCAAAAGAATGAAACTAAATCACTGGAAGAACTTTTTCTAGCAGTGGATATGGGGATTTAAGAAACAAATAAACAATTAGTGATTATGTGGTTGATAAAGCATTTGTAAACAGAATACAAAATGCACATTTCGAGAACAATCTAAACTTGCTTGATCCAAACTTCTTCTTGAATGCATCAAAACCTAAAATGATGTAAATTATAAAATATTATCTAAAAATACATCATGGGTTGTAACTAAATTTTAAATTTTTTGTGAGTACAGAACGCAGACAAGTGGAAATATTATGCAATTTGGGTTTCAAACACAAACCTATTCAATCACAAGAGAGAGAGAGAGACAGAGAGAATTAATTAAGAAATTTAAGAATGGTAAACAAAATATTTTATCAATAATATATAATTTTAGAATATGAGGATCAGGTTGGTCAATAAATAAGTTTATCAGCTTGCTATTATGAATTCATAGACATGTTCTATTGAGAGATTCATCTTATATTGACTTCCCAGAAACACTGAACAAAAAGGAAGCTTGTGTTAATGTACATAGTAGTAATGAAAAATGTTTTCTGTGGTCGGTGTAGGTCTTGACCCTAAACTTGAATATTTTGATTTTCATACATTGCTTGATAACATTCCCAAAACTGAGACTAGAATGAATGTATCTATTAATGTTTATTCATTTCATGAAAAATATCAAGTGTAATCATTAAACATAACAAATATAAAACAGAAAATCATGTAAATTTTCTTTATTTCAAAAATAATGAAAATTCCCACTACTGTTACATAAAAAATTTATATAGGCTTTTCCAAGTCATATAACAAAACATAAAGAAGTAAATTTTATTTGGGGTATTTATTTAATCCACTTTAATAGTAAGGGAAAAAATTGTTTCGTTTACAGCATAGAATTACCAGAAAAAGTCTATATTTAAGTTTTAAAAATTATCAGCATGCACAGAAAGATCCACATCTTATTTATGCTGATTTTGGAAGATTACTCTTAAAGACTGCCAATCAAATCCAGAAAACTCATATAGAATGAAATATCAGAACCATGAACCAACTTGTTTCTCTCACCGTATAAAGTACATTAGTGGACGCTACAATGATCCTGTTGTATGTAGATGACTATTTTGTTATTAACAATTTACTGTGTGTATGAAAAGATATGTCAAAGAATTGAAGAATTTATTATGAAATTGAAGAAATGAGACCATTAACGACTGAACAACAGTCAGAACATACATGATCAAATACATGTACATTATGTAGATGTCATTACACAAAAAATAATGAAAAGTTTGTAATCATGATTATTTGACTGGAAAATATATAAACCCATTATCTAATAACTAAAACCAAATCCAAAAAATCCGAGTTTTGTAGCAATTTATTTACATCACCTCTCAGGATGTAATTCTCATTTGTTTGTAAAAGAACTTGCTTGTAGATTAAATACCCCAATGTAACATCTATTGCTGTTATAATGCTTACAATACGAGTGTTTTCAAAATACTGCCCAGAAAGTCGACAGTATAACAGCACAGGTTGTGACGAAGGACAAGGACGTCACCAACATCCGCAGATCCAACGGAGCGACGCCGTACAGCTGATGAGCGGGGCTCTGGCTGCGTGCCAGGCGCCAGAAGCGACGCAGCTCCACCGCTTCTGTGCTGCTGAGATTCGAACCCAGCAGTAGCCGGCACAGGACAGGAGCTGTCTGCGCAGATTCCCTGGACAGCGCGTGCGAGGCCGACGTTACCATTAACACCTGTGACGACTGCCACGAAAGAACCAAAATATGTATCACGTGTGGCCATCTATCCCGCTCTAATAAAATTATCGCAACAACGTTCCAGGAAATGATGCACAGTGCTGTCACCATGCAAGAAACTAAGAACGGCTCGTGCGCCGACAGAACCTCCTGCGACATGTGGCACAGTGCTGAGTAGACTCTCCTCAGTTTCCGGTAGCGGTCTGCAAGTGGTCGGCGCTGGCTGATCATTTGCCCCGAAGCTCCCAGGCACTGGTTGAGTTGTCGTATGTCAACCCTCACCAGAAGAACAAGTGCCACGTACTTGGAAACAGCAGTTGGTACAATACTATTTGTGAAGAGTGTGGGGATAAGTTCCCAGCTCATGCCGTTCCTCGGACAATCGAATGCAACAAGAGCAACAATCAGAGCTAGAGACATGGCGTAAGCTGCCACATAGGAGGTCTTTACTGCGCCACTGGAGAAACGATGAGAATCCAAGACGCCGCAGTCCCGATATGACAACAGTGTGCAGATCTTCTGGTACCTGCGGGTGTTTCGAAACAGGTCTGTAGCGACCGCCGTAATCATGGTGACGTAGAGCGCCGCACCGTAGGCAACCAGCCACACAAAGTTTAAGGAATCCTTTCTTCTGACGTGCAAAGTTTGCGCCCAGTACCACAAAAGTGTTGATGATACCAGGATTATGATGAGAACAACCGCTGCATACAGTGTACCAAGACGTGTCCTCCGTAGCTCACACCTCTCAGTGTCCACTGTGAACGGCGTCAGCCCGAAAACCCTGCAGACGGCGTGGTATCGTGCCACAGACCTTAAGAGGTCTCTCCTACTCTCCATTTCAGCATCGGCTAACACTGCAGGAATCTCCAGTACCTGTGATGGAAGAAAACAGATCTTCAATTATAGAATGCTCGATATATAACTGATTAACAGTGTTAACACAGCCATGAGGTAGCATTTACTTGACGCATGTGTTTTTCTTAGCACATGTTGCCACAAACCACTATGAGCATAATGGATCGTGATTAATAACGCAGCTGTAATCATAACTATAGAACAACGAACGCCGGTATGAAAATATGACCACTTAAATCAAATCAGAAACTCGACTATCCGTATATGCCGCTGGATCTCTTCACAACGCAAATGAAGAAAACTGAGGTAAGTCAAATGAGACACAAATTATTGCGTATGCGAGTATGTAATCTTGAGTGTAAGTAGCTATACTCATTCCACGCAATTAATAGCACTGACGTTACCATTATACAGTGATCAACTGCGATAATTATTATTATTCTTTCGTAAAAGACATCGACTTAGCACTTCCCAACGTTCAGTACAATGAGTATCACAGTGGAAGCCTTGATAGATGAGAGGGAGAGCCTGAGAGTTCTAGACATTACGAGTAGAGTAAATGAAATTAAGGAACATAGCAAATAAGAAGACATGAGAAGTCATACACACTCACGGTCGGGAGCAACACAGATGGCGCGCTAAATCTCTCGGAGAACGAAATGGCGGTTGCCTTTTGCAGGAGTAATTTCGACAGTCTTCTAGATAAACTAAACAAACCTAAATCATCGGGAGAAACGGAAACTCTTGCGTCATTTCTCCTACACACGTGTTCAGAGACTAAAGTAGTCCCTCTCGCAATTTGCTATCAACTTTGCCGCTTTTCTATTACAATTACACTGTATTTTCTAGTGTGTGCATGCTTGAAATTACGGACGTGGTTTACCTAAATTGAAACGACGTATTATATCGACATAAAACCAGTGAAAACACTAATTTACAGAATTTGGGTAGGTTTGAGAATCATTATCTCTCCACGTACCTCTGTCGTAATGAACGTCATAGAATATTCAGTTGAACTACGTATGTTAATCCCAAGTAGAATAACGCACCTGATTCAGTTATTTGTATTAAACCCTTTCCATCACTTTATTTTCACACACGTTTCTACGAATTCTAGCACAATTGGTCTGAGTTCATAAAAAGTAATAGCATTAACCATACAGCATATTTAGTTAAACTAAAATTAATAACGACACTGCAAACATGAAAGAAGAAGGGGGGGGGGGGGCGGACATGGATAGATGCACATGCTGCGGAGTGTGAGAGAGAGGCAACCTTTGGCCACTGTCGTAGATCTTCTTATGTAGAATCCAGAACATTCTATGTTCTCGTTTGCGCATATGAACCAACCAGCCAAATCACGATAAATGTGGTTGTCTTTTGTTCTGTTATTATGTGGCCTAATACCCTTTCATGATATACGTCTGACTTACTATTCTAGCGATCTGTATTTTGCGTGACAACTGATACACTGTATTGCAATACTGCTGAGCTACTTGCCGCTAAATTTGATGAATTTCGCACAATAACAGGCGTTGCTTTATATTTAAATGAGAACATCAGCTGAGTAATACAAAAACACCTATGGGCCTCTCACAAAGACCAACAACGAGATAGCTAACTCGTCATCCACATTACAGCCGCAGATTTATCTTCCCACTCAGTGATTTTCGTTCTCATACCACAAATATAACTTTTTTATTGTTTTTAATTATAATTTATTCATTTAAATATTGTAGTTCTGTATTGATATTTTATGTTACGCTGTAAATAAAAAATATTAGTGATGGCCATTCTTTCATTCCTCAATAAAGGAGAAGAAGAAAGAAAGGAATTTTCCTCCCTCCATTCCAAAACACCACTTTTTTTCTTGTAGATGGAATTTCTGAACACAAGGTATTTACTTCCACATTCAACATTTACAACAACGCTGCTGGAATTTTCAATAAATGTCTCTACGTTTAAGTTGGTCTTTTCGTTCTAAATATGTCAGGGTGATTCCTCATATTTTTGAAACTCTATATTTATTCTAAAATATTTAGCAAACTACCTTTTTCGGTGGCTGTGAGGACTGACAGACATCATATTGTGTCATTTTCTGAGGTTTAGGTGTGAGCAAAATGAAGACAGTTTGATGTCTGTGTGATTCAGATCTTCTGTGAATACTGCTTCGAAATTTCTTCATCTCTGACCTGTATATATTTTCTCTAGGCTACCGCATTTTAACTTAGAAACAATGGAATGGGTAAATTTGTGGGATTGTTCTAGTTTGTGAGAAATACGTGGTAGAATTCTGTTTTGTTTTGACACTTATTGGCAAGTTGAATGTATGACGTGCGTTTTTTATTTCATCCCAAAATTTTCCCAAACATTTATTGACATTTACAGAACTTTCGAAAGCACTGCCAAATAGACTGGAGAAGCAAACAGACCACCTGACTGGCGAATACCAGGCTGGGTTTCGTAAAGACACGTCGTGCGCCGAACAGATATGGAACATTGAGATGATACTGCAACACAGACGGAACATGATCATCACCTCCGTCGACTTCAAGAAGGCGTACGACTCAATAGACAGAGAAACCCTCTTTAAAATACTGAAAGAATACAGAGTAGATATGAAGACACTAACCACAATTCAGCAAACACTAACAAACGCGAAATCTAAAGTGAAGTTCTGTTGAGAGCTCTCAGAACAATTCGAAGTCAGAAAAGGACTCAGGCCTCTCGCCATTGCTGTTCAACATAGGACTGGACAAAATAGTGGAGGAATGGGAAAAGTAACAGAAAGGAGTCCTATTAGGAAAAGTAAGAGTTAAGTGCCTGGCGTTCGCAGACGATTTAGCCATCGCAACGGTACGACAAACAGAGACAATATGAGCCATAGAGGAACTACACGAAATCGAAGCCAAGGCCGGACTACAGGTATCATACCAGAAAAGATAGTTAATGAGCACCCAAAAACACTCATCACGATACACAAAATATGACACAATACACAGAACAGAAAACTTCAAGTACCTAGGAGAAACAATACAGATTACAGGAAGAAATGACGTATCTAATGAAGAGAGAAGAGCGAAACGAAGACTACAGTTTTACGGACACCTCAGCAGAATGCCATCGCATAGGATAACGAGACAGATCTTTAACTGGGTTAGCACAAGGAAAAACAACAAATGGATGAATGAAATAGGAAATGGGATGGAGAAACTCAACATCACACAGGAAACAATACAAAACAAAACACTCCTTAGGAACTTGATCAGAAGAAACAAATTACAAGAGACAGCACACAACAAACGAACACTATGAACTGAACAGAGACGACAAGAACACAGTCAAGGGATGAAGGAACACTGGGCGAACAGGAAAAAAGAGAAGCCGAAGAGAACACAAGACCTAAAATGGCCCGAAGAACAGAAGCAGAGACACAGCATATGAATAAGGGAAATTTGGGCAGAATGTAAAATGTAAAGAGAAAACAATATATATATATATATATATATATATATATATATATATATATATATATATATATACCAAGTAAAATTAGTATGTTATCCACATATCCGTGAAATATATATATATACACCAAGTAAAATTAGTATGTCATCCATATATTCGTGAAATAACGAATTTCACTAACCCATTTGCAATGGTTATAAGAAAAATTAGTTCTGAGCATTGTGTTGTAAAATATTAGCAAGTGTACCAGCAAGGTAATATCCCATTCTTATAGATACTGAAGTAAACCCCGGGAGGAATGTGGTGGCTCCAGTGGGAGAAGGTGCGTGGTGCAGGGTTGTGGCGAAGTTGCAGTTGGGTGGCAACTCAGAAAAAATGGAAATGAGCGTTTGGCGTCATTGGCCGGGAGGACCCTTACGGGGCAGGTCCGGCGTCCTTGGTGCAGGTCTTATTATATTCGATGCCACACTGAGCGACCTACGCGCCGAATGGGGATGAAATGGTGATGGAGACAACACAACACCTAGTCCATGGGCGGAGAAAATCCTCGCCCCAGCCGGGAATCGAACGGCAACTCAGAGAAACACAGCTATGAAAAAATAAACAAAACGATTTACTTCACTCAGATCCTGGTGGGCGTTGCGTGGCCGGCGTGGAGGCAGCTGGCTGGCTGTAAGGCGTGTACCTAGGGCTGATGGCGCCTGTGCCTACTGCACCGTTATGTGAGTTACGACGCATCCACACTGCCTCCGCTGCGCTCGCTGACAGATGGCATACTCGCAGCAGTAGCGATTTCCTCAACAGACGGCTATGTCATCGTGGATGATGGTGAGCACCACGGCCACTCCCGTTAAGAGAGTGCCGAAAGCGGCTGCCATTGTGGAGCGCTGGGCAGCAGGTACCAATCCCAAAGACGGAATGAGCCTGGGATAGCTCTACACCGCCGTGGCAGCGAGGTATAGTGATAGAGGCTCCAACTTGTGGCTGCTGCTGACGGCTCCATATCGTCCCCTCAACGGGTGAAGCCTGCGTGTTCTACTGGTACTGCTGGCTTCAAAATGACAGCTAGTGCTACAGGATAGCTGTGCGCCTGTCATGCACAATGCACTGTTTTCATTCGCTTTCTGGACACCACTGAAGCCTGACAGTGGAGGAAATTCCTTGCCATTATGCACGAACCTTATGTTACGGTTGTGCTGGCAGATTTTTCAGCGCTAAGCCTGGTCTGTCTCAAGTTGGATAAACAGATAAACAGCCCTGTCACTGTAAATGAAACGCCGAAACCACGCACATGCCAGCAGCAACCATCTGCAGCAACGCTTTGCCACCATACTCCCACAGATTTGCCCACAAAATAGTAATGGCACCACACTTCCCACTCCAATGGTCAGACATAACTTCTGGGTCCGCATTTGGAAGTGATTTACATCTAAGATTACGACATCGAGTGAATACCATACCACATTTTACAGAAAAAAATCCCATCACAAGAGTATCTGGTGGCTTATAGGATACGGTTTAGAGACTGCATTCAACATGATATGGTAACTCGTCATATTTCTTCCTAGACTACCTATTTACTTCTTGACTTAACAGGCCATTAGATCTCCTGGAGCGATTATCACATTCTACCTTTATTATCCTGATTTTCTTGTGCCCTTGGCAATTCTCTCACCTTACTACACAGCGTGCTCTGGGCGTTCTATCCTAAGCTGAAGGGAACACATTTATGACGAACACTCACACTACAATATTTCTCATGCACTGACCCTCGAGACTCAGGGATCCATTCTACGGGAATGTGTACTACCAGTGGATCACACTTATGGGTGGGTTTACATATAGACAGATGAAGTCTACAAACAGTAGCGTCAGAATTACAACAGCGCCAGGTATCTTAAACGCATGGCCGCAGTCACACGTTTTTCCTCTGCCTCATTCTCCTGCACATGCTACATCAGCAGCTCTTCTAAAATCCGTCCTTCTTGCATAGCTGTGAGTCGTTTCGGGAATGGATACGTTCTGAATTCAGTGTGTTACTGAATGAGGCTGAACTCCGCATCTGAAGATCCTCTAGTGGTTACTCTAGCCGCTACCACTGCGCCTTTCTTACATTCAGCTTGGTTGTCCCCATGAGCACAGCTGGTAGATGGTATATTTTCCCTGTTATGCCATATGCCTTTCCATTAATCAACAACGCACCTTTCAGTTCCAGTCGCCTTGTCCCTGAGATCTGTAACCAGTCCCGAGTCTGGCGGAAGTTACCTCCGCACCTTTCGTAGCTCCAAAACTATTGCTCTGATGGTAACACAAATGGACTCAGCTGCCCATGTGACATCTGCTGAAGAGCTTCCTACAAGCTCGTCATCACCACCCACGTGTCCCAAATGCAGTCCACTAGTGGTTACAACAGCCATTTCACTCTCACAGCCAATACATCTACCAGCGCTTGTATGATTCCCGCATCGCTATTTACGGCCTCCCCTGATGTCTCTGCACCTTCCGTAACATACGCGTATTGCTCAAGAAGTTACGTTCCTAGCGTGTTATCTGCGTGGTGTGCCACTCGACCAATGACGTGCTACCCGCTGGCAATTTCTTCACTGCCTCTACACTCCCGTTGAACTCTTAGAGGTCAGTGGTGTTTTCCATACCGAAAACACTCTTCAAAATTCTCCAACAAGCAAATATCCAACCTTTATTTCATCGACATCGCGAATGCTGTACAACTTTGACTGGCTGCTGCTGCATCTGTTCCCGTAATCGTTCGTAAGATTTCTGTAACTTTCCGCATTCCCCTGAGACTCTACCGAGCACACCTCTGGTCTTGGCTCCTCGTTGAAGACATGAAACACGACCTCCAGCTTCCTCACTTCATTTCTCAATTCCCAAGCCTTGATAACTGTTCTTAGCGTGCATTGACGGCTGATCACCACCAAGTGCTCTCCCCTGTAAACAGAATTCCTCCCTCCAGGTGCTGACTTTGTGGCGCCTCCATTTCGCTCCAGGCGAAGAGATGCAGTGCGGCCGCGACCGGCACCTCCTCCACCCTCACAGCAACTTGAGCACAGGGACTACTAGCACCCTGCCACGCACCTCACAAGGACCGCTGTCATTGGTCAGCTTTCTCAAGCAAAGTAAATTAAAATGAATCCTTAAATTAACCGTTACTACGCACATAACTCACTCCTTACTTAAAATTCATTACAATCCGTCACTCCACTCATAAGACTCTAATAAATTTTAATAAACGCAAAAAATAGCTAAACTTAATGCAGACGGTACGTTCCGCATGTATCCATCCACGTCCTCATGTCCATACCTCTGCTTCTGCCTTTTCCCAAACGTGACAGAAGTGCTACCCTTTCGCAAATTGCTGCAGATTTCAATGTTGAGGCATCAACAAGTGTCAGCCTGCCATGAAACATCGCCGATATGGGCTTTCGGAGCTGAAAATCGAACCGTGTACTCTTGATAACTAGACGACATAGCTTTAGGCCTCGCCTGGGCCCTTCAATACCGACATTGGACTGTTGATGACTGAAAACATGTTGCATGGTCGGACGAGTCTCGTTTCAAATCGCATCGAGAGGATGGACTTGTATGGGTATGTAGACAACCTCATAAATTCATGAACCCTGCATGTCAGCAGGGGACTTCTCAAGCTGGTGGAGGCTCTGTAATGGTGTGGGGCACGTGCGTTTGGAGTGGTATGGGACCCCTGATACGTCTAGATACGATTCTGACTGGTCACACGTACGTAAGCATTCTATCTGATCACTTCTCATTCATGTCCATGGTGCATTCCGACGGACTTGAGCAAGTCGAGCAGGACAATGTGACATCCCGCACGTCCACAATTGCTACAGAGTGGCTCGAGGAACACTCAAATAAGTTTAAACAATTCCGTCGGCTACCAAACTCGCCAGAAATTAACATTATTGAGCATATCTGGGATGCTGTTCGGAAGAGATCTCGAACCCATCGTGCTCTTACGGATTTATGGACAGCCCTGCAGGATTCATGGTGTCAATTCCTTCCAGCACTACTTCAGACATTAGTTGAGTCCACGCCATGTCGTGTTGAGTCACTTCTGCGTGCTCGCGGGAGCCCTACGCGATATTAGCCTGGTGTACCAGTTTCTTTGGTTCTTGAGTGTAGTATCCATTTTCTATGTTATTAGCGTATTTTTAAGAATAATGTTGCCCAGCCTGTCATTCGCGATGCTGATGAGTGCAACAGTCTTCTCTGTTCGAGACGCACAGTTTAAGCTGCCTTTGATAGTTTTTGTTTGGACGTAGAGCGAGTAACAGTTGTCTCATAGTATTTATTAGACACAACACCAAGGTAAGCCCTGCTTTTTTTGCACCACATAGTAGTTGATGATTAATGAAATCAGCCGTTGCCCATTTTCTTTACCTTTCAGATCGTAGCACAATGCAAACGATTTAGGTAGCACATCTATACCTATTACAATTAAGTTAAATTTAGGGAATAAATTTCAACATCAAGATGCGTCTGGTTGCTCTATTTCTTAAAATAACATAACGTACAGTCACTGAACACAACAACTAATAAGGTGAATAAGTTTTGTAAGTGCCGGTTTGATGTAGCAATCATATCCACATACTGAGAAAGGTTCCATGTGAAGCCCGCATAAATAATCCTTACACATCCATCCTAATCATCTAAAACTGGTGCGATGTTTCTCGTTTGGCTTATGAGTCAAGTCCGCGACCTGTGAACTCTGCACACAAGTTTTCCACATACTGATACACATTTCCATTCCTTTACTTTCACGAGACCACTCAGCCACCCGTCAGTCTGTCTCTCTGCAGCCTCCATGACCAGAGAGCACGTGATAGTGTGCCTCTCTCAGGACTTCCTCGTGTAGCTTAGCTGTCACCACTACCTGTCACCCTAACCTAGCTACCTTGCACAACAGACCGTCGCACACGCTGAGCTGCTGTACAGCATGCGGTCACTGTGAGCATTCTGTGCTGCTTGCCGTCAAGTAAGGCCGTGACTCATTACGTTAGTGGGAGTCTGCTGGGAGTGAGGAATACGTGAAGGTTGCCAGGGACAGGTGAGACTGTTGACTTTGAAAGCAGGCGGGGTTTCCTCTTTGGGTACGTGGTGGGTAGCAATAGATATAGTAATCGCTTTTTTTGCCGTCTCTTACACTGTTGATGCAGAGAATAAAGCATTTAAAAGTGATTACAAGTAAAATTTAAATACGTTTGCTAGACCAGGTAAGAACATAACTGATGAAAAGAATTTAATAAGTTACCAAGCTGTAGAACTTAACTGTTTTTATTTCACCTGTGTAAAACGAATGGGATGGCCCGTTGCGACCAGTGTCAAACGCAAATATCAGTTTCATGGCAAAGTTTTCTCAACGAGGCCTTGGAGTTCACCAGCATAACATCTGGGTTGTAATTTAACATGCAACATTGGAAATTTGTTTGTACTGGGTTTAAATACATGGAACGGTAAAGAGGTTTTTTCTAATTGTTGTGTCCATTAAAATAAAATATTTTTGTTGCATTGTTTATTTGTTCATTAAGGTTTAAATATTTTTCATGCTGAATTATCATATGTTAAAACAGACTCTATCTTATTCAGAATTTTCAGAGGTTGCATATTGAATGTACTAACCAAATGCTAGAATACTGTGGTTAACTGCAAGGCCAATGTGATGCCAATTATGTATAGTGCTGCGTTACACGTTATTTAGCTACTATCAGTCTGCTAATTAAGTGGACTAATTGCTGAAGTTCTGCAGAGTGTTGGCTCACTAGGGGTGTGTGGAGGAAAGTTGTTTTTGATAATTTGGAACCCACAGACTAAAGAAATTCAATGACCAGCATTTTTTAGGGGTACAAGCGATGAACGGATCTTTAGGGGATTCTGTTGAGAGTGGCCGTACGGTAATGATGGCGCTCTGCTTAGAAATTTTGAAGAAAAGGCAGTACTTAATATTTCGGAAGGAATGCGCCGGAAACCGGGTCACACACGTTTGATAGTTTAGATAAAATAGTTACGGAGATTGGGAATATGCGATTTAATGACGAAAAGTGGGTTGCTTTTCGGGGGGGGGGGGGGGGGGAAGGCTACGTACTACAGCCGTTTCTACTGCCACAACTGGATGCAGGACTAGTCCTGGAGTACGTGCTTCGACTGTGGTAAGTTCGGTGATTTTTCTGAGCATTGTGAGCAGTCGCGCCGAGGAAG
This sequence comes from Schistocerca cancellata, assembly GCF_023864275.1. Classification (NCBI taxonomy): domain Eukaryota; kingdom Metazoa; phylum Arthropoda; class Insecta; order Orthoptera; family Acrididae; genus Schistocerca; species Schistocerca cancellata. The sequence goes on along the minus strand of NC_064626.1, from coordinate 43,668,450 downwards.
TGACGCAGCTGAGACGTTTTGAGGTACTTCAGTGGCAACTCGCCTCCGACTGGCTGACGTAAGGTACACGCCGTTGACAGGATGCGTCTCCTTGCTTCAGATCTAGCTTGTGCTTACCTCGATTCCAGCAGTAATGTTTCTCTAATTGATCACGGCTGGTATTGTATGTATCACCACACAGTTAACAGTTCCAAAGCGCAAACCATTTGCAGGAACTAGCATTCCATTTTAGGTGAAGGTGTACGGCAGGCCTAATGGTAAACAGTAAACATTAAACGGTTAACGGTAAACGCTAAATGCTAAATGGTGAACGCTGGGTGCCTAACAGTAAACGCTAAATGGGAAAGCCTAAACGATAAACAATAAATGGTTAAGGGTAAACGCTAAACGGTATGGAAATATGCAAGTATAATTACAGTTGTCTGCGAATAGTTATGATGCATAAAAATGTTGCCTTGTTCAATCATTTCTATGAAAAGTCAAAGATGATTGTGTATGTAAACATAATTAAAGCATAATATTAAAAAATTATTCCAAGGACAAAGTAACGTATCATATCTTCTTCTTCTTCGCGGATGGATCACTTAGGACCACGCGTAATCAACATTTGTTGGCCTTCCTTTTCGCCCAGTATTCCTTCATGAACAACGAATGGGCTAGCTTTCGTTGCGTAGACCATGTATGTCGGTTAGTTTTTCTCTCTTCTTCCTCAAAACCCCGTGTGTTTGTGATTTTTCTGATTTCATTTCTATCATGTAGATTTGGAGACCCTAATTCTCTCAGGTCTTTTTCCGTCTGTTTGTACCAGTTCGGTCTTGCAGTTTTGTTCTTTAAAAAGTATGGATTTTGTGCGTTAACCTCTCTAAGTGCCCCATGAATTGGATTCTTCTCATGCGCATTGTGTCTGTTATTTTGGAGATATTTTTATATATTTCTGCATTGGGTTTTGGATAATGTACCCCATCTTTACTTCTTGGTCCTAGGATTTTCCTCATTATCTTACGTTCTTTCACTTCTAATTCCTCTTTTAGTGTTCTGTGTTGAAGGTTTAGTGTCTCAGATGCATAGAGAGCTTCGGGTCTAATTACTGTTGTGTAGTGTCGTATTTTGAAGTTTCACGAGAGACTCTTTTTGTTGTAAATGTTTTTTGTTAACTGAAACGCCGTCTCCATTTTCTGGACTCTTGATCTGACAGATTTCTTTTCAATACAATTTTCTGCAATCCATTCACCTAAATATTTAAATTCTTTTACTCGAGAGATGTAATTATTACCAATATTGAGATCACAAGGTGCATCTTTGACGTCAGTCATAAATTTTGTTTTTTCAAATGAAATTTGTAATCCTATTTTAGCTGCCTGTTCTTGTAATAATTCTAGCTGTTTCTGTGCATCGGTAATGTCTTGTGCGATCAGTGCCATGTCATCAGCAAATGCTAAACAGTGTAATTCTATGCCCTTATGCCTTGGTCCCAGTCTGTGTGCTGGTGCACCTGCTTTTTTCCATTCTCTAACAACTTTTTCAAGAGCACAATTGAAGAGCACTGGGGACAGTACTTCCCCTTGTCGTACTCCTGTGTCTATTTCAAATTCTGTGCTCAATTCTCCCATAAATTTTACTTTGGATTTGGTCTCCGTGAGTGTTTCTTTTATGTTTGTTGTCTTTTGATCTAGTCCAAATTCTGCTAATACTTCAAAAAGGGATTCTCGGTCTATACTGTCATATGCTTTTTTAAAGTCGACAAACGTGAGCACATAACTTTTGTTTGAAGTACTATGTAAATATTTCATTGAGTTTTTCAAGTTAAGGATTTGTTCCACGCAAGATCGACCTTTTCCGAACCCACCTTGGTATTCGCCTAGTTTTGAATCCAGCTGAGGTTCTGCGCGGTTTAGTAGGGCTTTAGACAGAATTTTGTATGTTATTGACAATAAAGAGATTCCACGATAGTTGCTGGGGTCTGTTTTACTTCTTTTTTTGTACAGAGGATGTATGATTGCAGTCTTCCAATCTGTGGGGTTTTTTCAGTTTTCCAGATTTCATGTATAATTTCTTTGAGTTTTGCAATAAGATTTTCTCCTGCATTTTTCCATAATTCTGCGATGATTTGGTCTTCTCCTGATGCTTTGTTATTTTTCAGTGACTGAATTATCTCTTTAATCTCTTGTAAACTTGGTGGCTTTGAGTCTGGGTTTCGTTGTGTACGATGGAACTCAAATTTTTCTGCAGCCTTTTCACAATTCAGTAATTTAGGAAAGTATTTTGCAAGAATTTCACAGTTTTCGGTGTTGGTATGAGCAATTTCCCCACGGTCATTTTTGAACTGGAGTGATGGAGGAGAGTACTTTGTTAATTTTTGTTTGAATACTCCGCAGAAATTTCGGGAATTGTTTTTCTTGAAATCATTTTCTATGTCTTCCAATTTTTTGTATTCGTGTTGTTTACGGACTGTTCGTATTGCTTTTGTGACTGTTTTCCTGGTATCTTTGAGATCTTCCCGGGTCTTTTGATTTTTGTTGCACAACCAATTTTGCCACTCCTGTTGTCTGAGATTTATCAGTTGGTCACACTCATCTGTCCACCATGGGTGTTTACGTGTTCTTGTTTGCGGTGCTACAGTTTCAGCTGCATTTAAAAGTCCTGCTTGCAGTTGTTGCCAATTTTGTGGTTTTAAATTTTGCGTTTCTTTTGTAAATTGTTCATTGCCATTTATCTTTTGCACATCATGTTTACGGTGTGGAGATCTCTTAGTGAATTTTCTTTTTTCTGGAATGACATCTAGGGAGAATTTTGTTTGGTAATGGTCGGAATCTAGGTCTAGTCTATTAAGGACTTTAAGTTTCATGAGTTCTACTGTATTTACGCGGGAGATCATTACATGATCCAACTGATATTCACCTAGTAATGGATTAGGTGAGATCCAAGTTTTCGTTTTCGAGGCTCTTTTCTTGAAAAATGTTGGTTTGAAAAATAGGTCATGGTTTTTCCAGATTTCAATGAGTCACATGCCATTCCGGTTGGTCTGTGTATGCCCTGACCATTTACCTACCCAATATCGATATTTCTTTTCTTTACCAATTTGTGCATTGAAATCGCCCATCATTTATATATACACATATCTCTATATTTTTTAATGCTACAAATATCGTACACATGTCCATTGTCCCTTTTGCAAAGTAATAATATCTTGTCTCACACACAAACGCATCAAAATGGTTTCTTATTTTAATAAATTACTGAGGAAAACTCAATCAGAGTGTAGTATTTAAATGATGTCCTCATTAAATCTGATCTCTCACATGGTTTGCGCACATCAGTCTCGTCATTATATGTCACATCACAATTTTTTTTATTGCAAAGAAATATAAATACTAGAGCTCTTAAACGTTTTTTCATCGATTACTTTGTGTCAGTTCAGCTTTTCACCTGTCAGTGCCAGACAGGCTGAGCAACCCAGCCCAGGCTGAGGTACCGCTGCCCCTCCTACCTATACTGATGAGACACAGCGCAGCTCAGAGACAGACACATTCGCTAATGTTGTATGGGAAAAGACCATAGAGTGAATACTGGTGCACGTCAAATTCAATTCCTCGGCGCGTCTGTAACTTTTTCATGTTATTATTTGGCGTAGGTACCAAGGAACCAGATCTGGCTCGTACTGTTACAAGAAAATCTGGGGCACAGAATGAGTGCAGTGTTGCAGAAGGGAACTTTTCCACACCGAACCGAGCTGTAATCAAGAAGTGCAGACGCCACCTAATGGCTCATTCTGCGAGCTTCGCACTACAGAGCCATAACCTCTGAGTTCAGCTGTTCCACGGCGTGGTGGCAGTGACGGAAATTCCGAAGGAATGGCGAAATGACAATAACTGAGTCAGCACGACTGTTAGAAGTCCACTGACACCTTTGGATAAAGAGGACAAACGGCTGCATCGTTGGCTGCGATGACGTTATATCCGGCCTAAATACGACTGTTTCCGAGCACACAGTCTCTGTGCTGGGTGCTCTGGTCTGCCCCTCTGGTTCTGGAGCAATGGCAGTCTCGCTACTTACAGTACACAATGAGGTGACGAAAGTCATGGGAAACCTCCTAATATGGCGTAGGACGTCATTTTCCCCAGAGTAGAGCAGCAGCACGGTGTGGCATCTATCCAGCTAGTCATTGGTAGTCCCCTGCAGAAGTATATAGGCATGCAGGCCCTGTAGTCGTCCATTATTGCCGAAGTGTTGTCGATGCAGAAGTTTCTCCACTAACTGATCTCTAGATTATATCGCAAAATGTGCCATGGGATTCACATGAGGCGATGTGGGTGGTCCAATCATTCGCTCAAATTGTCCACATTGTTCTTCAAACAAGTCACGAACACTTGTTTCCCCGCTACATGTCGCTGTGTCATCCATAAAAGTACCATTGTTGTTTGGGAACATGAAGGCCACGAATAACAGCAAATGGTCTCTGAGTAGCCGAACTTAACCATTTGCAGGCAATGATAGGTTCAATTGGATCAGGAGACACAGACGGTCCGCTTCATGTAAGTAACGACTACGACTCCATCGACTCCATTATGGAGCCGACACCAGCTTGCACAGTGTCTTGTTGACAACTTGCTGTACATTGCTTCGTGATGTCTACGCACACTTGGACAATATCGACATCTCTTACTGCTGAAATCGGGACTCATCTGACCAGGCCACACTTTTACCGTCGTCTGGGGTCCAACCGATATTTTCACGAGCCCAGGAGAGGCGCTGTGGATGACGTCGTCATGTTAGAAAAGGCACTCGCGTCGGATGTCTGCTGCCACAGCCCATTAACACCAAATGTCACTGCTCTATTCTAACAGATAGCTTCGCCGTGCAGCCCACATTGGTTTCTACCGTTATTAAACGTATTATTTCTTGTCTGTTATCACTGACAACACTAAGCAAACTTAGCCGCCTCGGTGGTTAAGTGAACGCCGTCAGCAACTGCTGAGTGTCAATGCCTCAAATCTGGTATTCTCGGGGCACTTTTGACACTGTGGGTCGCGGAATAATGAATTTCCTAACGATTTCCCGTGCGTCAAATTCCAACTACCATTCCGCATTCTAAACCTGTTAATTCTGGTCACTGAGCAATACAACAAATTCTTTGAAAGGAGGTTGCAAACTCAAGTCAAAATCTAAAATTGTACATTCGTCACGACTACTTACGGATATGACTTTTCCTCGGAATAAAAACAATACAGGCAGCGTTCGAATATTACTATACAATGATGACAGGAAGTAATGCTAGTCTTTGCGGATGTCTACAGGTTGTTTATGTTACCCAAATGACTTGTATCTATGTTATCAGTACCCAGCGACATTAACAGACAACAAATTTCTCGAAACGGTGTTTTGCAATATGTACTCCGAACTCTGTATTGTTCGAACATGTTTCAACTCACTAAGGAAGAAGTAGTTGTCTGAGGTGTGAGACTGCTCTGTTATTCTGTTATTCTGCGCAACGGATTAATCTGAGATGTACCGTTTACCCTGTGGCTCCTGCAAGATGCAATTTCCACCCCCACACTACTACAGAAGTCAGACAGACGCTCCTAACGTTCGAAAGAGAAATGCCTGAAAAACTTTCAGCAATAAATATCTTCTGGAGTCATCCGCTGTAAGGAAATGACACAAAAATTCACAAAACTTCTTACGTAACAAGTGGGATACTTGGGTACTGGAGTAGTGCTAGTCAGTTTAAGACAAACATGAAACTAACGAAAGTTATTATTTATTTAGCAAAAATTCTGAGAAATCAAAATGGCACTTTTAGTTATGAATTGAACAAGTTATATCCTGGTTCTTTTCGGAATGTGAAGATACCTCTCAAGGATAGGATTCGCTAATGAAATTTCTATACAAAGTTTAAGATGGTTGTTGACTTGACAGAATGGCTGAGAGGCGCACCTACTCAACTTGAATAATTATCCTTTAGAATGTTGCTAGGTACGGTCGAGGCTGTCACGTGTGAAATGCAGTGAAGTGTACTGTTGTGGAGGAAATATGACTGCTGTCTGCGCCGCTCGCTACTGACAAATAAGATAACTCTCGTTCTATCTGGATTGTCCTTCGCCAATCAAACTCTCCCTATGCCTTGATGAAGTCAAGGATTCCTATTCGCCCCTAGTCTATTTATTGGCGTGGTACACCGGTCAGATAACCAGTCCACCGCGATGCCACTCAAAATTCGCTCGCAGGCGTTTAACTATAACTCTCTCCGTTCACACCGCACAATAAGTGTGTCGGCCAACACAGTGAACAATGCTTAATCGCAAGGACTCAATATAGAGTAGCACTTCGATTCGCTCTCGACAGAGGTGCTCTCCCAAAGAAGTACCGAGGGGAGACTGTTGTGGGTTGGTTGTAGAGCCAACACCGTATTATCAGAGGAAGCCGAAACGCACGCGTTTTAGCTCACGCAGGCTGGCGTGAGGTCTGGAACAGGACAAGGAAATTAGACTTTAGAAAAACGGCCGTAGCTGCTGGAATACTTAACTTTAATCCCTAAATGGTGAACGTCGCTCTTGACGGTACATTACTCATAATATCAATAGTAACTGGTAATGGCGCCTTGCTGGGTCGTAGCAATTGACGTAGCTGAAGGCTATGCTAACTATCGTCTCGGCAAATGAGAGCATATTTTGTCAGTGAACCATCGCTAGCAAAGTCGGTTGTACAACTGGGGCCAGTGCTAGGAAGTCTCTCTAGACCTGCCGTGTAGCGACGCTCGGTCTGCAGTCACTGATAGTGGCGACATGTGGGTTCGACGTATACTAACGGACCGCGGCCGATTTAATGGCTACCACCTAGCAAGTGTGTTGTCTGGCGGTGACACCACAGAGACTTGTTCCTCACTCCAAGAGCGACAACGGAACGGCGCCTCTTCACGCCAGACGTGAAAGGGTAAATCTTTCGGTCTCTTCCATTGTTCCTTCAGCTCAAGGCGTCAGAAATATCGTCTGCCAATCAGCATTGCTCTTCTAACACGGGAGAATGACGTTTGGTTTAAGGTGACCAATCCGGAAACCTGTAGCATTGGCGTTTGTCGTTTGCTGTCTCCCTGTGAAAATCTCTGACACTGTGTGCTGTGTGTAAAGAATGCGTAGACTGTCCGCTCTCACACAATGTAGCGGAAATTGCTTTTAAGCCGAACACAGGGTCGTTCCCCCTCTTCACTGGGGCCCACGCTGTCCGCTACACGGGCGGTCACCGGCCGACATAGGCTGGGTCGTCCTCTGAAGGGACCGGCGTCCCGTTGTGCGGTTTCTCTCCCGAACTAAAAGCTTCTGTGACCATCATGTCTGGAATGTATGTGCATACGCCAGCCTCGAGTATTTCAACCACGGTGCGCTTACTTTTTAATTGTATATCGTTTACATGAATTCATACAACATTGACTTTATCTCATCGAGTTTGGGTTCGAATGAAGTGTCTGGTGTGTGGAATATGATTGTGAGGGCACAATATGTAAGGAATGAAGGTCAGGAGACCACAACGTTTAGTTTAATTTATCCGCATATAGAATGTATTTAGAGACACAATGTGCATCTTGTCTTATAGGTTATAATCCTCTTAGAATGGGCATCCCAAATCATGAATTATCATTTGACTGGATATATGTTTATTTGCTATTACCTTTGTCAGTTTAGTGTGTACTCCTGTGTAAAACCCTTATTTTTATTTATGTTAACGTCCAGTAGAATAACTTCTTTGCGTGCCCAGGCTGAATCATGAACGTTGAAAGTCTCCTTTTTTTCAAAAGTCGCACTGAGACACTGGCTGACTACCATTCACTAATGTCATCAAAAGTCAATAGAGGTGTGCTCTTCGTGTTCAGACTACATTTCCCTAATGTCATCTGTCTTGGGCAGCAGGAGTTTACAGAGTAATGTGACATACATCTTAAATTATCGATTCGGCTCTTGAACTCTGACAGTGAAAATCTGGGGACATCCGACAAGAAAGTGTTTTGGATCTTTGAAGCCATCATGACTGAGTATTACGGCAATAAGTACTCGATTTTTGGAAGCTGAATTCTCACAAACACATTCTGGAGCACCGTCACTGGTCTCCATGCCCCCATCATTACTTATAGTTGCATAAAGCACTATTTTACTTGATCACAAGCTGAGGACGATGATGATGATGATGATGATGATGATGCTAGATCAGGAGGACCGTATATTCTGTAATATTAAATGAGGAAACAAACATCAGTGATCAGTAATATTGTTAATAGTAAAATATGTACTAAATAAAAACAAAACATGCATGTTTCACGATTACATTTTTTGGTTCCACAGCAGCAGGAGCAATGATGACAGGTATGATTAGGGTGTAAAGCTATGATGACAGCAACGATGACGGTTGCAGTGGTTGTAGTGGTGGTGATGTCAACGATGGCTCAGCTCCCACTCCAAGCTTCATATTGAGCTTTTCCAAACTTTTATAGTACTTTTTTTTTTTTGGAGAGACAAGAAAAAAATGAGTGCTGAAAATTGGAAAGGCTTATTGCACTCAGCTGCTTCTCACAGCCGCAAGCCTCTACAGAAGTTTAAGAGATTAAGAGATATTCTGCATTAAAAAAATTTTCGTGTGAGACACACTAAAATTTACTTGTCTTATAGAGAAAAAAATCCTGCACGTAATAATCATGAGTTTTTTTTCCCCAAGAGATAAGATTTCACGCACCTGTTATGTTGCAGGTTGTTATCTGAAGTGAACTCGTTCATTTGCCTCTCTCCACACACTCAGTAATACAGACTACAACATTTTTTTTCAATTTTTCCGCAGAAATTGGGTGGACTGCTTCCGAAACTAATCTTCTCAGACATTAAGACCTTTAAGCAATAATCAATGTTTTGTTAAGTTAGACTTCGGTAGGTATTACTTGATTATAGCGTGAATTAATGCCTAGTGTTTTAGAAGCTAGTAAGGATACTAATCGCAAGTCATTCAAATTATTCCAGTGAACAAAACCGATATGTTCTAGCCATTTGTTGGAGACTCTTTCAACCGCTAACTTCAAGCGCATTTTTCTCCTCTCTCTTACCGATATGTATATCTCACTGTTGATACACCTACTTTATTTAACGCAGGCTTCACGATCTGAGTGTATTTATAGCTATAATTTGAATGTAATGCTTTGGGACAGCTTTGCTTATGGGTGTTGCTAAACTTGAAGATGTTAAACTTCTAGTGCTGTGTAGCTCGTTTTGGTAGATCTAATTTTGAACAATAAATTATATAATCCTCTCGCTTTCGAGTAGCCTATATTGTGAATGATTAAATCATTCCCATAGGCATCTACTGGTGACTCGGCAATTATCCACCCACACTCTTGCTGAAGGTTAGATTTGATGCGTGCAGCATAATGCGTTCTGTCTGCTAGTTTGCTAAAAAAAAAATATGTTGCCAGTCCACCCCATGCATCCAATATAATTTTAGCTTAATAGTCCACCTTCATCATCATAATCTCATTTTGCATAAGGACTAAAAATTCATCTCATTTGTCTGTCTTATTCTCCTATCCGAATAGTTCTCCCAATCCATCTAGCGGCTGAGAAATAAGTCTAAACATTTTTTCCAGTACAGTGTCAGCAGCTTTAGGTTGCATTTTAGAAGCAACGCCAGTTTCAACATCTGAGTTTTAAGTCTTATTTTTCGTTCAGTCGAATTGAGAGACATATTGATAACTGCAGAAACAGGCAAGCTGGGATCTGTTGAGATAGGTTTTTGTTAGGACTTACCTCCGACTAGAGAAACGTACAGGATTCCTCTCTAGAAGCAAAAAAAAAAAAAATGTCCTGCTTTAAACAAAAGCGTAGCTGGTTAATACGAATTTTTTAATTGATATTTATTTACTTTATCACGAGAGGTGGGTGATGGTCTACTCATAAAAAAAGAAGTAGAGTGGATTCCATCCCAGAACTTTCTTGTGCATCAGGTGGAAGATTCCAAGAAAAAAAGTATGGAGAACATTCTTCTAAATTTGTTGTGAATCATGGTCTGTTAATACGCATTTTTGAAAAAAATGATTGTTGTGAAACTTCAATTTTTAATTGCAAACCACAGGAAATCCTGGTGAGACAATGACTCAAAGAGCGAATTTGAAAAAAGTACTTTTGTCCATGATGATAAGCATAACAATACAAATGAGGTGTAGTGTGAGCTATTTGACTCACTTGTTATGATTGTGAGCGAGTAAGAGTGTAAGACAGGTCAGTTGTCTCATACTATTCATTATACACAGCATCGATCCCTATTTTGCAGCAGATAGTTGTTGAATGACATATAGTATCCTGGGAAATGGAATTTTTCTCATTACTGCCCTAGTAGTATCCATTTTGTATGCTATTAGCGTGTTCTGAAAAATAATATTGCCCAGCCTCTAATTCACGATAGTGACGAGTGCAGCTGTCTTATGTATTTGAGAGAAATAGTGTAAGCTATCTTTGTTAGGTGTTGTTTGGGCGTTGAGCGAGTGACAGTTGCCTGTTAGCAACTAGGTAAGCCTTACTTTTTCTGCACCACGTAGTTGTTGATGAGTAATGAAATGATTCGTCGCCCACTTACTTTATGTTTCAGATCATAGCACGCTGCAGACGGCAGTAAAACTACTGGAGTGGGATGGTCGACATATTTCTGTTATCAGGGCTAAGGAGCACTTCAAGTGTTGCAAAAAGCGACACTGGTGGACAGTGGACGACTCGAAACGAGTGATCTGGAGTGGTTCACTCTAGCTGTCATCAGAGAAGTACGAAAGTGATTATGGTTTATGGTGTGGGGCTGTTCTTCGTAGTTAGGGCTTGGTCCTGTTATTGCACTTCATAAGACACTAAATACATAAGGATATGGTGATATTTGACACAACTGTCTGTTACATGCAGGCAAGGACTAGTTCAGAGGAAATGACTGTTTTATCGACACAATAACGCACCTTACTAAAATGCAACTACGGTGAAATAATGTTTTCTGCTCAATAATATTCCTGAATGGACTGGACTGCCTCGAGACCGATTTGAAACCAGTTCAACAAATGTGGAACGAGTTAGAATGCCGAATTCGCTCCAAAGCTAAGCATCCAACATTACTGGTTTCGGTTCTTACAGAAAAATGGGCTGCCATTTCCCCACGGACATTAAGACGTTTCATTGAAAGTCTTCCCAGCAGATTAAAGGCCATCATAAAGGCAGAGTATAGACACAAATTTTTGTACGTTACAATTTCGTTATGCTAGGACAATTTGCTATAACATGCTTCAGTCTAGAGCGATAGGCAATAATTTGTAACGAACAGAAGAGCATCGATTCTTGTCTAAGAATCTGCACGTTGCGTACTGGGATATTCCATTTGAGAGACGTCCCTCCAAAGAAGTTCAGTCATAAACAGTCCATCTTCTTATTTATCTGGATCGAAAGTATGTTTTAGATTATGTGCGAGATAATATATTAGCTTTTTCAGACAAATTAAAAATGTTTATTAAGTTATTGGGCCAGTTTTATGTCTTCACTGCATAGCGACAGATGCAGTTGCGATCAAGAACTTCCCCGCCTGCACACAGTGTGTCGTCTGAGCCACACGCTGGGGCACCTTGCACGCAGACCAGCAGTGCGTGCGACTCGCAGACAGGTCACTTGGCTTCTGTACAGCGCCGGGACAGGAAATTGTTTATGCGTGCCAACACTGCTGGACATGGTGTACGTTTGCAGTTAGATACTGGTTCTTCAGTTTCCTTGTCAAGTCGTAGCACATACGACTTGCTAAGCAGACGACAATCGTAAAGGTATGTGTTGATCCACTGTGGGCGTGGGACAGCGGCTGGTCAAATGTTTAACAAAGAATTTCGTCGAACAGCTATGCAAATTGAGAAACTAATTTATTTTGTTTTGGCTACAAATTTCGGCAATTCATCACGCCATCTTCAGGCTCCGTATGCACCTACAATAAATTATCTAAATTGGCATACTGGTGTCATCATCTCAGTTGCAGTCAACTCTTCCAAGCAAGCATTTGAGAATTCGCGACATCCAGAAACAGATTTTGTATTGGAACAGCAAGGTCCGTCTGCTTACTCCGGTTTTTTCGCGAACACACATGCATGCATATACAATGAATTCCCAGAGAAACTGGTATATAAATGAGTATTCAAATACAGAGATATGTAAACTGGAAAAATACGACGCTGCGGTCGGCAACGCCTGTAGAAGACAACTAGTGTCTGGCGCAGTTGTTAGATCGGTTACTGCTGCTACGATGGCAGGTTATCAAGATTTAAGTGAGCTTGTACGTGGTGTTATAGTTGGCGCGCGAGCGATGGGACACAACCTCTGAGGCAGTGATGAAGTGGGGATTTCATTTCATGCATGTACCGTGAATATCAGGAATCCGGTAAAACATCAAATCTCCGACATCGCTGCGGCCGGAGAAAGATCCTACAAGAAGGGGGCCAACAACGACTGAACAGAATCATTCAAAGTGACAGAAGAGCAACCATTCCGCAAATTGCTGAAAATTTCACTGCTGATCCATCAGCAAGTGTCAGCGTGCGAACCATTCAATGAAACAACATCGATATGGGCTTTCGGAGCCGTAGAACCACTCGTATATCCTTGGTGACCGCACGGCACAAAGCTTCACTCCTAGCCTGGGTCCGTCAACGCCGACATTGGACTGTTGATGACTGAAAACATGTTGCCTGTTCAGACGAGTTTAGTTTCAGATTGTATCGAGCGAATGGTCGTGTACGGGTATGGGCGAACATCATGAATCCATGGACCCTGCATGTTATCAGAGGACTATTCAGTCTGGTGGAGACATGTGCAGTTGAAGTGACATGGGACCCCTGACACGCCTACATACGACTCTAACAGGTGACACGTACGTAAGCATCCTGTCTAATCATCTGCCACCGTTCATATCCATTCTGCATTCCGACGGACTTGGGCAATCCCAGCAGAACAATGAGACACCCCACACGTCCAGAATTGCTATAGAGTGTCTGGAGGAACACTCTTCAGAGTTCAAACACTTCCGCTGGCCACAAACTCCCCAGACGTGAACATTATTGAGCATGCAAGTTTTCAGGAGTAAGTGGAAGAAAAAAGTATGTTCAGGCTACGCGAATATCGAAGAATCTTGAGTCCGTAATCCATCCTGTTGGACAGGCTTATCACATCCTGTTCGACAGGCTTATCACTTCTCAATTCCCTCCATTTCATTACCCAAGAGATTTTGTGACTAGGATACAGACTGCGAAAGTCAGAGACGGGTATTTGGTATAATTTCATGTGTTTCCTTGCAAGAATATAATTTATTCGTTAACTGAATATGCAGGTTCGCCGAAGGCAAGTACTTTTTTGACCTAAAAATCTTTTATAGTCAGATGAAGAACGTTTAACATAATGTTCATCCCTACGTGTACCCATACAAATTCTGAAGATAGGTCCGCTTGCAGTTAGTATGATTCCCTGCTGCGCGCTATGAAAGTCAGTTACATTCGTTCTAACATTCTCCCCTCATTGCTTCTCTTACGAGGCATTTCGGGCTTATGGCGTTTACCCCTGTCAGTGTACATCAGTATATCTGTGTCGCTGTGTCTGCTGACAGTAAGTTGCTTATATTCAGATCATGACAACCACGACCACAAAATTAAAACGTTTAAGTTATACGTGTCATACATTTTCCATGGAAAAGCTCGATGAAAACGCCCACTACTCACATTACGTCCAGTCAACAGTACTTCAGTATAATTCGTAGTATCAAATATATTGGTACAGTATCAAGTGAGGAAACTGGTACTCAGAGAAAGTTATGACAGCAAACAAGCCGCAGAGTAGAGAAAGATAGAAGATAGAAAATCATGTCAGCGAATGGTTGTTCCTTAAGTTAATAATCGATGAGGGTTTTAATAATAACTGTTTCTCAGTAAATGTGTAGAAAAAAAACAAACAAGCCAAACAACATAACGTGTTGGCCAAGAAAGGAAACTTGAATCCCGTTAGATGTGACGAACTCGTTGTGTCACGAGAGTGTTCCACGTGCGAAAAGAACATCAATGGACATTAAAAATACAATGACGAAAGAATAGCAAGTAGATTAAGCGAACTTACTGTGCGTCTGCAGTGTACTAGAAGAATATGTGAATATAGCTGTAGGTGATTCGGAGATATGCAAATTGTGACATGTAGAAGAGAGAGCTGTAACCTCTAACAGCAGATACAATACCATCCACACTGCAATGGTTTTAATCTTCCCAAAAATTCATGCAAAAATCTTCGAAACATGATTGGCCACTTTTCTCCAATACTGGGAGTGATCCCAAGGAACTGTAAAAGCAGTTTTTGGTCGGTCCTTCTGTACTAACTGATTAAATCCATGTGGAGCAATATTTATATTATGCCGAGTTCTCCAGGGTTTCAGTACTGTTTGGTACTGGATATTCGTCAGTAACCATACGCGATTGAAGGTACCTGTTATCTCAGGAAAAGCGATACTTCATTTTCTAGCTGAAGACATCTTAGCCACATTTACGATGTACCCTATATACTTGTGAAATTCTCAGTGATTGGTGATTAATAACACTTATATTTTTGACTATATGTAGAAGGTGGGGGGTGGGGGGATAACCTGTACGGCTCATGATACAAAGGTTATCGGTTTCCGACTGGAATCCTATGCTTCACCAGAATTGCTGTCAGTGGACCCAGGATTAAAAAAACTTATCGAATTCTGCCAATAATTACTCGATGACTACTTCTTCTGATAATTCAAAATCTGTAACTTGTGTGTGTAATGCAGTTGAAGGGCTTATTTCAATAGTGATACAAGTTAATTTTTGTTCATTCTGAGATACAGAGTCCTAAAGTTAAAGAGCGCTGAAAAATCTGCAGCTGAGATACCACAAATATTCAAGTATATGGCTTGTTGCAAGATATGAACCTATCTTTCTATTTGTTTGGATCATTAGTTTCAGCAGCATTATAGGCAGAAAAGTGGTAATGGAGCTGTACCACTATTGAAATAAAATAATTTGAACATTGTATATAAACCTGTTAATGTGTCACTTTCATTAGCGTTAGGGCAATTTAGGGAAACGTTTATGTTCCTGTTTTGCCCACCACACGTGTCACTGTACGCAACTACTTGTTTTTGAGAAGTGACACACTTTTCAATATGTTTCAATAAACTGGTACCAATTTCCTGTGAATCCCTTGATCCAGATGTTTGATCCCAAAAATACATATGGATTTGCCGTCAGTTAAATTGCGGCACCCAAAATTATACACGTACACGTTTCATTTGTAGTCCGATATCGATGTTGTTAGTTTAGGAAATGCAAGGGCTTTTTGCAGATCAAAGGTAAACACGAACACCTGGGAATCTGTCTCTTCACTGCATGCTGTGTCTATAGCCATTGCTGTTCTTGCAGCTTCAGCCCTCCTAAGGTGAAGCTACTTTTCATTTTGAAGCTTCCTTTATTCTTCTGCATTGGTAGCAGCTTCCATTTCAAAGGTCAATTTGTCACAAAAAGAGCAAGTGTCCTTACTTGGTGGTCGAAATAACAGGTTGAAGTCTTTGTTAAAGATTTTTCGATAGATGTGCTCCCCCACAGTTTCTTTATTCTGAGATATGCATTTACCTTTGTGCAAATCATACATTTTGGCTACACACAGCTCAGGATTTAAAAACCTTTTGTGGGGATTATCCTTCACTGCATAATGGCTCTCGGAAACTGGAAAGATTTTGACGTGTTCCTTTACATCATTGATCAGACCTTCCGGTACAGAGAATTTGTTCTGATGTTAGCCCCTTCCACCAAGATGAAGTGTACTTTCTTCCTAGCTTTTTGTTAAAAGCCTAGAGATTCGTCCATTAGAAACGTCAAAAGCATTGAAGAAAAACTTCTTGCATACTACTGCACAGTTTCCATTCACATGTAATCGATATTCATGAATAAAGCTTTTCTCAGAACCAGAGCCATCTCTTGGCTGTCGGCGGTTAACTGAATGATACGTTCATAATCCATTCAGATAACTATATTGCCGATTAACATCACCCATAGCCCAGAAATAGTCAAATAACGTCTTCCTCATCCACTGAAATTTTATTGAAAAATTTACGAGCGCACCTGCAGTCCACATTGTGAAATTATTTTACCAGTTGCTGTGACGTGTAATCCCCCAGTGTTCCTTTTCGTCTGCATATTTGCGGCTGCACCGTTCGCACAGGCATGACTAAAAGTGTCTCCTGTTCGTCATTTTTTGCACTTTCATTGGATGTTTCATCGTCATCGGCACTGGTATCTAGATAGAAAGTAACACAAGTTATGATTTATACAGCACCAGTTGACTGAAAACATATGTATATGTGAAATAAATTAAGATGGACACTATCATTTTCCATTGATATTCTCAACATGACCTTCATTCCCGCATATTCCTTTTTTGGAACAAAATGTCTATGATGTTGAGATAAAAGTAAGTAAATTCTTTTTACCTGCAATCGTTTGAAAATCTGGATCATCAATTGTATCAGTTGATAATGCTCCTGAATCCATCATCTTCGCAAGAAATAGCAACACGCTCTAATGCACAAAAGCACACGGACTTGTACCACTACTGAAATAAATTCCTGCTTGCTTTCTCTAATGCGTCAGCATTGAGGTGCTCTCTGTTGGTAGCAGGACGAAGCTGGAGATGTCCCACAACACAAATAAATTAAAAACGGCCTGTGTGAGTACGTACGTGAGGAAAACTCCATTTTTTTGAAACGTGGACTTGTACCACTATTGAAATAAGCCCTTCAGTTATATCAGTGGCTTGCGCATGAATGAAGTCTCATCTTATCCTGTCTAGGTCATCTTTGTCTAGAACATCCAGAATGGCAATCAATAATCCTTAAACAGCCTTAAGTCCTCGATATCAAAATTATCCACACGGATCAATACTACTTGTTCCATGTCTATTTCACATACACACTCCTACAGATATAATTCTTGTTATATATCCAACTCATCGTTCTTGTACAGTGTTTCTACCACACACAATAACTTTGCAGGTAGTTCTGTTCCTACATTGCACCAAACTAATTTCCTGGTACCTTCCAATATTTGACCACATAAACAGAGCTTTAATGACATTGCGTGGAAGTTAATTCGTTTGTCGTTCATCACAGATGAACCTTGAAGCAATACATCACTGACAACAGCTTCCTCTATTAGGATCTATGGTCCCCAATTTCTATCAAGTATTTCCATACATCTACTTTAACATGATACTTAAAAATGAAAAACAACTCTAAGATTGCACTTTACCCTTCACCTAAGCACACTCTCCCCCCCCCCTCCCCCAAACCCTCTGATTCTTTCCACTCCTACCTAGAAACTTAACATTGCTGATCCTTGTGACTGCAAATCGCCACACTACGTAATCTATAACGCGGAAGTTCTGTCTCTAGACTCGCCACAAAGCTATGGACTTCCTGTCTAACATGCCAATCGAAACACATCACTTCTACGTTGCCTCTTGTAGTATCAAATATTACTAGGTTTTGGTGGTTTTGAAGTTGCTATCGTCATCAGTTGATTATTTGCACTTCATCTCATACCATTATACCCCTTACTTCTACAGTCACACTCCACTGTACCACTTTCACACATTTCTTACGCAATGGCTGGTCACACTCCTTTTGGATGTGACCTGAAGGTACACAGCGACAGATGCTGATAGCAGTAGATGACCTCCTCTAGAGGACCTTCATCGCTATACATATTTCCTCCAGTACACGGGGTACAAGAATAGAATCACCCAGGTCCTTCGGAAATTCAGCACCCAGCTGTGCAGTCCTCATGAGAATACCTCTTTTGGTCTATGTTCTGCTCCCTGTAGAATGATTTCATTTGCCTCAATATTATCTCTGCACTTACAAATATTAAAATGGATTATCCACATTATAACTACAAAATTTTCGACAGAGTTATTCGCCTTTTGTGATGCGACACCATTGTTCACGATAAAATCTAACGGTATCCTGTTTCTTACAACATTATACCATAACCTTGATGAGTTTAGTTCCGTAAGACCTCATGAGAACGGAACCTGATGATCTGTAACAACTGCTCATCTGTCCACAATCCTGGCCTTGCAGCCGCTGACAGATTATCTACAAATGGCAGCACTTCCTCTCCTGCCTCGCCAGAGAAAGAATTAATTAATCCCTTGATAACTTCATATCTTTTAACGTTTTATTCATTTCCATATTATCTTCTCTGAAACGAGCTACCTACTGCTATAAGAACTGATCTACATTCAAACTGACTGGGTTCCTAGCCCAACAAATGTGTGGTTTTTATACAATAAGGAAAACACATAACGATAGATGAAAACAATAAATACACACTAGAAGAAAAAATACATAGCCAATCGTAACAGTCTAACACTACCTGTAAGGATTGCGTCTGATCATAGGCCACTTGGATCCAAGTCTCAGCCTGACACTGTGACCGTTGCTGATTATGTACAGGAATCCCGGTGACCTAACAGTCCACACTGTGCACACCACGCTGGACACCTGCCACCTCAGTGGTCCTCCCCAGTATTGTCCAAAAACTGATTCACTTCTATGTGCGACTCTGGCATACTATACGCTAAGCTTAAATTCCAGTGCCAGTAGAGGAGTTTTACCATTTAACGTTCCAATGCAATACGACAATGGGAAAGAACAGTCTCTGTACTAACGCTACTGTAGTGATGACGATGTGTGTTGCGGCTGTCAACACAGAATAAATACAATTTGTTCCTTCTTTCTGTGGTCGCCAGAAAATACTTCTGTCACCAGTTGTGATGGCGGCTCCAGCACATTTCACGCCACTTGCAGTGGTGCACGAGGATGGCGCTTAAATCAGGTATCCCACTACCAGTTTTAGTGGTTATGAGCGTTGTTTACCTGGTTGGAAGATTTGAACGCAGTTGAATGTCCACTGATAATAATTGTTTCCATTTTAAAGTCTGCTAAGAGATTTATAATAAATATTTCTCAAAGGTAGGATAAGAGCAACATACAAGCCACAATAATGTAATGAGCTGGTGAAGGAAGTAAGGTCGAGTCCTATTAGATGTTAGAAACTCATTCTATCGTGACTATATTTTAAGTATGAAAAATATACTGCAGAACATTAAAAACCAGGTAACACAAAGCATTGCAAATAATTTACTTCTGTTTATAGTGCAATAGTATGTATCTAGTATGGCAGAGAAACACTCGATTAAATTTGTTAATTGAAGACATACAAGTTTCAGAGCGGTTTCAAGATAGCGCTTGTACTTAGATACCCCACTACTGGTTCCGGTGATGGTGAGTATGTTTAGCCAGCAGAAGAGTTGGAGCCAAGCCGACGCCAGTTAATACGCCAGGGAAGTGTGAAAAAGATTAATTTATTTACTTCATTAGTTATAGCAGTTGTGTTGTTACCATTAGCAGCGAGTGTCAGACGTCAGCCCAGAGTGCTGCTAACTCAGCAATCAGCCTTCACAGACCAACCAGTTTACAGCAGTAGTAGACCGTGGTGAGCTGCCATGGTGTCAGTACTTGGGCAGCTGGAGAAGTGCAAAGTTTGACTGCCAGCCTAGTTTCAGACTCCCAGGTAGAATTCTGTCAGTGCACTGAGGTAGCCCTGTGTGGGGGCGGCACAACTGTAGCCTGCAGAACTAGTGTGCTTGCACGAGACAGCAGCCAAGTGTGCATATAGTAAGGGTGCATTGACTCATCTGCTGGTCATGCCAAGGTGCGTAGACTGGACTACCAGCTGGTTCTTGTGAAGTCACCAGCAGTCAGCTACTGAGTGGTCTCCTGTTTGAAGGCACCAGTTCGACTCTCTGCAACATCAGGCCTCGGCTCTGCCAGTAACAACTAGTGGAGCAACATCGAGAAATGGCAGCTAGATGAACTATATCAGGACAGTGAGTGACATGCAACATTTCTCGAAATCTTCTGGCAGTGGCTTATACTGCCTGGCTAAAACGGGCAGCATTAATGGGGTTTTACCCACGAATTTTATTTGAGACGTCATATTTTATCGCTTAGGATACAGAACAGTCACCTGTTGGACCAGGAGGTGTAGTAACCTCAGTTGGCACTACTAAAGCCTGGATTCTTTCCTTCTGCTGTCTCAGCGGTGTCCGGCGGTGATGGAGGCGGTGAGCCGTATATGTGGGGTAGGGCGTGGATGGTGATTTTTGCTGTGTCAGCCCAGGCCACCCAGAGCTTCTTGCCAAAGGACGCCCAGGCGGCCTCCTATCTCCTGCCACCTTGAACCATCTTGTGTCAACTGATGGTGGGAACTGACGCTATCTTTGCTACATGAAATATTGAGAAATCGTCACACTGCGAAAGTGTGACGTTTAGAACACCGAGTTTCCACCTCTGACGGCAACAATGGCCCTAAACACGCAGGGTATTGAGTCGTAATGGAGGTACATCACAGGTATGGGTATGTTATTGTACTTCTACTCTGTCATGGACTCCATTACCATAGTGGTTAGTGATAATGGCATGCCAGTCTGCCGATAACTTCTAACCAGATAATTTCACTAGATGATTCATCCGCAGGACATGCTGAACTAGGGAAGTGTTGAATATCAAGAGCATCCAAGAAGGTCATGACAGATTTAGCAGCCTGCGACTTTGTAGTGTCTTTTTTAGATACGATATCATGGTGCCACTGGCCTGAGCAGATACAGAACTATTGTTCTTTTTCGCTATGCAAACCAGAAATGATTGAGTAGTACGCCCAGTCACATCCTCCACCAACATGCCATGCGCTGTGTGCACATGACGATATTATGTTCTCTTCACACACGGATACGTCTCTCGTGACACTAAATGTAGGAGAGAGACTCGTCTGAAAAGCTGCCGTGACACAACTCTTGTGTCCATTGTTGTCATACCTCTGCTGCCGTAGCTCTCTGTGCTGCTTACTATGCTGCAATCCCATGACACTCCAGATGTGGTCGCATATACATACTTGCCTTGCTGCAAACAAGCCCATTTCCTGACTCAAGGTAAGTGATGTTGTAAGGCCGAGCGAGTCCACTTGGTCTCTAGTTATGTGGGGCCATTGAACCTTGTGTGGTACTGAGTATAGGCCTCCTGAACCTATCAATTTCATATTTACGTGGCAATCGTGGAATGCCAATCAATGGTGAAACAAGATTGTGGAATGATGAACTGCAGACCCGATAGGTCACAATACTGCTGCAGTCTAATTCCAAAATGTGTTGGTAAACAATCCTCCTTCTTATGACATACGACAACCATGATTCAAATGCGATTTACGAATAAGAAACCTGCTGCGTAACCTTTCCTTGTATACAGAATGTAGGTGGCGTTAGTTCTACCTACTCTGTGTGGTCGTGGTGCCGTGATAATCATTTGCATAACCAATCACGTGGTGCAAGTACTCTTCATTGCAATTGATCATTTGTTGCATGTCACCTTGGTGTTCATGTTGTTCTAGTTTTAATGTCCTGCCACGTACAAACATTTCTTATGTATTAAATTTAAAGGCACGTGGGTACCGTTATTGTTTGTCTGAAAGACATCAACATTTTTACCCAGAAGACGCAGAGCCAGTGTGTACAGGTTCGTTTGCGGGAAGCTTATTCCGCCCTCCTAGGCACATGTGCTCGCTGAAGTAATGCGTAAACGCTGGCAAGAGAGAGTTACGCAAGTTTAGACTGTGAAACAATACTTGGACGACTAGAACTATATCTGAACTACATATTCGTAAAGAATAAGAAAGAGGAAATTAAAGCATGGAGAATGGATTGGTCTGAAACAGACGTGGCGATGGTAGGCAGTCATTTGTTTACAAGCGACAGCCACTTTAATACCTACAGTCAATATGGACTTTTCCCAGTCCCGAATAAAAAAAGTTTTCCATCAATGTAATGAAAGCGAATTCAGAATTATACCAAAAATGTGTCATGTAGATTCTCTTAACTCCACAATATATTTGTTCGTGTAAGACGACCCATTGGCCATATTGCTGCAAATCATTTTAGTAAATGTAATGTTCAACGCTCCTTGAGTATTCGATGCTAATGATCAATTATTTAATAAACTGCGAGTGGCTGAGTTCAAAAAAAGATCACAACAGAAATAAAACTGCTTACGGCATTATGAGAGTACGAAAGTGCACGACAACACCCCTTTATGTGTACAGGCCATTTGTCTTTAACTGATTGGCCGAGAGTTGGCACTTTGAAAGCGAGCAGCCAGAATTTGTTATTGCATAATAAGACTGGAACGCACTGAGATGTATTCATATGAACCTAGTAACTAATTTATTAGTTAGACAATATTGACAAGGGTTGTTCAGTGGCAAGCGTCTACATAAAATAATAACTGAATTTAAAAGCTCCATTAATACTGGTGGTTCTTTTAAAAGTATGTAAATGAATCTACTACCTGAATTATTAGACAATCCTGACAGGAGATGCTCAGAGACTGGCATCTACAAATATGGACTATCTTACCAGCTGAGTTAATACTCATGCTTGTTGCCAAGAGAAAGCAATATGTTAATCTTACTAAGTTAGTCTGATAAACAGACAGGTGACTAAACACGTGAACTGGAAGCTTCATATCTGAAAATTTACTAAATTATGCTTTGGTGTAAACAGGTAAATACTTCTGGACAATCGATGCAAAACACATATTTGTGTTACACTATTAGACCAGCAATTATACATGATAATCACAAGTTCGTTTAAGTGGCCACCCTCCACAAAAAGGACACAGACATTTGTTTCGTAAATACGAGGGTAAGTCAATTATTACCCACCTTTTAGTTATATTTTTGTTTATTTTGATAGTACTGTCGTTTTACGTTGTTGAGGCATGCTTTGTTTATTTGTTGTTATATCTTTTCAATTTTCAAGCTGCTAGGTTAGTTTCGTTATCGCTGCCGTGCTGTTAATCATGGCTCCTCCGCTGTCTATTTGCAGCAAAGGAGAGCAACGTTCAGTAAACCTTTTTTTTTTTTTTTTTTTTTTTTTGTGGTCGGAAGGCATATCAGGAGCCGAAATTTATCGAAGACCTTCGGTACAGTTCAGGAACAGTGTTTTTCCACGACGGAGTGTCTATGAATGGAGTGAAAAATTCCGAAATGGTCGCACAAGTGCTACGTACGATGAAGGAGCCTGACGACCGTTCACCGCCACAAATTAAGAAACCATTGAGCGTTCAAGTGAAATGATTCTCTTGGACAGACGATTAACTATTGACGAAGTGGCACATCGTCTGAAAATTAGTCACTATTCTGCCTACGAAATCAATGACAACGGACTTGGGTTTCATAAAGTTTGTGCAAGATGGGTCGCAAAACAATTCACGCAGTTGCATAAACAAACGTGCTTGGACATCTGCAAAAAACATTTGGATCGATATGGTAAAGTAGGGGACAAGTTCTTAGTCAGGACATTACTGGTGGCGAAACATGGATCCATCATTACGAGCCGGAGAGTAAACGCCAAAGTGTGGGATCGAAACATCCAAATTCGCCGTGCAAGAATAGGTTCAAGACCCAACCGTCCGCAGGAACACTGATGCTTACGGTTTTTCGGCACGCCCAAGGATCAGTACTGGAACATTATGGGGAAAGGGGCACAAAAATAAACAGTGTATGTTGCAGTGAGATGCTTACTGGCAGGCTAAAACTCTCAATTCGAAGCACACTCCGAGGATTGCTGTCAAAAGGTGTTGTGTTGTTGCACGACAATGCCCTTCCGCATACTGCTACCCACGCTGCTGAAACGCTCCAGAAACTCAAATTTGAAGTACTGGATCACCCTCCACATAGTGCCGATCCTGCGCCTTCTGACTATCACTTGTTTGGTCCACTCAAATAGACATTAAGGCGCCGTCGATTTGCCTCGGACGAAGCAGTGAAAGAAGCAGTGCATTCCTGGCTCGCAGCTCAACCGATAATCTTCTGTTATGAGGGCATCAGGAAGCTTGTACAACGATAGACCAAGTGCGTTGAAACGCAAGGAGACTATGTCGTAAAATGATGTTCTTGTAAGTTTCCTATTTGATTGCAATAAAATTTTATAACTACTTTGCGGATAGTAATTGACTTATCCTCGTATAATCGCCTTACAGTGCACCAAGAAAAGACGGGGTTGTTCACAAAACAAATACATCTTAAAACACCTGAAAAAAGTTTACATATGTCTGACTGCGAGAATAATATCCATACCAATATGTTTCAGACCCACAAGTGATGATCATAAGCATTCAGACATGAGAAAATTCATGTTCTGCATCTGAATGTAATAATAATAATAATAGTAATAATTTCTCTATTACTTTGTGTACCAGCTCAAAGAAAAGTAGAAACATTGATGCATTATTCACTGTTTCCACAGCATAGACCGAATTCACAGCCTAATCATACAAGTAAATTACGCTTCACGTGATTGTAAATCGCCGAAATTACCATAAGGAAGCTAAAAATCACAAGAAATATACACATCGCTTTACTTCTCAGGAAGAATGTAATATAACGAGGAGCGCACAAAAACATTAAATCAATCTTTTAAAGGTTAATGGATAGTGAGTAGCTGTTGCCATAAGTCCTGAAAAATCACCCATGTTAGCGAAATTATTTAACCAGCTCATAAAGATGTGAGGACTGGAAGCACTCGACAGCCAGCGATGAAAACGCATAGTTGGACGTAAGTCATGTGACCAGGAAAATGAGTAAATTGTTCAGCCTCTCACATAAATCAGCAGTGGAAAACGATAAGAAAATCTACTCCCACGATTTATTTATGTTAGTTGTTCTGCACAATCACATAGGATAATGTCAAAAGGGCAACAGATTGGAAATACATATATGTGAGTCCCAACTGTACCAAATAAAAGCGTCAGGAGCTGATCAACGAACTCCAGTGCCAGACAATGCAAGGAAGCCATCCTCCACCACGCTGTGGCTTGCTGTTAAAGAGAGCGTACGTTCCTGCAACAGTCAACAAATGTATTAATTTCTCCTACGTGTACCCTGCGAAAGAACCGTGAATACAAAATTAGAGCGACTCGCGTCCAATCGGAGACTTACCGGCAATCGATCTTACCGCGAACCATTCGTGACTGGACCAGGAAAGGTGGGAAGTGACAGCGGCACACAAAATAGCCTCCACCACGCACCCCAAGTTGGACTGCGGGGTACACATGTGGAAAAGCTTTTCACAGAACATCATGACAAATGATATCATCTGCAAGTGAGAGGTTGCTCTCTTTTCAATATGAGTGAGTTACGTTTGACTAGATAAAAATTGTTACGAGAAAAATTGAATGGAAACTCTCATCCACGTGGTCACCTAGTGGAAAACCACTCAGAGAATATTTGAGTCTCTGACGCAAATAAAATGGTACGTAAACGTTCTCGAAGAGGGCTACTAGAATCAGGAAACTAGTTATGGAGGCCAGCCAAAGTATCTGCTGGATTGCTTTTCGCGCAGAATGCACCACTAGTTCTCACCGAAGATAACTGCACACGAGACCATCGAGGTCAGCGTCCCTCACCTCCAGACCCTACAACCTGTCCCCAAACTCTTAACGCAGCTCCACTGAACACGTCTTGCGCGCCACGCTAACTCTCGACACGTATAGACAATTTTCACAAGTACACGAAAAGTCAGCGAAATTCCTGAGCTGATGCTGTAATACGAAGTTCATAGATCACTGCTGAAAGTCACTGATACTCGGTAAAAGCATTTTATTTGAGTATGAAAACTGCAGAACTTCTGTACCAAGGTTAACTGTGCCATGTCAGTCAATAGTAACATAATATCTTTCTTCTGAAAAGTTATTCTTCGTGGTGTCTATGCGCTATGTGTAACTGAACAACTCGTAACTGGATATGAAGTATAAAACGGAATTATCGTGATTTTTAGCCTGTATTTCTGTAGGTCGCGAGAAGGAAAATACACTCCTGGAAATGGAAAAAAGAACACATTGACACCGGTGTGTCAGACCCACCATACTTGCTCCGGACACTGCGAGAGGGCTGTACAAGCAATGATCACACGCACGGCACAGCGGACACACCAGGAACCGCGGTGTTGGCCGTCGAATGGCGCTAGCTGCGCAGCATTTGTGCACCGCCGCCGTCAGTGTCAGCCGTTTTGCCGTGGCATACGGAGCTCCATCGCAGTCTTTAACACTGTTAGCATGCCGCGACAGCGTGGACGTGAACCGTATGTGCAGTTGACGGACTTTGAGCGAGGGCGTATAGTGGGCATGCGGGAGGCCGGGTGGACGTACCGCCGAATTGCTCAACACGTGGGGCGTGAGGTCTCCACAGTACATCGATGTTGTCGCCAGTGGTCGGCGGAAGGTGCACGTGCCCGTCGACCTGGGACCAGACCGCAGCGACGCACGGATGCACGCCAAGACCGTAGGATCCTACGCAGTGCCGTAGGGGACCGCACCGCCACTTCCCAGCAAATTAGGGACACTGTTGCTCCTGGGGTATCGGCGAGGGCCATTCGCAACCGTCTCCATGAAGCTGGGCTACGGTCCCGCACACCGTTAGGCCGTCTTCCGCTCACGCCCCAACATCGTGCAGCCCGCCTCCAGTGGTGTCGCGACAGGCGTGAATGGAGGGACGAATGGAGACGTGTCGTCTTCAGCGATGAGAGTCGCTTCTGCCTTGGTGCCTATGATGGTCGTATGCGTGTTTGGCGCCGTGCAGGTGAGTGCCACAATGAGGACTGCATATGACCGAGGCACACAGGGCCAACACCCGGCATCATGGTGTGGGGAGCGATCTCCTACACTGGCCGTACACCACTGGTGATCGTCGAGGGGACACTGAATAGTGCACGGTACATCCAAACCGTCATCGAACCCATCGTTCTACCATTCCTAGACCGGCAAGGGAACTTGCTGTTCCAACAGGACAATGCACGTCCGCATGTATCCCGTGCCACCCAACGTGCTCTAGAAGGTGTAAGTCAACTACCCTGGCCAGCAAGATCTCTGGATCCGTCCCCCATTGAGCATGTTTGGGACTGGATGAAGCGTCGTCTCACGCGGTCTGCACGTCCAGCACGAACGCTGGTCCAACTGAGGTGCCAGGTGGAAATGGAATGGCAAGTCGTTCCACAGGACTACATCCAGCATCTCTACGATCGTCTCCGTGGGAGAATAGCAGCCTGCATTGCTGCGAAAGGTGGATATACACTGTACTAGTGCCGACATTGTGCATGCTCTGTTGCCTGTGTCTATGTGCCTGCGGTTCTGTCAGTGTGATCATGTGATGTATCTGACCCCAGGAATGTGTCAATAAAGTTTCCCCTTCCTGGGACAATGAATTCACGGTGTTCTTATTTCAATTTCCAGGAGTGTAATTACATTGTTAGTGCCACACTAAAGTGCCGTATTAAACAAAATATATCAACAGTGCTGTTACCTGTTGTGTATCGGAATCTTTGCAGATGGGTATTGCACGTTAACCGACAATTTTATTTAGTGCCTTATCAACTGTGTGTATGGAACTATAGTTCAAACTGGTGGCAGCCACCTTTAAGACACAGAAGAGCTTTTACAAGATAGACTGCCGTTGAGAGCTGCATTAAATCAGACCAGTACAGCCACCCATCAACAAGAGAAAATAAAATAACGCGCGGAAATTATGCAACACATTTAAATGAAGAGAATCACTGACAGTCCGCTCATGACAAAGGAAACAGTGATTAAAAATGTCCGCAGCTCGTGGTCTAGGGGGAGAAGACAGTGTCGCATTGCGCGTGACGCGAGCAGGTCGTAGTTAACTTCCGCCTGTGCTGCAGCGGCGCTTGTGTCGAAGCTACTCAGTCTTGTTTGTGTATCCGCCGGAGTCACATCTTAGTTGCGTATCGGAGTTTTTTTGTCGTTTTCCTCTTGGCGACGGTGTTTTCTGCCCGAGCCATTTGTTCGTTCGTTTCAGTTTTGACAAGAGTACGCGTCGTGTTCAACCAGGCTCCTTAGAAATTCAAGATTGGTTGGCTGATGATATCCGTGTTACACCTTATCACGTAGACACTGCTTATTTTGATTCTGATTTGTATGCATTCTTTGTGAAGTTTTACGATCCCGTTCCAGTAGAAAGGCTTCTCTCCCGGGTTGGTTCTAAAGTCTTGTTTACACATCGTGATGGTTCCGTTAGTCAAGTCCTCCTTGAAAATGCGGCACTCGAGTATACATCAGTTAGAATTTATAGCCCTCCTCCTGAAGTGGACGATTCATTTCTTAAAACAGCGTTGCTTCCGTTTGGAGTAATACGGCATATCCGATGGGAACGCTGGTCAGCACAACATTGCTTCCAGTGTTATAATGGTATCTGGACTGTGGACATGTGCGTGAAAAAGAATATTCACTCCCACTTAACTGTTTGTGGTTACCGAATCCATGTTACGTATGCAGGGCAAGACGGAACACGTTTTCTCTGTAACGAAAGCGGTCAGCTCAGATCTGATTGTCGGCGCGGTGCTACTGTTCTGACGAAGTCTTATCAAAAACGTCTTCCTTTAACGTTAGCAGACATAGTATCTTCGCAGTCAACTGACAGTCAATCTCCAGCTTTAAGCGATGTAGGGACAACATCTCCCGCTACTCCTCCCGAATTTCCACCGTTACCGATGCGTACCAGTAAGGCCTCTGTCCACGAGGTGACGACGGCTCCTGCAGCGCACGTCAAACGCCGGCGGACTGAGGACGGTAGATTTCGAGGACGCCCCACTCCAATCTCGTTCTTCTGATAAGGCGTTGACAGAGGGTGCACCTTCTGGCGGTAATGGGTTGTCTACTGACGTTAATTGTGACCCCAGTATTACCAGAGTTGATGTAGCTGCTTCTGTTGTCGAAATATGTGTTGAATCTGCATCCCCCACTTCACCCGTAGACGTGACGGTTCCCGTCAGTTCAGATGTTCCCGCAGAAACGTTGCCTGCTGGCCAGTCTTTACAATGTTCCAGTGCAATAGCACCCCTCCTCCACGCTGAGACGGTGGAGCAACAGAATTCTGTGATTTCTCTTCCTGATGATCAGGAGATGTCATCCGACACCCGCACTGCATTGCCTGTCTCTTCTGTACCTGATGTTGATGTTGGTCTTTCTGAATTGTGCTACCCGATTTCCGACGAGTGCAGTAGCGATGGCTCTTCTATCAAACTGGAGCTTGACGTGCCCCCAACCCCTCCACATAAGAGTGTATGTTTTCACGGAATGGTGTGAAACAGGGTTTTCAACTTGCACTTGTAGCGGCGCGTCGTGAAAAGAAAAACGAGGATTCCTCTGCATCCGGAAGGGAGGATTAGTATTATGCCTTCTTTCACTTGCCTCCGGACGTTGAGCAGAGACGGACGTGATGAGTGCTTTTTCCTTAGTGTTGTTTTATTGACCTTACATTGAACTTACATGTGTTAACGGATGCAGGCATACACAGTTCTGCCCCTCAATGTTAATGGGATGCGTTCCATATTAAGGCTTGCTGCGTTACGCCAGTTTATTTACGATTTCCAAGGTGATATATTGTGTTTACAAGAGGTATTATTTGATGTGTTTTGTTTTCCTGGATACTCTGTTTTCCAAAGTCACGCCTGAACATTCTACCGGTATAGCTTTGCTTTATCGAGATGGAATCCAGCCGACGGACTTCGAAACGCTAGATGTTTTTATGACGCTGCAGTTTTATGACCTCACCTTAAGTTTTCCTTATGCTCCGTCTGGATCCGGTGGTTCATCCGATCGAGCGCAGTTTTATAAGGAAGATGTTGTTTATTTATTCCGACCGAACACGTGCAAGGTTTTGTTGGAGGGGGGGGCGGCATTTTAACTGCGTCTTACGTCGTGTAGATCAGACCCCCAGTTGTACAATTTGCCGTGAACGAAATGATATGGTGACGTCCTTGCATCTCCAGGAAGCTTCGGTTTTCAGATATCCTACATTCGTGCGGTTTACGTTTTTTACAGCTTCTTCAAGTACCCGATTGGACAACTTTTATTTATCTGCCACCGTATGTAGTCAGCTTCTATTGATTAATGTAATTTCTGCCAGTTTCATTGATCACTGTGCTGTTTCAGTGACTTTTAACCACGTCCCGCAGTGGGTCCATTTTTCGCGTCCTTTATGGAAGCTAAACACTCTACATCTTACGGACCCCTCTGAGGCGACTAAAAGGAGTCTCAAAAGTTTCGGCCTTAAAGTGATGGTCCCCTAAGAGGTTGACCACTAGATTTCAAAATTTTATGTTGGTGCGTACCATTTGGGGAAGGACGCCTTACGTGGCGCATTTTATATCCATCTTGCCCTAAGATATGGCACGCCTGATATTGTCATGGAGTTGGTCTTACACCGAGCTTCCGGCCACATCAGTTGCAGTGTGTTCCGGTTATCATACATGCCCTCCATTGTGCACTTCCATCTTCGCCCTCATGATACACATGAATATTCGACACCTGACATCCAGCACGGTAGCCAGTCCGTTGTGGTGGGGTCGTCATGTACTCTCTTGGTGGTAGCCCTCTGACTACACAGGGTTTGCACCGCTGATGCCTGAGCTGCTACCTACCCATGTATGCCGAGGAGTAGATGCCTATCCCTCTGGGGCACCAGGACTCCCGGCAAAGGAAATCCTGCCAGGTGGTCTTTGCTGTGGCTGGATGGCACCCGTGGGGAGAGCCCCTGATCGGAGTGGGTGACATCAGGGAGGATGACCCGCAATGAAGCGTGGTACATCATCTCTCGCTGGTGGGCCTCCACCAGTAGTCTTTAAGCGATCGAGGTCTAACCTCAACGGGGAGAAATATGATCCGAGATCATTTCCCTCCCTGGCCACTCCATGGGAGGAACGTATGGCTAAAGACAGCTGTGCCGATTATTCACCCTGGTACCTTGTCTGTACGCAAGTTGATGGTGAATCATTTATGCCGACCAAGCCTCAGTTTTTTGTAGAGCATTTAGAGGACAAGTTTGGGGAGGTGGAGGGCTTGTCCAAAATGCGCTCTGGGTCACTTCTAATCAAAACAGCATCCTCTGCCCAGTCACGCAGGTTGCTTGCTTGTCACAAGTTGGGGAATATTTGAGTTAACATCACGCCCCATAAGAGTCTCAACATGGTCCAGGGTATTATATTCCACAGGGATCTTCTTCTGTTGTCAGACGATGAACTACGCACCAACCTAGAACGACGAGGTGTTCACTTCGTCCGACGCATACATCAGGGTCCGAGGGGTAATCAGGTAGCCACTGGTGCCTTCATCTTGGCCTTCGAGGGTGATGTGTTACCCGAAAGGCTCAAAGTGATGGTTTACAACTGTGATGTGAAGCCATATATCCCTTCTCCGAAGTGGTGTTTTAAATGCTGGAAGTTTGGGCATATGTCATCCTGATGTACTTCCAGTATCACGTGTCGAGATTGTGGATGTCCTTTGCATCCCAATACTCCATGTGCCCTGCCTCCTATCTGTGTTAACTGCGGAGAACACCATTCCCCCTGCTTGCCGGACTGTAGGATTTTCCAGAAAGAACAGAGGATAATGGAATATAAGACCCTGGACCGCCTGACCTACACCGAGGCTAGGCAGAAATATGAGTGACTCCATCCCGCGACAATGACGTCGACCTACGCTGCTGCTGCAACAACGGTTCTCCCATCTCCTGTGTCGTCACGTACGGTTGGCTCTATGATCGATCAGATTCCACCGGCCCCCTTGATTGAGGGGGGCACTTCACTCCCTGTTGCTCCTGCTCCATCTACTTCAGGAGCAACACTACCCAAACCATCAGGGATATCAGTTCCCACTTCCCAGCCAGAGAAGAGTAAGCCTTCTTCGGCTACTCTCATCAGGAAGGGGTCCCCAACGAATCTCCCTTCGCAATTTCCGACCAGCGGAAAAGTGGGCACCCGCAAGTGGCTGAAACAACCACCAGTCGCTGGTCGTAGGGCCTCATGGTCGTCGTCTGTCCCTGGGACTGACACAGTGAAGCCCACCCAGCCTGAACCACCGAAGGCAATGGATGTCATTCGCGTGGGTACTGAATCAGTGGCAGCAAGTGACCCAGCGGCGTAATCTGCCTTCAGGCCTTTCTCAGCCACGGAAGATATCATCCTCCAGTGGAACTGCAGCGGTTTCTTCCACCATCTAGCTAGGCTCCGACAACTTATCAGCCTTCACCCTTTCTTCTGCATTGCTCTTCAGGAAACTTGGTTTCCAGCGACGAGAACCCCCTCCTTCCATGGCTATCAGGGTTATTATAAGAATCAGGCAGCTCAAAAAAAGCGTCTCTGGTGGCGTCTTCATCTATGTCCTTCACTCTCTTCACTGCGAGTCTGTCCCTCTACAAACACCTTTACAGGCTTTTGCTGTTCGGGTGTGGACGCCACAGACTGTTACTCTCAGCAGTCTGTACCTTCCACCGGTTGGTGATGTCCCACAGCATGTCCTCGCTACGCTGATAGCCTAATTGCCGCCACCTTTCTTGTTACTGGGCGACTCAATGCCCATAACCCTCTATGGGGTGAGTCAGTGGCAACAGGTCGAGGCGCCACCATTGAGCATTTATTGGCCCAGCTCGACCTTCCCATTTTAAATGATGGTGCCTACACACATTTCAGTGTGGTGCATGGCACGTACTCCGCCATCGACCATCCAATCTGCAGCCCTAGCCTCTTACCATCTGTCCCATGGAGTGTGCATGCCGACCTGTTTGGTAGTGACCACTTTACGATCTTTCTGTCACTGGCACAGCGTCACTCTTCTGGGCGCCCTAGCAGATGGGCTATGAATAAGGCTGACTGCGACATTTTCTCATCCATGCTCGCTATTGCACCTCTTTCTAATGAAGCCATTGATGCAGTGTTTCACTCGGTCACCACTGGCATCGTTACTGCCGCAGAATCTGCCATTCCCCGTTCTTCTGGGTCCCATTGGCGGAGGACTGTGCCTTGGTGGTCACTTGAGGTCGCTGAGGCGATTAAAGATCGCCGACGGGCGCTCCAGCGTCACAAGTGGCATCAATCTTTAGAAAACCTCATCGCCTTTAAGCGGCTCTGTGCGCAGGCCCGCTGCATCATTCGCCAACACAAGGAGTAGTACTGGGAATGGTATGTCTCCACCATTGGCCTCCATGTCTCTCCATCATAGGTCTGGGCCAAGATTAGACGCCTGTATGGCTATCGGACACCTGTCAGCAATTTATACTGACTCCGACATGATTTCCAACCGCTTAGCAGACAATTTTGCTCTCAGTTCCGCATCTGTGAATTACCCACTGGCTTTCCGCTCCATTAAAGAGCGGTTGGAACATCAGACCATTTCATTTCACACGTGCCATCCAGAATTGTACAATGTCCCATTCACTGAGTGGGAATTACACAGTGCCCTTGCCACTTGCCCTCATACAGCTCCTGGGCCAGATCGCATCCACTGTCAGGTGCTGAAACACCTCTCAGTGGACTGCCAGCGACGCCTCCTCGACCTTTACGACCGAATTTGGATCGAGGGTGAGTTTCTGTCGCAATGGCGGGAAAGCATTGTTATCCCCGTTTTGAAGCCTGGCAAGAACCCCTTGGAGGTGGAGACCTACCGCCCTATTAGCCTCACCAACGTCCTTGGCAAGTTGCTCGAATGCATGGTGAGTCAGAGGTTTAGCTGGGTACTCGAGTCTCGGGGCCTTCTGGCTCCATCTCAGGCCGACAGTCTGGTGAGCCTGGAGTCAGCCATCCTTGCGGCCTTTGCCCACCATCAACACCTTGTCGCTGTCTTTTTAGACATGCAGAAGGCGTACGATACGACATGGCGCTATCACATCCTCTCTACGCTTCATGGTTGGGGTCTTCGAAGTCCACTGCCGATTTTCATACGAAATTTTCTGTCACATCGTACCTTCCGCGTGCAAGTCGCAGCCTACCATAGTTGCCCCCAAGTTCAGGAGAGCGTTATACCACAGGGGTCTGTCCTCAGTGTCTGCATGTTTTTAATTGCAATTAATGGGCTCAGGAATGCCTGTCTTAGCTTCCTTTTATGCTGACGACTTCTCCCTCTAGTATAGCTCCATTGGCATTGCAGCTGCTGAACGTCATCTGCAGGGCGCTATCCGCAAGTTGCAGTCTTGGTCTGTAGCACATGGCTTCCAGTTTTCGGCTCCCAAGTCCTGCGTTATGCATTTCTGCTGGAGACGAACAGTTCACCCTGAGCTGCAGCTTTATCTTGCCAGAGAACTTCTTGCCGTGGTGGAGATACATCAGTTTTTGGGTGTGGTTTTTGATGCCCGGTTGACTTGGCTCCCACATATTCGGCAGCTTAAACAGATGAATTGGCGGCATCTTCATGCTCTGTGATGCTTTAGCCATACCAGCTGGGGCGGCAACCGCTCTATCCTCTTCCGGCTCTACCAGTCGTTAATCTAGTCCCATCTGGATTATGGGAGCCTGGCTAATGGTTCAGCATCCCCTCATCTGCGTTGCGGGTGCTGGACCCAATCCTTCACAGCGGGATCCGACTTGTCACTGGTGCTTTCCAGCCAGCCCTGTGGACAGCATACTTGTGGAGGCAGGTGTCCCTCCACAGCGGTTACTGAGCCAATGCTTACTGGCCACTTATGCTACTTATATTTGTAGCTTGCCCGGGCATCCTAATTATCGTCTTCTGTTCCCACAGTCGGTTGTCCATCTCCCAGAACGTGGTCCCTGGTCTGCGTCAGAGAGCTTCTCTCTGAGCTTGGGGTTTTCCCATTTCCACCTCCTTTCCGGGCCCCTCTGCGTACACCCCCATGGTGTGTGCCTTGCCCTTGCCTTCGGCTAAAATTGGCACAGGGCCCGAAGGACTCGCCCCTCCTGAGGCCTTCTGCTGCCCCTTTCTTTCCATCCTTGCCTCGTATCAGGGCTCTGGCGTTGTGTACACCAACTGTTCAATGGTTGCTGGTCTTGTCGGTTATGCTCTGACTCTAGGGGACCACTACGAACAACATTTATTGCTGGCTGACTGCAGCGTTTTCACTACTGAGCTGGTCGCCATCTTTCGTGCCCTAGAGTAGATCCGCTCCTGCTCAGGTGAGTCCTTCTTTATCTGTAGCGACTCCCTGAGCAGTTTAAGAGCTATCTACCAGTGCTTCCCTCGCTCTTGTGATGGCTGTCCAGGAGTCCCTCCATACTCCTGCGCGTTGCCGCCGCTCTGTGGTCTTTGTGTGGACACCAGGCCATGTTGGGATACCCGGCAATGAACATGTTGACAGCTGGGCCAAACAGGCCACCGGTAAACCGTGTCTGGACATTGGCATCCTAGGGACTGATTCGCGAGCAGTCTTACGCCGCGAAGTTTTCGCGCTATGGGACGCTAAATGGCGCAATCTGACCACACCCAATAAACTCTGTGCTATCAAGGAGACGAAGACTGTGTGGCAGTCATCCATGTAGGTCTCTCGCAAAGAGTCTTCTGTCCCCTGCCAGCTGTGCATTGGGCACAGACGCATGACGCACGGCCACTTATTGCGCCGAGAGGACCCACCTCTATGTCGCTGCGGATTCGTTTTGACGGTGGTCCACAGTTTGTTGGAGTGTACCCTTTTAGCTGTGCTCAGGCGGACGTTCGCGCTGCTTGACACGCTCCCTGCCCTTTTAACCAATGACACTGCCATGGCAGGCTTAATTTTGCGTTTTATTGGGTAGGGGGCTTTTATCATTCGCTCTGTTTATCTTTATTTTGTGTTGAGTCTGGCTTTTGGCCTACGGTTTTACACTGAGTTTTTTATGTGTTTCTCGGTGGTTGGCTTTTCCTTTTTGTTTTTCTCTATGGTCGGCCAACCACTGTCACACTCTGTGTGTTTTTAATTCGTTTTGTCTGATCTCTGTCTGAGTCTTTCTTGTCCTGTGTCGTCTGTTGTCGTCTCCATTCTTCGTTTTTATCCTGTGTGGGTGTTTGCAGTCCTGGAAAAAGGGACTGATGACCATCGCAGTCTGGTCCCTTCAATCTCACAAACCAACCAACCAACCATCCATCTACAACTCAAACGCAGGCAAATGGATGGTGTCCGATAGCGTTCCGAGCCTTGTTCAATCGTACAGGGTGAGTTGACCTCTCTCTATCATCTTCTCCGGATTCACAAGCGATCTCAAAGGACATGTGTTTCTACCATCCCTTCTCTAGATGGGCGTGAGTGGTCCTCCCATTGTGTATCATGTGTGAACTTTACCAGTACTATTCCGCACTTTATACTGCAGTGGATTCAGACGGTCCACTGTCCGTTCATCTCACCTCCCTTCTCCAGGAAGAGTATTTCTCTGTATTCCATCACGATGATATCCTTGATATTGTGGCTCGTTCTCCTTCCCACAAATCACCTGGTCCCGATGGACTTCCCAAAGGGTTTTATATTCGATTTTGGCCCCTAATAAGAGATACGATAACTTCCATAGTGAATGAAGAGTGCCACAGAGGCATTCTCCTGCCCAGATTTAAGGTTGTTAAAATTGTCCTGATCCCCAAAAAGCCGGGAAGTTTTCATGTGGATCAAGTTCGCCTGATAACCTTCTTCAACTGCGATTATAAAATAGTGATGCCAGCGGTAAATAACCGACAATCGGTATTGTTGGCTACCATTATAGCCAGCTGTCAAAGTTGTCTTCCGGGTCGTACTCTCCTGACTCCCGTTGCTGAATGTCGTGATATAATTTCCATTGCTTCCACTATTCCCGTGCTAAGCGCTTTGCTTTTAATTGATTTTCACCAAGCGTTAGACCGCGTTAATCATGGATTCCTTATGCGAGTGTTGAAGACTGTTGGTTTTAACGATGCTGCGCTACGGCTGTTTAGCTCTCTAATCAGTGGTGTTTGGCGTCCATTGACGTCAATGGCCGTCTTACTTCCCCCATCGCGGTGTGTCAGGGCGTCCTTCAAGGGAGTCCATTACCTATGTCGCTCTATGTGCTATTTCTGGAACACTTATTGCGAACCATAGCTGCTCGTTTGGGTGGCTGGTCGCTGTAGGGAGAAATGTTTACCTTTTGTGCATATGCTGATGGCATTATGGTGGTACTCCGTACCCATGATGATATGCCACTGCCGAAGGAAGTTTTGGATGCCTTTTGTCCTCTTGCGGGAGTGTGGGCTAATGACCAGAAATGCCACCTACTCAGTTGCGAGTATTTGACGCTGTTAAAATTCAATGGGCTTTGACGGTCATCCGATATCGTTCGTTGGGTGTTATAATTGACAGATGTGCGCTAAAGATGGCTACGATAAACTGGAAGTTTGACAAGGATAAGATTCAGGGAGCAATCATTGAACACGAGCGTCTCTCTCTCTCACTTCTTCATAAGGTTTGGGCCATGGAAACGTATGTGTTAAGTAAGGCATATTTTATTGCACAAATCTTCCTCCTTCCTGCGATGATGTACCGCAAGTTGCAAAGTTTAACTGGCGCAACTCTATATTTCGCGTCCTTTATTGGGTCATGGCGCGCCCCCGTCTGCTGGGAGGTTTGGGTCTCCCTGACATTCGGGCTAAGGCTTCTGCCTTATTCATCCGTCGCACCGTTTTAACACGTCAACGCCCCCCCCCCTCCCAGTCACTTACAGCTCGCCTTTATGACGGTATCCGCCCGGCGAGTTTAACACCTCCAGCAGATATTGGTAGGATTATTTATAAACTACGGCACGTTAAGGAATTTTTTCTTGATGTCAGTTATTTAGGAGTAAATATCCTTTCCCAAGAGAATCTTCCCCAAAAAATGTTGTTAAGCAGCTGGCCAGTTCCTCATAGTATTCCCTCTGTGGAAGCCCTGTCGGCAGAAAAGAACTGGAAGATTGTTTGGTCTAACATTAGCCTACCGATTCTCCCGATGGAAGTGGCGTCCTCTTGGTACCAAGTTGTTCATTATATTGTACCTACCAAAGTGCGGCTTTTTCGTATTAGTATTAATGTCACGGATCGTTGCCATCGTTGCCATGAAACTGATACATTATATCATTGGTTGATCTCCTGCGGCCATGGCCATTGGAGATGGCTTCGCCGACAACTGGCTTTTCGACTCAGGACGTCGGAGGCTGCTATCTCGGGTGAGATTCTCGTGGGTCCCGATTCAACCTTCTTTCCCCAATCGAAGGACAATGCCACCTTGTGGCATTACGTCCACTACGTGATGGTGAGTGGATATGACGCACATCCGTGTGCCTTTCCCCAATGTATGGCCACAGCCCATTGGACGTGGCTCAGGGTGCCCCGTTATCGTGAACTTTTTTCCTAATATGCTGTATCTTGATTTTCATCGACAAGGCGTTGGATGAGTTGCCATCCCCCCCCCCTCCTTTCTTTGCGTGGACACTCTTGTTTGGATTTAATTGTTCCACGATGTAAAAGCGACGGAGGAAAGAAGGTGTGGGCATGATGAAATTAACGCCCCATTCCTTCACATACGTTTTTCTGATTTAGCCCTTTTATTTTTGTCGAAATGACTTCTTTTGTTTTATTTTAATTGTTTGCCTTCAATAAGTGCCTTGAAAAAAAAACTGAAGATTTTCCTTTTTTGAAGGAATACACTGCCATTTGAGTGTATCTTTCGGTGTGTTTCCTGTGCATAAATGTGGTAATCGTATTCCTTTCTGTGGATGTTTTCGCGTGAAAAAAAAACTAAAAAAAGAGGCTAGCGCTATTGCCTGTGGATCACGCTGTCCCAGGTTCGATTCCCGGCCGAGTTGAAGATTTTCTCTGCATGGGGACTGGGTGTTTTTGTTGTGCTCCATTTCATCATCATCATGATTTGTGAGAGAGACTAGATTGGAGTGTGAAAAGAAAATGGACTGTGTAATAACTGAGACTTTGTACGGACGCTGAAGAACGCGCAGTTGAGCGCCCCACAAACCAAACATCATCATCAGTAAATTAAGCGGGTACTGAATCAGTGGCAACAAGTGACCCAGTGGCGTAATCTGCCTTCCCAGTCCCTTCACGCCTTTCTCAGCCATGGACAGTATCATCCTCCAGTGGAACTGCAGCGGTTTCTTCCACCATATAGCTGAGCTCCGACAACTTATCAGCCTTCACTCTTTCTGCTGCATTACTCTTCAGGAAACTTGGTTTCCAGCAATGCGAACCCCGCCCTCCGTGGTTATCGGGGTTATTATAAGAACCGGGCAGCTTATGAAAGGGTATCTGGTGACATCTGAATCTATGTCCTTGACTCTCTTCACTGCGAGTCTGTCCCTCTACAAACACCTTTACAGGCTGTCGCTGTTCGGGTGTGGACGCCACAGACTGTTACTCTCAGCAGTCTGTACCTTCCACCGGTTGGTGATGTCCCACAGCATGTCCTCGCTACGCTGATAGCCTAATTGCCGCCACCTTTCTTGTTACTGGGCGACTCAATGCCCATAACCCTCTATGGGGTGAGTCAGTGGCAACAGTTCGAGGCGCCACCATTGAGCATTTATTGGCCCAGCTCGACCTTCCCATTTTAAATGATGGTGCCTACACACATTTCAGTGTGGTGCATGGCACGTACTCCGCCATCGACCATCCAATCTGCAGCCCTAGCCTCTTACCATCTGTCCCATGGAGTGTGCATGACGACCTGTGTGGTAGTGACAACTTTCCGATATTTCTGTCACTGACACAGCATCACTCTTCTGGTTGCCCTAGCAGATGGGCAATGAATAAGGCTGACTGAGACATGTCCTCATCCATGGCCGCTATTGC
The DNA here is from genome assembly GCF_023864275.1 of Schistocerca cancellata. NCBI lineage: Eukaryota > Metazoa > Arthropoda > Insecta > Orthoptera > Acrididae > Schistocerca > Schistocerca cancellata. The sequence continues at coordinate 43,628,685 of NC_064626.1, read as the reverse complement.
ACCTCTTTCTAATGAAGCCATTGATGCGGTGGTTCACTCGGTCACCACCGGCATAGTTGCTACCGCAGAATCTACCATTCGCCATTCTTCTGGGTCCCCTCGGCGGAGGACTGTGCCTTGGTGGTCGCCTGAGATCGCTGAGCCGATTTAAGATCGCCGGCGGGCGCTCCAGCGTCAGAAGCGACATCCATCTTTAGAAAACCTCGTCGCCTTTAAACGGCTCTGTGCGTGGGCCTGCCACATCATTCGCCAACACAAGCAGGAGTGCTGGGAATGGTATGTCTCCACCATTGGCCTGCATGTGTCTCCATCACCGGTCTGGGCCAAGATTAGACGCCTGTATGGCTATCGGACCCCTGTCAGCCTCACTGCGCTGTCACTGAATGGGGCAATTTGTACCGACTCCGACATATTTGCCAACCACTTAGCAGACCATTTTGCTCTCAGTTCCGCATCTGTGAATTACCCACTGGCTTTCCGCTCCATTAAAGAGCGGTTGGAACATCAGAGCCTTTCATTTCATATGTGCCATCTTGAATCCTATAATGTCCCATTCACTGAGTGGGAACTCCACAGTGCCCTTGCCACTTGCCCTGATACAGCTCCTGGGCCAGATCGCATTCACTGTCAGATGCTGAAACACCTCTCAGTGGACTGCCAGCGACGCCTCCTCGATCTTTACAACCGTATTTGGGTCGAGGGTGAGTTTCCATCGCAATGGCGGGGAAACATTGTTATCCCCGTTTTGAAGCCTGGCAAGAACCACTTGCAGGTGGACAGCTACCGCTCTATTAGCCTCACCAACGTTCTTTGAAAGTTGCTCGAACACATGGTGAGCCGGAGGTTGAGCTTGGCACTCGAGTCTCGGGGCCTTCTGGCTCCGTCTCAGGGTGGGTTCCGTAAAGGCAATGTGGTCAGCCATCTGCACAGCCTTTGCCCGCCGTCAGCACCTCGTACGCGAAAGGCGCACGATACGACCTGGCGCCATCACATACTCTCTACACTTCATGGTTGGGGTCTTCGGTGTCCACTGCGTGTTTTCCTCCTAAATTTTCTGTCGCATCGTGCCTTCCGTGTGCAAGTCGCGGCCTACCGTAGTTCCTCCCGAGTTCAGGAGAACGGGGTACCACAGGGGTCTGTCCTCAGTGTCTGCCTGTTTTCAATTGCAATTAACGGGCTCGCTGCGGCGGTGGGAACGTCTGTCTCAGCTTCCTTGTATGCTGACGACTTCTGCCCCTAGTATAGCTCCATTGGCATTGCAGCTGTTGAACGTCATCTGCAGGGCTATATCCGCAAGGCGCAGTCTTGGGCTGTAGCGCATGGCTTCCAGTTTTGGGCTCCCAAGTCCTGTGTTATGCATTTCTGCCGGCGACGAACAGTTCACCCTGAGCCGCAGCTTTATCTTGCCAGCGAACTTCTTGCCGTGGTGGAGACACTTTGGTGTTTGGGTGTGGTTTTTGATGCCTGGTTGACTTGGCTCCCACATATTCGGCAGCTTAAACAGATGTGCTGGCGGCATCTTCATGCTCTGTGATGCTTTAGCCACACCAGCTGGGGCGCCGACCGCTCTACCCTCTTCCGGCTCTACCAGTCGTTAATCTAGTCCCATCTGGATTATGGGAGCCTGGCTTATGGTTCAGCATCCCCTCATCTGCGTTGCGGGTGCTGGACCCAATCCTTCACAGCAGGATCCGACTTGCCACTGGTGCTTTCCAGACCAGCCCTGTGGACAGCATACTTGTGGAGGCAGGTGTTCGTCCACAGCAGTTACTGAGCCAATGTTTACTGGCCACTTATGCTACTTATATTTTGTAGCTATCCCGGGCATCCTAATTATCGTCTTCTGTTCCCACAGTCGGTTGTCCATCTCCCACAACGTCGGCCCTGGTCCGCGTTAGAGAGCTTCTCTCTGGGCTTGAGGTTTTCCCATTTCCAACTCCTTTCTGGGCCCCTCAGCGTACACCCCCGTGGTGTGTGCCTAGCCCTTGCCTTCGGCTAAAATTGGCACAGGGCCTGAAGGACTCGTTCATCCTGAGGCCTTCCGCTGCCCCTTTCTTTCCATCCTTGCCTCGTATAAGGGCTATGGCGTTGTGTACACCAACTGTTCGATGGTTGCTGGTCGTGTCGGTTATGCTCTGACTCTAGGGGACCACTACGAACAACATTCATTGCTGGCTGGCTGCAGCGTTTCCACTGCTGAGCTGGTCGCCATCTTTCGTGCCCTAGAGTAAATCCACTCCTGCTCAGGTGAATCCTTCGTTATCTGTAGCGACTCCCTGAGCAGTTTAAGAGCTATCTACCAGTGCTTCCCTCGCTGTTGTCTGGTGATGGCTGTCCAGGAGTCCCTCCATACTCCTGCGCGTTGCCGCCGCTCTGTGGTCTTTGTGTGGACACCAGGCCATGTTGGGATACCCGGCAATGAACATGTTGACAGCTGGGCCAAAATGGCCACCAGTAAACCATCTCTGGACATTGGCATCCTAGGGACTGATTCGCAAGCAGTCTTACGCCGCAAAGTTTTCGCGCTATGGGACGCTGAATGGCGCGATCTGACCACGCCCAATAAACTCTGTACTATCAAGGAGACGAAGACTGTGTGGCAGTCGTTCATGTAGGTCTCTCACAAAGCGTCTGCTGTCCTCTGTCAGCTGTGCATTGGGCAGACACGGATGAGGCACGGCCACTTATTGCGCCGAGAGGACCCACCTCTATGACGCTGCGGATTCGTTTTGACGGTGGTCCACATTTTGTTGGAGTGTACCCTTTTAGCTGTGCTCAGGCGGACGTTCGCGCTGCCTGACACGCTCCCTGCCCTTTTAACCAATGACACTGCCATGGCAGGCTTAGTTTTGCGTTTTATTCGGTAGGGGGCTTTTATCATTTACTCTGTTTATCTTTATTTTGTGTTGAGTCTGGCTTTTGGCCTACCGTTTTACACTGAGTTTTTAATGTGTTTCTCGGTGGTTGGCTTTTGCTTTTTGTTTTTCTCTATGGTCGGAGAATCACTGTCACACTCTGTGTGTTTTTAATTTCTTTTTGTCTGATCTCTGTCTTTCTTGTCCTGTGTCGTCTGTTGTCGTCTCCATTCTTCGTTATTATCCTTTGTGGGTGTTTGCAGTCCTGGAAAAAGGGACCGATGACCATTGCAGTCTGGTCCCTTCAATCTCACAAACCAACCAACCAACCATCCATGTACAACTCAGACGCAGGCAAATGGATGGTGTCTGATAGCGTTTCCAGCCTTGTTCAATCGTACAGGATGAGTTGACCTCTCTCTATCATCTTCTCCGGCTTCACAAGCGATCTCAAAGGACATGTGTTTCTACCATCCCTTCTCTAGATGGGCGTGAGTGGTCCTCCCATTGTGTATCATGTGTGAACTTTACCAGTACTATTCCGCACTTTATACTGCAGTGGATTCAGACGGTCCACTGTCCGTTCATCTCACCTCCCTTCTCCAGGAAGAGTATTTCTCTGTATTCCATCACGATGATATCCTTGATATTGTGGCTCGTTCTCCTTCCCACAAATCACCTGGTCCCGATGGACTTCCCAAAGGGTTTTATATTCGATTTTGGCCCCTAATAAGAGATACGATAACTTCCATAGTGAATGAAGAGTGCCACAGAGGCATTCTCCTGCCCAGCTTTAAGGTTGTTAAAATTGTCCTGATCCCCAAAAAGCCGGGAAGTTTGCATGTGGATCAAGTTCGCCTGACAACCCTCTTCAACTGCGATTATAAAATAGTGATGCCAGCGGTAAATAACCGACAATCGGTATTGTTGGCTACCATTATAGCCAGCTGTCAAAGTTGTCTTCCGGGTCGTACTCTCCTGACTCCCGTTGCTGAATGTCATGGTATAATTTCGATTGCTTCCACCATTCCCGTGCCAAGCGCTTTGCTTTTAATTGATTTTCATCAAGCGTTAGACCGCGTTAATTATGCATTCCTTATGCGAGTATTAAAGACTGTTGGTTTTAACTATGCTCCGCTACGGCTGTTTAGCTCTCTAATCAGTGGTGTTTGTGCGTCCATTGACGTAAATGGCCGTCTTACTTCCCCCATCGCGGTGTGTCAGGGCGTCCTTCAAGGGAGTCCATTACCTATGTCGCTCTACGTGCTGTTTCTGGAACACTTATTGCGAACCATAGCTGCTCGTTTGGGTGGCTGGTCGCTGTAGGGAGAAATGTTTACCATTTGTGCGTATGCTGATGGCATTATGGTGGTACTCCGTACCCTTGATGATATGCCACTGCCGAAGGAAGTTTTGGATGTCTTTTGTCCTCTTACGGGAGTGTGGGCTAATGACCAGAAATGCCACTTACTCAGTTGCGAGTATTTGACGCTGTTGAAATTCCATGGGCTTTGAAAGTCATCCGATATCGTTCGTTGGGTGTTATAATTGACAGATGTGCGCTAAAGATGGCTACGATAAACTGGAAGTTTGACAAGGATAAGATTCAGGGAGCAATCATTGAACACGAGCGTCTCTCTCTCTCACTTCTTCATAAGGTTTGGGCCATGGAAACGTATGTGTTAAGTAAGGCATATTTTATTGCACAAATCTTCCCCCTTCCTGCGATGATGTACCGCAAGTTGCAAAGTTTAACTGGCGCAACTCTATATTTCGCGTCCTTTATTGGGTCATGGCGCGCCCCCGTCGCACCGTTTTAACACGTCAATGCCCCCCCCCCCTCCCAGTCACTTACAGCTCGCCTTTATGACGGTATCCGACCGGCGAGTTTAACACCTCCAGCAGATATTGGTAGGATTAGTTATAAACTATGACACGTTAAGGAATTTTTTCTTGATGTCAGTTATTTAGGAGTAAATATCCTTTCCCAAGAGAAGCTGGCCAGTTCCTCATAGTATTCCCTCTGTGGAAGCCCTGTCGGCAGAAAAGAATTGGAAGATCGTTTGGTCTAACATTAGCCTACCGATTTTCCCGATGGAAGTGGCGTCCTCTTGGTACCAAGTTGTTCATTATATTGTACCTACCAAAGTGCGACTTTTTCGTATTAGTATTATTGTCACGGATCGTTGCCATCGTTGCCATGAAACTGATACATTATATCATTGGTTGATCTCCTGCGGCCATGGCCATTGGAGATGGCTTCGCCGACAACTGGCTTTTCCACTCAGGACGTCGGAGGCTGCTATATCGGGTGAGATTCTCGTGGGTCCCGATTCAACCTTCTTTCCCCAATCGAAGGACAATGCCATCATGTGGCTTGTTGGACATTACGTCCACTACGTGATGGTGAGTGGACATGACGCACATCCGCGTGCCTTTCCCCTGTATATGGCCACAGCCCATTGGACGTGGCTCAGGGTGCCCCGTTATCGTGTACTTTTTTCTAATATGCTGTATCTTGATTTTCATCGAAAAGGCGTTGGATGAGTTGCCATCCCCCCCCCCCCCCTCCTTTCTTTGCGTGGACACTCTTGTTTGGATTTAATTGTTCCACGATGTAAAAGCGACGGAGGAAAGAAGGTGTGGGCATGTTGAAATTAACGCCCCATTCCTTCACATACGTTTTTCTGATTTAGCCCTTTTATTTTTGTCGAAATGACTTCTTTTGTTTTATTTTAATTGATTGCCTTCAATAAGTGCCTTGAAAAAAAAACTGAAGATTTTCCTTTTTTGAAGGAATACACTGCCATTTGAGTGTATCTTTCGGTGTGTTTCCTGTGCAAAAATGTGGTAATCGTATTCCTTTCTGAGGATGTTTTCGCGTGAAAAAAAAACTAAAAAAGGAGGCTAGCGTTATTGCCTGTGGATCACGGTGTCCCAGGTTCGATTCCCGGCCGAGTTGAAGATTTTCTCTGCATGGGGACTGGGTGTTTTTGTTGTCCTCCATTTCATCATCATCATGATTTGTGAGAGAGACTAGATTGGAGTGTGAAAAGAAAATGGACTGTGTAATAACTGAGACTTTGTACGGACGCTGAAGAACGCGCAGTTGAGCGCCCCACAAACCAAACATCATCATCAGTAAATTAAAAATAAAAATACTGATTCCCATGCTGCAATTTTTCATTATATGAGAAAAAAGTATCAATCAGTGCGTTACGTATTTCCAACACCTATCGACGTACCAGTACTTCATACAATCAGAGTAGGGGCGAAAAACCACATGCACACATTCCTGTCTGCAAATACACATTTTATTTACACGTCAGCGTCACACAAATAGTCCGTTTAGAAAACAAAGCTAATTTTGCGATTCTTTAATTTCACCAGGTGTATAAGTTGATCAAACAATCCACGGGTGTACTGCCGGTCCAACGGGCACAACACAACGGCTTCCAGACATGTCCCAACGCCAGGTGCGCTGACGAACTTATTTATTTATTCTTAAATCTTTCATTCCACCTCTGAAGGAGACGGTGGCTGCAGGGAAGCATAGCCATTTTCAGCCAATAGTTCTAGTTTGTGCTCCTGTGACAAACTTTATTTAGGACAACCGGTTACTTATTTAATTTTGTAGGATTTTTAACTGCATGGAGATGGATAGCTGAGAGGAAGATATTCATTAAGTTTCCTTCATACTGAATCCCGGCATTTGCCTTACTGCTGAGCTAAAAAGGTCTCGGTGGATAAAATCGCTGTAAGGATTAGTTGCCTGTTGTTCGTCTTAGAGATCTTCATATTATCTCAGTGGTCTTGATAACGTTATAGCGTGATCTTCGAATTTTGTTGATGCAGAAAATTTATGTATAGTTCTGTAGAATATGACAAACTTTAAAATCTAGTTGAGTAGAGGCTATTCTCTTCTTCTGTGGGTGTTCATTGAAGTAACTTTGCTGAGTAGTTTGTTCTTTCTATATCAGGCTGCTACATCATTCCAAATCCTTGTACGTGTTCTTCGCTTGTGGACAATTTCACTGATTTCTTCGTTTTCCACAGGATTATGTTGGAGTGAATTCGATACTGCTTCGCGAATAATATAGGGGTTTAGGGGTAAGAATAGGCCGTCGGTATTCCTGCCTGTCGTAAGAGGCGACTAAAAGGAGTCTCAACTGTTTCGCCCTTTAATGTGATGGTCCCCTAAGGGGTTTGACCACTCTATTTCTAAATTTTTCCGTTAGTGCGTACCATTTGGGGAAGGACACCTTACGTGGTGCATCTTAAATCCATCTTGCCCAAAGAACTGGCACACCTGATTTTACATGGAGTTGGACTTACATCGAGCTTCTGGGCACATCCACTGCAGTGTGTTCCGGGTGGCATACATTCCCTCCAATGTGCTCTTCCATCTTTGCCCTCATGATGTACATGGATATTTCGACACCCAACATCCAGCACGGTAGCCAGTCCGTTGTGGTGGGGTCGTCATGTACCCTCTTGGTGGTAGCCACCTGACTACACAGGGATCGCACAGCTGATGCCTGAGCTGCTACCTCCCCACGCATACCGAGGAGTAGATGTCTATCCCTCTGGGGCATCGGGACTCCCGGCAAAGGCCATCATGCCAGGTGGTCTTTGCTGCGGTTGGGTGGCATCAGGGTGGATGACCCGCAATGAAGCGTGGTATATCATCTCTCGCTGGTGGGCCTCCACAAGCAGTCTCTAAGCGATCGAGGTCTAACCTCAACGGGAAGAAATTTGATCAGAGATCGTTTCCCTCCCTGGCCACTCCATGGGAGGAACATCTGGCTAAAGAAGGCATGGGAGAATATTTGCCTTGGTACCTCGTGTGTACGCGGGTTGATGGGGAATCGTTTATGTCGACCAAGCACCAGTTTTTTGTGGAGCATTTAGAGGACAAGTTCGGGGAGGTGGAGGGCTTGTCCAAAATGCGCTCTGGTTCTGTGCTCATCAAAACGGCATCCTCTGCCCAGTCTCGGATGTTGCTCAGTTGTGACGAGTTGGGGGATGTTTCAATTAGTATCACGCTGCATAAGAGTCTCAACATGGTCCAGGGTATTATATTCCACAGGGATCTTCTTCTGCAGTCCAACGATGAATTACGCGCCAACCTCGAACGACGAGGTGTTCACTTCGTCCAGCGCGTCCATCGGGGACCGAGGGATAATCAGGTTGCCACTGGTGCCTTCATCTTGGCCTTCGATGGTGATGTGTTACCCGAAAAGGTTAACGTGATGGTTTACCATTGTGCGGTGTTTTAAGTGCTGGAAGTTTGGGCACATGTCATCTAGCTGTACTTCCAGCATCACCTGTCGAGATTGTGGCCATCCTTCCCATCCCGATACTCCATGTGCCCCGCCTCCTATATGTGTTAACTGCAGAGAACACCATTCCCCCTGCTCAAAGGATTGTACGATCTTCCAGAAAGAAAGGAAGATAATGAAATATAAGACTGTGGACTGCCTGACCTACACCGAGGCAAGGCGGAAATATGAGCGGCTACATCCTGCGCCCATAACATCCACCTATGCCGCTGCTGCAACACCGGTATGATCCTCTCCCGTGTCGTCACGTACTGTTGCCTCTCAGCTATGTCAGAATGAACCGGCCCCCTGGTTGTGTGGGGCACTTCCCCCTCTGTTGCTCCTGCTCCATCTACTTCAGGAGCAACACAACCCTAACAATCGGGGACATTCGTTTCCCCTTCCCAGCTGATGAAGCGTGAGACTTCTTCGGCTACTTTAGCCAGGAAGGGGTCCCTTGGGGCCCTCCCATCCCAGGCTTTGCCCAGTGCCAAAGCGGAAACCCGCAAATATTTGAAACAACAACCGGTCGTTGGTCATAGGGCTTCACAGTCGTCGACCGTCCCTGAGACTGACCCAGTGGGGCACTCCCAGCCAGACCCTCCAAAGGCACAGCGTGCAAAGCAGTTGAAGAAAAAGGCTCCCAAGCATCCTGACATTGCGGTGGCACCTGTTCCACTGCAACCTTCCAACTCTGCGTCTGAGGATGAGGTGGAGATTCTGGAGTCTGCTGAGGACCTCAATCTCGCCGGTCCTTCCGACGCCATGGAAAGCATTAGCACAGGTGCTCAATCGGAGGCAGCAGGTGACCCAGTGGCGTAATCTGCCTTACCAGTCCCGTCACGCCTTTCTCAGCCATGGCCAATACCATCCCCCAGTGGAACTGCAGCGGTTTCTTCCACCATCTAGCTGAGCTCCGCCAACTTATCAGCCTTCACCAATTCTTGTGCATTGCTCTTCAGAAAACTTGGTTTCCAGCAATGCGAACCCCCACCCTCCGTGGCTATCTGGGTTATTATAAGAACCGGGCAGCTTATGAAAGGGTGTCTGTTGGCGTCTGCATATATGTCCTTAACTCTCTTCACAGCGAGTCTGTCCCTCTACATACAGCTTTAGAGGATGTCGCTGTCCATGTGTGGACGCCAGAGGCTGTTACTGCCTGCAGTCTTTACCTTCCACCGGATGGTGATGTCCCGCAGCATGTCCTGGCTGCACTGATAGCCCAATTGCCGCCACCTTTCTTGTTACTGGGCGACTTTAACGCCCATAACCCTCTGTGGGGTGGGTCAGTGGCAACAGGTCGAGGCGCCACAGTTGAGCATTTATTGGCGCAGCTCGATCTCTCGATTTTAAATGATGGTGCCTCCACACACTTCAGTGTGGCGCATGGCACATACTCTGCCATTGACCTATCAATCTGTAGCCCTCGCCTCTTACCGTCTGTCCAATGGCGTGTGCATGACCACCTGTGTGTGGTTGTGACCATTTTACAATCTTTCTGTCACTGCCACGGCGTCACTCTTCTGGGCGCCCCAGCAGATGGGTTATGAATAAGGCTTACTGGGACTTGTTCTCCTCCATTGCCGCTATTGAGCCTCTCTCTAGTGACGACATTGATTCGATGGTTCACTCAGGCACCACCAGCATCGTTACTGCTGCAGAATCTGCCATTCCCAGTTCTTCTGGGTACCCTCGGCGGCGGACTGTGCCTTGGTGGTCGCCTGAGATCGCTGAAGCGATTAAAGATTGCCAGCGGGCTCTCCAGCGTCACAAGCGCCATCCCTACATCGAACACCTCATCGCCTTCAAACGGCTGCGTGCGCGAGCCCGCCGCCTTATCCACCAACGCAAGCAGGAGTGCTGGGAGTGGTATGTGTCCATCAGTGGCCTCCATGTCACTCCATCGCAGGTCTGGGCCAAGATTCGACGCCTCTATGGCTATCGGACTCCTGTCAGCGTCCCTGCGCTCTCACTGAATGGAGCAGTTTGTACTGAATCCGACGTAATTGCCCACCGCTTGGCAGAGCATTTGCTCTGAGTTCCGCTTCTGTCAATTACCCACGGGCCTTCCACTCCATTAAAGAGCAGATGGACTGTCGGAGACTTTCATTTTGCACCCACCATCCTGAATTGTACAATGTTCCATTCAGTGAGTGGGAATTTCGCAGTGCCCTATCTGCTTGCTCTGTTACCACTCGTGGGCCAGATCGCATCCACTGTCAGATGCTGAAACGCCTTTCAGTGGACTGCCAGCGACGGCTCCTCGACCTTTACAACTGTATTTGGGTCAAGGGTGAGTTTCCGTCGCAATGGCAGGAAAGTATTGTTATCCCATTCTGAAACCAGGCAAGAACCCTTTGGAGGTGGACAGCTACCGTCCCATTAGCCTCACCAACGTTATTTGCAAGTTGCTTGAACGGATGGTGAGCCGACGCTTTAATTGGGTACTGGAGTCTCGGGGCTTTCTGGTTCCACATCAGGGTGGGTTCCGTAAAGGCCGCTCCGCCGCCGACAATTTGGTAAGCCAGGAGTCGGCCGTCCGTACTGCCTTTGCGCGCCGTCAGCACCTAGTCGCTGTCTTTTTCGACATGTAGAAGGCGAACGTTACGACATGGCGTCATCACATCCTTTCTACGCTTCATGGATGGGGTCTTCGGGGCCCTCTGCCGATCTTTATCAGAAATTTGTGTCGTATCGTACCTTCCGCGTGCAAGTCGCGGCCTCCCATAGTTCCTCACGAGTTCAAGAGACCGGTGTGCCACAGGGATCTGTTTTAAGTGTCAGCCTGTTTTTAACGGGCTCGCTGCGGTGGTGGGAACGTCTGTCTCAGCGTTCTTGTATGCTGACGACTTCTGCCTTTACTACAGCTCTATTGGCATTGCAGCTGCTGAACGTCAGCTACAGGGCGCAATCCGTAAGGCGCAGTCTTGGGCTGTAGCTCATGGGTTCCAGTTTTCGGCAGCCAAGACCTGCGTTATGCATTTCCGCCGGCAACGCACTGTCCACCTGGAGCCGCAGCGTTATATTGACGGCTAACTTCTTGCAGTGGTGGAGTCACATAGGTTTTTTGGGGTGGTTTTTGATGCCCGGTTGAATTGGCTGCCTCATACTCGGCAGCTTAAACAGATGTGTTGGCGGCATCTAAATGCACTGCGATGCTTGAGCCACACCTGCTGGGGCGCCGACCGATCTACCCTGTTACGGCTCTACCAGGCGTTAATCCAGTCCCGTCTGGATTATGGGAGCCTGGCTTATGGCTCAGCATCCCCATCTGCGTTGCAGGTGCTGGACGCAGTCCTCCACAGCGGGATACGCCTTGCCACTGGTGCTTTCTGGACCAGCCCTGTGGACAGCATACTTGTGGAGGCGGGTGTCCCTTCACTGCAGTTATGGCACCAACCTTTGCTGGCCGCTTGTGCTGGCCATGTTTTCAGCTTGCCCAGGCATCCTAACTATCGTCTACTATTCCTACAGTCGCACGTCCATCTTCCAGAACGTCGGCCCAGGGCTGGATGTACGATCGCGGTCCGCGTCAGAGAGCATCTCTCCGGGCTTGGGGCTTTACCGCTTCCGCCTTCTTTCCGGGCACCTCTGCGTACACCCCTGTGGTGTGTGCCTCGCCCTCGCATTCAGCAGGAATTGGCACAGGGCCCGAAGGACTCAGTCCCTCCGGAGGCCTTCTGCCGCCGCTTTCTTTCCATCCTCCCAACGTATCAGGGATCTGGCATTGTTTACACTGACGGTTCGATGGTTGATGGTCGTGTCGGTTATGCGTTAACTCTAGGGGACCATTCTGAACAACGTTCATTGCCGGCTGGCTGCAGCGTTTACACTGCTGCGCTGGTCGCCATCTTTCGTACCCTCGAGTATATCCGCTCCTTCTCAGGTGAGCCCTTCGTGATCTGTAGCGATTCCCTGAGCGGTTTACGAGCTCTCGACCAGTGTTTGCCTCGTTCTCGTCTGGTGATGGCTATCCAGGAGTCCCTGCATACTCTTGCCCGTTGCGGCCGCTCCGTGGTCTTTGTTTGGACCCCAGGCCATGTTGGGATACCCCGCAATGAAAATGTTGAAATGTTGACCACCTGGCGAAAGAGGCCACCAGTACACCATCTCTGGACATTGGCCTCCCGGAGACTGATTTGAGGGCAGTCTTAAGCCGAAAAGTTATCTCGCTTTGGGACGCTGAATGGCACGCTCTGGCCACCCCTAACAAACTCCGTGCCGTCAAGGAGACGACAACTGTGTGGCACTCCCTCTTGCGATTCTCTCGCAAGGAGTCTGTCGTCCTCTGCCGACTGCGCATTGGTCACACACGGATGACCCACGGCCACTTATTGCGCTGTGAGGACCCCCCACTACGTCGCTGCGGCTCGGCATTGACAGTGGTCCACATTTTGTTGGACTGTCCACTTTTAGCTGTGTTCAGGCAGACGTTTGCGCTGCCTAACACGCTCTCTTCCCTTTTAATAGATGAATCTGCCATGGTGGACGTAGTTTTGCGTTTTATTCGGGCAGGGGTTTTTTATTGTTTAATCTGAGTGTTTATGTTTTTTAGTGTTGATTCTGGCTTTTAGCCTCTGATTTTAAACTGAGTTTTTAATGTGTTCTTGGTGGTTGGCTTTTCCTTTTTTTTCTCTATGGTCGGCCAACCACCGTCACACTCTGTGTGTTTTAATTTGTTTTGTCTGATCTTTGTCGGAGTATTTCTTGTCCTGTCTAGTCTGCTGCCTTTCCTGTTGTTCGTTTTTTATTCTCTTTGGGAGGTTTTAGTTTTTTGGAAAAAGGGACCGATGAGTGTAGCAGTCTGGTCCCTTTAATCCTACAAACCAACTCTACCTTAATGTTTTGAAATGGCAGGTGAGAGAAAAAATATACTGGAGTAGGCAGAAGGAATTTTCAAAACAGTATCTGCATTTCACTGGCATGGAATTATCTTCATGTTCTCACTGTTAGAACAACAAGTTTAGTGACATTATATAATGGCTGCCAATTGCACCCACCAGTGAAATAGGATATATGCTAAACATTTTACAAGAAATTGAAAGTTACAAATGTCTAATGAAACATCGAGACATTATTTGAACGAAGAGATGGAACTACAAAAAGAACCATTGAAGATTTCACCAATGTTAATTTAAATGTTTAATTTTAAAATACATTCCTTTCTTCAGATAATGTGTTATCATTGATGAAATTATTTACAGGTGAAATTATGTAATCTGTGTTAAGGTCAAATTAATCATTATCTTAGGATGTAAAGCCCACTGCCACTGAAATCACACAATAATCAAATTTATATGCTGATTACCACTGGCAGAGAAGAAGATAATTATATAACTTACTTAAAAATGTCTTTGACATCAGCTATGAAGTCAGTTTATGTAACCTGAAAGAAAATGCAGTCGTATTTTAACTAACAAGAAACACTAATCATTCAACTTAAATCTATTTGGAAAGATGTTTTGTCTTCTGTATTGCCAGTAGCGCTAATGATGGACAGTTACGCTCATTACTATAACAGCAAAGAGTAAATTAAGATGTTCCCTACTGCTAAGTTTATGCCAGTCAGCCCCAGTCAGTCACCAGCCCCGATGGCCCACACGTTTCGTTACCCAATGCAAACCATCCTTTTGCCAGTTCAGTTTTTACAAGCACCATCTCACAGTATGTACATAAAATAGTCCCAGAGACGTACCCATTTGTTAAATTTAAATGTAGCACAGTAGTCATATCACCAAAGAAGGCTCCAAATCATTCTCTTCTCGTAGAATCCAAGTTCTTACACACCAAAAATTAGTTCCTTGCCTCACAAATATCGGAAATCTTTTTCTTCTAACTTTATTCCCTATTCTGCTCTGATCATGATTCCTTACTTGTTGCTGTCAGCAGTCCCCAGAATCAGCAACTTCATTCATTACGCAAATACCTGGAATACTTAGATGAAAAATGGATGTGAAGAATCTGAACGCAGTAGAAAACTATTCTTGATTTTGAGTAATGCACGTACGCCGAAAGATGTTTAAGTAACATAATAATCAAAGAATCCTAAGTGTAAATTGATGGAAGACTCTTCCAGTTTGGTAGATTTATCAATTCCGATCTCAACAATTTCTATATCTAACAAATTTTGTGGCTAAGAAAAGCATTTTAACAGTGATAAATGAGAATCAGGTAGAATTCATAAATTACGCTGCAACGATAGAAATCTGGAAAACTGATAAATTCAGTGCCTTGATACAGAGGTCCATCGATAATAGGTACTTTTTTCACCTCAAAATTATCTCTTATTACCAAATGAAGAACGTTTCTTATTAAGTCTGTCCTTACCTGTATATACTCGTAAGATAAAATCCGGTTTCTGTCGGCGTGAGTCCTTTCTTTGTACAATAAAAGTTAGTTAAATTCGTACTGATATTCTCATTTCGATGTTTCTGTCATCAAGCGTTTCGATCTTTCGGCGTCCATTACTGTCAATACAGAGCTTTACAACTACTGTTTACTGATATCAGTTGCTCCAAATCAGATTCTGGTATTCACAAGCACAAAAATTCAATTTTGGTAGTAAATAGGGTAATAAAATTACCGCTAAAAAGGTGAACATAAACTCTCAAATTCTGACATTAACTGAAGCTTGCAGCACATAAAAATGTAACACATCAACTGCACTGGCGTAATAACATCAGAAAACTGGCACTGGGAAGAAGTTACGTCAGCACGAAACGTGTGGAGTAGAAAAAACATTAAAAAAAGAGGATCTAATGTCGTTTGAAGTAATGATGCTCCGTATGTAATTGGCTGTTTACATTGTTAATAATAACTGTTCCTCAGGAAAGCTACAAGAGAAACAAGTCAGACACAATACCCTTGTTATCTGGGGAAGAATGTCTGCTTGAATCTCGTTAAACATCCAGAGCTCACCGTATCATAATTGTGTTTCAAGCACAGGAAATCCCACTTCTAATGCCAAGCGGTGTACAGTGCGACTGTTCGGTAAGTAGCTTCTACCTACTGGTTGTTTTCTTATTTTTTACACTTGGTTGCTCATCTACAGAACAACCAAGACATTTATCGCAATAGTCTTTTAATCTTGTTAGTATCAGTTTCGTAGATTGTAGGCAGGATTTAAATATATGATGCCAAAATCCAAACAACATTCTCAACTCACTTTGGGTTTCGTTTAACGCAAGTACGTTTATTGATTCCTCTTTTAGGTTGAATTATCACAACAATATGGCTAAAGTTTTCGAATTTAGTGGCTAAAACTGTGCACGACATTATCTAGCATGTATTCCTAGAAAACTAACAAAGCTTCTTTTATGTCCAGTCATCTGTGTTCAAACTTAAATACACTCCTGGAAATGGAAAAAAGAACACATTGACACCGGTGTGTCAGACCCACCATACTTGCTCCGGACACTGCGAGAGGGCTGTACAAGCAATGATCACACGCACGGCACAGCGGACACACCAGGAACAGCGGTGTTGGCCGTCGAATGTCGCTAGCTGCGCAGCATTTGTGCACCGCCGCCGTCAGTGTCAGTCAGTTTGCCGTGGCATACGGAGCTCCATCGCAGTCTTTAACACCGGTAGCATGCCGCGACAGCGTGGACGTGAACCGTATGTGCAGTTGACGGACTTTGAGCGAGGGCGTATAGTGGGCATGCGGGAGGCCGGGTGGACGTACCGCCGAATTGCTCAACACGTGGGGCGTGAGGTCTCCACAGTACATCGATGTTGTCGCCAGTGGTCGGCGGAAGGTGCACGTGCCCGTCGACCTGGGACCGGACCGCAGCGACGCACGGATGCACGCCAAGACCGTAGGATCCTAAGCAGTGCCGTAGGGGACCGCACCGCCACTTCCCAGCAAATTAGGGACACTGTTGCTCCTGGGGTATCGGCGAGGACCATTCGCAACCGTCTCCATGAAGCTGAGCTACGGTCCCGCACACCGTTAGGCCGTCTTCCGCTCACGCACCAACATCGTGCAGCCCGCCTCCACTGGTGTCGCGACAGGCGTGAATGGAGGGACGAATGGAGACGTGTAGTCTTCAGCGATGAGAGTCGCTTCTGCCTTGGTGCCAATGATGGTCGTATGCGTGTTTGGCGCCGTGCAGGTGAACGCCACAATGAGGACTGCATACGACCGAGGCACACAGGGCCAACACCCGGCATCATGGTGTGGGGAGCGATCTCCTACACTGGCCGTACACCACTGGTGATCGTCGAGGGGACACTGAATAGTGCACGGTACATCCAAACCGTCATCGAACCCATCGTTCTACCATTCCTAGACCGGCAAGGGAACTTGCTGTTCCAACAGGACAATGCACGTCCGCATGTATCCCGTGCCACCCAACGTGCTCTAGAAGGTGTAAGTCAACTACGCTGGCCAGCAAGATCTCCGGATCTGTCCCCCATTGAGCATGTTTGGGACTGGATGAAGCGTCGTCTCACGCGGTCTGCACGTCCAGCACGAACGCTGGTCCAACTGAGGCGCCAGGTGGAAACGGCATGGCAAGCCGTTCCACAGGACTACATCCAGCATCTCTACGATCGTCTCCATGGGAGAATAGCAGCCTGCATTGCTGCGAAAGGTGGATATACACTGTACTAGTGGCGACATTGTGCATGCTCTGTTGCCTGTGTCTATGTGCCTGTGGTTCTGTCAGTGTGATCATGTGATGTATCTGACCCCAGGAATGTGTCAATAATGTTTCCCCTTCCTGGGACAATGAATTCACGGTGTTCTTATTTCAATTTCCAGGAGTGTATTTCCACAATAGCTAAACTTCGTGAAATTTTTCTATGTCCAGCTCACCCTAACATTGTTCAACATGCAAATACTTGCAACTCCGAACACTCGCTAACTGGTTGAAATATTCTGTGTTAAATCTTTCCAACTTGCGAGTATTATTACAACTTCAAAACGCATACAAACGTGAAAATATACGACTCTGAGATTGTCCCATTTGCAAGAATTATTGCAAGTTCGAAAACCCACTAACTCGAGATAGTATTCTAAGACTACATGATCTGTTTATCAAAAATTTTGCATTTAAGCTGCAAAGCGTTTAGTGCACGTCAGCCAATTTTCCGTTTGTTGCATGCCCTCTTGCTGGACAAGATCCTGAAATTTTTAATGGCAGTTGTGTGCATTTCTTTCTTCCGTGTTAAATTAAAAATTACGCGATTGGTAGTTATTCGTCATTGAATATTATACGCTTAAGCACTAACCTCTTTGCCAAGAGCACGCAGTTCCTTCGCCTTGGCAATTACGTCTAAGAATTCTGCGCCTTCCTCGACAGTTGAGATCGCTGCAATAACAACTTGGAGGTGACAGGTCTGTATGTTGCGTCTGCGAGAAATGACGCAGAAGGTTTGGGCTATCTCTCAACTGTACTCTAGTATTGAGCGAGAAAGTGAGAAAAATATGAATAATGAACTGGCCTGGAATCGACATGGTGTAGGACAGAAGTAATATTTTTTAAGGTGGCTGTTATTTTAATGGACACTGCAAGGACTGTCGAATCAATACAGAAGGGTAAATGGCAGTCGTTTTCTTTGCTCCAAAGTTTCTTCCTTTGTGTACTTTAATATTTCGTATTTTCTCACCCCCTTTGCTGTCAGTGTTATATTTTACCGTCTCTCTTGCTATCGGAAATAATTATCTAAGCCGGCCGGTGTGGCTGTGCGGTTCTAGGCACTACAGTCTGGAGCCGTGCTACCGCTACGGTCGCAGGTTCGAATCCTGCCTCGTGCATGGATGTGTGTGATATCCTTAGGTTGGTTAGGTTTAATCAGTTCTAAGTTCTAGGCGACTGATGACCTCAGAGGTTAAGTCGCATAGTGCTCAGAGCCACTTGAACCCATAATTATCTAACGATTATGTAGCACAAGACATGCTCATAGTCATGTCACGAGAGAAACACAATTGTCAGGGAACTAACAGGTTGGGAGTTAGCATTTTCAGTGCATGCAATGAGAACCTCTTACTGGGTCACAGCGACGATTGTTACGACACTTATTTTGTTATTATTCATTTGCTGGCAATTTTTAGTCAATTATTTTAGCTCTAAAATACAACATACATTACATGCGAAAATTCTCATAGAACATGTAATGTATTAAGATACAGTGTAAAATGTATTCATTTTTGTGCCCATCCTTATTACAAAACAGCAAAATGTCTCCTGGCCACAGTTGCAGTGTATCTATCCAAAGGCTTCCAGTGGTAACAAAAATCGATTACCAACGTTTAATACAATTATTAACACATGTAAGCAGTTCAAAATGCTATCACATTATAGTTATTAAGAAACAGATGAGTACTGTTCCATTAAATGTTTATCATAGTAAGTAAAGCATTAACTCATTTGTAAAGTAAAATTACTTGTAATGGAAATAAAGTAGTTTACTTATTATGGATTGCGCCTCTGACACGCAATTTTTCAGATTCAGAACTCAGAAAGCACACTACGTGCTAACGTTCTACAGTACTCCCCCTCATTGCTACACCACAGGTACTATTTAGAATTCTACATCACACTGAACCTCAGTGGTCTAGTGCGTAATTTAACATCTCTTTGATGCCGACCTATTTTAAAGACACATTTTTATATTTTTTTGGCAGATTCAAAACAATTTTAACTTTCCTGTGTATTTAGTAAATCTCTTTGTATTGCAGAATAACATTCTCATGTCAAAAATTTCTCTGAAAAAAAAGGAAACACGTACTTGCCCTTTGTCTCTCTTGACTTTTAAATGTGCCATGCTCTTGCGTGAACGTTACTGGCACTAATGAAATCTTCTTCAGTTTCTATCAGTGTGGCTTCGTCGAAATTCCACGACGTTTCGATGAATGCCACTTCCATCATCTTCTGGCGAAATGTCGAGGTTCCATGGGTGTCCTATATATAGAATGTAACGCATTGAAGTGCAGATATATTTGTATGTGGTACCTTAATATTTACGCTTTCACTGTCTTGATTGTTTCTTCATGTCGAGCTGTCTTCTCGCAAACATGTCACGAATTTTTACTTGATGTTTTCTGCGTCGTCGTGAGTACACCACTAAGCAGACAACTCATTTCGTTATAGACTAACCGTTTTCCATCCACGTGTTCACGCTTCAATCCCTGACCATCTGCCTAGGGTAGAACAGCCATTAATGGCTCGCTCTTGCCACACCTACTTGGAGATACCGACCAACCTGCAAATATATGTCTTGTAACAGCTATAATTTTTGGTCTGCAAATGACGTGAATACTGTTGTAATGTCGATCGACATGCCGTCCTCAGTCAACAGCACAAATGTCGGCACTTAACAGCCGTTACATCCTGTGTATACCTGAGCGGTGGCCGACTCTCCCCAGGGCTGGCGTGTGGTGGGGGCTGTGTACCGCCGTTCGACTCTCGGTGCATTCAGTGCACAGACTCGCAAGGAGTGAACTGCTAGCTGTACGCTTGGCGTAAAGCTGCTAGAACAGGATCTCTTGCCCAACTCAGGTGATAGCTGTCGTCCCTGCTGACGAGATTATCATGGAGCCCTATCACACTAAATTCTTTGATTATACTCTCCCAAAATCCACTAGCTCGGCACAACAAATTAGCTTTCTCAAATTTGAACATATACCCCTCGTTGAGGCTGATTTTGCCAGTGCTGATTTGTCTTTATGTCCCAAAAGTACGCATCTAGTGTGCTCCATCCAGCGTGGCGGGATGCTGTGCTATGTTTGCCGGATCTATTGGGAGCCACACTGTCAAGGAATGTCATATATACCCGGTATTCGCAAACGTATATTGTACTTTACCGAACCAAACACATTATCCGTTTTTCGTAGTGATCGGAAGGTGGCCCTGATGTTACCTTTTTTCGAAGATTCTTCCACTTTTGGCTTAGACGAGGTTCTGTTCGTCTTCCTGTACGTATTATTTCCTGATGGCTGTATCATTCGTTTTCTTCGATGCACGTCAGTCTGTTCTTCGCTCTACATTTTTTGGCAACATACAGTTCAATGGTGTTGCAGAGTACCTCTGCACCGGCTGATGCTAGCTCGTTGCACGAAAGTACAGATCTGAACGAGTCTTTTTCATGGGTTTCATGTCTCTGTCTTCTTTCTTTTAGTGTTCAACCCTGAGGTTGGTTTGCAGCAGAGCTCTATCCTCTCTTCTGTCTGCCTTCCTCTTCATTTCCATGTATGTGTTACATCCACCATCGTTCATGATCTGTTGCATGTATGATATCATTGGTCACCTCCGCCGATTGTTTCCCTCAATAGCTCCTTCTGCTATTGTTCCAATGATGTTGTTGTGCCCTACAAGTTTGTCTCTTCTTGTTTGGATGTGCCTCCACAGAGATCTGGTTTCCTGTACTCTTCTAAGCACCTCTTCATTAGTTACTTTGTCTCTCCAGCTGATCATCATCCTTCTATAGCACCACATCTCCAGGGTTCAAATTTCACATCCGTATAGGGCCACATTCCAAACGAAACTTTTCATGATACGTTTCCTTATTTTCAGACTGATTTTGTTGCTGGTGAGTAACTTCCTTCTCCGATTAAATGCAATTTTCGCCTTTCGTATTCTGCTCTAGTGTACCGTCTGTATTCCTCTTATTAGAATGTCCAAACCTGGAAGACATTTCTTATGTTCTGACTCTGTCGTCAACTGTACAGTTTGATGGATGCTGTTCAGACGGTCTAGGAACTGAGTCACGGCCCCTCTTCCATGGTCCCGAACAGCGACGTTGTCATGTGCGTAACTTATTGGCACTTTGTTTGGAAATATTTGCTGTGAAACTGATACCTACCATCGACTTGCTGTGGATGAAATCGAGAGGAAACGTTTAGTTTCTTAACCAGTTCGCCATCGTTGAGACCTTTTTGTTCCGTGATAGGTTATCAGAAAACCGGTGAGCATTTGCTCCATATTGTTGTTATGTATTAATGACCAATTGTTGAAGAGAAAATTAGAGATTCCGCCTGAAGGTTGCGCTCTCTTAATTTTCGTTGTTAACGCTCCACTCCACATTGTTGCATGGCTACAGTTGCCACCTGCAGATCGGCACCCTAATGAACGTATTTGCTAAACGGTTTGCTATCACACTTTCCTGGACAATTCGTCTCGATGAACTGCTCACACGTACCG
The DNA here is from genome assembly GCF_023864275.1 of Schistocerca cancellata. Taxonomy (NCBI): domain Eukaryota; kingdom Metazoa; phylum Arthropoda; class Insecta; order Orthoptera; family Acrididae; genus Schistocerca; species Schistocerca cancellata. The sequence continues at coordinate 43,607,364 of NC_064626.1, read as the reverse complement.
ACATTTGTCGCGTCACAAGCCGTACCCATACTGAGAACCCATAGCGTGAGTTACAAACTTGTAGCGATGGTCTGTCCACTGATGTGTGTCTTCCTTCTCCGTGTGTTGTCGTTTTCGCACAGCTGTGTTCTGAAACACCACATGTCCCCCGAAAAACACTGTATGCTATATACCTTCCTGTGATGCAAATTGTGATGATGCAAAATTTTTTTTTATATTAATGGTTTTCAGTACATCACATCTCGCAGATTTCAAATGTTCAAGGGAAATATTGTTTAAATGTTTGCACCCAAGCTGCTAATTATTTATTGAATAACTAATTTCGGATTTTGCCCATTTTCACAAGCCTCGTATTTTGTACTTGGGGAATGCTTGTCGTGTGCAGCTGTACCGATGTCATAATACTTACATGCAGCTCAGATATTTATTATCCTGCACGATGTGATCCACATGACTACCACGTTTTATATAAAACGGAGAATATGTTGCCATTTCGTACTGACAGATAAGCCTATGTGACACAGAGTGTAGTGCAGTGAGAACATATTCCTGTTATACATAAAATATTGTAATCACGTGGACAAGACAAAGAAGCTCTGAGCTATTCTTAAGTAGAGACAAAATGCATAGCTTGTGAGAATGGGTGAAACCCAATAAATAAAGAGCAGCTTGGGTGTAAACATTTAAAAGTGTCTTTCATTCTTTTTTTCATATTGTTAGCTCTTACTATGGTTAAAATAACCATGTGTTAATGTAGACCATTCCGAAAAATAAACAATAGCTACTCGTCGTGAGAGGATAAAACCAGTGTCTCTTCATCTGTCCGCTGGTACGGGTAACACTCCTCTTCCACTTTTCATTCTAAGCTAAATAAATTAATTAATACGATAACGAAAGCATTTAATGATTTATTAGTTACATTATTACTTAACTACAAGTCTAACAATTTCTAGAAAAAATTTCTGGGAAAATATCTTCAGTGAGGGTTATTGGTGATCCGTTGGAATTTGTGGGTAATGCGTAAAGATGTCCAGAGGCAAAATTTTGCTTCCTATGAATTACAAACGCAAAGAATAGGATTTATGATGATTGCAGTAAACTGATAAAATAATGAATGGTATTTTTCAAAGTAACCTCGCTACTCTCAAAGTTAATTGCGTAGGTAGAAACTTCCCTTTTGAATATCATTTTATGTTTTGAGGGTGATAAACTTTCATAAATTCAGAAATTATGTAGTGCTTGTTCCACTGTTTTGCATAATAGTGAAATGGTCTAATGAGTACAGGAAGACTATCACTTAAATGATAAGATTCAGCTTTTAGCTCTATACAATCTTAAGTTTGATCATTTTGACTCTAAGTGACAGTTTACCGACATACGAAGCTTAATGAATTTAGAAAATTTGTAGAAATCTGTTTAACGCGCTAAACCGAAATTCTCAGTTTGTATTTTCGCAATAGCAGTCCTATTAAGATTAGTGATAAAAGATTATAATGTCATGAGCTGACTGCAAAAGTGTTAGGAAAATTAAGAGCGAGTTTTGTGTAACACTATGATTTCAGGGGTACACTACAGGGAGCGAAAGGCTATTTAAAATTTGTACAGAAACCAGACGGCAGTTATAAGAGTTGAGGGACATGAAAGGGATGCAGTGGTTGGGAAGGGAGTGAGACAGGGTTGTAGCCTCTCCCCGATGTTATTCAATCTGTATATTCAGCAAGCAGTAAAGGAAACAAAAGAAAAATTTGGAATAGGTATTAAAATCCAGGGAGAAGAAATAAAAACTTTGAGGTTCGGCGATGACATAGTAATTCTGTCAGAGGCAGCAAAGGACTTGGAAGAGCAGTTGAATGGAATGGACAGTGTCTTGAAAGGAGGATATACGATGAACATCAACAAAAGCAAAACAAGGATAATGGAATGTAGTCGAATTAAGTCGGGTGATGCTGATGGAATTAGATTAGGAAATGAGACGCTTAAAGTAGTAAAGGAGTTTTGCTATTTGGGGAGTAAAATAACTGATGATGGTCGAAGTAGAGAGGATATATAATGTAGACTGGCAATGGCAAGGAAAGCGTTTCTGACGAAGATAAATTTGTTAACATCGAGTATAGATTTAAGTGTCAGGAAGTCGTTTCGGGAAGTATTTGTATGGAGTGTAGCCATGTATGCAAGTGAAACATGGACAATAAATAGTGTGGACAAGAAGAGAATAGAAGCTTTCGAAATGTGGTGCTACAGAAGAATGTTGAAGATTAGGTGGGTAGTTCACGTAACTAATGAGGAGGTATTGAATAGGATTGGGGAGAAGAGAAGTTTGTGGCACAACATGACTAGAATAAGGGATCGGTTGGTAGGACATATCCTGAGGCATCAAGGGATCACAAACTTAGCATTGGAGGGCAGCGTGGAGGGTAAAAATCGTAGAGGGAGACCAAGAGATGAATACACTAAGCAGATTCAGAAGGATGTAGGTTGCAGTAGGTACTGGGAGATGAAGAAGCTTGCACAAGATAGATTAGCATGGAGAGCTGCATCAAACCAGTCTCAGGATTGAAGACCAAAACAACAACAACAGGTAGGTCAGTGCTTACGACTGATTGTATGCGTTTTACCGATACGAACCTTGAAGGTGGGAAGGGTCTTGTAGAATAACCGACCGTTTGGCGGGGAGTGGAGGATAGTCGGGATGTCGCATTGCTTAAGACAAAGCGATGTTCTCGTTGTGGTGATTCTGGACAGTTGGTGAGTCGGTGTCCGCCATGTAAGGCGCGTCCGGCCAGCTGACGCAAGAAGCTTGCAGATGCGTTGAAGTTCAAATCTCCTTTTAAATGCTGCAGCCGCAGTAGAGATTCTGTAAATTCACTTTTGCGCCTTGTTTGTGCTGCTGGAAACCAGTGTGTTATTTAATTCTTTCATGCAGTAGCCTTTCATTGATTAATTATGACTGGTACATTTGCAACCTCAGTGTTTGTAAGTTCCCTAGGCTACAACCGTCCTTGTAGGGATGTCGTACTTCCAATGAGCAGAAAGGGGTTGCTTCTGATTTATAGGTTTAAGCTGAGTATTTCTGTGCAAGAGTTTCCTTGACCCATCCAATTCGCCATCGTCAAGCAATTGTGCTTTAAGGGTCTTTTGGGCTGTGACAGGGTTCGGCGTACTGGCTTTATCTCGAATTGTGTGGATAGGACGTTTTTTTATTTACCCAAAAAGAGCTTCATATCGTGCCGGTGTATTGCAGTCATAGGAACCAACGTTTTTACTGTGCATGATTGTAAATTTAAGGTACGCCATCTTAGTGACTCCGATGTTGAGGTGATGCTGCTCTTTTTGGGCGATTTCCCGGATGTCTTAACCAACAAATTAGGTGTTACCAGCAGGATACTATACAGCATCCGCCTTAATGACGATCTTCAGTGCGTAGATGGTGGAGTAGATGCTCCGTGGTAGGGTGATTCGGCCTTCTAGCTCTCCTTATGCCTCTCTTGTAATTGTTCAGAAGGGTCATGGATCAGGGTATTGACCGCTGGTTGATTACATTGATTAAATTAGAAGTTTGTCTTTGAATCTGTGCTGCTAACTCGACTGTTTCGCCTGGTTTTTTGGTGCTCGTTCTTTTTTACTATTCTCGATCTTAATCAGGCTTACTACCATATCCCATTGGCTGAAGATTTACACAGGTGACAGCGTTTGGTACGGATTGGAATATATTCGAATTTAACCGTGTACCATTTGGCTTATGAATGGGGCTGCTGTTGTCTCCAGACTTACGGATATAATTTTGGGAGACTTAAAACTTAGATCAGGGACTTATTACTTACATGACGTGGTGGTTTATGGTGATACCTGACAAAAACATTATCAATACCTTTAGGAGACTTTAGACCGATTTCTTGCCTCTGGTCATGCTCTAAAGCGTTCCAGAGTTAATATTGGTCATTTGGTTTTAGCTGGCGGAATCCGAGTAGACCGAGAGGACCACGTACTTACAGAAATTTCGACTCCTAAGACGAAGAAGGGTATGGTCCGGTTCATTATGATGGGGACCTCAATCGAAAGTTCGTCCCTAATTTTCCTCAGGTAGTGGATCCCCTTGAACCAGTTACATAAGAAGAATCAGACATTTGATTACAGGGAGTCAGAGCAGTCCCCTTTTGAGCCCATTGAAACCGTCTTCACTAACCCTCCAGTGGTATTACTGACTTCGCACGTCTGTTTTGTAGTGCAAACCGTTGGTTCAAAATCGTGTATCGCTGTGGAACTCTTGCAGGAAGATGAAGCAGAACGCAGACCAACTGCGTATGCTTCAAAGGTCCCTTTCGCCAGCAGGACTGAAGTACTCTGTTTACGAGTGTGAGGCCTTGGCGATAGTTTTCCCACTCGAAAAACTTAGTTCTGCCTCGAGTACCAGGAATTCTGTCTTTCAACTGACAACCAGGCATCAAGTTGGTCCTGGCCAGGCCCAAGGACTTGGAGCGAATGCCAAGCACGCCGTGCGAATTTCTGCGTTTTGGTTTACAGACAGGCGTATTTGGGTAACCAAAAATACCATGGTAGATGGAATGAATCGACTGTTCGAGCAGGAGTGTAGCACCACAGTGAGGAACACTGAATAGGGGTACCTGGTTGGGTTACTTGGGTGTTAACCTAGGTCCCCGAGATATTTAATAATTTGGAGCACAGATAAGACGAGGATCCTGCTTTTTTAAGATTAAGAAAGGTTTATTAAGTGGGAAATCAGAGCCGGGATGTGACCTAAAACAGGTAGTATTGTGTTATCAGGGCAAGCACGATAAACAGGCCAAGATTTGTGTTCTGGGAGGCTTGGGTCCCACCATTTCCCAGTATTTTTATAAGTGTGTGTTCGGATGGCTTTTAGGAATCGGTAGAATCCTTAGCAATATTAGGGAAATTTCTTACTTGGTCTACCTTGTATAAGGACGTATGGCGATTGTTGGGGATCTGCCATAAATGCAAATTTACTGAACCCAGTTTTAATACTTGTAGTGGATTTTTACAAAATTTAGAGTGAGCACCTGCCCATTGATAAGCTCTTTGTTGATTATGTCTGCCCCCTGCCACGTACTCGTAGTGGCAACTATTACATCCTGCTCATGGCTGATGCCTACTGAAGATTTGTCTGGTTCATACCCAGTAGTAGGGTAACTGCATTTGTCAGGGATATTTTCCATACATGGCCCTGCCTGTAACATTGTCATTTAGAACGCTACTGCCTTCCTCTCACAACAGTACAAAAGGTTCTGCTTCGACAATAGGATAATTCACTTCGTGACTATATCATACTGTCTGCAACCTTCATTTTGTGAGAGAGCAAACCGCAATATGAAAGCAGCCTTAACTATTGTCCAACCTCGTTTACGCCACAAGTGGGGTTCTTCAGTACCGTGGTTAGCTTTGGCATTTAATTCTCCTACCTTTTAACCATTAAAATTTCCACATCCTTGATGTTTGGTCATTTTCTCAACTCCCATTTGGCAACCTATGGTCAGTTAAGGACCTGCTCCTTGAGATAAAGACACTTGTCCTGATTCAGGAGAACTGGAAGAAAGTGCGACAAAATATTAGGGCAAAGTGAGTTTGAAATTGCGTATTGGTGATAATAGTTGGTCTAAACCCTGCTGCCAGGGGTGAAGGTAAGGCCTCAACTTCTGATAAATTGACACCTCGTTTTTTAGAACCTCATGAGGTTATCGATGTTCACAACCCAGTCACCTTATTGGAGCCTAATTTTGGTACTGGAAAGTTTTCTAGGCTACATGCCTCCAAGACCAAGGGAGAGAAATAAATTTTCTGTTCCTCGTTTGACATAAATTGACGGATGGGCTGTGTTTTTGGTGGAGCAGGATGAACCGTGGAGATCGATTCGATCTATCGCTATCTGGCTGGTTCGCGATCCTTGCATGCAGAATGGGCTGGCTGGTAGTATGAGGAGAGTCAGAGTCAGAGTCAGAGTGAGGCACGGGATGTGGAGGGGCGCCGCATATTACCGAGGGCGGAGGCTGCCGGATACTCGACGTGGGTGCGGCGAGTGGCGTGTGTGGGGGTCTGGAGAGGGACAGTGCCCTGGTCGGCAGGGTCGCTGTCTTCGTGTTGGTGTGTGTGGTGTTTGGACCCCGATATCACTGCTGGGAGGAGCGACAACCTTCAGCTTCTGATTTCCACCAAAGACCTCTCGGCAACCTATGTGGTCAATTCCAGTTTCTGAATTTGGTGAGACGTTCCGTCTGACAAGTGCTTGTTTACACGTAATGGACAACGTACGCGTTGTTTTGAAGTTCTAATGGAGCCTACGGACAGGAAATCAAACATTTTGTTCAGGAGTAATAAACCACCATTTAAGACAGCCGACGTTCCAAAGCAGTATAACGTATGATAGTCAAAACGTTACATAGTTGTGACTGTTAGACAGATCGCTGTGCCCTTATGACCCTCGTACTGTACCTTGAATTTGATGGCCAGTGTTGATGTTCCGGGAACAATATTAACTGCCTGACATGTGGCAGAGTTCCCAGTTTCTCGTAAGTTAGATTAAAAGCCATTCTTAATGTGAACAGCGCGTTTGTGGGGACCAATGTACGAACGTCTCTCCCACTTCCCTTAAGGGCAGTCACTTTGTTGGTTACCTGTAATTGTTTAACAATTTGTTGATTCTAAATTTTACTCAGTCGTAGTTCAGTCCTCTCCTCAATTAACAGGCGAAAGTTTAGGTCAGGTTTCCGCTGCCCTGGTCGACCACGGGTCTGGTACTTCTGTCTCAGCGACCGGCCGACCGCCCGCCGTGCCGGAGGTAGAATACACCGAGACATCTCGTGTCGGGCTGATGACGGTTGGAGGTCGGAGCTGTAAAACAGTAATAACTTCATAGTATGTATCTTACTTTCTTAAACACATCTGGCTTTATTCTGATGGCTGATAACGTTTAAGTTGGGAGAATACTTCGCATTGACTTGTTGGTGTTTAATCAATCATTTGAAGAGCGCCATGGTGCCTTATGATCTTAAATACCCCGTAACCTCAACTGCCGTCAGTTAAAGACTTAGTGAGCGCGTTGATACATGTTTCATAATTACATTTGTTAGTTGGAAGATTATTAACAGAGTTTGCTACGAGCCAGGAACACATTTTTCTGAAATTGTAAATATTATTGCTATTGTTTTAAAGAGATAAGTTGTTAGTGACAGTTCAGTAAGTGCTAGCAGGATAGCAGCATTCTTTCTTAAATCTAAAATTTACTCAAGTTCTTACTAACATCTCGTTTACTGCGTGTCATGACATATTTTTCTTAGCTAAAAGTTATTTAATGTGTAATTAGCATTTCATTCGTGTATCTCATACAGGAAAAAAATTGCTTGATTTTGTCCAAGCACTCACTGGTTGTACAAATAAATTGTCATCATGCTAACTGTGAATGATGTTGCTATTGCTGGGCTAACCCTCCCATACCACAGCTTTGTTTGTTGACCTGTTCCAGTGACTGTCATTTCATTTAGCAGTTGTGAAGGACTGCCGAGTTCACCACTCCATTATGTGTGGATACGTTTCTATACGTCTTTCTCGCACTCACAGTCCCAGATTTGCACCTGGTGACCAAAACTGGAACTAATTTTTTTCCGTGGGCCTCTATGAGCAGCTGCACTTTAGTTATAACCACCCAGCATTTTCGTCTTCCGCTCAGTTTTTCTATAGTGTGAAAGAAGAAAACACGAACTTTGTTAGTGCAAGGCATGTAAAAACACAAAGAAAATTTTTACAACTTACTATAGCGCTGCCCCGAGGGGACCATTGTAACATAACTAAATTTTTTGAATACTTTTAAATTTACTGTTAGAGACAGTGTTACTTTGCTTATATGTATAGGCTTTTAAATTTTATCTGATTTATGGTTCTGAGGTTGGCGATGTATTTACGTGGATAATACTGCGCGATACTAGGTCACCGAGTTGACGATTACCATTGTTATTCATTTTCTTTTTTCTCGTAAGATCAATTCGAAATTATGTTCCGAAGATTGCAGCCTCTAGTGTAGATTTCCATTTACTCTCGGATCAATCATTGTAACCAGCTAAAGGTGCGTAATAATATCCTAAAAACAGGGATTCTACACCTTCAAGAACGATAACTACTGCGAAAAAAATCTCACAGAACCTCTCCCGTTCATTAGGTGTAATACGTAGTTTACACACCACGGCATTTGTCTGACAGTGCATTCTTTTTTCGCTTGACGTTTGAAATTCATTTTAGATGATCTGCGTTAATGAAAGGTAATTTATACACTTTTAAATGTACTCTAGTGAATAACTGTTAGATTCACACATCTTAATGCGATCCTTACACAACTTCCATGTTAATTATGTTTTTTTTTACTATGTTGGTTATTAAATACTGACGCAATAACGGAAACGCACGTGCATGGACACCTCTTCTGAAGCTGTAAGAGGCGCATTTTGAGTACACACTAAGGGGAATGTTACGTTCACATTTGGCGAAACATAATTAGGTTGCTAACTGCTAAACTACTGTCTTTCTTTTCATTTGTGGTGCCATATTTTTTATCTGTAGATAAATTACAAACTAAGAAGGCTGACATATTAAAATGTCGGGTTGATTTCATGAAACGAGGGTTGTGGATAGTAGCAATGAAGTGATAAGTCGATACTGAGATATTTTTATACTTTCTACTTGATTAATTGAGAGCAGCAAGTGTTTGTGCGCTTTGTTGCAAGAGGAACTTTTATTTGTACTGAATGGTCAAATGTGAGTTGCTAGCACACTACTTCCTGTGCAGATACTTTGTCAGGTTGGTCGACACTTTTGAATGTTTAGTATGAGGGATTTGTCAGGGTTAGCAAAGTTAGTCGTTTCGGTAGGTGAGGTTTCTGTTAGATAGTGATGTTTCGGTAGGCGGAACTTTCTGAGTGATAGTACTGACATTGTATTACACTTTCTGATCTTGTGAAATCAATACTAAACTAGTTTTACATTAAGAAAACATTTCTGATGATGGTTTTGGAGCTGCACACTTGATTTGAGATCTATACTGCACTTCTGAATGCAAATACTTCTTCTGCTAATTGTAGGAAATATTACTGTGGACTAACTGTACCGATCTGTACGTATCCCTAGCCTAAAAGATTCAAAAACTATTATACTGGAATTGTATCTTTGCTACTCACCATTGTTACGGATCTGGATTTTATCTGCTGTCAGTTGGCAACGAAATTTATTACTGGGTTTCTGTGGTCTCTTACAACAAGTAGTTTAATGAGAATGGAGTAGTAAGACTAACTTTGATTGACAATTTCATCGTTTTACTTTGCAGTGGTGAAAGTTGTAGCATAGTAGAGTGGAGAGTGGACCAGTCCCTACCCTTCTTCAACCCTCTCAACCTCCAGCCATCACGCTGATGTTAAATGTGCTTTGGTCACGGCGGAGTTTATAATAATTTTCACTTTTCTTAAGAGCACTAAATACCTTGCGGTACGTGGATTTCATGACTTTACTGGATTTATTTGCTCAGAGAAGTGGATACTGGACTTGTAAATGTTGTCGCATGAGCAAATTAATGCCAGAAATCTGAACTGTTTCATACTACTAGTTTGATCGTCTATTGCATGTGATCGATACTAATGATTGCTGAATTATTCTTTAGTGTGCACCTGCCATGAAACTAACATTATTTTGTTGTGGAAAGGTGGATTGGATTCTGCTGAGTGTGGTTTATGTTACTTCAGGCCCTATATTATCCCTCTTCGGAAGTTTGTTTGCAAGGTTTCTAGATGTCACAGGGGATGAAATTCGAATCTTACAACAACAGACTGCACTGGTCTACAAGGAAATAGTAGAATTATACAGATTAATAGCTCTTGAGGGCGGAAACCTTAGAAAATTATAACTGTGAAAAAAGATACGAAAAGAAGTGAAGGACCAGGAGGACAATGTTTGCGGAGGAAGTGAACAATCTGAGCTACATAATAGGCTAGAAGCTGCTCCAAGTCTGATTGGAGCGAGACAGGTTAACGAGCAAGTAAACAGTCATGCGACAGCTTTGGAAAATCTTGAAGACAGAGTAGAAGTATTAAAGGTCAACAGACGAAACAGCATAGCAAGAATCAGAGAAGGTTGATGTACTTTCTACTGCTATAGCGAAACTGGCTGCTAATGGTAAGTAGAGCTCGGATAGCCCAGTGCAGGCCATTGTTTGTGGACTGAGCTAACAGTCTGTCAGCAGGGCGCTGGAGGATGCACATGCTGAACACACGGCACATGTCAAACCAGGGTTGAAAGATAAGTCTGATTTAGGGTTATTTACAGTAAATGTACGACACGATTTAGGCGTTAATGTGATAGGGGAAGAACAGGATGAACTAGCTACATAACCTGTCATAGACCGAAATGAAACTGAATTATTAACAGATGTAGAGGTAGCAAACCAAACTTTAGAAAGACGAAGTGACTTCACACTTACAGTGTTTTTGAGAATGCTATTCCAACAAGGAGTAAATCTTCAAAACACGAAATTTTTTCCTGAAAACTAACATATGTCTGTTTTTGTTACTAAATGACCGTCCGTAATGGCCTCAGTGTCAATGGCAATTTAAACACCCGTCTTAGAATCTATAGAAATTATGCAGGGTCAATGCAGACCTCAGTGTGTGGTACCTTGGAGGTACCGTATTTTACCGTATTTTCTGATGTTCAGGTGTCTGGTGTAACATATGTAGTGTTTTTGCTTATGTCCTGAAATGGTTTCTTTGTGTAACTATGCGGCTTGTAAGTGTTGTCCTTTGAGCATTCTTCCTCGTTTTAATTTTATTTTTTATTTTCATGAGTGAGGCCTTAGTCATATATCTTGATATTTTCTTCGATATAAGTGGCAATACAGCCAACGGTCTTGCCATATTGGATTTCACACATTCAAAAAAATTCAGCACTGTCAGGCCTGGTTAGTATATGGATAGGTTATCTTCTGGATATTCCAGGTGTTATTGGATTTGAGAGAGTGACACTTGGTTGTTGCGCAATATGACAGTTACTACTACAGTTACAACATGTGGTGAAGAATTTAGTACTCTTGGGGATTACTATTGATGAGAGAGTGTTCAGTAATTTTCTTAAATATGAGGCCAAGTGAAATGATGTACAGTGCTCTTACACATGATTTGATTAGAGATGTGGTTACCATATGTAATGAGACAAATTTCCACATGCGTTGTGCAGCTTCTTCTTTTAGTGTCAGGTCCGATTTGATGAACGACTAGTCTTATAATATGATTTTCATGAATGTTTTGATGTTGCGATATTGGATTTATCTGAATAATGTCCGATACAGTGAGAAGGTACAGGGTAAAAACATGCATCTTGTGAACCTGAAACTGTGACGTGTGATTATAAGAGGATATTTTCTATGTTGTAAGGTTCAATATATGCTGTGAATGATATGTAGGATGATCTATGACAGTTATGTTTAGCCTTTACTTGATACTTTATTTTATATTTCCTTGAATGAGTGTCATTATTCTTTGACAGATAACAGTCCTTATGGAAAATATATGTAGGCACGATGTGACATGTTGTGGATATTTATACTCTTCAAAAGTTTCTGATGTAGCTGTGGGGTCCCACAGTCGTCTGGGTGAAGAGATGGCTCTGTCCTAGTATGCTGAAATGTGAGTTTTGACTGGCAGTGGTTGTCTCTTGATCTGTGTCAGATATGATGCGAAAGATTCCTCGTTTGTTCGACATTTGAGCCAGAGTGAGTACACTGTGTGGGTGAAAGTGAATCTGATGTGCAGTGAGGTTACCACTTGGCACTCAGCGCGTCATAGTAACTGTGTATATGACGAGTGTAGAAAGCTCAAAATCACTCCTGTCGACGCAGTGCGTATTTCGCCTTCCATTTTCTGTGCTGTTTTCTAGTATTGTTCTGCACTATGTCTTAGTGAATGTAGATTTATTCAAGCACTGAATATTGTCTGAGAGTTGTTTGTAAAGGTTGAATATCTACAAGATACTGTGTACCTCCACATGATACAAAATGAAATGATTCATTAGGGGTTGAGTGAGGCAAAGTGGGTTGCGTCAAGGGAAGTAATAAGGTCTCGATATGGATTTCGTTTAACTGATGCTTGACTATGTTTTATGATGGTTTCTCCAGATTTTCGTCGTGTTCAATACTGTGCAACAAAGCAAGAAGCAGTAATAATTATGTCCGAGATTAATACTAGTACAATTTTTGTAGCGGGTAGATTTTGCGAACTTTGGTAGCTCATATTTGACGTCCGACTGAAGACAGTGACGAAACATCGTTTACATTTGCCTACGTCAGTTAGTGATCATGGCCTTCGTCTGTTGACGTATCCTGTTGTTCCTGTACGTCCATGTAGCATTTGAACCTCTTTGTCAACCTTCCATCTTCTTCTGAGGAACACAGCTTCTCAGTCGCCTCTTGCAACACTCTTTCTTTCTAAAAAACATTCGAGTTGTTGTTCCTGAACATTTCTCTTTCACTTAAAAGAAATAACTTATTGTGTGCTTCAAGAATTGTAAATTCGTGCAATTTATACCCTTGTATAAGTAAATAATTTCAGTTTTGCTATTAAGAATTACTAACTGCTGGAAAGTGTAACGTAGTGAAAAAAGTACGGCAGCTGTGGTTTGTCTCCTACGGTTTCCACCGACGAGACATTACTTGGTGAGTTTGAGTGAAGCTAGCAACACTATACCTGGATATACTGCCAACAGACTTGATAACATCCATTGTTTGTAGCCCTTGGCTGTGTTGTGCAATACTACGCAAGGGGAAAATTTGAAGAAATAAGGTCTTATTATTTACAACACTACAGACTTCTAATAAGTACCTGAGAGTCTGCTAAAGATTAATGTAATAGGCACGTATTCTGCAAGCTCGTAATCATAGAACACTGTTGTAGAACTTTACTGCAGAGCAATCCATGTTCACCAATACTGCAGTAGCTCAATGTTCTTTTTAGTTTTTTTTCAGAGCACATCCCAGAAAGTTAACAAAATGACGGTGCTAGTTGTAACGAATGACAAGGAGGCCACCAGCATCCGCGTCTCCAAAGGAACGACGCCGTAAAGCTGGTGAGTGGGACTCTGGCTGCGGGCCAGTCGCCAGAAGTGACGCAGCTCTGCCGTTTCTGAGCTGCGGAGAGTCGAACCCAGGAGTAGCTGGCACAGAACAGGAGCTGTCTGCGCCGCCTCCCTGGACAGCGCGTGCGAAGCTAGTGTCACTACTAACACCAGTGACGACTGCCACGATATATGCAAAAGAAATCTCACCACCAGCTCTTTCTGGTGATGTAATGAAACAGCGGCAACTGCATTCCAAGATATACTGCACAGCGCTGTCACCATGAATAAAACTAAGAATATCTGATGGGCCGAAAGGACCTCCTGGGATAGGTTGCACAGTGCGGAGTAGACTCTCCTCAGCTTCCGCAAGTGGTCGCCGCTGACATCTCACTCGGGCTGTGGCTCTCAGACACTGGTTGAGCTGGCGTAAGTCACTCCTCACAAGAAGAACGAGGCCCACATACCTGAAGTGCAATACAACTTGAGAGCAGTGTTAACATGTGTTTCCATTTCATTTCACTACCCAGAAAATCCAACATCATAGCAGCTACACGTAGCGCGAGAGAGCCTGCAAACACCACTTTGCTGGAGATCCTCACCGCCGCACTGGAGAAAGGGCGTGACTCCAGGATGCCCCTGTCCCGATAAGACAACAGACTGAGCATCCTCTGGTACTTGTGGGTGTTTCCAAACAGGTCTGCGGCGACCGCCATCACCGTGGTGGTGTAACGCGTCGTCACTTGAGCTATCAGCCACACAAAGGTGATGGAATCCTTTTTACTCGCGTACATACTTTGAAATGAGTTTACCACATGTGCTGTTACTGCCACGTTAATGACGAGAACAACAGCTGCGTACAGTGTGCCAGCACGTGTCCTCCGTAGCTCACACTTCTCAGTGTCCACTGTGAACGGCGTCAACCCGAAAACCCTGCAGACGGTGTGGTATGGTGCTGCACATCTTAAGAGGTCTCGTCTATTCGCCATTTCAACATCGGCTACCACTCCAGGGTGCCTTCGTTACCTGTGATGAAAGAACAACGTTCCCCAGTTAGAGTAAGCAAGATGCTTGCATTAGAAAGAGAATTAATCCGAAAGCATCGACATACAATTAACAGAATACACTCAGCCTTAAGATAGAACTTGCACGAGAAATGAGCTTCCCTTGACTCATGTTTTCATAAAGCAGTTTGAGCACAATGGAGTAAACATAGGCATGATTAAGAAACACTTTCATATTCACCTATGAAATTCATTGCAAGAATTACTGTTACGAATATCTTTAACGAATCTTGCTTACATCTCAGAGGGAGACGGAAAGATTTACACATTCTGGGTAAAGCAACGAAATAAATAAAATAGTAAAGAAGGAAAGTTAAGAGGAGATATGGGATCATAGTCGGAACCGTCACAGACGGCGCACTAAGTCGCTGGACAGAGACGTGGTGGTTGCCCCTTGAAGGAGTAGTGTCGACAGTCATCAATATAAGCCAAGCAAACCTAAATCATCTGGCAGGACAGAACTTCATATCCCGCTTCACCCATACACTAGTTTAGTAAGTCAGATTTTATCGACAATTTTTGCCAATATGATATGTGGGTGGACTGAGCTTTTTTGTTATCATGTTAAGGTAATGCTGCCTTTTACTTTATTTTACTTCTATTTAGGTGTAGTTTTTTATTATACGCTTTTTCGTGTACAGTGGAATAGCAGCCATCGTTTTCTGCTATACTTTTCTATTTAAGTTAGTTCTAAAAAGTTTTTTTTATTATGGTGTTCATGCGCGATTGTAAATATATTTTTGTGTGAATTCAAATAATGGAATAACAATATGGTAAGAACGGAAGGCTACTCACAACATGAGCAGACATTGAGCTGTGGACATGCACAATGAAAAAACAACCTAAATACCGAGCTTTAGGACTAAGTCCTCCTCCAGGAACAGAAACCATACACGTGTTCAGACAAGCAAAACTCACACACGCATGACCAATACCTCTGGCCACTGGGGCCTGACTCATGCCAAGTCGTGCTCCAGCACCCAGAGACAGCGGCCACGTATGTGTGGGCTGTGCTTGTGTGAATGAGTGCGTGTCTCTTATTTCTGAAGAAGAATTTTGCTCTATAGCTCAGTGTTGTAACAGTCATTTTGGTCGAACCTCTCTACGACTCAACGCCTCCGGATGTGGTAAGTAGTAATCTACCCTTTCCATATTACTTGTAGTTTTGTAGTCAACATGCAGGGTGCCGTAGGGTAACAGCCTGCAGCGCCAGTAAAGGCGAAGTAAATATTCCAGAATTCGAATCGACAACAGCTGCCACCATGAGTAACGTAGAAGTAAATATCCTCGGAGTAGTGAAGCAACTGTAGTCACTTAATAAAAGCAAGTCTTCTGGTCCACACTGCATACCAATTAGGTTCCTTTCGGAGTATGCTGATGCATTAGATCCATACTTAACAATCATATACAACCGTTCGCTCGACGAAAGATCCGTACCCAAAGACTGGAAAGTTGCTCAGGTCACACCAATATTCAAGAAAGGTAGTAGGAGTAATCCACTAAATTACAGGCCCATATTGCTAAAGTCGATAAGCAGCAGGAGTTTGGAACATATATTGTGTCCGAACATTATGGATTACCTCGAAGAAAACGGTCTATTGACACACAGTCGACATGGGTTTAGAAAACATTGTTCCTATGAAACACAACTAGCTTTTTATTCACATGAAGTGTTGAGTGCTATTGACAAGGGATTTCAGATCGATACCGTATTTCTGGATTTCCGGAAGGCTTTTGACACTGTACCACACAAGTGGCTCGTAGTGAAATTGCGTGCCTGTGGAATATCGTCTCATTTATGTGACTGGATTTGTGATTTTCTATCAGAGAGCTCACAGTTCGTAGTAATTGACGAAAAGTCATCGGGTAATACAGAAGTGATTTATGGCGTTCCACAAGGTAGTTGGGTTGTTTTGGGGAAGGAGACCAGACAGCGAGGTCATCGGTCTCATCGGATCAGGGAAGGACAGAGAAGGAAGTCGGCCGTGCCCTTTCAAAGGAACCATCCCGTCATTTGCCTGGAGCGATTTAGGGAAATCACGGAAAACCTAAATCAGGATGGCCGGACGCAAGATTGAACCGTCGTCCTCCCTAATGCCACAAGCTAGTGTTATAGGCCATTTGCTGTTCCTTATGTATTATATAAACGATATGGGAGACAATCTGAGCAGCCGTCATTGGTTGTTTGCCGATGACGCTGTCGTTTATCGACTAATA
This sequence comes from Schistocerca cancellata, assembly GCF_023864275.1. Classification (NCBI taxonomy): domain Eukaryota; kingdom Metazoa; phylum Arthropoda; class Insecta; order Orthoptera; family Acrididae; genus Schistocerca; species Schistocerca cancellata. Next base: position 43,590,973 of record NC_064626.1, on the reverse strand, counting down.
AAGTGATCAGAAGATCGAAACAAACTGCAAAACGATTAAGAAAAGATATTTGAATGGTGCGAAAAGTGGCAGTTGACCCTAAATAGCGAAAAGTGTGAGGTAATCCACATGAGTGCTAAAAGGAACTCGTTAAACTTCGGTTACACGATGAATCAGTCTAATCTAAAAGAAGTAAATTGAACTAAATACCAAGGTATTACAATTACGAACAACTTAAACTGGAGGGAACACATAGCAAATATTGTGGGGAAGACTTACTAAACACTAAATTTTAGTGGCAGGACACTTAGAAAATGAAACAGACCTACTAAGGAGACTGCCGACACTACGCTTGTCCGTCCTCTTTCAGAATACTGCTGCGCGGTGTGCTATCCTTACCAGATAGGACTGACGGAGTACATCGAAAAAGTTCAAAGAAAGGCAACACGTTTTGTATTATCACGAAATATGGGAGAGAGTGTCGCAGAAATGATACAGGATTTGGGCTGGACATCATTTAAAAAAAAAGGGCGTTTTTCGTTGCGATGGCACCTTCTCACGAAATTCCAATCACCAACTTTCTCCTCCGAATGCGAAAATATTTTGTTGGTACCGACCTATATAGGGAGGAACGATTACCACGATAAAATAAGGGAAATCAGAGCTGATAGGGAAAGATATAGGTGTTCATTCTTTCCTATACAAGATTGGAATAATAGAGAATTTGGAGGTGGCTCGATGAACCCTCTGCCAGGCACTTAAATGTGATTAGTAGAGTATCCATGTAGATGTAGACGTAGATGTAGATGTAGTAGGTCCGCGAGATCGCTCCCCGGCCCCGCCCTCGCAGAAGGCGGCTCGGAGTCCTTCGGACGACGCCAGCCAGGGAGCGGAGGCCGGCTGCCCCCCTCCTCCCCGCCACAGTGAGGCGCAAGTGTTGGACCCGCCTCGCCACGGCTGTGTCGCGTCTGTACGGCGGAGCTTGGCGGTTGGTACAGCGGGCTGGTAGGCCGCCAGTATGCACTACTAGAGGGTCGCCGTGGTTGGCCTGCTATTTAAACAATAGTTATTCTCTCCAGTTCCAGAGGTGGACAGAACGACGACGCATGTGATTGCCTTGAGCCTCTGGGCTCCCTTACATATACTCATTTTCCTATACCTGTGACGTAGTGCCTCTGTAACGGATGAGTGGAATGTCCCTTAAGAATTACACAATCTTGTTTTTCTTGCTCACTTTAGACCCGACGTACAGATAGTTAGGAGCCGTAGTATTCGTCCTCGTCTCCACAAATGTTTATAGTGTTTGTGAGTGGTTTCATAAACCCGCCACGTGAAACCTTTGCCCTATAACAACATTGCCAGTGCCTGCCACATGATGTGTTCATCGCTCTGCTAACTTCTACCTTCTGGAGATAGCTGTCCTAAATTTTCAAGAATTCCATGAATCCATGACTACATCATTCATGGCGCAGCATTCCTCATCACTTCCGAGAAGAACTGTCCAAATCTTCAATAAGTTGCTCCCACTGAACTACCTCAATCCCCCCAACGCACAGTGTAATGTCCCCACACTCAGCTGCTTCCCACACTTGCATTCCATACTTAACCAAATGCCACATAGCTCTATTATGCCCTTACATACTAAATGAGTGCTTAAAAGTTATTACTTCCAAGGTCAACGCTGGTCAACAAATCCACTGGTAATTGGTGTATTGGCACGTCTAAGCGCGTGCCTGCTTGCATATTACCATAAATGCAGAAACACGCCACTAATGGCAGCCGAAACGCTTGCTACTAACACACCGTGCTGCTGCTGTTTCGGGAAATGGTGTATACGCTTCCAGATTTGTTCCCTCGAGAGTCTCTCTTACTGGGACTTTATTAATTTTCCCCACGAGTGCATACGATATGCATTGAGCCTGTTATTTAAACAGGTTAAATTTGAATTCATAGCTATTTCCGTTCAGTTGCAATAGAATCTGAATCGCATTCCCAGCTTTCAGCTCAAGATAAATTTCGAAATTTCTCTGCCTTTCGTGCTCCAATTCATCTCTTAACCCTGCTTCTCTTAACGCTGCTTTCATGTTAGTTTCCGCGATTTTCTGTACTGTAGTTGTACCCTAATTCAAGTGTTTAAAAAACACACACGTTCACTTTTAACCATCGCAGACACAAGAATCTAACCACAGATTAATTCGTCCAGTGAATCATCGACCATTTTCACTCAACACAGTTACTATCCAGATGACAACTTCGACTACACTTAGAAAAAATTAGATGCTGCAGCTGTGGTATATGGCAGTTCGTGCCCCGACAAAATACAAAATTGACGCCTCAATGGCACTAAATTATCATGCTCATCACTATCCATTAACAAATATATGTAAACAGGGTTCTGTGGTTTCACAAAAGGAGCCCCAAATATGGCGTGGCCGAGCTCACGCAATAACCTCTGACACCAAAAGCAAACATCAAAAATAACATAAATATAACTTGGTAGGAATGCAAGTTTAATCAGTTGTTTGCTTTTGGTGTGACAGGGCTGCTTTCATTAATTTTTGGTTGGGTCCAGAATTTAGGAGAAGATGGCTTCATCATGTTCCATTAATTTTCTTTGTTAAACAGAAGTTCCGTTTTACCTATTCTGCCATATACCATTTGTTAGCTTTACTAATTTGGCGTTCATACTTCCTATTTTTTGTCAAATAGTAAAAATATTTCCTACGTTGACGAAAAATAGCTGATCTAATTAAACTTACAGCCCAAAAAACCCAGTCTGAGAAAAACCATCATAAAAAAACATAATATGATCACAAATTTGCCATTCCCTAGGTCAGTCCTGTAAATTTACACGACCATGTCTTTATAAGTTCACGTATGGCAGTTTGAATCAAATATAAATTAGAATATATACAAGGAATTTTCAAAACGATATTTTATCATATCTAAATCTGAAGTTTCTTGGCAGATTAAAACTGTGTGCTGGACTGAGACTCGAACTTGGTACCTTTGCCTTTCGCGGTCAAGTTTTCTACCATCTCAGGTAGTTCTACAAGGTTCGCAGAAGAGTTTCTGTGAAGTTTGGAAGGTAGGAGGCGAGGTACTGTCAGAATTGAAGCTGTGAGGGCTGGTCGTAAAGTCGTGCGTGGGTGGCTCAGATGGTAGAGCACTTGCCCGCGAAAGGCAAAGCTCCCGAGTTCTAGTCAAGAAATAGAAAGTTTCATATATATGACGAAACATCCAGACAGTATTTTCAACGAACAGGTCTAGCCAAAAAAAAAAATGCATTGTAAATTTCAGCGGTGTTATTCTAAACGTTTCATGTTGAAACACATTCCCTTCTTTAGATAAATTATTAACATAAACAACCTTACTTAGGAGTCTATGACATAACAAAGTTAATCATTATCTTTTTATGTAAAGCACACTGTCATTGAAAACTACACGATCTCCAATTCTATGTGCTGATTAACACTGGCACATAACCAGTTCAGATTATATACGTTACAGCCGGCCGCGGTGGTCTAGCGGTTCAGGCGCTCAGTCCGGAACCGCGCGACTGCTACGGTCGCAGATTCGAATCCTGCCTCGGGCATGGATGTGTGTGATGTCCTTAGGTTAGTTAGGTTTAAGTAGTTCTAAGTTCTAGGGGACTGATGACCACAGAAGTTAAGTCCCATAGTGCTCAGAGCCATTTGAACCATTTATATACGTTACTGGCTAATTCTCTGACATGTGCTAAGAAGTCAGTATATGTAAGATGTGTGAAAATACAGTTTTCACGTTAAGTAATAAGAAACACTACCACTCGACGTAAATCTGTCTGGAAAGATATTTTGTCATCTTTAATGCCAGTAGCGCTAATGATGGACATTTGTACTTGTTCTTTTCGCAGCAATGTGTAAATAAAGAAATTCTTGATTGTTCAGTTTATAACACCAAATCCAACAGCCTGATGCCACGTACCTTTCGTAATGCAGCACAAAACCTCGTTTTCCCCATTCAGTTTTAATAACCACCATCTCCCAATGTAGTCTCAGAGACCTACCTATATTTTAAACTCTAATGCAACACACTCGTCACATCACAAGTGGAAGCTCAAAATTATTCTCTTCCTGCAGAACTTAAATATTACGTACCTCCTAGTTCTTAGATACTAAAAATTAGTTCCTTCCCTCATCAGCACGGAAAAACTTATTTCTTCTAACTTTATTGCCAGTGCCGTCCTGACCATGATTCTTTACTTATAGCCACGAGCAGTCTCCAATATCAGCAGCTTAACTCATAACATAAATGACTGGAATAACTAGATGGAAAACTGCAGGTGCACAAATTTTGAATGCTATACAAAATTATTCTCGCTTCTGAGTAATACACATGCTCCAAAGACGTTTAAGCAGTATAAAAAAATGAAAGGATCCTGAGTAAGAATTGATGGAAAACCTTACAGGTTGGTAGATTTATCGCTTTCGAGCTCAAACAATTTCTACTTCTAAGGAACTTTGTGGCTAGGAAAAGAATTTAACAGTGTTAGGTGGGAATCGGTTATAAGTCCATGAATTCTGCTGCAAGCGCAGAATATAGTAACCGGGAAACTGACAAAGCAAGTGCCTTAAATAGAGCTCCAGCGACATTAGCTAATTTTTTGACCTGAAAGTAATCTTTTATTATCAAGTGAAGAACGATTCACATAAAGTCCGTCCATATCTTAATACATTCTGAAGATAAAATACGGTTTCTGTCGACATAATCCCCTGCTTTGTACTATACAAGTCAGTTGAATTCGTACTGGTATTCCCACATCGATGTTTCTCTCATTAAGCGTTTGGCTCTTACGACGTCTAACACTGTCAGTAGAGAACAATATATCTATGATGATCTGTTTACTTAACGGTTAGTTGGTTAAATCCAAATCCTGATACTCACAAACAAAAAAATTCAGTTTTGATTGTAAGTCACGTAATAAAATTTTCGCTACAAAAGTTCGACATAAAACCACCACTTCTCTCGCTGACTAAATCTAGCAGCACATAAACATACATCACAGTACCAACTATATTGGCATAATAACTTCAGGAAACTGGTACAGGGAAAATGTCATGTCAATACTACACATGTGGACTAGAAAAAAGTTTGAAAAAGATAATATAAAATGTGTAAACTAATGGTGGTCCTTACTACCAAGCTCTTTTTAAGTCCTACCACTTTTGTTAGAGGTTAAAAAGTTCCGCAATAGCTAAACTTCATGACATTATTTTAAGTCCAGTTGATGCTAGGTCTGTCCAGTATACCTAAATTATTACAAGTCCAAAAACTCGCTGATTCATGGAAATGTATGTTTCTGTGTTGCATCTGCTCGACTCGCAAGTATTCTCAAAACTTCGAAATACTTACATACTCAAAAAAACTTTGAAAATGTCAAACTTAGAAGAATTATTGCAAGTTCTAAATGCACATGATTTCTTACTTACAAATTTGCTACGTTTTCTGCCATCAATGCTCTGGTAATTTCACAAGTCCACAAACTTTTACTTGGAAGATTACAAACACTTCAGATCTCGACTTACTCACCGCTCACACATACATACGTCTGTACTGCTCCAGATCTCCTGAACGGCTGTTGTAGACCGAGATAGCCAAAGATTGTTGAAGCCTTTAGACCGTTGTTCCAAAAGATCTCATACAATGTTTTCCTTACAGTTTACCAAACATATCATACAGTTCATATATATACAGGGTGGCCCATTGATAGTGACCGGGCTAAATATCTCACGAAATAAGCGTCAAACGAAAAAACTACAAAGAACGAAACTTGTCTAGCTTGAAGGGGGAAACCAGATGGCGCAATGGTTTGCTCGCTAGATGGCGCTGTCATAGTTCAAACGGATATCCACTGCGTTTTTTTTTAAATAGGAACCCACATTTTTTATTACATATTCGTGTAGTACGTAAAGAAATATAAATGTTTTAGTTGGACCACTTTTTTCGCTTTGTTATAGATGGCGCTGTAATAGTCACAAACACATGCTCACAATTTTAGACGAACAGTTGGTAACAGGTATGTTTTCTGAATTAAAATACAGAACATAGGTACGTTTCAAAATTTTATTTCGTTTGTTCCAATGTGATACATGTACCTTTGTGAACTTATCATTTCTGAGAACGCATGCTGTTACAGTGTGATTACCTGTAAATACCACATTAATTCAATAAACGCTCAAAATGATGTCCGTCAACCTCAATGCATTAGGCAATACGTGTAACGACATTCCTCTCAACAGCGAGTAGTTCGCCTTCCGTAATGTTCGCTCATGCACTGACAATGCGCTGACGCATGTTGTCAGGCATTGTCGGTGGATCACGATAGCAAATATCCTTCAACTTTCCCCACCGAAAGAAATCCGGGGACGTCAGATCCGGTGAACGTGCGGGCCACGGTATGGTGCTTCGACGACCAATCCACCTGTCATGATATATGCTATTCAATACCGCTTCAACCGCACGCGAGTTATGTGCCGGACATCCATCATGTTGGAAGTACATCGCCATTCTGTCGTGCAATGAAACATCTTGTAGTAACATCGGTAGAGCATTACGTAGGAAATCAGCATACATTGCACCATTTAGATTGCCATCGATAAAATGGGGGCCAATTATCTTTCCTCCCATAATGCCGCTCCACACATTAACCCGCCAAGGTCGCTGATGTTCCACTTGTCGCAGCCCTCATGGATTTTCCGTTGCCCAATAGTGCATATTATGCCGGTTTGCGATACCGCTGTCGGTGAATGACGCTTCGTCGCTAAATAGAACGCGTGCAAAAAATCTGTCATCGTCCCGTAACTTCTCTTGTGCCCAGTGGCAGAACTGTACACGACGTTCAAAGTCGTCGCCATGCAATTCCTGGTGCATAGAAATATGGTACGGGTGCAATCGATGTTCATGTAGCATTCTCAACACCAACGTTTTTGAGATTCCCGATTCTCGCGTAGTTTGTCTGCTACTGATGTGCGGATTAGCTGCAACAGCAGCTAAAACTCCTACTTGGCCATCATCATTTGTTGCAGGTCGTGGTTGATTTTGTGTTAGCAAAAGAGCCAACACCGTGTTATGAGTGGAGGCCGAAATGCACGCGTTTTAGCTCACGCAGGCTGGCGTGAGGAGGGAAGAACTATACTGACGTGAGGTGTGGAACATGACAAGGAATGAGAATTCAGTAAGTGGACGTAATTAGTTTGACACTTAACTTTAATCCATTAATGATGAACGTCGCTCTTGACGGTACTTGATTGACAATATTATCTGTTTAGAATACATTCTTGAAGTCATTAGTAGTAACTGAATATGGCGCCTTGCTAGGTCGTAGCAAATGACGTAGCTAAACTGTCGTCTCTGCAAATGAGATCGTATGTAGACAGTGAACCATCGCTAGCAAAGTCGGCTGTACAACTGGGGCGAGTGCTAGGGAGTCTCTCTAGACTAGACCTGCCGTGTGGCGGCGCTTGGTCTGCAATCACTGATAGTGGCGACACGCGGGTCCGACGTATACTAACGGACCGCGGCCGATTTAAAGTTGACGTTTCACATGTGGCTGAAAACTTCCTGTTTCCTTAAATAACGTAACTATCCGGCGAACGGTCCGGACTCTTGGATGATGTCGTCCAGGATACCGAGCAGGATACATAGCACACGCCCGTTGGGCATTTTGATCATAATAGCCATACATTAACACGATATCGACCTTTTCCGCAAATGGTAAACGGTCCATTTTAACACGGGTAATGTATCACGAAGCAAATACCGTCCACTCTAGCGGAATGTTACGAGATACCACGTACTTACATGTTTGTGACTATTACAACGCCATCTACCACAAAGAGAAAAAAGTAGTCCAACTAAAGCATTCGTATTTCTTTACATACTACACGAATATGTAATAAAAAATTGGGGTTCGTATTTTAAAAAACGCAGTTGATATCCGTTTGACCTATGGCAGCGCCATCTAGCGGGCAAACTATAGCGCCATCTGGTTTCCCCTTTCAAGCTAGACGAGTTTCGTTGTTCGCAGTTTTTTCGTTCGATGCTTATTTCGTGAGATATTTGGCCCGGTCACTAGCAATTGACCACCCTGTGTATATGACGTACCAGACATGGCTTAACTTTTGTCACCTTTAAGATAATGTACTAAGTTTTTTGTCTTCTAGATTTCTCATAAACTACAGTATTGTCAATGTAATCGTTAGTTTTAGATGTTTAACTGTGTGAAAATTATAAATATATAGGATTTAATATATTTGCACATAAATACAGTAGCCTAATTTATTACGATCCGACTACTTTCCTCACTTTATTACTTGTTTTTTGTACAACTGACTGTTTTATATTCTGTCGCATAGTTTAAATTACCTTGTATGTGCAAGAATTCTGTTTATACTTTCTGATTGAGTTCTCCAGGCTCTATCCATTGGGACATAGTTCATTCATCTCGCCCAAGACATTGATATGATATGAGTATTAATTTTTAAATTTCATATTATTTGCAAGCCCTAGATAATTTATAAATCAGAAACTACTTGCCTGCTTGAAGGCATGTTTACAAGCAGACATCGGTCTTTCCCTTTCTGTAAATGTGTTTAGTTATGTTACAGCTTTCTTGGATTGGGTTTTACGAGATATTGGTCTATTTGGTAAGTGTAATAGTCTCTCGTATCCATTGCGGTGGCTAATGCCACGTTCCTCTCCAGTGACCAAGAGCACCTGGGTTTTGCCAGTCTACCACTTTACCTGCTCCCTGAAACAGCAAGGGCCTCCCACTGTCGAGGATACCTCGCATGACATTGGATATGAACCTGTTGATCCTATCAGTTCCATGGTCTCATGACTGTCGAGGGACTCCGATTAACGCAAACAGCAGTATTGTGGAACAATAAGATGCAGTCTTGATAAACCAAGATTCTGATGCCGTCGACATCCGGCAGGTAATGTTATATCTTACACGAGGCATATCTCAACCATCTCAGAAACAAATAACGTGGATATACGGTTTGTGAACAAGAGACACCATGCTTGTTCTTCAGTTACGTTCAATCTGTAGATGGCATTATTCCTATCCACGTTGTGCGTTTGCGCTGATATGCAAACCATCTGCATCTAAAATCATGTAGCGCACTTCAGTTAATTTGCCGTTTATTGCATGATGCCTTCAAGGTTAAAGTCCTATAGCTTTAATGACCATGGTGTAGATTTGTTTCTTCCGTACTAAATTACAAACTACATGGATGGGGATTACTGAAGCCACTGTTTCGTAGTATAGTAATTGTAGCAATTATTTTAATTTAATCTGAATTATTTATTTGAGGTATTAAGTCAGTTTTTTGAAATTTATAAGTTTATTAACATAAAAAAATAACGTACATTTTTTCAAGGAAGGTATAGTCTTCAGAATAACAAGTAAGTTTTTCAGTGTTTTGTTTTTAACGGTAGAAGTATATGTTTCAGACTATAGCTATATCTTCTGCTCTGTTAGCTCTCCCTCAGTCAGTTACATTTATGTTTGGTGTTGAAAAGTATCATTTGTGAAAGTTTCGTTTCGTAGAAGTTACGAATAAAACAGAATCAAAAGTAACCTATGATTCAGCTTCGTTATTTAAGGATTTTAGTATGTGCAAGTATTGAAGTGTTACGATCTTACATTTGAGGCTGACTGGTTTAAAAATACTAGACTGCACTTACTATAATTTTCAACTCAAGCTCAATTCAACAGCAGTTAAACGATTTTCATGAGAAAGTTAACTTCCGATCGCACCACACAGCGACCGGTCGTTTGTTTGAGGAATTTGACCGACTACATTATAACAACCTCTGTGACTTTCTGCTTGTAATCTGACGTGAAAACTTGATTACGACGAATATAAAGTATCAAGACATTTGTTTTCAATTCTGAGTGCTTGAAATTAATTATAATTAAAAACAAATCGTACTTGTTCGTCGAATTAGACAGAGCTTTCTTAATAACGTGTTCTAAATAAACCATTTATGACGATATTAAGCTACGTTACGTCTGCTGTTACTGTTTCAAGAGATTTTAATGAAGTTTTTTACTCGTCCAGACAGCTTTAAATAAGGATAAACTCAACAGGCCCTGTGTATCAAAGGCATCGTCACCCGACATCTTAATAAACTATATTTCAGCATTCACGCAAAAATACGAAAAGGAGGAGGATCTACATTACTCGTCATTCTGTATTATTATCTACGAAAGCACTAACCTGCTTCCCAAGAGCACGTAGTCCGATTGCCTCACCAGTTACGGCTGAGAGTTTTTACTGAGCCTTCCTCGGCATTTGTGGTCGCGCTGAGAGTTTTCACTGAGACTTCCTCGGCATTTATGGTCGCTGGTATAACATCTGGGAGGTGACTGATAAGTGTGTTGCGACTGAGCGGAACGACGCAGAAGGTTTGAGTTGTCTCTCAATAGTACGTTCATAATGCAAGAGAAACACATTGATTAAAACATGAAAAATGAAGTGGTCTGAAACTGACATAGTGTAGGAAGGAAGTAATATTTTAAGAAAGTAATATTTCTTAAGGCGGCTGTCATTTTAATAGCCACTGCAGGAACCGTCAAGTCAATACAGAAGAATAAAAGCCACACATATTTTTTTTCTGCTCCATAAATTTTTGTTTGCCCATTACAACATTTCGTATTTTCTCAAAGACTTTGGTGTCAATGTTACATTTTATCGTGCTTCGTACAATCGGAATTAATTATCCGATGGTTGTGTTACACTACGTGGGCTCATATTCATCTTACGAGAGAAACACACAGGGGCAGAGAAGTAACAGGGAGGGAGTTAGCACTTTGAATGGAAGCAGTGAGAACCTGTTTCTGGGTCACACAGCAGGAGCGACGAATGTTGCGGCAGTTTTTTTATTATTATTTACCTGTTGACAATTTTTAATCTGTTATTTTAGCTATAAGATACCACATACGTAGCATATGAAAATTTTCGTACAACCCATAACATATTAAGATACGTAGTGAAACAAGATCCCACTCTTTATCACAAAACGGCAAAAGCTCACCTGGGCGCCACTGCAATATGTCTAGGCATGGGCCTCCAAGGGCAACAAGAAATTTTTTACGTTTATATATTATAATTATCGACATATTTAAAACGCTGCCATATTATAGTCATTAAGAAGTATACGACTGTTCTTAAGTCAGATGTTTAGCACAATATGTCAATATTAATTCGTTTATAAAGTGATGTTGAAGATGTTTTTCAATGGGAAATTGATTCAGTAACTAATCAGGTTATTTTTGAGGAGGGGGGAAGGGGGAGGGACAGTGGGAAGTTAATTATGTAAAAATAAAGTATTTAGGATCTGAGAGAAACAAAGAGGATAAGATAAATTACTTGTTACAGAAACAAATTAGCATACTAACAATGGATTGTTCCTGTGACAATCAATCATTCAGCTGTAGGACACAGATAGCACGCAACGTGCTAGTATACTAAAGTAATCTTACCTTTTGTTACACAACAGATTCCCAAATGTAGAGTTTAGCAACACTTAACGTCACTGCTGTATTGAGTAATTTAATATGTCGTTGAAGCAGACATATTTTAAAGTGAAATTTTCTATTGTTTCTGTGCAGGTTCATAGCAATTACTACTTGGTTCCGTATGTACCAAAGCTCTTTGCCTTACAAAATGACATTACCGATATCAAAGATCTGTCTGAGAATAATAATACTTACTTGTAATTTTTCTCTCTTGACCTTCGAAACCTGCCGTGCTCGTGCGTAAACGTTACTGCAATGTCGATATCTTCTTGGGGTTCAATCCGTGAAGCTTCGTCGAAATTCCGCGACATTTTGATAAATGTCACTCCCATCACCTTGTCGCGAAATGTCGAGATTGCGTGGGTGTCCAGTATACATGATGTAACGGATATAAACGCTGTGGTACCTCGACAAGTACGCCCATGAAGGTGTTGGTTGTTTTCTCTCCATCTTACAGTATTCTCACAAAGACGTCTCAAACTTTACGAACTGATGTTTCCTTCACTGTCTTAACAACAGCACTAAGTTGACTACACGCTTCAGAGTAGACCAACAGTTTTACGTCCCTGCTGCCCAGGGAAATAAGCATTAATGGCTTCCTCTTGCCACACATACTTGGAGAGGCTAACCAAACTAAAAGCGTAAAATGCTATAATTATGAGTCTGCTGATGACGTGAATACTGACGTAATGTCGTTCATACCACCGCCCTCAACCAACAACAGGATTACCTGCACTTATAGCCGCTACATCCTGTATACACCCGAGTGGTGGCCGACACTCCCCAGGTGTGCCGTGTGGTGGGGGGCACGGACCACCACTGGACCCTCGGTGCTTTCAGTCTTGATCCCGAAATCGCGAAGCGTCAACTGCTGGTTGTGCACTCGGCGTAACGCTGCCGACACAGGGTCCCTTGCCAAACTTGGCGGATGGTCCTTGCCTATCGACGAGACCGTGATGGAGCTTAATCTCCCTAAATTCGTTGATAATGCTCTCCCGAAATTCACTAGCTCGGACAACATGTTTGCTTTTTCAAATTGTAACGAAAGCTCTCGTTGAGGCTGAGTTTAGCCAGTGCTTATTTGTCTTTATACTCCAGACGTACGCGTCTAATGTGTTCCACCCACCGTTACGAGATGTTGTGTGCTGTGCTGCGTTTCCCCGATCTGTTGGCAGCGACACTTTTGAGGAATGTCATATAAATCCGGCATTCGCAAGTGAATTATGTCCTCTACCGACCTAAACATACTTTTCGTTTTTCATATTGATCGAAAAACGGCCATTTTTTCCCCAGAGTTTCTCCCAGTTTTTCATTATAGAGTCCCAACCCAGGGAATAAAGGCACGTTTCTGTTCCTCTTTCCCTTCTTCTTATTTGTGGATTGCTGTATCATTCAATGCACGTCAGTCTGCCCTTCGCTGTACTATTTTCTTGGCAGCATACAGTCTAAGCTTTTGCAGAGCATCTCTGCGCCAGTGATGTCGGCTCGTTGCATAAAAGTACAGATCTGAGTGGGTCTTTTTTCCGTAAGCTGCATGCTCTAGGATACCCTCTGTATTTCCTCTTATCAGCATGTCCAAAACGGGAAGGCATCTCTTATCTTCTAGCTCCATTGTCAACTCTATGTTTCCGCGGACGCTGTTCAGGCGATCCAGTAACTCAGCCAAGGCCTCTCTGCCATGTTCCCACAGGACGGATGGACATCCACGTAGCTTATTGGCTCTTTATTTGGAACAGTTTGCGATGAAAGTTATATCTACCGTCGAGCAAAAGTGTATGAAATCACCAAGGGGAAATGGTTCATTTATTAGCCCGTTTACTACCACTGGGATATATGTGTCGCTTAATGGGTTGTCAGACAACCAGTGGACATTTGCTGTGGGTATTGCTATGTGTAGTTTAGGCCGAGGGAGAATATTAGAGATTCCACCTGCCCGCGCGTTTTGAGGCGTCCAGCCACTGGCTACGCAGCCACTCCCGGCGGAGCTTCGAGTCCTCCCTCGGGCATGCGTGTGTGTGTTGTTCTTATTATAAGTTAGTTTAAGTAGTGTGTAAGTATAGGGACCGATGACCTATGCAGTTTGGTCACTTAGGAATTCACACACATTTGAACATTTTGATTGTCCCTGAAGGTTGTCCTGTCTTAATTATTAGCTAGGAATGGGACTACGTGGCAGGTGTTATCTTTTTACTTTTTGTGACGCGATTGCTTTCCACCACTGAGTGTTTTAAGAGTGTCTATCATGGAGCTCTTATAACCATTTTAAATATCTATTTATTTTATTATTTCAGTTTCTTGTTTACATTTCTAGGTAATATTTCATATCAGATTGCCAATGTATTAAAACTAAAAGACACAAACATATACTTTACCACAGACAACAAGATTGGACGGAAGTTAACTAACAACAGCAACGAACAAAACCCACTTCATCACACAAATGTGTACAAAATTAAATGTTGGACTGTGGCTACTTCTTCATAGGCCAGACAGGTAGATCATTTGAGATTAGATTCAAAGAACATACACCAAAGGACAAAAAATAACTCACATGAGCAATAGCCAGTCATTTGTATGAAACAAAGCACTTCAACGCAAGCATCAGCATCCTTCACATCCAACCTAAAGGCAAAAAACTAGACATCCTTGAAAGGTTTCAAATATACAAGCGCCAAACAAAATAACCTGAATCCATCTAAAATGAAAAAACGGCAATATTTACAACAGCATCACCTCTGTTTTCAGCAACTGCCTACGTTAATAAATTTGCAGTGAGCACACACACACACACACAATCACCCTTAATATTTACCATAATTGTTTAGTAATGTTACCGTGTCATCCCCCAAATGTACAAGGGGTTGGACCTTATTTACAAGTATACCATCATACTAACAGCTTGTACCCCCGGTCAGATTGAAACTATATGTACATCAACTAATAGCACAAACAATATATCACCACAACCTTCCCCCTGCTTCTCAGTTACAACGCTCCTGATAACCTTTCACAACAGTTTAAAAGATTCCGCTTCGACAGTGTGATAACTCACTCTCCGACTATACCATAATGTCTGCAGCCTTCATTTGCAGAGGGAGTGAACTACAATCGGAAGGCAGCCTTATTTCCCACTGTCATTCAAGCCACAAGTGGGTTCTTTAGTACCATGGCTTAATTTGGTGTGGAATTCCGCCAACCATTTAGCATGTTAAAACCTCCTTCACTTCCTTGATGTTTGGTCATAGTCTCAATTCATCCATGGCCAACCTGTGGTCAGTTAAGGACCTGCTCCCTGACAAAGTGCCATCTGGTCTGATTCAGGAGAACTGGTGACAAGAGTGGTAAAATGTTAGAATTACACCCCAGAGGCAGACATGCTGTTACAGTCTCCGCCAAACGAGTTTAAGATGCGTGACGGTGATGGAGGTTTCGTCTAAAATCTTGTTCCCTGAGATCAAAGTAAGACCCCAGTGTCTGATAAAGTGGCACCTCGCTTTGTGAAACCTTGTGAGGTAAACCAAGTTTCTTTACCCAGTCACGCTATTGGTATTTAACTTTGGTCCTGGGAAGTTTGCCAGAGCACATGTCAACAAGGTAAAGGGAGGGAGCTAAATTTTCTGTTCTTTGTTTGACATTAATTCACTGAAGTGCTGTGTTAGGTTTTTGGTGGGGAAGGATGAGCTGTAGCGCTCTATTCGATGTATCGCTAGCGGGCTGGGTCGCGATCCTTACATTCGTAATTGGCTGGTTGGTGATATGAGGAAAGTCAGAGAGATGGTGCAAGTGTACGTTGGCAGCGAGTGAGGCCATGGGATACAGAGGGTGCGCCACACTGTGCCAACAGCAGAGGCAGTCAGGAACTTGGAGTGGGTGCGGCGAGTGGCATGTGTGGAGCTGAGGAGGGGGCCGATGCCTTGGTCAGTGGGGTTACTACCGTCGTGCTCGCGTGTGTGATGTTTGAACGCAGATATCACTGCTGGGAGGAGCGACAACCTTCAGGTGCTAATTCCCATCCAGGACTTCTCGGCACGCACGACCGCTACGGTCGCAGGTTCGAATCCTGCCTCGGGCATGGATGTGTGTGATGTCTTTAGGTTACTTAGGTTTAAGTAGTTCTAAGTTCTAGGGGACTGATGACCTCAGATGTTAAGTCCCATAGTGCTCAGAGCCATTTGAACCATTTGAACTTCTCGGCAACCCGTGTGTCCAGTTCCATTTTCTGAATCTGGTGAGTCGTTTCGTCTGGTAAGTCCATGTTTACATCCAAAGGATAGCCTACGGACAAGAATTCTACAATATGTTGAAGAGTAGTAACCCGCCACTTAAGACACCCAATACAACGAAGTAGTATAATATGTGATAGTCACAACGTTACATAGTTGTGTCCACGAGACAGATCGCAATGCTATTGTGAGCGTAATATTCTGCCTTGGGTCTGGTGCCCGGTACAGATGTTCCGAGGTCCTTGATGTTCCCAGGTTCTTGTAATTTGAATTCAAAGCCATTGCTAATGCATAGCTAATGAGTACAAACAGTGTTTCTGCGGAGCTACGTGAGAACGTCACTCTCACTTCCCTTTCGTGGAATGGGTTTGTTGTCCATTTGTAATTGTTCATCCTAGTGTGTGTAACAATTTGTCCATTTAGAATTTTAATCTGTTGCAGATTGGTCCATCAGGGGGCCAGTGTCATCTCCCTGGTTAACAGGCGAGACCTTAGGGTGGGTTCCCGCTGCCCTGGTCGACCACGGGTCTGGCGCCGCTCTCTTAGCGACCGACCGGTAGATGTGCCGGTCTCTTGACAATTCGAGGTCGGAGCTGTAAAACAGTAATAACTTTAATGTGTGTATCTTACTTTGTTAAACACCTCTGGCTTTATTGTGATGGCTGTTAACGATTAAGTTGCGAGCTTATTTCGCACCGACCTGTTGGTATTTAATCAATCATTTCATTAACGCCGTGGTGCATTATGATATTAAACACTTTGTAGCCGGAATTTCTATAAGGTAACACTTTCGCTGCTGGGGGCGTATATGTATGGCCGCCATGTAGAAAGACCGGACGTCTACAGGCGTGGATGTACGCTCAGCGGGTGGGAGGTCCAGCTGGCTACTGGTATTCGTGTATGCCCTGCAGGCGGAAATTCCAGATGGCTAATGGCATTCATATACGCCCGAGCTCGGGAGTAGGTAAACGTACACAATAGAACGGCTACTCGCTGTTGTCCGCATTCCTGACAACAGTATCATTATCTGGTATTCTCTGTTGTCTATAAAAGCGCTTTAGTTTTCACCTCCCCTGGACCCTTTCTGCTTACAAGTCTACCAATCGGCAAGTCCTCTTTTCGCTTCTGGTGGGACTACAGTATTCGCATGTGTAGCCTTTGCCATGTCGGGACACTATTTATCGGACAAGAAAATCTTATGAATAGCTGCAACGAACATTGTAGAGATACTTCGGAGCTTTCTTCCGAGAAAGAGTTGGGTGCGTCTGAAGGTATTGCTGAATCCTCGACATCATGGATAGAAGGATCTTCCTCTAAAGACGGAAAAGATGATGACTTCACTGAAAATGTGACTGGACCGAGAATCATCCAGTGACGAAACGACACCGTTAGAAAACACATTTAGCAGGTTAAAAGCAAGAGTCAGCAAGTCATTTAGGTTGTTTTTTTACTTCGTGTCATCTGTACATAGATTAATAATTATTGTAAATTTATTACTGAAAAAATGACGACAGTACCCAGGAGATTAGCGCGCTGGAAACATAAAGAACTAGCAAAATTTTATTGCTTGTTAGCATGTTCTCTGCTTATGCCTAGAAGTAGAAAGTTAGAAGTGAATGAATATTGGTCGACAGATTCTTTGCTTCAAAGATCAATATTTTCTAACATAATAGCAAGGGACCAGTACAAGTTGATCCTACGTTTATTGCACTTCAATGACAATTCCACTGCATCTCAAGATATTGTTGTAAAAATACGTGTCGTCGTAGATTACACAAAAAAGAAATAGTGATCGACGAAAGTCTGCTACTTTTCAAAGGAAGGCTCCAGTTTAAGCAGCACATACCAAATAAACGAAGCCGTTTTCGCGCTAAAATTTTCGTCCTCCGTGACGTACAAACTAATTATATTTTGGATTATATTGTGTATACTGGTGCCGCCACGAAAATAGAATCTGGAAATGCTGATGGGGGAAAATAAGGCGATGTTTTTGTGAATTTGTTATTGCCATACCTTAACAAAGGTCGTACCGTTTATTTAGACAATTGATATTCGAGCCGCGAATTATTCTTGTGGCTCTGTAATAAATGTACAAACGCCGTCGGAACAGTACGGAAAAACAGGAAACATCTATCAACGTTGCCAAGTAAGCAGAAAAGTGGGGAAGTACAGTTCAAGTCCTGTGAAACATTAATGGCACTAAAATGGATGGATAAGAAAAAAGCCTGGATGCTTTCCACAGTAAATGGATCAGAGTGTGTGGAGACAGACAAAAAAGAACATCCGACATGCCAAAACAAACTGAAACCTACCTGTGTTGTCAGCCGTAATAAGTCAATGGGTGCAGTTGATAAGACAGACATGCTGTTATCATCTGTATGGTACATCCGAAAGACAATGAAGTGTTACAAGAAAGTATTCTTTCACTTGACTGACTTGTGTGTGCTTAATGCAAAACCTCTTTTGGAAACACTGAAGCAACAGAAGATACCACTAGCGAAATACCACTTGGAAATAATCCGTCAGTTGTTTGAAAAATTTCATAGTCAACTGTGTGAAAGTGCGATCCCACGCATAGCCAAAGAAGAAATCCCTTTCCGACTGCAGAATAAAGGCGGACATTATCCAGGGTTCTCCGTAGCAACGGAGAAAAAGGAGATTCCTCAGAGACGCTGTGTAGTGTGTACTGCTCATTCACAACGAAAAATGACATGCATAAGTTGCAGAAAGTTTGATGTCGCACCCTGCATGGCGCTGTGTTTCGAAAAATATCACTCACTAAAGAAATATTAGGATGTTTTGGTAACTGTGTACGTTTCAAGTAAAGGAAGGTAAAAAATAAACATAAGAAAGTAAATAAAAGTAAAAAAAATGGTTTTTAACCCAGCCAGCGTAGCCCAAAGCCTGCGTCAAAACAGAGGGTGGGAAATCACTAAAGTAAAGCGAACTGAACGTGACGAGCTGGAAAAGAAAACAGCGAGCAAGAAGAAGGTAGACGTTTACTATCCGATTTCGTACTGTGGAGAATCGACTTTAGGCTTTAATTACAAACGAAGCCATGAACCTATCGTAAAATCAGCTGTCCAGATATATTCTTCGTTCAACTCCGAGTCCGGAGACATGACACAAATTTGGTTTTAAATTTCGGTTGTTATTTTTTAAGATAGTAGCAAGAAGCGTCCGAGATTTGGGCGTTTCTGCTACGCACTACTCACTATGTACCTTGAAACACATACGTTCGGTGTTGATGAAATTTTAATATGTTGTAGACCCATACATCGACGGTCTAAGTCACAAGTTACAGGAATTACTACTCAAAGAGTGCCCATCATTTTCTAAACCAACTGTTTTTTAGCCCGTAACAAACATATAAATGGAAGCGTTGGTTAGTTCCGAAGCTCTCTTTCGCGGTTGTCAGAAACTGTACCCACTTTGACCACAGAGGGTACACTGCTTTCAGGAAGAACACTGCTGAGCAGTGGCTGTGAGCGCGCCGGAAGGTGCGGGAAGCCCGCAGCGGCCGCAGGCGGGCCTGGCTGGGTCGGCCGCCGCTCTGCACTGCGCTCCCTGCTCGGCCCCTGCAGCCGCGGAGAGGTTAAAGGCGTAGCAGGCGCAGAGGCGCGTGTTCCTCAAAATCACATTTCTTAATTGGAAGGTAATTAACAGAGTTTGATAAATGCCAGTCGCACATTTTTGTAAAATTTCAAACATTGATGAAACTGTTTTGAGAACCTAAATTGTTGTTGACAGGTAGTTCAGTCAGCGCTAGGCGCGTATTTTCTTAAATGTCAAATTTGTTGAAATTCCGGCTAACACATGCTTTACCGTGTGTTCTGAAATACTTTTCTTAATTACAGATTGTTTGGTGTGTAATTACATTTCATTTATGTATTTTATGCAGTAAAATGTTTTCTTAATTGTGTCCATGCACTCACTGGTCGAGTTTATTCAGATAAATCGTCATCATGCCAACTGTGAATGACATTGCTGTTGCTGAGATAGCTCTCCCACTTCACAGCCTTGTGTGCCAGTCCGCCGCCACGACAGTCATTTCATTTAACAGTTGTGGGGCATTGCGGCTTCACTACTCCACTATTTGTATTCATTTATTTTTTTCTCGTAGGTTGAATTCGAAATAATATTCGGAAGATTGCAGCCTCTAGCGTAGATATCCATATACTCGCGAAACAACTGTGACGCAGGTGGGTAATAATATTTTGAAATACAGGGATTCTGTGTCTACGACAACAATAATTTGTGTGAAAAAAATCTCACAGCGCTTGTTCCGTTTATTCGATGCAATACGTACTTTACAATATGACGTTGTCCTGACAGTCCATTTTTAATCGCTTGATGTCTGAACTTCATTTTACTTGGTCTGCGTTAATGAAACGTAATTTATACGTACTGAAATATACTGTAGTGAAAACTATTACATTCATGCATATTAATTCTGTTCACTCTCAACCCATAATCTTAATGATTTTTTTCTACTTTGCTCATTAAATGCTGGCACAGTATTTGATACACATGTGTATGAACTGTTAGTGGAGGCTGTTGAGTAAACACTGAGTGGAATGTTACATTCACATTTCACAAAGTGCATTTATGTTGCTTGTTGCTAAGCTACCATCTATCTCTTCTTTTGGGGTACCATTCGTGTTATGAGTAGATAAATAGCCAACTATCAGGGCTGACATATTAATATGTTGGGTTGATTTCATGAAAATAGGTTTCTGCATAATACTGACGTTATTAGTCTGTACTTGGATATTTTTATGTTTTCTCCTTGTGTTTAATTTGGAGGGGCAAATGTTCGTGTGCTTTCCAGCAAAAGGAACTTGTAATTCCATTGAGTGGTCACGTGTCAGTTGCTAGTCCATTAATTTATGTAGACATTCTTCGTCAGGTCAGTTGCTTTAAGACGCTTCTGATTGTTTAGTAGGAGAGTGATATTTTGGAATAGTGAATGGCTCAAGGGATTTGTCAGGGTCAGCAAAGTTAGTAATACCGGTAGGTGATGTTCCTGTTAAGGATATTCCGATAGGTAGAACTTCGTAAGTGATATTACTGAATAGGATAATATTTTCTGATCTTGTGGAATCAATACTATATTAGTTTTACATTAATAAAACATTTATGATACATATTTTTGGAACAGCCCACTTGATGTGAGATCTATATTGAAATTCTAACAAGGGACTGGTCAGACTTGTCATGCCGAAACATGTACTGCTCTTTTTTAGCACTGTTATTTAACTGTGCAAAAGGTCCGTATGCAGAATTGTACCTGCTGACATGAACTGGAAGTCACCTAAAAAAAATCAGGAACATGGCTGTGTTTGCTGCTTGGCGCTTGCAGTGACAGCTGGCCACCCCTGGAAATGGCGAGTCGCGAGCGTTGTGCGCATGGTCGGGAAGTGCGGCCGTCTTATCGCGGCGTTCATTAAAGTGGAGTATCGCTGCACGGTTTTGGTGGAAAGGGGAAACGAATATTCGTTTCTGTGGCATGCACGTCCTTTTAATTTCCGGTACGTATTTCGAAACATACCGTCCTGAAACTGGTTAGAGATGTGAAAGATATTCTGTACATGTTCATCTATACTCCGCAAGCCACATTCAATCTCCCCTCACAGGTGATGGCGAACCCTGTAAATGTTTTGCTGCTTGCCATGGAGATATACCACAGACGCCAAATGAAGCAATCAACAGAAAACACGCGTGAAGACTGTGTGTTGTGCGACATGGTTGTTAAACTTCTAGACGAGCATGTAAATGGCGTAGACATGTGGCTATAAACAACTGAAACACTCGATATTGCAGACTGTGAATCTACAGACGGCGAAGACACCGACGAAAGTTGCACTCATGAAAACTCTTCGAGTGATAGTGCCACGTACCATCATCAATTATCTCCGAAAGTAACACCAGCAACAACAATTACCTTATCAGACAAAGAAAAAGCGGTGACGTATTGGTTGAACGAAAGTGGTAAGAAACGCCCACGTGTCAGTACTGTTCAAAATAAGTATCGCTTTGTCCGTTCTGAACGTGAATTGTATAGATGGGAAAAGGAAGTCGCTGGACGACGTAAGAGTCGACTGGAAATTGCGACGGAGATAAATGCGCGACTTTTTGAGCTATTTACCGATGCCAGACAACAGTCATTTAGTGTCAGCGATACAACTTTGCGAGATTGCCAACGCGATAGGCGCTAAAGAATTTACAGCTTCTCGAAGCTGATTAGTCGCTTCAAAAGATCACATAAAATTGTGGCAAGAAAAATAACAAAATTTGTATCGAGCTTTTCTTACGAATGCAGAAAATGAGATCGCTAGTTTTAGTGAATCGAACGTGTACAATGCAGGTCAGTCAGGTTTTCAAAAAGAATTGCGTGCGGAAAGAACACTATCATTGAAAGGGGAAAAACATATTGAGGTGATTGCGCAGTCCACGACTGCACTCACCCATTCATATACTACAATGCCCATAATTAGTCTGGATGGTTCATTGCTGCATAAACTATATGTGTGTCTTCGAGAACAAACTGGACGTTTTGGACCACGTGTCAAAAGAACAATGTTCTACGCAAACAATCTTGTGGTAGAGGCATCGAAGTCTGGAAAAATGGGAAATGAAAATGTTATATTTTTCATGCGTCATGCTTTTCTTTCGTTCTGCGGGAACAAATCTCTTCTTCTAGATTCGTGGTCAGGTCATAAAAGGTCTGATTAATTAAAAGCTGTATTTCGAGCCCACCCTGACAAAGAAGTAGAGATACTTCAGATTCCACCTGGCACGACGAACGTAATCCAACCTTTAGACAGAGAATTTTTCCGTCTATGGAAGGCATTTTGCAGAAAACTAACAGAAAATTATTGTGTGCAGATCATTGCAATTTCCTGTCTATCACCGTGACAATATTCTCAAGCTGCAGTCAGTAGTACATTATCAATTTTCCTCCCCACGGTTTCAGAATTTGATTAAATATGTGTGGCACTCGTCGAAATATACTGATACTAGGCCTGATTCATTCCCAACACCAGCCCAGTTTTGTCTACGGACATCTAACAACGTCTGTGATTCGCAGGGCTGCCATATGTAGTCTTTGCTTGTATGTTCTTGGTGCACAAAAAACCTATGTTTTGAACATTGTATCAATATTTCGCATTTTTTCGGTAACTACAAGAAATAAAATTTGGACGTGTTCTAAACCGTATATTTATTTGTGTCTATTTCATAGCTATTTGGAAAGAATGTCGTAGTTAAAATATCAGCCATATTTGTCAACGAATGTTTCATTATCATACGATCGCTTTCACTGGGGGTATCAGTTCTCTCACTGCTGTGGCGAGAGAGCGGCGCGTAGCTAACGCCACCTTGTCCCTAGATGGCGTTGGTATAACGTAGCGAGAGAGGTCAGGGTTGTACAAGAAGCAGTTATACGCGCGGAAACCATGCGACAATAATGTCTTACATCATAAAATTGTTTACAGACTTCCAGGTCATGTCAGCAGCTAAAATTCTGCATACAGACTTCTTGCAATATTAACTCACAGTGGTAAAAAAAGCAACACAGGTTTCGACATGACAAGTCTGACCATTCCCTTGTAAGTCAAAAACTTTTTTCTGCTAATTTTATCAAATATTGCTGTAGATTAAATGTACCTAATTGTATGGAATCGTACCCTAAAAGTTTCGAAACTTGTTGACTTGAGCTGTCTCTGTGCCATTGAGCATTCACACTTATCTGCAGTTTATCTGTTGACAGTTGGTGATTTCAGTATCTGTAACGAAAGTTATTACTGGGTTTCTGTGGTCTGTTGCAACAGGCAGTTTAATGGAGTACTCAGAGTGACTTTGATTGTCAATTTCATCGTTGTACTTTGCAGTGGTGAAAATTTGCAGCTTCTTCAACCATTACCCACCACCTTCACGCTGACGTTAACTGTGATTTGACTAGAGCGGAATTTACAGTCATTTTCGCATTCCATAAGAAAACGAACTGCATTAACATACATGAGTTTGATGACTCTAGTAGATTTATTAGACCAGGGAAGTGTATATTCGACTTTGTAAATGTTCTCGCTTGAGCAAGTTAATGCCAGAAATTTGAAGTGTCTCAAACTACAAGTTTTGATTGTCTGCTGCTCGAATTCAGTACCAATGCCAAGCTGATTTATTACTTTACCCTTTACTGTGCACCCGTGGTGAAATTGATATTTTTTGATGTGGGAAGGAGGTTTGGATTCAGCTCAATGTGTATATGTTACTTCAGTCGCTAAGTTATCCCTCTGCAGAAGTGTCTTTGAGAGAATTCAGGTGTCGCAGGGGATGAAATTCTAATGTTACAACATAACGCATAGGACGACAAACAAATGATAGAACTTAACAGATTAATAGCAGTTGAAGAGCAAAATCTTAGACAATTGTAACTGTCAAAACTAGTTGAAAATAAGTGAAATTCCAGGCGGATAGCTTTTGTTGAAGTTAACAATCTGAGTTACATGATAGACTAAAAGCTGCTCCAATTCAGCCTGTTAAGTCAGGTTAACGAGCAAGTAGCTATTCATGCAGCAGTTTTGGAAAATCTTGAACATGCAGTAGAAGAATTCAGGTCAACACAGAAAATTTTGTTTCAAGAAACAGAGTGTTGAACTTGCTACTGCTGTCGCCCAAATGGCTGCTAGTGGTAAGCAGAGCTGTGATAGACAATTGAAGGTCAGTGCTTATGTATAGAGCTAACAGTGTATCAGGAGGAGCTGGTGAGTGCACCTGCTGACCATACGGTACGTGTCAAACCTGCATTGAGAGATGAATCTGAGCTAGGATTATTAACAGTAAATGTAAAACATGAGTTAGGCGTTAACGTGGTAGAGGAGGAACAGGTTGAACTATAGAACTCGTCATGGGCCTTGATGAAACTGAATTATTACTAACTAGGGAGGTAGCAAACCAAAGTTGAGTGAGGAGAAGCAACTTCAAACCTACAATGTTTTTGTGAATGCTGTCCCATCAAGGAGTAAATCTTGAAAACACGAATTTTTTCATGAATACTACCATACATCTACACCACTGGCCATTAAAATTGCTACACCAAGAAGAAATGCAGATGATAAACGGGTATTCATTGGACAAATATATTATACTAGAACTGATATGTGATTGCGTTTCCACGCAATTTGGGTGCATAGATCCTGAGAAATCAGTACCCAGAACAACCATCTTTGGCCGTAATAACGGCCTTGATACACCTGGGCATTGATTCAAACAAGAGCTTGGATGGCGTGTACAGGTACAGCTGCAGATGCAGCTTCAACACGACACCAAAGTTCATCAAGAGTAGTGAGTGGCGTATTGTGACGAGCCAGTTGCTCGGCTACCATTGACCAGACATTTTCAATTGGTGAGAGATCTGGAGAATGTGCTGGCCAGGGCAGCAGTCGAACATTTTCTGTATCCAGAAAGGGCCGTACAGGACCTGCAACATGCGGTCGTGCATTTTCCTGCTGAAATGTAGGGTTTCGCAGGGATCGAATGAAGGGTAGAGCCACGGGTCGTAACACATCTGAAATGCAACTTCCACTGTTCAAAGTGCCGTCGATGTGAACAAGAGGTGACCGAGACGTGTAACCAATGGCACCCCATACCGTGATATGCGAGTATGGCATTGACGAATACACTCTTCCAATGTGCGTTCACCGCGATGTCGCCAACACGGATGCGACCATCATGATGCTGTAAACAGAACCTGGATTCATGCGAAAAAAATTACGTTTTGCTATTCGTGCTCCCAGGTTCGTCGTTGAGTTCACCATCGCAGGCGCTCCTGTCTGTGATGCAGCGTCAAGGGTAACAGCAGCCATGGTCTCCGAGCTGATAGTCCATGCTGCTGCAAACGTCGTCGAACTGTTCGTGCAGATGGTTGTTGTCTTGCAAACGTCACCATCTGTTGACTCAGGTATCGAGACGTGGCTGCACGATCCGTTACAGCCATGCGGATAAGATGCCTGTCATCTCGACTGCTAGTGATACGAGGCCGTTGGGATCCAGCACGGCGTTCCGTATTACCCTCCGGAATCCACCGATTCCATATTCTGCTAACAGTCATTGGATCTCGACCAACGCGAGCAGCAATGTCGCGATACGATAAACCGCAATCGGGATAGGCTACAATCCGACCTTTATCAAAGTCGGAAACGTGATGGTACGCATTTCTCCTCTTTACACGAGGCATCACAACACTATTTCACCAGGAAACGCCGGTCAACTACTGTTTGTGTAAGAGAAATCGGTTGGAAACTTTCCTCACGTCAGCACGTTGTAGGTGGCGCCACCGGCGCCAACCTTCTGTGAATGCTCTGAAAAGCTAATCATTTGCATATCACAGCATCTTCTTCTTGTCGGTTAAATTTCGTCTCTGTAGCACGTCATCTTCGTAGTGTAGCAATTTTAATGGCTAGTAGTGTATTTTTGCTACTAGATGACTGTCTCTAATGACCGCAATGTTAACGGGAATTTAAACACTAGTCTTAGAACGTATAGAATTTATGCAGGGTCAAGTGCAGAGCTGATTGTCTGGAGGTAGTGTATTTTCTGATGAGGTATCTAGCATAACATATCTAGTGTCTGCGTTTCTTTTTGTAACTAGGTTGTTTCCATGTGCTCTCTTTTGAGTATATTTTCACGTTTGAAAGGCCTTTTTTTGCATGAGTGAGGCATTAGTCACGTTTCTAGCTAGTTTCTTCTGTACGAGTGACAATATATCCAATGATCTTGCCACATCAGATCTCACACGATCAAGAAAGTTCAGCAGTGTCAGGCCTTGGAAGGAGATTTGTATGCCGGAAGTGTCAAAGATGGCGGACTCTGTGAAACCATAATGGCAGACATTTCACAGTTCATGTAGAAATTAATAGTAGGCTGAGGAATCATGATACCTCAAAAAGAAATATGTACGTTACCATTAATTGAGCGACAATTCTGATGGTGTAATAAGATTTTTAATATCTTTATTAGTTTTTTTTGTTTTTTGTTTTTTTTTGTTTTTTAGCATAATGACGAGATGAGATAGTTTGAGGTGCTCTTACAGCATGTAAAATATATAATTTCTTAAAAATTTAAATGAAAATTATTAATGTTCCACAATAATACTCATTAGTTCGTTATGAACTGGCTGTCGGGTTTTAAGGTCATCGTCATGTAATTTAATGCTAAATCGATACTCCACACACCCTCAGCAAGCATTCATCGCTGTAAATAGAATGCTGTACAGATATGTGACATTTTATAACTGTATCGATACAAAACACAAGCATGATGTAATACCTAAGGACTCTGGTAAAATAAATCTGATATTACAGCATATTCGAACATAAAACTATTTGAGTATACAAACAGAAACGTTCTACAAGTTAGTAATTTCATGGGCTACTATGTAATACGGGCAACTGGTGAATGTAATGAACAGACCAAATAAAGAGAGGGGAAGAAAGAAGTCTATGGGATGTGGGCGTGGAACGCTTATAACAAGCTTATTAGCCAATGATGAGGGGTATAATAACTGGATGCTACTTTAATAAGGGTGAGTAATGTGTCTAATTATTAAGGACCAACTCGGGGTTCTTTGACCGTGGTTTATCATTGGGCGGAATTCAAAGTAATATTAGTTTTCTCCCCTTAGTTAGTTTATGGAGATCGCCACACTTTACATCATATGAATGACATTTACTCAGAGCATGTTGAGCAAAGGTGGAATCTTTCTTTCTCTGTCTGCAGCTACCTTCATGCTCAGTTAGTTTAGAACTTATAACTCTACTTGATTGACCTACATATAACTTGCCACACAGATTATAGGAAATTCTATAAATTCCACTCTGTTCTATATGTTGATGGTCTTCTCCCAAGTCCATTCTGAACTTCATTTTACTGTGGTGTGAAATCAACTGTTGAAAAAATTTACTCAGTTGTATGGGCGTACCTGTCCACTATCTGGGAGAAGACTCTAGCAACTTTTTAGGCCTCGCCATTGACATCAGGAACCAACAGCATGGATTTAAGATGGACTGGAAAGTAACCTCAGCATCCATAGTAGTACCAGATAGTTCCCAGCTTCCCTGAAGACATAAACATGCAACCTTCCACTCCAAGGTGGACCACATGCTATCTGCAATTAAAACCAATACAGACTTTGAAAATGAATAGAAAATAATTAAACAAACAGCATAAAGTAATGGTTATAGGCCTACACCTCATTGACAATACACTCAGCAAGAAGAAGAGACAGAGGGTAACAGCTCTCCTTTATCCACTTCAGATAGTACAAAACCACACTGATAACAAATGGGACCTCTATGCTATATATGAACTTCATAGGCTCTTGCCAGAATCCAAAATCCAGGAAATATATTGCAGCTCCTTACACTAGGAATACTGTTGCCCACCTTGTGTTCAACAGCAAAAATCAGATTCCACCACCTTTAGAACAGGATGGGATTTGTAGAATTTTCTGCAGTCTATGATGCAAATTATGTGTAGGTCAATCAGATAGGGCTACAACCACTAGACTGGGCATGAAGAGAGTTGGAGACTGAGAGAGACCTTCCACCTTCACTGAACATGCTTTGAATGAATTTCATTCATATGATGGGAAATGTGTTCTTCATAAAGGAACTACATGTAGGAAACTAACATTACTTGACATTTTGTCCATTATTGAACCCAGTCACAGAATTATGAGTTGGTCCTTAGTGACCAAACACAGTTCAATTACTCATCATTATTAAAGTTGCAGCCAGTTATTATTGCTCTCACCATTGGCTAATAAGCTTTCCATAGACTTTTTTTCTGCCTGTCCCTTTATTTAGTCTGTTCATCACATTCACCAGTTTGTAAATAAGACACAGCACTCTGTGACATTACTCTTTTGTAGAACATTTCTTTTTATACACTCAAATAGTTTTAGTGTTTGAATATACTTTGATATAAGATTTATTTATTCAGAGTTTCTTTAGGCGTTACATCATGATTGTTCCGTGTTGATATAGTCATAAAATGTCACATATCTTTGTACAGCAATCTTTATACACATATAAATTCTCGCTGAAGTTGTGTGGAGTAACTGTTTAGCATTAGGTTATCTGAGGATGGCCTCAGAAGCTGAAAGGCTGTTCATAAAAACAGACTAATAAATATTCTTGTGGGACATTAATACTTTGTATTAAAGTTATTAATATGTCTATGTTCCTCAAAGAACTGACAGAATATTCCATAAATATTAATGTTTCTTTTATATTTGGTTTATTCCTTAATGAGGTAATTGGCTACATCCATTGTGCAGCTTATTCTTTAAGTATCAGACCTGATTTGATGAATGTCGTGTTTCATCATATGTGTTTCATGAATATTTTGATATAGTGTATTGGACTTATGTGAATAATGTATGATATAATGAGAAGATACAGGCAAGAACTTGTTTGTTGTGGATCTCAAACTGTGACACGTGATTATGAGTGGATATTTTCTATGAAGTAAGGTTCAGTATATGCTGTGAATGTTATGTAGGATCATTTATGCCAGTTATGCTTAACCTTTACTTGATGTTATTTTTGATGTATCCCTGAATACGTGACCTTCTTTGATAGAAATCAGGCTTGATGGAAGATAAGTGTAGGCACCATCTGATATGTTATGCGTATTCGTGTTTTTCAAAAGTTTTAGTTACAACTGTATGATTCCACAGTTGTCTGGATGAAGAGATGGTTCTGTCACAGTATGTTGAAAAGTGAGATTTTATTTGCAGTGATGGTCTCTCGATCTGTGTGAGATGGGTACACAACGTGAAAGATGCCTCGTTTGGTCGATATTTGAGCCATAGTGAGTATCCTGTGAGGAGGGAAGGAATCTGTTGTGTCACAACTTACCATCTTAACGCTGACTGTGTATGTGATGAGTGCAGCAGGCTCAATGTCACTCCTGCCAGGGCCGTGCATATTTCGTCTCTCACTTTCTATGCTGTTTCCGACTCTTGCTCTACACTGTGTCTGTGTGAGTGTAGATCTGTTGCAATCACTGGACTTTCTGTGAGAGTTGTTTAAAAAGGTTGGCCATCTAAGAGAAAATTAGTATGTCCACGTGATACAAAAGTGAAATGGTCCTTTCGGGTAGCGTGAGAAATAGTGTATTGTGTGGAGGGAAATAACAATTGTGATTAAGGTCTCGGTATGGATCTCATTTCACTAATACTCGATCAAGATTTACGATGATTATTCCAGACTGCGATGGCCCCATTTCTCTATGCAACAAAGCAAGTATCACTCACCCTTATGTCAGAGATTCACACTTGTATAATTTTGATAGAGATAGGTTTTCATCCTGCAATAACTCATATTTGATGTCCGATTAAAGACAGTGAAGCAACGCCGTTTACATTCGCCTACTTCAGGTAGTGTTTGTGGCCTTCTTCCGTTGCCGCACGCTGTTCTTGCTTCCTGTAGCTCTGAGTCGCATTTGAACCTCTTTGTCAGCCTTCCGTCTTCTACTGAGGAACACAGATTCCCTAGAGTCTCTTGCGACACCCTGTCCCCGATAAAAAGACATTCCAGTTGTTTCTGAAATTTTATCTTTCAGTTAAAGCAATAACTCATTATGTGCCTTAAGAATTTCAAATACGTGCAGTTTATATCTAAGTAAACCATTTCAGTCTTTCTACTAATAATTACCAATTGCATGAAAGTTTAACGTAGTGATGAAAGCGCAGCACTTTTAATTTTTCTGCTGTTTTCCATATATGGTAGGTTATATATTGGTTTCAGTGAAGCTAGCCACATTGTAACTGGATATACTGCACGACAAACTTGAATACGTCTATATCTGTAGCCTTTGGCCGTGTTGTGTACTGCTAAGCAAGAAAAAATTTTTAAGGAGAAAAGGCTCACCATTTACATCACTACAGACTTTTAATGCCTGCTTGTGGTGCATGTAAAAATTAATGTAATAGGAGTGTATTCTACAAGCTCATTATCATAGCAACACCGCCATAAAATTATAGTTCAGAACAGTCCATGTTCACCAATGTTGCTGTAGTAACATGTAGAACACTCGACTTTTTTCTTCACAACACTTCCCAGTAAGTTAACAAAATCACGGTACAAGTTGTAATGAAAGACAAGGACGCCACCAACATCCTCGTATCCAAGGGAACGAAGCCGTAAAGTTGATGAGTGGGAATCTGGCTGGGGGTCAGGCGGTAGAAGTGGCGCAGCTCTACCGTTTCTGCGCTGCGGAGAGTCGAACCCAGGAGTAGCCGGCAGAGGGCAGGAGCTGTCTGCGCCGCCTCCCTGGACAGCGCGTGCGAGGTTGCTATCACCATTAACATCTGTAACGACTGCCACGACAGAACCAGAATCTGTATCACCACTGGTTGTTTCTGCTGCTGTGTTAAGACTGTGGCAACTGCATTCCAAGAAGTACCGCACAGCACTGTCATGACGAATAAAGCTAGGAGTATCTGGCGCGCTGAAAGAACCTCCTGGGACAGGTGGCACAGCGCGGAGTAGACTTTCCTCAGCTTGCGGTAGCGATCTGCAAGTGGTCGCCGCTGGCATCTCACTTGCGCTGTAGCTCTCAGACACTGGTTGAGCTGGCGCAAGTCACTCCGCACAAGGAGAACGAGTCCCACGTACCTGGAAACAGCTGTAGGTATAATACCACTGGAGAACAATGATAATAAATATGCCCAGTTCATGCCGTGCCACAGGTATTCCATCGTCACAGCAGCTAAATGTAGCACGAGACACCCTGCGTACACTAATTCGCAAGAGATTCTTACCGCCCTGCTGGAGAAATGGTTCGACTCCAGGACGCCACTGTCCCGATAAGACAACAGAGTGACGATCCTCTGGTACTTGTGGTTGTTCCGAAACAGGTCTGCGGCGACCGTCATCACCATGGAGGCGCAGTGTATCATCATGTAGGTTACCAACCACAGAAAAGTGATGGAATCCTTTTTTTTCGCGTTCACAGCTTGCAACCAGTTTACCGTCAGCGCTGTTATTGCCAGGCTCATGACGAGAACAGCAGCTGCGTACAGCGTACCAGCACGTGTCCTCCGTATTTCACACCTCTCAGTGTCCACTGTGAACGGCGTCAGCCCGAAAAACTTGCAGATGGCGTGGTATGGTGCTGCAGATCTTAAGAGGTCTCTTCTATTGGCCAGTTCAACGTCGGCTACCATTCCAGGATACCTTCGTTACCTGTTATAAAAGAAAAAAGTTCCCCAGTTACAGCTGCTTGCATTACACACAGAATTAATCCAAAAATCTCGGCATAGATTTGATTAATAGAGTAAACTCAGTCCTGAGATAGCACTTCCAACATAAATGTGTTTTCCTTAACGAATGTTTTCACAAACCATGATGAAATTGAGCGACGATAACCATGATTAATAAGCGCTGTCACAATTATTCTTTTCCTAAATGTGAAATCAGTACAAAGATATAACCTACGTAAAAACACCAAAAGTAGACCATCCAGTATAGTTGCCGCATCTCTGCAAATTGGAAATATTGAAAACTAAGATAACTCGAAACACTCACAAATTGTTGAGTATGATGTGTAAGTAAATCTTGGTTGTTCGGTCATATGTTCATTTAACAAAATTGAGAAGACTGACTTTGCTGTAATACGTTTATTAAGTACTACAAGTATTTTTACTGATTCGTAAAAATCACCTATAAAGCACATTGCAAAGTTTATTGTTTGCAGTAACTTTAAGGAGTCTTGGTTATATGACAGACAGAACGTGAAAGATTTAAACATTCTGGTTGAAGTAACTAAATAAATGAAAGTAAATAAGACAGTAATGAAAGAAGTTACGAGGAAATATTTGATCACAATCGGGAAAATTACAGATGGCCCACTAAATCACTTAGAGATGGAAGCAGTGGTTGCCACTTGAAGGAGCAGTGTCAACAGGCATAAAGATAACCCAAGCAAACCTAAATCATCTGGAAGAATGGAAATTCATAGAACATTTCTCCCATATACGAGTTTAACAACTAGGATTTCACCTGAAAATTTTTGCCAATGTGGTATGACAGTGAACTGAGCTTTTTTGTTATCATGTTTCCCTGTTAGCATAATGTCGCCATTTATTTCATTTTTATTTACGTATAGCTTTATACTAAAAAATTTATCGACTAAAGTGGGATCGTAACCATTGTTTTCTGCAATTTTTGCAACTTTAATTAGATCTCAACAGTTTATTTTACTATCGTGCTCATGATCGATCACAAATTTGTTTTTATGTGAAATCAAATAATGGAATAATAACAATACAGGATGAATAGTTTACTACTCACCACATATAGGAGGCATTTAGATGCAGACAGACACAATGAAAAAACGGCCTAAATACTAAGCTTTAAGACAAAGTCTTTCTTGATAAATGGAAAACACACACATACACTCCTGGAATGGAAAAAAGAACACATTGACACCGGTGTGTCAGACCCACCATACTTGCTCCGGACCCTGCGAGAGGGCTGTACAGGCAATGATCACACGCACGGCACAGCGGACACACCAGGAACCGCGGTGTTGGCCGTCGAATGGCGCTAGCTGCGCAGCATTTGTGCACCGCCGCCGTCAGTGTCAGCCAGTTTGCCGTGGCATACGGAGCTCCATCGCAGTCTTTAACACTGGTAGCATGCCGCGACAGCGTGGACGTGAACCGTATGTGCAGTTGACGGACTTTGAGCGAGGGCGTATAGTGGGCATGCGGGAGGCCGGGAGGACGTACCGCCGAATTGCTCAACACGTGGGGCGTGAGGTCTCCACAGTACATCGATGTTGTCGCCAGTGGTCGGCGGAAGGTGCACGTGCCCGTCGACCTGGGACCGGACCGCAGCGACGCACGGATGCACGCCAAGACCGTAGGATCCTACGCAGTGCCGTAGGGGACCGCACCGCCACTTCCCAGCAAATTAGGGACACTGTTGCTCCTGGGGTATCGGCGAGGACCATTCGCAACCGTCTCCATGAAGCTGGACTACGGTCCCGCACACCGTTAGGCCGTCTTCCGCTCACGCTCCAACATCTTGCAGCCCGCCTCCAGTGGTGTCGCGACAGGCGTGAATGGAGGGACGAATGGAGAAGTGTCGTCTTCAGCGATGAGAGTCGCTTCTGCCTTGGTGCCAATGATGGTCGTATGCGTGTTTGGCGCCGTGCAGGTGAGCGCCACAATCAGGACTGCATACGACCGAGGCACACAGGGCCAACACCCGGCATCATGGTGTGGGGAGCGATCTCCTACACTGGCCGTACACCACTGGTGATCGTCGAGGGGACACTGAATAGTGCATGGTACATCCAAACCGTCATCGAACCCATCGTTCTACCATTCCTAGACTGGCAAGGGAACTTGCTGTTCCAACAGGACAATGCACGTCCGCATGTATCCCGTGCCTCCCAACGTGCTCTAGAAGGTGTAAGTCAACTACCCTGGCCAGCAAGATCTCCGGATCTGTCCCCCATTGAGCATGTTTGGGACTGGATGAAGCGTCGTCTCACGCGGTCTGCACGTCCAGCACGAACGCTGCTCCAACTGAGGCGCCAGGTGGAAATGGCATGGCAAGCCGTTCCACAGGACTACATCCAGCATCTCTACGATCGTCTCCATGGGAGAATAGCAGCCTGCATTGCTACGAAAGGTGGATATACACTGTACTAGTGCCGAAATTGTGCGTGCTCTGTTGCCTGTGTCTATGTGCCTGTGGTTCTGTCAGTGTGATCATGTGATGTATCTGACCCCAGGAATGTGTCAATAAAGTTTCCCCTTCCTGGGACAATGAATTCACGGTGTTCTTATTTCAATTTCCAGGAGTGTATTTACATAAGCACAACTCACACAGACGTGGTCACTGCCTGTGAGTACCAAAGTGCGACTCATGCGAAGTCAGGCTCCATCGCCCAGAGACAGCGGCCATGTCTGTGTGAGTTGTGCTTGTATGAATGTGTGTGTGTGTTTTCTACTCCAGAGGAAGCTAAAGCTCAACATTGTAGCAGTCTTCCTGACAGAGCCACTTTGTGAGTCAACGCTTCCTCATATCGTGAGTAGCGGTGTATCGATTCCATACTGTTCATATTTTTGTTTAATTATTCCATTCATCTATTTATTTCTATTTATTTTTCTGATCGGTCTTGTAATATTAATGTTTCATCTACATATCTTTAGAAATAAAGAATTTTTTAATCCATTTGGGGTGCTTATGAGGAAATTAGTTCTCAGTATGGTGTAATAAAATGTTAGGTAGTGTACCAGCAAGGTAATTTCCCATTACTTATTCTAGTACATGAGTGGTTCATTGAACTTGGAATAGTTGTGGAAGAGTTACGCTTCTAGTAAAGTAATAAAATTGGTCCACAGTTATTGCATTTGTATTATGATGTGCGGGTATATCATGTTTGACAATTTTAGTGGACTCACGCACAGGTCTGTTGCTGCACACGCTGATTTCATCCAACAAAATATGTTTTAAATGGTCTAGGATGTCGACATCTGAGTAAGTATATAAATTATTCTTTTAGTCAGAATGCGAGGCTATTTATACAGTTTATTACTGGAATGATAGGGTTTGTCTCTTTATGGATATTTGGTAGTGACTGCAATGGTCTTACCTTGGGGCGAAACGTTTTTTTCCTTCCGTCAAGTGAACGTTCAGTATTATTTAGGTATTTCTCATTAGGACAAACATAAGCTGGTAGGCTATTTCTTCTATACATATGCTGTTATTTTTGTTGGAAACTTAAAGATTCTTCTTGTAGAGACTGTCTTGACTATTACCGAATATCCTTCGTGAGTTCCTACCGGATTGCTAGTGTTTATTATTTCACAAATGGCGTCAATGTTTTCTTATTGAGGAAATCATCGGGTAATATAAATTGTTCACGTCGCATGTTCAAGCTGGGGATAAGCATCAGAACACACACCAGAACACAACGTTGTCACTGCCCACAATAATGCCATAAACTCCACCATTCAGGAGGGTATAAGTTAAAATGCGGTAGCCTTGAAATAGCATACATAGCACTGACAGGATGATTTCAAAACAATATTGGTAGGAAACGTGAACGTCACGGACATGAAAGTGTTTTCATTTAGTTCACACCTAAAACTACGAAAACATTCAGATAGAGGCGTAGCACAGTTCTTCGCAGTCTCAACCATTGCTGAAAAACGTAGCTAACTAAATATTTTAGATGAATTATGTAGCCTCACATACTAGACAAAACGTCTTGTCATTTTACGATTGAAATGACACAACTTCAGAGACTTCTCTGGTCTCACACATTTATTATGTTACCTATACACACTCTAGAGGCAAGTGAAAATTTGTACCAAGGTCAGGAATCGAACCGAGATCTACTGTTTATCCGTTAACCACTACGCCAAATTTTCACTCGCCGCTTCAGTCGGTAGGTCTTTAGAATGTGTTGAAAACAGTATATGTAAGTTATTAGTTGCATGACAAAATAACTAGTGTGGAACAGCACACACCGGAGGTAAACGGACTATGCAGTGCTGATACCACTGTTGAGTGGTATGTTTCCCAAGTGTCCCAATTGCAATCTGTAAATAAATAAGAATATTATGTATTGGACAATTTCTGGAGGTCAGCGTAATTCTGTCACCAATCATGCACAAGTTTCGTTTAGTGCAGTTATTATATCTGCACATTCAACTTATCTTTCGTATCCCAATACTTTAAAGACTTTTTCCAGTTCAGTTTTGTTGATCTCCACCTCACCTCACAAGGTACAAAGTAATCCTAGAGAGCCACCCATCGTACAAACTTTAATGTAG
The DNA here is from genome assembly GCF_023864275.1 of Schistocerca cancellata. NCBI lineage: Eukaryota > Metazoa > Arthropoda > Insecta > Orthoptera > Acrididae > Schistocerca > Schistocerca cancellata. The sequence continues at coordinate 43,554,339 of NC_064626.1, read as the reverse complement.
CACACTCACCCCATCAGAATTGAAGACTCCAACTCATTCTCGTCCCGCAGAGCTGAAATATTACGTATCTCTTAGTTGTTCTTCGTCACTTTTGCGTTTTCCCAGCCCCATGCAGTATCGACATTGTTATATGCATTGAAGCAATGTTAGAGACTGCTGTTGATCTGATTCCCATCCTGACCCCACCGCTCCCTGAGGGACAGAGTGTGTGTATCAAATCTGTCTGTGTCTAGTGTAAGCTCATGCTTAAGTGCGAGAACATTCTTCTAAATGTGTACGTAGCAGGTATCTGACGCGGCACGGAGGTTACAGCGCAGTATCTACACAGGTGGATGTGGGAATCCGCATAAAAGCCACCTCTAGGCTGGCTGGGTGAAGAGCGCTCGTAGTTAATCCATTAGGAAAATTCCACCTGAGCCAGGGTCACCTCCCCGAATCAATGAAGCAGTGCGGTAACTCACTCGGATATCTGAGCAGGTACGTACCTTCTACTTACTACATTCCAGGTAACAGCTATTCCCAACATAAGTATCGCACATCCGTTTTCAAGCAACATTCCTCCCAACACTTTCCTAATCTTGGCTCCTTATTTATAGTTTCGATCAGCCCCGTTATCACCAGCCAGTTATGGAGGATTTCAGGAGTAAGTTGAAGAAAAATAATATGTTTAGGCAATGTGGAAATCGAAGAATTATGAGTGTGAAACTCATGCTGTTAGCAAATGAAACGATCTGGCGACCATGGTGGGCAGAGCAGCTATATCAACGCCATCACAGACGCCGACGCTAGCGTCTGCGCGAGTGCCGACGCTCTGCCTCCAGCGGATACCCCGGAGGGAACGACAGGGATATAAGACAGCCCAACACCCTCAGAAGCTCAGTTCATCAGCGTGACTGACGATGGCGACATGTGTGACCGCTGAAATATTGTGCCCGCTGGACAGTATGAACCGGCAGTACATTCGTCAACTGTTCGATCGAGCAAAAAACTTGTTAGGATCCCCCAGCCGCAGGGGACCTAACGTAGCAGGATGGCTGACAGATGGGGTGTGGGAGAGAGGGGAGAATCACGCCAGGGTGTGCGGAAATACACAGGCAAGCATGACACTGACGCTTATTCCGCCAAAGAAAACACAGTGCCTCTGCTGCAAGTGTTAGTAGTCTCTCGTTTCCACCATGGTGGCTAGAACGTCACGTTCCTCTCCAGTGATCAAGTGCACGTGGGTTTTCCCAGCCTACCGGTTTATCTGCTCACTGAAACCGCAGCGCCCCCCTAGAGTCGAAAATACCCTGCAAGATGTCGGATATGAACCCTCTGATACTATTAGTTTCATCTTCCCATGACGGTCGAGGGATTCCGATTAACGCCAACAGCAGTATTCTGGAACAAAAAGATGCAGTCTTGATAAACCAAGATTCTAATGCTGTCGACATTCAGCAGGTACTGGCATTTCTACTTTTTACACGAGGCATAACTCAGCCATCTCAGAAACAAATAACGTGGAAATGCGGTATATGAATGAGCAACTGCATGCTTGTTCTTCAGTTATATTCGATATCTAATTTGCATTATTTCTATCCACTTCGTGCTTTTGCACTGATATGAAAACCATCCGCATGTAAAGCATGTAGTGCACTTCAGCTAATTTGCGTTTATTGCGAGTCGCGTTCAAGATCAAAGACTTGCAGCTTTAATGAACATTGGTGTAGATTTGTTTCTTCGGTACTAAATTACAAAGCACGAGAATGACAGTTATTTATTATGGATTGCTATTATGTAATGGATTACTATTATGTAAAGCACGAACCTGTTTCCCAAGAGCATGTAGTCCATTGGCCTTAACAGTTCCGTCTGAGAGTTCTTACTGTGCCTTCCTCGGCATTTCAGGTCGCTGAATTAATATTTGGGAGGTGACAGATAAATACGTTGCGTCTGTGAGAAATGACGCAGAAGGTTTGGGCTGTCACTCTATTGTACATTCGTAATGAAAGAGAAACACATTGATTAGGACATGAAAAAAGAAGTGGTCTTAAATTGACATGGTGTGGGAAGGAAGTCATATTTTAAAGAAGTATTATTTATTATGGTAGCTGTCATTTTAATAGCCACTGTAGGAACTGTCGAATCAATACAGAATACTAAAAGCCATACGTTTCTTTTCTGCTCCATACTTTATTTGTTTGTCTATTTCAATATTTCGTATTTTCTCATATCCTTTGACGTTAATGTTATATTTTATCTGCTTCATACTCTCGGAATTAATAATCTAACGGCTATGTAGCACCATGTAGTCTCATATTCATCTCATAAGAGAAACACAGTTGGGCAGGAGACTAACAGGTAGTGAGTTAGCACTTTGGATGAATGCAGTGAGAACCTGTTACTGTATCATATAGCGACGACTGTTACAACAGTTTTTTATTATTATTTACTTGTTGACTATTTTTAGTCAGTTACTTCAGCTCTGAGATACCACATACATTGCATGGTAAAATTCTTATACAACATGTGATATATTAATATACAGTTATCAATGTATTCTTTTTTTCCCAATCTTTATTACAAAATATCAAAAGGTCACTGGGCCCAGTTGCAGTCTGCCTATTCAGCGGTTTCCAGGGGCAACAACAAATTGATTATATTGACGTATTTAGGCAGTTTAAAAAGCTGCCAAATTATAATCATTAAGAAGTATATGACTATTCTTACATTAAGTGTTTAGCACAATACGTCAAATATTTATGCATTTGTAAAGCAATGTTGAAGATGTTTCACACATGTGAGGCTGATTCTTTAAGTAATTATTACTTTTTGGGGGGAGTTGAGGGGGGGGGCAGAGGGAGTTACTTCTATGAAAAAATAGTATTTAGAATCTAAGAGGATCAAGAGGAATAAGGTAAATTACTTCTTATGGAAACAAATTAGTTTACTTTCTATGGATTGTTCCTGTGACAAGTAATTATTCAGATATAGAACCCAGAAAGCACACTATATACTATTCTACTACCGTACTTCCCCCCATTGCTAAACCACAGATCCTTAAATTTAGAACTCTGCAATACTAAACGTCACTGCTGTATTGAATAATTTAATATCTCGTTGAAGCATACGTATTTTAAAGTCAAATTTTTTAATTGTTTCGTGGCAAGTTCAAAACTATATTTATTTTCTTATGTATTTATCAAACCTTTTTATATTACAGAATAACATTACCGGTATCAAATATGTGACTAAGAATAATAATACTTTCTTATAATATTTCTCTCTTGATCTTTTAAATGAGCCATGCTAGTGCGTGTACGTTAGTAGTAGCAATGATGAAATATTCTTGGGTTTCCCTTCGTACGACTTCGACGAAATTTCAGGACGTTTTGATGAATGTCACTTCCATCACGTACAAGTGTCAAAACTGCAAACTAGTAATACGTTAGTTAACCACATGTTGTGCGAGTTTACAAAGTCAACACGGAATTCATCATGTGAAAGAACGTGTGAAAGCTAAGTAAAAGATCTAGCAAATGCACCCAATGATAGATTAGCGAAAGGACACTTCTATCTCAAATAAAAATCCTGATCAGTAAGAATGTACTTTCTTTAAAAACAAACTGACACTTCGGTGAAATAATGGCCTCATTAAACACTAGGACTGGGAGCAGTTCCTCAGCAATACAAATCAACATATTAAGGGTTTGGAAAGCGAGTGTCTGAATTGTAACGTATTTTAGCTGCTCTAACGGGATGGAATATCCGATATTCATATGTGCGATACACTAAGTCACTTCAACTCAAAATTATGTGTGCCTTGTAACACTATACGCCGCAGTAACAGGTTCGTCGTATTTATAAGGAGGTTGCGCACTACCTATTTAAGCTGGGCACAGGATGATCGGTTGGTTTGGGTGAGGGGACCAAAGAGCGAGGTCATCGGTCCCATCGGATTAGGAAAGGATGAGGAAGTAAGTCGGCCGTGATCTTTCAAAGAAACCATCCACCATTTTCCCGAAGCGGTTTAGAGAAATCACGGAAATCATAAATCAGGGCGACCGGACAAGGGTTTGAACCGTAGTCTTCCGGAATGCGAGTCCAGAGTGCTAACCACTGCGCCACCTCGATCGGTCTGAGCACACGTTTCCCGCGCTCGCTTTTTTGCCTTCGTTATCTCCCACATTCTATGGTGTAATAATTAACGTATACCGAGCCCTTTCAATAAATCAATGCACGAGTGGTGGAGTAATAACTGCACGACGCATATCGTTAGCGCTATCGTGTGTTCTGTGGTTGACTCGCTTGGACCTGTTGCCAGATTATTCTCCTCCGAGGTCAGTATACATTAATGCCGGACCACTAGCATCGCTTCAGGTTCATATTTTCATTTTCTATCTGCAACTGAAGGTGTAATGCGTGAACTTTGTTTCACCGCGTTATAAAAATTCAAAAATATTTCAAATTATTCTCTTTTTTTACGAAGAACATTTTATAATACAAAATCACAAATTAACGTTCACTCAGTAACGATTACAATGGGTTCCAACGAAGTAATACAAAGCAAATACATCCACGTAAATTACTTATATCTTTGGGTCCAACTTTAAGCTAGTTAGCGATACAAGATATCAGTGTTTTCATTTAGTAGACTTTTGCGGTAGCTACAGTATTGGTCCAAACTCTCCATTTGCCCACTGTCAAGCAAAGTACAGGATGTTGCAGAAAAACGAACTCTAAAAGTGGAATGTTATTATAGGCAACACTTAAATGTCTGCCACGCGTTCCAGACAGGTCCGCCATTTGCCTAGATGGAGCAGTGGAGAGGGCCTGGGCGTGCTGTGGCTGTGAAGGCCTCTCACGAGGACGGTGGCTGTGTGTCGCTGCTGCTAGACGGGAATACCGCCGTCAGTTCGACGTTAGACGGAGTGATGCTTTACCGTCGGCACACGAAATCATGTTACGGGTGAAAAAGTATGAAGCAATGGGACGTACACTTCAGCTGAAATCGCCAGAAAGGACCAGAAGTTGCCACTCGCAGGAACGGGTAGAGGACGTTACTGGTGCGAGGATAATGCTCAACAGCTCCACAACGCCCCTTACACGGCCAGAAAGCCACAGTTTGGTGCACTGCCTCCTCAATGGCCATAACGGATCCTTTCTTTTTTCAGGACGAACATGAACTCGCGACCACAGCCACATCTCAGCGGTATACTGCAATCGGTGGCACATTCTTCGCACCTCAACTTGAACTGTTTCCTGCCAATGACTACTGGATACGGAAACGTGGTGCTACGTCTCATTGTGCTCAAATTTCAGTGGCAGCACTGCCGAAGGATTTGGCAACTACATCATTTCATGGACTAGGGACATATTGTGGCCTTCAATGCCTCCCGACTTATCGATCTCTGACTATTTCTTTTGGTAGTCTCTTAAACAAAGGGCGCAAGATAGACTCCTGTACACAACTGCCGAACTGAATGACAGCATTCACGCTGAAATCTGAATCATTCCTATAAAGTTGCTTGTGCGTCCCATAAACGATTTACAGCGAAGATTACCCGGTGGGGCAACGTAACAATGGTGGCCATCTACAAACAATCATTTCCCAAACATGAGCGGTGCGTGAAATGGTAATACGCGAGGGTTTCTTTGTTGTGATTGAAAATTTCTTACAGTATATCTCTCTAACTGTTTCGCTGTATCGAAATAGGCCCGCTTTTCTACTACACACTATATTTGTTAACAGTTACAGATTTCTCCCGAATACGCTCACAACCGCTACAACTCTCCCTACGCAATTAGTACCCCGTTTACTGTAGTCAATAATTCTTCAATTGGTGTCTCTTTCACAATCACCTCCCTACAACTATTTGTGTGTGTGTGTGTCGCACTCTGCAGACTTCTACGCCAGCTACTCTTATTGTTACGTTCTGTGAACGCAGCACTGGTCCGTTGCTAGGCAATGTTCTTTTGAACTGGTCAACCGAGTTGCCCTTCGAGCATTTAGAAGAGGCTTCGCTGCTATACATTGCCGTACTTTTGCAACCGGGTGGACACCGGGCACCTACTAATGAAGGTAAAGAACATACTTCTTCTCTGTTATACCTTATATAACCAGTGTACCGTGCTTTTCACGCTGAAAGATATGGATTACGGAAGGCCGATACGTACTTTCTTAGTCGTGAAGTAGCTGAAAATAAAAGCTCACTTGGGTGTATAAAACTGTACAAAAAGCAAAAAATTACAAAATAATTGTTTGGGTGCAGTAAAGAACGAAGATTCGTTTCTGTGACACGTGGCCAATATTCGTGGTTGGTTGACGCGCCTTTTATCGTGACGGTTCTAAACAGTTTACCATTAATTACTTTTGCGTCAACATTGTGTTTGGTTATCAAACTAACTACACTGAAAGTCTGTTGGATTAGCTCCTACTGCCTACACTGGGAAATTTTTGTGTTTTGGTGTTTAATTTATCAATCATGTATAAAGTGAAATAATCAATGCTCCCTCGAATAATGATCTATGTGAAACAGGCCGATTAAACGCCATGCCTAAAATTAGTCTAGTCTAACTTGATAGCTTATACTCCTCTTCCGCCATTTGCAATAGATGGCAGCAGCGGAAAGTGGTGGTGCGGGTAGCAGGTAGTAAGTGTCATACAATAAGCTGATGCATCTGTGAGCATAGTGCCATCAGAATATTTGTCTGTTTGTGATGGCATAATAGAGTTCATCTCGACGGAATATGTCAATTTTCGTGCGCAGTTCTAGTCGTCTGCTAGAAGTACTAATTTTCTGCGTTAACACGGAGAAATCTGCGGCAGAGGCTCATCAGATTCTGGGTAAGTTCTATGGCGAGTTACCTATTAGTGAAATAACTTGCAGAGAATGGTTTCAGTGCCTCAGAAACGGTGATTTTGACATCGAATATCGGAACGACGATGGAAGAGGAAAGATTTTCGTAGCTATTGGAACAGACGGAAACAATCACAGGAGATAGTTCTCGAAAGCAATTGATGCATTTGAGCCCAATACTGGAAGACAAATGGCCACAATACAGCGACCGTCATGAAAAGGTGATTTTGTAGCATGACTATGCCACAGTTTAATGATGCCAAATTAAGAAGTGTTGAAAATACAGAACAATAGTGTAAAAGTATTTTAGCAAATAGACTTACCGAAACCAAAGATCGCGTAGGAGAGGGTACTGAAGAAAGATGGAAACGGTCAGTGAGACTGCTGAAACTATACAGGCTAGAAAGAAGCAACCGAGATCCCAGGTCTGGTTTCATGGAGATTGTAGGAGGAAGATACAAGATCGAAGAAAGGAATGAGGCAATAAAAAGAATGCCGCAGAGGAGAACAAGAATTACTGTAAAAGAACACCAGAAGAAGAGAAGTACATAAGGAATATAGGAGGAAAAAGAGAGAATTTGAAAAACGGTGGACTGATGAGTTAGAAGAGAGAAAGACTGCTCAGGAAACAAGGAAAATACATATGCTGGTGAAAGATATAAAAAAAGACCCGAACTCAGAGCAGTTACCTGTAACGATAAGGAGGGAAATCTGATTAGAGGAAAAGATCAATTTTAGACAGATGAGTGGAGTATTTTAGTGTACTGAATATAGAATCGGAAAACGAAGGCGAGGTTGATGCTAGTATCTAGAGGAGCTGCAGCAGGAAGTGAACAAAGAACAAGAGTTCCAGGTATCAGTCGACGAACCTACGCTGAAGAAGTTAACGGTAGTATCAAGACTGTTAAAAACAATAAAGCTCCGGGAGAAGACAATATTACAACAGAAATGAGAACACATGGAGGAGAAAAACTAATAAGGGTTTTGTATGAGATTATAGTGGAAAGTAAATATGGCTGCACAATGGAATACAGTAATACTCTCCCCTATGCAGAAGAAACACGACAAAGCCGACCACGCGAGTTATAGAGGAATTGCAATGCTCGATATAGTACATAATGTATGCGGAAAAATCATAGCTGGCCTTCTAAGAAGATATATCTAAGAGTACGTAGGCGACTACCAGTGTGGTTTCAGAACTAATAGACCAACTACAGATAAGATTTTTGCTATCAGCCAGACCCTTGAAAAATTTTATAACATCGATGTCCACCAGCTGTTCATTTATTTCAAACCAGCTTATGATAAAATCAAAAGGGATCAACTCTCGAATGGAATTCAAGAGGCACGCGTACCCGACAAACTTGGAAGACTAGTTCAAATGACCTGAGAAGAATAGTATCCAAAGCAAAGGTTCAGGGAGCATTATCAAAGGCACTTGAAGTTAACCGATGACTGCGGAATGGTAATGTGCTCTCCACTATTCTGTTCAATGTCGCCTTGGACAGGGTAATACGAAAGACACGAAGTGGCAACACGAGGGTAACAGTATTTAATAGAGTGACGCAACGATCTTGCATATGTATATACACTGAAGAGCCAAAGAAATTGGTACACCTGCCTAAAATCGTGAAGGTTCCCCACCAGCAGAAACAAGTGCCGCAACATGACGTGGCATGGACTTGACTAATGCCTGAAGTAGTGCCGGATGGAACAGACACCATGAATCCTGCAGAGCTGCCCATAAATCCGTAATAGTACGAGAAGGCGAGATCTCTTCTGAACAGCACGTTACATGGCATCCCAGATATGGTCAATAATGATCATGTCTGGAGATTCTGGTGGCCAGCGGAAGTGCTTAAACTCAGAAGAGCGCTTCTAGAACGAAGCCACTCAGTAGCAATTCTGGACGTTTGGGGTGACGCATTGTCCTGATCAAATTGCCCAAGACTGTCGGAATGCACATTGGACATGAATGGATGCAGGTGATCAGACAGGATGCTTACGCACTTTGTCACCTGTGAGAGTCGTATCTAGACGTATCACGCACGAACACAGAACTGCACACTCTCCATACCATTACAAAGCCTCCAACAGCTTAAACAGACCGCTCTGACATGCAGAGTCCATGGATTCATGAGGTTACCTCCATACCCGTAGACGTCCATCCGCTCGATACAATTAGCAACGAGACTCATGCGGTCAGGCAACGTGTTTCCACTCATAAACAGTCCAATTTCGGTGCTGAAGGGCCATGGCGAGGTGTAACACGTTGTGTCGTGCAGTCATCAAGGGCACAGGTTGGGTCTTTGGCTCCGAAAGAACATAATCGATGATGTTTCCTTGAATGGTTCGCACGTTGACACTTGTTGATGGCCCAGCAATGAAATCTGCAGCAATTTGTGGAAGGGTTGTACTTCTGTCACACTGGACGATTCTCTTCAGTCATCGTTGGTCCCGTTCTTGTAGCATCTTTTCCCAGCCGCAGCGATGTCGGAGATTTGACCTTTTACGGGATTCCTGATATACACGGTATGCTCTTGAAATTGTCGTACAGAATAATCCTCACTTCGTTGCTACCTCGGAGATGCGTCCTATCGCTCTTCCACCGAGTATAACACCACGTTCTAACTCACTTAAAACTTGACAGTCAGCCATTGTAGCAGCAGCAACCGGACTAACAACTACGCCAGGCACATATTGTCTTATACATGCGTTTCCGACCGCAGCGCCTTATTCTGCCTCTTTACATGTCTCTGTAACTGAATACGTATGTCTATACAAGTCTTTTATTGGTGTTTCAGTGTATGTTGATTTGTTATCCAGGAGGAAACGGGACCTGGGAGAAAAGGTTACAAAATTTAAAAGATATGGAGCGGAGATATGACTGACAATTAATCAGTCAAAGACCAAGTGTATGTTAACATCTAGGAAAAGTACGGTAAAGGAGAAATAAGCATGGCTTTGAATGGGGAGGAATATGAGCACTGTGAGAGCTTAAAATAACTTGGGCCCCCGATAACTGAGAATAATGATATGAGAGAAGAAATACATAGATGAATTGCAGCTGGTAACAGGAGTTACTTTGCATTGATTAAAGTATTAAAAGCAAGAAGCCTTAGTAGGAATCTGAAGCTGACTGTGTATCCTACAGCAGTGACACCTGTGGTGTTGTATGCTTCGGAGACTTGGACGATAAGGCAAAATGATGGGGAGTTGTTGCAGAGATAGGAAAGGAAGATACTTAGCAAAATCTACGGACCAATGGATGATAGGGGAGCTTTGGCGAATCGGAAATAATAAGGAGATCAGAGAGGTGTATAACAAAGCAGGTATCGTGACACAAATAAAGAATAATAGACTACGTTAGTTGGGACGTACACAAAGACTGGTGGAGAACAGAACAGCCAAGAAACAGCCAAGAAAGTTTTCAAAGGAAAACCTGGGGGACGCTGTATAAGTGGCAGCCCAAGAATCACATGGCTAGACAAGGTGGAGGAGGACTTGAGAAGAATGGGAGTCAGAAGATGGAGAGCCGAGGCACCCAGCAGAGAAGATTTGGCGTAGATTGTCCAGGAGGCCAAGGCCCTACACGGGCTGTAGCACTAAGAAGTAATCAAGTAAGTAAGATCTATGGTGATGGACATTTTAGTGAAAGTAGTTCTAGAGAATGCTTACAGCGCTTCAATAATGGTAATTTTGACGTCGGAGACCGGCATAGCGGTGGCAGTGGGAAGCTTTTCAAAGCGACTGACAGCGAGTGGAAACAGTCACAAGAGATACTTGTCGAAAGCAATTTATATTTTTGAGCGGAACACTGGAAAAGCAAACGGCCACAGAACAGCGAAAGACATGAAAAGGTGATTTTGCAGCATGACTGTGCTCCACCTACTGTCGCATAACCCGTCACAACATACCTGGAAACGTTGAAATGGGAAGTAATACCCCACTCGCCGTATTCTGCAGACATTCCTCCTTCTGACTACCACCTTTCTTGGACAGCTACACAAGGCCTAGTTGACCAGTGCTTCCGGTCATATGAGCAAGTGCAAAATTAGATCTACAACAGCACATGGTTTGTTGCGCTTGAGATCTGTAAGCGTACCTGGCGCTGTACAAACATCAGCACGCTGCGAAGGCATTTACCTGCGCCAGGGAGCACTGAACTGTGTACAGCGACATCTTCTGGCGAAAAAGTCGTTTGTAACGCTGCGCACAGCAGTTCAGAGAAATATCACGCCAGTAAAAAGCTTTCCTGTGTGGTGCTGTTCGTACCGAATCGGTTATCATTGCTACAGCTCTAAAACCCGACCAGTCACGGAATACTCATGAAATTGTATGACTGTATCCCGACACATATGCGTTTAACGAGTTTAACATTATACTGAAAGTGCCTACAAACAGGAAACATCGAGGTATACAAAGTAAAAATAAAATAGATATAAAAAACAACCAAAGCAGGAAGCCAATTTATTTCAAGCGGTTTACCATTGGCGAGGAACCTGTTGCAACTAAAAGCTATTATATGAGATTGTAGCCTAATCGGATTTTGGGATTTATTTTTATTTAACATTGTTGTTTGTTACCTTCTAGTTTTTCAGAGAGCATAGAGTGCTATTTGTCGCTTATCGATTAATATCTAATTGCGTGGTATATCTGTAGTACTATATTATTTTACGAAACTGTGATGTGATATTGCAATACATTTCCCTTTATGTTTCAGTCTTGCTGAGCTGTGGCCCTACATGTTACCACTCTCTCTTTTTTTTACACATTCCAGTATTTTGTTCATTATAGTAACTTTGTAAGTCAACTGAAACTTATGTATGTCTTTTTCTTCTCTGTGTGGTACTGATTTCGTTCCACTGATCTCCTAACGAATATCTTGCTGCGGTATCATCTGTTGCTACGTGCGTCCCTCTAATGGAATACATTTGGTAATTAATTTAGGTAACTTCTCTTCGCAATTTTGGTTCCTGTTTCGGTACATATCGATAAAAATATCAGTACAGAGTCTGTTTCTGACGTATATGTAATACCGTGTCCGACATTTTGTGACTTCAGCGTGAAATACGTGCTTCTTGGAGCCATACTATCGGCTGCTTATTGAGGAACAGGTCATCCGAAGCCAGCTTTCATTTTGTTGTAGGTTTCTTCTACCGTAACCTTTTTCTTTTGCGCACGTGGCGAAGAGAATTACGATTACAAGGTAAATGGTCACATAATGTTTTATTTTGGATTAATGTACATGAAACAACTTTAATTTGCAGACGTTCATGACTCTGTATTCATTGTGGTTGATTTGTAGAGAATTGACAAAAGGAAAAAGGCGATGTTGCCTATAATGTATCGCTATAAGTTTCAGTTACAATTTAAGAAACTTGTTCCTATACTCGAGTTGAAAAACTTGTTTAGCATTAGTATTGCAATATAATTCTTTCATGTGATGTGGTGCATTTTATCATGCGTTTTTATGATAAGTTATTAATCGAACAATAATGTAGTATTATAATATGGTAACACAAACGCGTTATGGCAAGTCAAGCGCAGATGAATTGGACTTGGTTGTAACAGTTTATCTAAATGGCAATCATAGATTAAATGTATATGAACAAATATATAATGTCCCTAAGCTACATATTATGAGACATGCTGAAAAAGAGAAGAAAAACGCCAACAGGTATGTTAAAATGTTTTCCAGCAAGGCTGAAAACGAATTGGCGTGATATACTCTTACATTTCAAGAGATAATGTTCCATTTAAGCTTCTCGGACGTAATAAAACTTGCGTTAGATTTTGCAGAACGAGTCTGCTTGTCCCATAATTTCGATGTAGAAGAAGCAATGAGAGACAAAAACTATGCTGAAGCTGTCCATCCAATCAAAGGTGAAGGAAATTAGAACTACAGTTCGACCTGTGAAACGGAAGTGTATCGGAGACTGCGGGAAGCGATTACAGAGACTCATTCCTAAAACACAGAAATGGTGTAGTGAGTTTTTGATGAAGACCAAATGGAAGAAGTGACCAGACGCATGAAATAAGAAAATGTGGGCTCCTGCCAAGTGTACAGGGATAGGGAACGCAGAGAAAAAGTTGTATCCCGATGCATACAAATAGTGTTGTAAGAACTAAAACTTGGAACATTTCCTTAAACATAGATTAATACGTATCTTTATGTACTGGGATATAGTTTATAAGGGAGTTACAAATTAAGAAACCAGATTCTCAATTTCTTCAGCCTGTAGATGTTTACAAAATTAAGTGTAGTGTGTTTCGTTTTCCAAGAGTTTTCCTTAAATCAGACAACGAGAACAACATCCTTCAGTTGAGGATGGCAATGTTTAAATGATTTTATAACGCAATTTTCAGTCTATAGTAAATAAAATATCACATGTGGTACAATTTAGACAACTCTCAAGTACGTGATCAGGTTATTGTATGCAGTCGTAAGGATAAGATTATCTTAATAGCTACGAAATAATTTATCTCTCCTTTTGCTTAATTTCAGCAGGTTCGCTATCAATTGTACTATTTATTACAATTTCCACGATTGTAATTTCGACTTTCGATCATTTTAAAGTGGTTGAATGTGCTGAAAACACAGCAACTATCAGTAAAACGAATAAAAATAACTTAAGCCTGTGTTCACCTTATTAATGTTGACAACTGTTGTGTTCTCAGTACAAACACAATTGTGTAGTTTATCGTTTCTATTTCGGTGGTACGGAAGTCAGTAAGAAATGCTATACTGCTGTGCAGCTTACACCTACTCACAGATTACATCTGGAAAACTTATTTTTGTGTGTGAAACACATTAGCAGGTAACCTGAAACGGGACAAACAAACGTACATCTACATCTACATCTACATGCATACTGCGCAAGCCACGGTGCAGTGCGTAGCGGAGAGTACCCTCGTATTCTGTACCAATACTAGTCATCTATTTTCTGTTCCACACGCACATAGAACGAGGCGAAAACGACTGTCTGTTCACCGATGAGCCGAAACGTACGACCAAGTGCTTAACAGAGTGTCTGTTCGTCTTTGGAACGAAATACATCACTCATTCTGCGTATCAGGGATCCGGCAGTTTGTTGGTAGGTTTGTGGAGGTATGTAGTAGCATCATGTATCTACCAACAAGTGATGTAACTCGCATAAATGAAAGGCCGCTGATTTACATACGTGGTGATGGGGCCAGATATCGACCCAGATGGGTTTCATGGGATTTACGTCAGGAAATTTTGGTCGTCTAGACATCTACGAGAGTCCGCTCTTCAAACCACTATAGCAAGGATATTGTTCCGAGACACGAGCAATTATACTGCTGGAGGACGCCATCGCCGGCGAGAAAGACATCAAGCGTTAAGAGATGCAGAGGAGAATGTCTCCCAAAGCGGAATACTGCTCCCACCAACCTGTGGTACACGTCTCGAGCCTCTGCTCATTTCGATGACGGTGCTTGTGGAGACGACCAGTGATTCAGTGTAACAAAAATGTGATTCACCGTAAGGGTCTACGCTTTTCTATTAATCGACTGTAGAATCACGATGGCCCCTTGCCCATTGCAATCATAATTGACGATGTCGTTGGATCAACATGCGAACATGTAGGCCTGGTCTGCTGCGGAGCTCCATGGTCAAAAACATACGATGAACGGGGTGCTCCGAAGTACCTTTGCGTGCACCAGCATTCTACTCTTTCGGCAGATATGTCACAGATCATCATTTATCATACTTTATAGAACTCTCTCTCTAGTTCCTCCAGGAGAAGGAAGTCGCTTTCCCTCCAGGAAGCATCTCCGTAATACTTGCATATTGTTCGGACCTAGCAGTGACAAATCTAGCAGCGTGTCTCTGAATTGCTTCGATGTCCTCGTTTTTAATCCGACCTGGCACGTATCCAAACCAAATAAGCAGAATTCAAGAGCAGGTCGTACCAGTGTCCTACATGCGGTCGCCTTTACGGATGAATCACACTTTCCCAAAATTCTCCCAGTTCTCACATTCTCGTTCCATTTCACATCGCTGTGGAACGTTACGTCCAGATATTTAAACGTCAGTGTGTCAAGCAGGTCACTACTAATGCTGTATCCGAAAATTACAGGTGTGTTTTTCCTACTCATCCGTATTAACTTACATCTAGCTCTAGACGCCATTCATTACATCAACTAGAAATTTCGTCTGAGTTACTTTGTATCTTCTTACAGTCAGTCAACTTCGACACCTTCCAGTACAACACAGCTTCATCGCCAAACTGCAGATTGCTGCTCACCCTCTTCACAGATCATTTACTAATATAATAATTAACAATGGTTCTGTCTCACTTCCCTGGGGCACTCCTAACGATGCTCTTGTCTCTGATGAAAATTCGCCGTTGAGGACGACATACTGAGTCCTATTAGTCTTCGAGCCACTTGCATATCTGGGGATCTGTTCCACATGGAATCTGCCTGTTTCCCTTATCCGTAATTCGCAATATAGCATGTGAGAAAAGTGCAAGCTGAGTTTCGCACGAGCCATGCTTTCGAAAACCATGCTGACTCGTTGGCATTAGCGTCTCGATACCAAGAAAACTTATTGTATTCAAACTGCGAATACGCTCACAGATTCTGCAGCAAGCCATGTTAGAGATATTGATCTGTAATTTTGGGAGTCCTTTCGTCTGCCCCTTTTTTAGACAGTAGTCAAATTCACAAACCACCCATTAACGCGCATCTTACTCAAAACCATTTTCCATTCAACAGCAGATTAAAGCTTAACATGTTACCGTCGGCATAGCTTCATTCTCGGTATATCCCCGCTGTCTTTCTTCCGTCCACCGGGGAGTCAGTATTTCTGGCTCATAGTCAAGACTGTCCCAGATTTCCTCCAAACTACCTATTTCTTTAATTATTTCCTTAAACTCATCTACTAACTTTTCAGTAGTATTTCTTTCTCTTCCTCGGAGCAGTCATCTACATCCTCCGATATTACTCCATCACAACTAGTTGACTTCTACTACAGTTTATCATTGTTTCCATTCGAAAGGAATGAAACATTATGTGATAATTATTTAACACAATTTTTATAGCACC
Organism: Schistocerca cancellata; assembly: GCF_023864275.1. Lineage (NCBI taxonomy): Eukaryota > Metazoa > Arthropoda > Insecta > Orthoptera > Acrididae > Schistocerca > Schistocerca cancellata. Next base: position 43,538,425 of record NC_064626.1, on the reverse strand, counting down.
GGCACTACTGTAACAGCATACATTCACTTTCTTTAGTATTGGTAGTAGCAGTATTGGTATTATTAGTATTATGAGGTGCAACTCATAAGCTAGGCAAAGTTCAGCGTTAACTCTCCCAAGACAGTTTAGACATAAGAAAGAGCTGAATTCCTTGCCATTGCCTCGTAAAATAAGTATGTAAATAAATTAATTAACAAATAAATGACTTTCCTCTATAAAATATCCTATAATTGTAGTTATAGCACATAAGTTGTTAGCTGCACCCACATTTCCTTACACAGGTACATCTCGAATGATATATGTTGGTGTACAGCCACATAATCACTAGAATTCATAGGACAATCAGAGTTACAGTTAATGATCGCCAGTTTTCCATTTTCGTTATTCTTAGTTACAGAAGATCGCTATCGAACATTGTACAAATTTCGATATCAGATAAATTCATACCCTAAGCCTGGAGGTGTTATTAAATTTAGCTGCTTAGTAACAGACTTTCCGAAAGTTCGCTAGCACGTACAACTAAATACTAATTTTCGCAGAACTAGTCTTCATGGGTTTCTGCCAAAAACTGTGCTTTACAGAAACATGTGGTTATGGGTGGCTCAGTTACTTCAGTACGACAATAGCTCCTATGTTCAATAAAGAAAATCGTATCAGAGTCATTTAAAAATATTCTCAGCTCAGCTTCATTTATACTGAGGTGACAAAGGTCATGCGATAGCGATATGTACGTACACAGAGGTACAGATGGGCCCAACAACATGGCGAATGGACCGCTCAGGTTTGGCACCACGTTCTCTTCACCGATGTGTGTCGCATATGGCTTCAACCAGACAATCGACGGAGACGTGTTTGGAGACAACCCGGTCAGGCTGAACGCCTTAGACACAATGTCCAGCGAGTACAGCAAGGTGGAGGTTCCCTGCTGTTTTCGAGTGGCATTATGTGGGTCCGATGTACGCCTCTGGCGGTAACGAAAGTCGCCGAAACGGCTGTACGATACGTGAATGCCATCCTGCGACCGATAGTGCAATCATATCGGCAGCGTATTGGCGAGGCATTCGTCTTCATGTACGACAATTCGCGCCCACATCGTGCACATCTTGTGAATGACTTCCCTCGACTAGAGTGGCCAGCATGTTCTCCAGACATAAACCCTATCTAACTTGCCTGGAATAGACTGAAAAGGGCTGTTTATGGACGACGTGACCCACCAACCACTCTGAGGGTTCCACTCAGAATCGCCGTTGAGGAGTGGGACAATCTGGACCAACAGTGCCTAGATGAACTTGTGGATAGTATGCCATGACAAATACAGGGAAGCATTAATGCAAGAGGACGTGCTACTGGGTATTCGGGGTACCGCCGTGTACAGCAATCTGGAGCACCACCTCTGAAGGTGTCGCTGTCTGATTGTACAACATGCAATGTGTGGTTCTCATGAGCCATAAAAAAGTCGGAAATGATGTTTATGTTGATCTCTATTCCAATTTTCTGTGAAGGTTCGCGAACTCTCGGAACCGAGGTGAGGCAAAACTTATTTGATGTGTGTAGATAGATTACAAGTACTGGATATGGTATAACAGTTGTTTGAATAGGTTGGCCATCTACGAGAAAGTGTGTATCTCTACACGACACAACGCGAAATGATTCGTTTGGGTTGAGTGAGACATGGTGGACTGTGTCATGGGGTGCAATAATCGGGACAAGGGCCACAATACGGATACTGTTTCATTGATTCGTCGCTATGTTTAATGATGGTTTCTCCAACTGACCTGGTGTTTAAGACTGTGTTGGTCCCATTTCTCTATTCAGCAAAGGCACTAGCAGTCATGTTTATGTCCGAGATTAGCTCTAGTATAATTTTTGTGCGTAGGTTCTTTGAGGTGCAGTCGCTCATGTTTGACGTCCAACTGAAGACAGTGAGGTTCAAATGGCTCTGAACACTATGGGACTCAACTGCTGCGGTCATAAGTCCCCTAGAAGTTAGAACTACTTAAACTTAACTAACCTAAAGACATCACACACATCCATGCCCGAGGCAGGATTCGAACCTGCGACCGTAGCAGTCGCGCGGTTCCAGACTGTAGCGCCCAGAACCGCTCGGCCACACCGGCCGGCGAAGACAGTGAGGAAACATCGCTTAGTACGTCAGCTAGGGGCCGTTGCCTTCTTGTGTTGACGCACCTTGTTGGTTCCTGTACTTTCATGTAGCATTTGAACCTCTTTGTCAACCTTCCGTCGTCCTCTGACGAACACAGCGTCTCTGTCGTCTCTTTAAAAACATTCGAGTTTTTGTTTCTAATCTTCCCTCTGTCACTTAAATGCAGTAACTTACTGTGCACTTTAAGAATTATAAATTTCCTACAATTTATATCTTCGTTTAAGTAAATCATTTCAGTCTTGGTATTAACAGTTACCAATTGTGTGCAAGTTTAACTTAGTGAAGAACGTAGAGCAGCTTTGATTTGTGTCCTACGGTTTCCACCGATGGGAGGTTAATGTTGGTTTTGAGTGAAGCTGGCGAACTATAACTGGATGTACCGCATAAGAGACTTGAATACATACGCATTTGTACGCCTTGGCTGTATTGTACAATACTAAGCAAGGGAAAAATTTGAAGAAATGAAGTCCCATTATTTACATCACTAAGACTTTTAATAACTACCTGAGATTCTGGTAAAAATTAATGTAATAGCCTTGTATTGTACAAGCTCGTAATCATAGCAACACTGATAGAGAATTTTAGTGCAGGACAACCCATATTCACCAATACTGCTGTAATAATATTTAGTTCACTGTTCATTATATTTTTTTCAGAGCAGTTCCCAGAAAATTAACAAAATAGTGTAACGAAAGACGATGAGGCCAATAGCATCCGCGCATCCAAGGGAACGATGCCGTGAAGTTGATGAGTTGGACACTGGCTGCGTGCGAGTATGCCGAAGTGACGCAGCTCTGCCGTTCATGAGCTGCGGAGAGTCGAACCAAGGATTAGCGGGCACAGGACAGGAGCTGTTTGCGCCGCATCCCTGGACAAGGCGTGCTAAGCCGCTGACACCATTAACACCTGTGAGGACTGCCACGATATAAGCAAAATATGTGTCAGCACTAACTGTTTCTGGTGCTGTAATAAAACAGCGGCAACTGCATTCCAAGCTATACTGCACAGCGCTGTGACCATCAATAAAACTAAGAACATCTGGTGGGCCGACAGGACCTCCTGGGACAGGTTGCATAGTGCGGAGTAGACTCTCCTCAGTTCGCGGTGGCGGTCCTCAAGTGGTCGCCGCTGTCATCTCACTCCGGCTGTGGCTCTCAGACACTGGTTGAGCTGGCGTAAGTCACTCCTCACAAGAAGAACGAGACCCACATACCTGGCAACAGCGGTAAGTGCAATACAACTTGAGAGCAGTGTTCATTTCGATACTCAGAAATTTCAACGTCACAGCAGCTAAACGTTGTGCGAGACTGCCTGCATACACCACTTTGCAGGAGATCCTCACTGCCGCAATGGAGAATTGGCGCTACTTCAGGATGCCCCTGTCCCGATAAGACAACAGACTGAGGATCCTCTGGCACTTGTCGATGTTTCGAAACAGGTCGACATCGCCGTGGTGGAGTCGTATGTCGTCATATAGCCTACCAACCACATGAAGGTAATGGAGTCATTTTCCCTTGCGTTCGTAGCTTGCAACCAGTCCTCCACATGCGCTGTTATCGCTAGGTTCATGACGAGAACAAAAGCTGCATACAGTGTACCAGAACGTGTTCTCCGTAGGTCACACTTCTCAATGTCGACTGTGAACGGCGTCAGCCCGAAAACCCTGCAGACGTCGTGATATCGCGCTACAGGTCTTAAGAGGTCTCCTCTATTCGCCATTTCAACATCGGTTACCACTCCAGGATGCCTACGTTACCTGTGATGAAAGAAAAATGTTCACCACTTATGGTAAGCAAGATGCTTGCATTACAAAGAGATTTAATCTAAAATTAACAACATACGACTGATTAACAAAGTACACTCAGATTTGTGATAGCACTTCGAACGTAAATGAGTCACGGTTCCACAAATCAACAGGAGAACAATGGAGTAAGCATAGGCATGATTAAAAAACTCCTTCATAGTCACTATTTTCCGGCATCTGAAATCGATACAAAAGTACGACCATTGTAGCAAAACAAAACTTGACCATCCAGTACAGTTGCTGCACCTTACAGACAGCAAATAGTGAAAACTGAGAACTCGAATCACTCACGTATAAGTTGTTGTGTAGACCTACATTCAACAAAGTCAGTAAGACTGACCCTGCCGTAATATACTTACTAAATACTAGAAGTATAATTATTGTTACGCAAAACCACCTAGCAAGCTCATTGCAAAGTTTACTGTTACGAATATCCTTAAGGAGTCTTGCTTACATCTGAGACAGAGTCTGAAAGGTTTCAACATTTTGAGTAAAGCAACAAAACAAATGAAAATAAATGAGACAGTAAAGTTGGAGAGTTAGGAGAATATACTGCATCTTAATCAGGACCGTTACAGACGGCGCACTAAGTCGTTGGAGAGAGAAGTGGTGGTTGCCACTTGAAGGAGTAGTGTCGACAGTCATCAAGGTAAGCCACGCAAACCTACATCGTCTGGCTAAATAAGAATTCGTATTCCGTGTCCCCTAAACATGAGTTTATTATCCCAAATTTTATCGGAAGTTTTTTTTTTGTTGCCAATATGGTATGACAGTAAACTGATCTTCTTTGTTATCATGTTTCCTCGTTAGTGTAATGCTACCTTTATTTTATTTTCCTTCCATTTAGGTGTAGCTTTTAATAAACGTTTGTCGTGTAAACTCTAGTAGTAGCCATAGTTTTCTTCTGTTTTTTGGTATTTAAGTTAGATCTAAAAAGTTTATTTTATTATGGTGTTCATGCTCGATTGAACATACATTTTTGCGTGAAATAAGATAAGAAGAACGGATTGCTGCTCATCACACAGACGAGGCATTGAGCTGCAGACAGGCACAATGAAAAAACAGCTTAAATCCTGAGTTTCAAGACAAAGTCCTTCTTCAGAAATAGAAAATACACACATATTCAGACAAGGACAGTCCATACAGACATGGCCACTGTCTCTGGACAGTAGGGCCTGACTCATGCTATGTCGTGATCCGGCGCCTAGGGACAGTGGTTATGTCTGTGTGAGTTGTGCTCGTGTGAATGCGTGTGTGTTACTTATTTCTGAAGAGGAATTTTTCTCTAAGGCTCAGTTTTGTAACAGTCTCTTTGATCGAACCTCTCTGTGACTCAATGCCTCCTCATGTGGTGAGCAGCAGTCTATCCTTTCCATATAGCTTATATTTTTCTATAATTTGTTCGATTCAGTGGAATATATCTATTAATTTTCTGATCGGTTTTGTAATGTTAGGGTGTTGTCTGCACACCTGTACAAGAAAGAAATATTATTAATCCATGTGAGATGGTTATAGGGAAATTAGTTCTCAGTATGGTGTAGTAAAATACTAGCTAGTGTACCAACAAGGTAGTTTCCCATTACTGAACCGTATTCTAGTACATGTAGTTGGTTACTGGACTTGAAGTAGTTATGGGAGAGTTATAACTTTAGTAAAGTAATGAAATTGGTCTACAACTATTGTGTTCATCTGACGATGCGTGAGTATATTATATTTGACAATTTCAATGGTCTCATCAACTGCTCCGTCGGTAAACATGTTGATTACGTTCAACAAAATGTTTTAAATGGTGTAGAATGACCATGTCTATAATTAGTTGTATCACTTCACTCAATCTATTCACTGTATATTGATATCTGCTGATACAGTCTTAAGTAAGTATATACACTACCTTGTTTTTTTTTTAGTCAGATTGCAGAGCTCTTATACAGTTTATTACTAGATTGGTAGGGCTGCTACGTATGTGACTTTTGGCAGTGACTGCAATGTATTTGCGGATGGGTTCATCATGGAGCAACATGTATTCTTCTATTTTGTGAAGTAACTGTTCAAAACCACTTAGAAATTTTTAATTTATTTATGGAAATGAAACTCGAAAATTCTTTTTCTACAGACTGTCTTCAACATGACTACAACTGTATTCCCTTGTCAGTTACTATTGCGTTGTTAGTGTTTATTTTCTCACAAATGGTACCGATGGTTTAGATATTGGGGAGAGTCAGATAATATCAAATGTTCATGTCTAACGTCCAAGTTGAGAATAAGTATCAGAAAACGCAACAGAAGATAAACTTGTCATTCTATGGAACAACCCCGTAAATTCACACATTCAGGAGTGTATATGTTAAAATGCGGTTGCCGTGAAATAACAATCATAGGACTAATAGGAATATTTCAAAACAATATTCATGGAATTTGTGAACTTCATTGACATGAAACTGTCTTCATTTAGTTCACACCTAAAACTACAAAAACGCAGTGACGTAACACGATGCCTGGCAGTCCCAGCGACTGCTGAAAACCGTAGGCAAGCAAATATTTTAGATGAAACATGAAGTTTTACATATTTGACGAAACATCCTGCATTGCTTTTAAAGAGAGACGGAGTTAAAAAACAAAAAATGCATCGAAAATTTCACGAATTCTCTTACAAATGTCTACTGTTGAAATACATTCCTTTGGAAGATATTCTGTTAACAAAGATAATGACATGTACAAATGATTAGGTATAACCTGTGATCAGTCAAGTTAATCGCCTTTCAATTTAAAGTACATCACATTTGACAAACATCTACCACATCTACAGGGTGAGTCAAAATTATGTGAAGAATTTTAATTTTGTTTGTTTTTTACTCCAGTTTGTTAGAACCAATGTCTGATAGACTCACACTTGAGAAGAGAAGAGCTTACTGGGAGTTGTGCTGCCGGCGAAAAAAGTGTGGCGAAGACCTGCAGAACGATTTTCAGGTAGATGGTCACCTGCTCGTTTACCAGAAGATTTGAAGCAATTGGATTAGTAGCAGACAATTATCACAAAACTTTATTGCTGAACGTTGAGTGCATTAACTTTGTTGATCAGGTTGAGACTCTGTATAACGAAAAGTCGGAGCAAGTCCTTTTTGTCAAATAGTATTCACATAATTGTGACTCACCCTGTATGTGCTGAATACCAGTGGCATATGCTAAGGTAATAATATGTAAATTATTGGAAAAGGTTATTGACATGTACAATGAAAAATATACGTAACTTGTGCGTTATATGAAAAAATAACTGATATGGGACACTATGCACCTGAGGAAAATGTCTTCTGTAGTGCTGATACCACTGGAGATGAGTATGTATCCCAGTTCCAATTTGGAAACAAGTAAATAAGAATATTATCCACAGGAAAATTTACGACAGTCAGCCTCAATCTATTACCAATCCTTTACAGCTCTGGTCTGCTGCGCTCGTTAGATCTGCATATTCCTTCTGTCTTTCGTATCCCAATACTTAAAGAGTGTTTTTGTGGTTCACTTTTAGTAATCGGCACCTCACAGGGTATAAACTAATTCCAGAGAGTAAGCCATCCTATTAACTTTCATACAGCACACTCGTCCCCTCAGAAATGAAGGCTCCAACTCATTCTCTTCCCACAGAACTGAAATATTACGCGTCTCCTAGTTCCCCTTTTTCTCCTTTTCCGTTTACCAGTTCCCTACGGGATCGAATTTGTTACATGTGCTGAAGCTATGTTGGTGACTGTTGGTGACCAGATACCAGATACCGTCCCTGACGCGACAACTCCCCGTGGCACAGAGTCTGTGTACCTCACCTGCCTGCGTCTGGTGTACAGCTCATGTCTGAGAGCGAAAGCTTCCTTCTGAATGTTTGTGTAGCAGGTATATGACGCGGGGTGGAGGCTACAGCCCAGTATTTACACTGGGGCCGGGGGCAAGCGCATAAAAGCCACCTCTAGGCCGAGTGGCTGAAGAGCGCTCATCGTTAATCCGAGAAGAGAATTTGCGCGACACGTGTCTTCAAACACTGCTCAATGAAGAGTCTCAAAAAGTGTGTGTAGTGAATACTCAGTTGTGCTTGTTTAAATATTTGCGTTTGCCTCTTGGCAGTGCTTCCTCACCCACCATTTTTCAATGGTATTTTGAACAGCTGACTGCGCAAGGTCCAAACTGTTCAAACTATTTTGACGATTTTGTCATAGCAGGTCGTACACCTGAAGAATATTTGCAAATTTGCGTGCTTTGTTTCGTGTGTTATCTGATGCAAGACTGAAGTGTAGACTGGAAGGGTGTGATTTTATTAACCCCGAATTGAAATATCTTGGTTATGTCATAAACCGTCAAGTTGTAAAGGCTCTTTAGTCGCATTTGTTAGCTATACGAGATTTGCCTGTTCCTCGCAATGTTACAGAATTGCGATCAGTTTTAGGGAAAATGAACAATTATATTTGGTTCATACCTAATGCTGCACAAATTACAGCCCCATTGCATCGCTTACGTCGCAAGAATCTCACCTTTGTTTGGACAGTTGAGTACCAAGTAGCTTTTCAAAAACTTAAAGATGCATTGTTCAGGGATCGACAAACCATATGTATTGCAAGTTAACGCTTCCTGTTACGGCATGGGTGCCGTTCTTTCGCACAGAATTGGTGATAAAGAGAGCCCTATTCCTTTCGCAACAAATGTGTTGTCCAGAGTTCAGTGTAACTATTCACAAATTGAGAAGGACGCTTTAGCTATTGTGTATGGTGTCACCAAATTCCACCATTATTTGTATGGCACAAAATTCTACTTAATAACGGATCACAAGCTTTTTCAGTCCTTGTTTCATCCCACGAAGATGGCCTTTGTTGTTGTCTCAGTACCAGTACAAGGTTGTGTATCGTCCGACTGCTCAGCATGGTAATGCGGACGCACATTCACGTCTTCCGATTGGCCCTGATACAGATTTTGAAGCTTCTGCTCCATCTCGTTGCCACAACGATGCTCAGGTTTCAATCTTTTCCGCTGAACTATAGGAAAATTACACAGTCCACGGAACCTGATCCAGATTTGTACATTTTGCTAACATTCATTCGCACATCTTGGCCTCGTTTCATGTGTAGCATAAAGAAGTCTGTCGTGCGCCGAAACTTTGCATGTCGGCGTAGCCTCGCTATACAGAAAGGGGTGATTCTTGTTCAGAATAACAGTGGACAGCCATGTGTGTTGATCCCTAAAGCTTTGCAAAAAGGAGTGTTCCAGTTACTTCACCAATGGGGATTGTTCGGACGAAACTTTCAGCGCGTCGACACTGTACTTGGCTGGGTATAGAGACCAAAAAAGAACAGATGACGTCACAGAGTGACGCATGTGCGGAAAATCAGTCCGCTACGCCACAAACATCACAATGGCAATGTGTGCACATAGACTTTGCAGGACCTTTTTGGAACACTCGTTGGTCGATTGTGGTTGACTCGTATAGCAAGTTTACTTTTGCTGTGCCAATGAACTCGACAACGTCACGTAGGTGTTGTCCTCTATTTTTCGCCTCGAAGGTGTATCTGAAGTAATAGTGTCAGACAACGGACCTCAGTTCACGTCAAATGAGTCTGAAACTTTCTGTGCACGCAATGGCATACAGCATGTAACTAGTGCACTGTTCCATCCACAGTTAAACGGCGAAATTCAACGATTTGTCGGAACCTTCAAACAGTAAATGGCCTAACTTCGCTCCGCACACACCAGGGATGAAGCATTGCAACTGTTGCTCGCCTCCTATCGTTCGCACCCACGAGGTGGACCATCGCCGGCGGAATTGCTTCACAGCCGGCGCCATCGGACACTGCTCCACCTGCTCCACCCTCCTCAGCATCCGGCGCCGAAGGAAGGCCGCAAGTATCGCTTCGCGTCGCATATTACTGTCTTTTACAGGGTGTTTAGCGGCAGCAGGTGGTGGGCGCGAGGCGAGATCGTCCGTCGACTAGGCGCTTGCATGTATCTTATTTCAGGTCCAGACGGCATGCAGCGCCGCCGTCAAAATCAACTTCGCCTCTGCCATGTGCACGGTGATCTTTCTGTGTCTCTTCCCCCACATTCATGGATCCCGCGGACAGCGCGGCCACAGCAGCCGCCAGAGAGTGTCATCAATACACCATGCGACGATCCCATGGAGACGGAGCCTCCTCCGCCTTCTCTAGTCCTACCGCTGGAGCTGGATCCGCCCACACAGCAGCAGTCGATACCTTGGGCATTAGTTTATTGGCCTCTGGAGCTGGATGCGTACCCTTCTGGTTGTTTTCCGAGGGACGTTCCCACCAGAGCGCAGGCCGGACCGAGCGGTGCGAGCGGAACCGGAAGTTCGACGCCCCCCGCAGCCACAGCTTCCGGTCCAGTGCAGCGTCCACCCTCCGGCCTCCCCTGCTGTTTCCGCGCTCTCTACCCGACGACGGTCCGTCACTTGGAGGGGGGGGGGGGGAATTTTCCGGCGTAACATCAAGCACCGGCACGTCGGGATTGAAACTCACAGTAGAGAAGGCTGTGAGACGACGTCAGCCAATAGTAGGCTGACTAGGGCGACACCACGATGGGAGCGGCACCTGTACGAAGAGAATGTAAGTGCTGCTCCAGCTAGCCTCGATCGTACTAGAAGAGCCGCCCTTGAAGACGAGCTGTGACATAAACTCCATAGCAGTGACTTATGACATTGTGTGATCTGCTTGCATGGAAATTGTATACATCGAAAGACATTGATTATTTGCATGTCGCCATTTGCTTGTTGCCCATCTTTGTAAAAACGCAAGTGTTGTCTATTTAACATATTGTAATAAACTCTATTAATAGGATTTGCTTGAAATCTTGTTTAGCTATCCGAGAAAGGAGATTCCTAGGCACCCTACATTACACGATTGGGCAGGATCCCAGAAATGGGATCAGTCAGGTCCTTCGGAAATTCTTCAGTCACCTTCCTTGGCACATAAGTTGATGGTCCCCATAAGAAAGCGCCTCATGCTCGGTGTTTTTCCTGCTGTAGAATGACTCTATTTGCCTCAACATTATCTCTCCACTGATAGGTATCAACATTGACCCACCATATCATATCTAGAAAGCTTTCGACAAACTCATTCTCCTTTTGTGATACAACATTGAAGTGCTCTCGATAGAATCTAGCGTTGTCCTGTTTCGTATAGGCTGTCCTGTTCCTTATACCACTGTACCCACCTCTCTTTGTTTCCTCAAACCTGCTATATTCCAAATACGAAGAGTACACTGCTGGACATTAAAACAGGGTAACAAAAAGCATAGTCAATAATTTAATTCTATTTGTAGTGCAACAGTATGTAACAGCTTGGCAGAGAAATACTGTATTAAATTTTTTCGTTGAAGATGTACAAGGTGCAGAGTGGTGTCAGGATTGCGCTTGTATTCAGGTGTCCCGCTGCTGATTATGGTGATTGTGGGTGTTATTCAGCTGGGTAGAAGAATTTCAACCAAAGGGATGCCAGTTAGTAGGTCAGGGAAGTGTGAAAGAAAGATTAATTTATCCATCCCTTTAGTTATAGCAGTTGATTTGCTGCCCTCTGCAGCGAGTGTCAGACGTCGGTCCTGGATATTAGTGAAGTGTTAAACTCAACTAGCAGCCTTCACAGACCAGCCAGTTTGCAGCGGTAATAGGCCAAGGAGAGGTGTCAATGGCGTCAGTGCTTTGCAGGTGGAGAAGTGCAAAGTCAGAGACCCCTGGGCTAGCGTCAGGCTCCTGTGGAGGCGAGGAGATGCAGGCACGATGCTGTGAGTGCGCTGAGGTAGGCAGTGTGGGCGGGAACGACAGTCGCCTGCAGAGCTAGTGTGCCAGCGAAAGACAGCAGCCGAGTGTGCACGCAGCAGGGATGCCATGACTCGTCGACTGGTCAACCTGAGGTGCGAACCCTAACCCACTGTCAGCCAGTGAGTGGTCGCCTGACAGAAGGTACCAGGTCGACACTCTGCAGCATCGGGCCTAGGTCCTGCCTGTAGCAGCCAATGTAGGTCATCTCTAGTTGTGGCAGCTAGATGAATCATATCAGGTCAGCGAGTGGCATGCAGCATTTCTCAAACTCTGATGGCAGTGGCTAATACTGCCTGGATAAAATGGGCAGCATTAATGTGAGTTTCACCCACGAACGGTTTGCTGAGGCAGCATATTTTGTTACATAGGAAAAATAATAGCCAGGTGTTGGTCCAGAACGTGTGGTAACTCTGGTCGGCCGTACTACATTCTCAATCATTCACTTCTACTGTTGAAAGGTCTCTGTTGAATTCCTTTCATGTTAATTTCTTAAATCTGTTGTCATTATGGCATAAATTCCTCTTCTAAATTTACTGTGGTGTTTCTGACCACCTGGGAGGAGACTGAGCAGTGAAACGTGTTACTTGTACACATAAACAAGAACGATCTGTCACACTACTGCACTTTAAAACACAGTTTAATTCATGTCACACAGTCTCATACGGAACCTACATCCGCTTTCTTTTATATACTGTATATGATAAGATACTGTCATCCCCCTTCTCTTCTGTGTGTGAGGATGAATGAGCAAATTTATTTCTAGTTGCATGCTTGATGGTAGCAGACAAGCCTATCTGCTAGAGAACAGTAGGACCAACGTCGGAACAGGTAGCTACGCTTTCTAAAAGCAGAAAGCTTTCTATTCCTAGTATGGTCCTGTCTGTCCCTCGTCATGTTGGTATAGGAAGCTGCCTCTCTGGCCATTTCCGTTTGTATCTGTGAAGCACCCTCAGGCAGGGACCACGGCAGTCTGTCCGTGGCGAGCATCTGAAGTGGTAAGATCTCCAGGTAAGCGCATGTCTGTTAAGTCCGTAGGACAATGGATTTCTTAAGTTCAGCCTAACTGAAAATTTAATCACCTTTATTGCAGGTTAAGCTCTGAAATATCTAATGTTATCTTAAATTGCAACGCAGTGTATTTCGAGTGTGAAGTTCAGAATATCTTCCAGTAGTTGCTTTGTCACTACTTTGTGAGTTAAGTGGAACCACGTGTTGATCAGTGACTCTAACTAAGAGCACCAATCTTAAATGCGAATGTGCGTGGGATTATAACTTCTCGTCTTGACAATATTTTTCAATATAGCAACTTTTCTTTATGTTCATCCCACGTGGGGTGTACTTTGAGAGACCAGTACCACGTTTGACCCATCAGGTTAATAGTAATACGATAGTAACCAGTTCGAGGTTTTTCTTTTGTAAATTGCTTTTTGATCTAATTTATTTTAATGATCAAAATTATTGTGGAGTTACACTCTTTGTGTAAACCAAGTTGACCACCTGAAGCATGTGGTGTAATCATCAAAGTAGCCCTCAGCTATTCTTTTCGGGAAGATTTCACAGAGAGTTAGTATGAATTTAGTATACCAGTGAGTGGTAATTACATGACAGACAGATGATTGCGCTACGAATGTAACTTCTTTGGGTGAAAATTGAATCGGTTGGTTGTGGTTAATTTCCTCTTGCATATGTTTCAACGTTCTTCGTGTGTTATTTTATGAATGCAGTGTTGTATGCAGTCTCCCAATCTTGGCTCCATATTTGATGTGTTCTGTAAGATTACAAACTCACATTTTCACAATCCTAAATAAGGCACCAGTTCAGTTATGAACCGAGTTTAATATGCTGAAATTTCAGTGATCAATGTTAAAATAAATTTCCAAATATAAACTGATTCATTTCTTTTTATTTAAATTCTCTTTATATATATATGTCGTATGACGATTAAAAGATTATAATTAATGTTAGTCTGGTTGGGAATTTGGTAAGCTAGACTCGATACCTGGTGAAACAGTTGTGCAGTAATGCAAGGTTAACTTCCCCACATAGCTCACAGCTTTTAACCCACTTTTATGGTCTTGAATATCAGCACCGCTTACACCTCAAATTAATGCAACAACATTACACTGTGCCTCCACTGTTCGACCCTGATGGAGACGGTACTCCTAGAAGTATGGTAACTTTGTATATGGCAAGGCCTGAATGGTAATTTTTGCTGTGTCGGACCGGTCGATTCAGAGCTTCTTGCCAAAGAACGCCTAGGCGCCCTCCTCTGTCCTCCTACCAAGTACCTTCTTCTGTCAAGTAATGATGGCTACTGACATCAATCCGGCCACATTAAGTACAAAGAAACCGTGCCACAACAAAAGAGTGACATTCATAACACAGAGCTTCCACCTCAGATGGCAATAGTGGCTCTAAACCTGCAGTGTACGTAGCCGAAACGGAGTTGGATCACAGATGTGGGCACATCATTCCATTGTGCTTAAACTTTGTCGTGGAGGTGGTTAGTTAGTGACTAAGGCATTCCAGTAACTCTATAACTTATTACCAGGTAGTTTCTCTAGATGACACATCCCACAATAAGCTGAGTTGGGCAAGAGTTGAATATCAACGGTATCAAGGTACGTCATAATAGGATTGGCAGCCTGCAGCTTTATAGTTTCTTGTTTAGATGTAACGTCATGGGGCCACCGACCTGATAAGAAATGCAATAACTGTTGTTCATCTTATCGACTATGCGAACCAGAGCTGATCGTGTAGCGTACCCAGTGACATCCCACACCAACATGCCATGTGCAGTGTCCATATGACAGTCTCGCGCTGACTTCAGAGACTTGCGCACACGGATACGTCTCTCGGGACACAATACGTAGAGGAGAGACTCGTCTCAAGAGATGCTGTGGTGTCACTCTGGTGTCCATTGTTGCCGTTCCTCTGCTGGTGTCCCTCCCTCTGTTGCTGACATTCCGTGGCGCTCCTCTCGTCGTTGCACATCGCGTATACATTCTTGTCTTGCTGGAAGCAAGTCCATTTCCCGACTCAAGAAATGTGATGTTAGTGTACGATGCTGTAGGACCGAGCCAGTCCTCTCGCACTCTAGTCGCGCGCGATCATTGAGGCCTTTCGTGGTGTTCGGCAAAGTCACTATGATCTCATCAATTTCATATTTACGTGGAAATCGTGGCATGCCAGAAAACACGTGCAGCAACATTGTGGAACTGCAGACCCGATTGGTCATGGTACTGCTGCAGTCGAATACCAGAATGTGTTGGCAGACAGTCCACGTTCTTATACAAATTACAGTAATCAACATTCACACACCATTTCTGAATAAGAAACCCCTCTGTGTAACCTTTTCTTTTATACAGAATGTGGTACAAGTACTATTCACGCCATTTGCTCGTTTCTTGCATGCCATCTTCATGTTCATGTTGTTTCACTTTTAATAGACAGCAATTTACAAACATTTCTTAATGTATTAAATTTCAAGGCACACGGTGCCATTATTATCAAACATTACTTTGTCTGAAAGACACTAACCTGTTTACCCTGAAGACGCGGATCACGCGTGTACAGGTTCGGTAGCGAGTTCTTGTTCTACCGGCCATGGCAGCTATGGTCGCTGAAATAATGCATAAACACAGGGAACAGAGAATTACGTATCTTTCGACTGCGAAAAAATACTTGGATGACTACAGCTATGTCTGCATTCGTAAAGAACAAGGAAGAGAAAATGAGTGCATGGAGAATGGATTGGCCTGGAACAGACGTGTTGGTGACAGGTATTCATTTGTTTCCAAGCGAGAGCCACTTTAATATACTCTCCGAGGTAAAATAGAATCAACACGGACTTTTCTTCCCAGACCCGAATAAAAAGCATTACCCATTATTGTCATGAACGGGAATTCAGGGTTATAACAAAAAATTACACTTTGTCATATACATTTTCTTACCTTCACAATTTATTTGTGCATGTAGTTCGCACCATAGGCCGTATTTCTGCAAATAATTTTAGTAGATGTAATGTTCCAGTCCGCTTGAGTTTCGCGATGTTAATAATGAATTATTAAATAAAATGCGAGTGGTTTGGTTCAGGAAAAGTTCACAAGAGGAACAGAAAAAAAATGGCTCTGAGCACTATGGGACTTAACTTCCGAGGTCATCAGTCCCCTACAACTTAGAACTACTTAAACCTAACTAACCTAAAGACACACCCATGCCCGAGGCAGGATTCGAACCTGCGACTGTAGCGGTCGCGCGGTTCCAGACTTTAGTGCCTAGAACCGCTCGGCCACACCAGCAGACCAGAGGAACAGAATTGCATAAGGAAGCAGAAACTGATTCATGGCATTGTGAACATACAGAAGATCACGACAGCACCCCTTGTTCTGAACAGGCTATTTGTCGTTAACTGACCGACCGAGAGTTGGCACTTTGAATGGGAGCAGCCAGAATTTGTGTTTGCATAGTACGACTGGAACGCATTGAAACATATGCATATAACCTACCAACTGAAATAATCAGACAATCTGGACGGGACTTCCTACGTGACAAGCAACTACAAAGCATTCTTTAAAAATCTTTCATTCCATCTTATAGGAGATGTTGGGTTACAGGCCTTTCCAGCCCGTATTTGTATTCTGTGTTGTTGTGACGCCACTTATTTGCGACAACTGGATGCTTATTTAATTTTGTAGAACTTTTAACTGGATCTAGATGGGTAGCTGAATGTAAGATGTTGTTCATTAAGTTTCTTTCGTGCCATATTCCTGCATATGCCATACGTCTGAGAGAAAAACCCCTCTGTCGATAAAAAAACCGAGGTAGAAATTTGTTGCACGTTGTTTGCCTTACATACGTTCATATTCTCTCAGTGGTCTTGATAATGCTATAGTGTGATTTTGTAATTCGTTGGTGTAAGATACGTTTCTGTCTAATTCTGTGGAAGACGAGAAACTTTAAAATCTTGCCGCTGCAGAGAATATTATCTTCTGCTATAGGAGTTGATTGAAGTAATTTTGCTCAGTAAGTTGTTGTTCTCTATATCAGGCTGCTACATTATCCCAAATACTTGCAGGTGCTCATTGGTTTGTAGACAGTTTCATTGGGTTCTTCGTTTTTCCAGAGGAATCTGTTGGAGTGAATTGGATACTGCTTCGAGAAAAATATAGGGGAAAATGAACTTTTGAATTTCGGAAAATTGAACGTTTTATCATAGGGCTACAAGAGTGATTTTGTGAGTCTGTTGTTACGTAGTCTGTTGACCCCTAATCTGGTGATTTCTTCTTTTATTCTGTGTAGTATATTCTTGGTTTTAAGTGTTTCGTAAGGGAGTTTGTTAGGAAGCTATACCGTAGACCTTCAGCAGTGTGTTCTTGGTTTTAAGTGTTTCGTAAGGGAGTTTGTTTGGAAGCTATACCGTAAATCTTCAGCTAATTGAAGCATCCTGTAGTTATCAGACAGAGTTTATTTTTTCGTTTCATTAGAATGCAAGAAGAGAAACTGGTAGCTCCAGTCCATGTGTTTGATATTTCGTGAGACGTACAAAATTATGCCGGCTTTCAGCTTATTTAATCTTTTCAGTCATGTCTTTCTGGCTACTTAAGAGTTCATCTAGACAGATGTAGACAAGGTATTTGACGTTTAGTTGTGGAGCAATTTCTTGTCCACAAAGTCGAATGTAGAGTTTTGGGCTATAGTCGCGATTAGTAAGATTGCCTTATCTAAAAAGGAAAGGTTTACTTTTGGGTGGATTAGATCAATCAGATTCTCCATTTACTGGGCTACGTTTCAAGTTTGCTGATGTAGCTGTTGACTTGTTCATTGATTGCATTCGAGGTGGGCGCATGACACTAGTAAGTGGTGTCATCTGCATATAGAATCATGTCTTCATCCCACCACCGGGGTGTTGGGATATCCGCTGTGTATATCGTCCATAACTAAGTGGATATGACGGCAGCCTGGGGCACTCGCGGTCTGGGTGTGGAGAAGGACGATTTTTGGCCCCCATCTCGTAGCTGTACTTTTCAGTTTCAAATGAGGTTAGCTAATAATGGTACTATTGCAGGTGGGAAGTGGTGCTTTAGCACTTTGTGAAGATGTCTGTATCTTACCAAAAGCGCGTTCTGTGTCCAGAAGGAGGGTAGCAGTTGCACCTGTGAAACTGCAGGCTTCCGCTGCATTGCTAATTAGCCTTAATCATGGATCAGCGGGATTGTGTTTCTGAAACCAGCTTGTTCGTGTGATATAATGTTGTAGTATGTTATCAATTATATCTTTCAAAGTCTTGTCAATTATTTATAATTATTTTTATATTTCTAAGTTTCGTTTCAAAGTCGGTTTGCTGAGTGGTGAGGTCGACACGGTTCCTTCTTTATTTCATGTAAATCACAAATTGTACAAGGTTGAATTCTTTCAGTCCAGGTATGAAAAGACTTAACGGTTTCCTTGAGGTCCATATTTTCAATGATAACAATTCTAGTTAGAACATTCAGATCAATCATTACTGGGTTCTCACCGGATTCAGTGGACGTGCTGGAGTTTGATCTCGAGTTACGCCTGAGCGCACCTTTTAAAAACTTTCGCCGTTATGTATCTCAAGAGATTCCGTTTCGTGAGGAGAATCATTTGTTTAGCAATGAGTAGCTGCTTGTTGGACGCACTGAGATTGCTGAGGCTGCTGAAATTGTTGGGGTCGGTTGGTGACTGTTGAGATTCGACCGGTGTCGTTGCGTCAGATCTGATGATTTTCTCGCGTTTTTTGTTTAGCATGAAGAACGTTGACTCTGCATGGTGGAGATGGGATGACCTGAGCGATCTCTTCATACAGTTTGTTTTGGACATGATTCCTGCCATATACCGTTTGCTTCTTTTACCAATTTGAAATTCATAGTAACTATAATTTGTCAAACAGTGTAAATATTTGCTACGTTGAGGAAAACTAACAGATCAAATTACACTTACACCTCAAAAAAACACAGTCTGAGAAAAATAAACATCATTATACGCAATATAATGAGATCACAAATATCTCATTCTCTAGATCAGTCCTGTAAATTTACCCGACCTTGTGGTTATAAATTGGCATATGGAAGCCAAAATAAAATATACATATGAATAGACAGAAGGAATTTTCAAAACAATGTTCATACCACATCTGAATCTGACTGCCATGATATTATCTTCATTGGCTCACCGTTAAAACAACAAGCTCCACACACCAATGAAAAAGGACATGTGCTAAATGTTTTACAAGAAATAGAAAGTTTCTTATATATGATAAAACATCAAGACATTATTTTGAACGAACAGGTTGAATCAAAACAATTCATTGTAAATTTCACCAATGTCATTCTAAATGTTTCATGTTGAAACACATTCCTTTCTTTAGATAACGTGTTAACGTAGATAACACTATTTAGGAGTGAAATTATATTATCTGTGATATAGCAAAGTTAGTCATTATATTTGTATGTAAAGCACTCTGCCATTAAAACTTAAACAATAACCAAATATATGTTCTGATTGCAACTGGTATATTATCAGTTGAGATTAAATATGTCACTGGCTGACGTCTGCTATGTAAGTTGTGTGAAAAAAACAGTCGTCATGTTAACTAATGAGAAACAGCAGTCACTCGACGTAAATCTGCCTCGAAGTATATTTTGTCTTCTCTAATGCTAGTTGTGCTACTGATGGACGTTTGCTTTTGTTACTATCCCAGCAATGTATAAATAAAGGAATTCTCTTTTGTTCAGTTTATGTGAGTCAACTCCAGTACCAACAGCCCTCGTGCCTCGTACTTTTCGTAATCCAACACAAAACCCGTTTTTTAATGGTTCAGTTTTAATAATCACTATCTCCCAACGGATAAAACAGACCCAGAGACCTACCCATATTTTAAACTTTAATGTAACACACTCATCACATCAAAAGTGAAAGCTCAAAATGATTCTCTTACAGCAGAACTGGAATATTCCATATCTCCTAGATCTTACATACTACACATTAGTTCCTTCCCTCTCCAGTGACTAAGTGCACCTGGATTTTCCTACTCTACCACTTTATCTGCTCCCTGAAACTGCAGCGCCCTCTTACTGTCGAGGATACCCCGCATGACGTCGGGTATGAACCTACTGATCCCGTCAGTTCCATAGTCTCATGACAGTCGAGAGATCCGATTAAACCAAACAGAATTATCCTGGAATAATAAGATGCAGTGTTGATACACTAAGATTCTGATGCTGTCGACATTCGGCAGGTACTGGTATTTGTACTTCTCGTTCGAGGCATATCTCAGTCATCTCAAAACAAATAACGTTGAAATACGGTCTGTGAATGAGGGACCCCATACTTGTTATTCAGTTATATTCAATATGCAGGTGGCTTTATTTCTATCCATGTCGTGTGTTTGCGCTGATGTGCAAACCATCCGCATGTAAAAGCACGTAGAGCACTTCAGGTAATTTGCCGTTTACCGCTTGTTGCCTTCAAGGTCAAATTCCTGCTGCTTTAACGACCATTGATGTATATTTGTTTCTTCCGTGCGAAATTACAAACAATATGGGTGGCAGTTATTTGTCATTGAATATAATTCTGTATGAAGGCACTAACCTGGTTACCAACACATGTGGTCCATTTGTCTTCGCAGTTACGGTTTAGAGTTCTTACTGCGCCTTCCTCGGCGCGTTTGGTCCCTGAAATAACATGGGTGAGGTGACAGATATGTATGCCGGGTCAGTGAGAAACGACGCAGAAAATTTGGGCTGTCTATCAATTTTACGTTGGTGATGAACGAGAAACACATTGATTAAAGCATGAAAATGAAGTAGCCTGTAGTCGACATATTGTAGGAAGGACGTAGTTCTTTAAGAAAGTAATTTTTCTTAAAGTGGCTGTCATTTCAATAGCCACTGCAGGAACCGTCGAATCAATACAGAAAGCTTAAAGCCACTCTTTTTTTCTGCTCAGTAATTTGTTTCTTTGTTTACTTCAATATTTCCGATTTTCTCAAACCGTTTGATATCAATGTTATATTTTATAGTGCTTCGTACTATACGAATTTATTATCTAACGATTATCGAGCTCAACGTAGACTCATGTACATCTCATGAGAGAAACAAAGTCGGTCAGAGAACTAACGGTTAAGGAGTCATCACTTTGAATACATGCAGTGAGAACCTCTTACTAGATCACAGAACTTGAGCGACGATTGTTACGACAGTTTTTTATTATTATTTATTTGATGATTATTTGTTAAGAAGTATTCGACTATTCTTACACTAAATGTTTAGTACAATATGTCAAATATTGAGTCGTTTGTAAAGTAATGTTGAAGGTGCATTATACATGGGAGAGTGATTATTTAACTAATAAGGATTCTTCGGGGTGGGGTTTAGGGGCAGAGGGGCGTTACTTAAATATAAAACGAAAAGTATTTGGAATCTAAAATGATCAAGGGGAATAAGACAAATTACTTGTAATGGAAATAAATTAGTTTAGTTACTATGGTCCGTTACTGTAACACGCAATTACTCAGATACAGAATCCAGAAAACACGCTACATTCTCATATACTACAGTACTAACCCACACCGCTGAAACACAGATTCTTAAATTTAGAATTCTGCAACATTAAACCCCACTGCTGTAGTGAGTAATTTAATATCTCGTTGAAGAAGACGTATTTTAAAGTCACAATTTTTGTTGTTTTCTTTTGGCAGGTACAAAACGAATGTTATTCTCTTCTATATTTATCAAAGCTCTTTGTATTACAGAATAATATTATCTATGTCGAAGATCTGGCTAAGAATAATAATACTTACTTGTATTTTTCTCCCTTGATCCTTCAGATGTGCCTCGCTAGTGTGAGAACGTCGAGATTGCGTGGGTGTCCCATACACAGGGTGTAACGGGTATAAGTGCGTTGGTGTCTTAATAGGTACACTCATGAATATGTTGGTTGTCTTTTCTCTTCATCCTACAGTCTTCTCACATATACGTCACAAACTTTATGACTTGATGTTTTCTGCCTGGTCTTAACAACACCACTAAGTCGACTACACCTTTTGGTATAGACTAATCGTTTTGCGTCCACGTGTCCACACTTCAGCACCTGACCTGCTTCCCACGGGAAAATAAGCACTAACGGCTTTTTCTTTCCACACATACTTGGATAGTCTAACCAAAATAGAAACATATGACTTCTGTAAGCTATAATGATGAGCCTGCAAATGACTTGATGTAATGTCGTTCAATACCCCCTCCGCAGTCAACAGTAGTGGTATCTGCACTTACAGTCGTTACGCCCTGTATACAGCCGAGAGGTGGCCGACGCTCCCCTGGTGTGGCTTGTGGTGGGGGCGCTGACCGCCATTCCACCCTCGGTGCATTCAGTCTTGCCCAGCCTCGCGAAGCGTCAACTGCCGGGTGAGTTCTTGACGATAGTCTGATAGTAAAGGGTCGCATGCCGAGCTCAGATAATAGCCCTCGTCCCTGTTGACGAGAGGGTCGTGTTTCTTTCTCAAATTGGAACGTATGCTTCTCGTTGAGGCTATGTTTAGCCAGTGCTGATCTGTCTTTATGCCCCAGGCATACGCATCTAATGTATTCCATCCATCGCTGCTAGATGCTGTGCTGCGTTTTTCCCTTTCTTTGACGCTGACATATAAACCTGGTATTCGCAAGTGTATCTTGTCCTTTACTGAGATAAACATAGTTTTCGTTTTTCGTAGTGGTCGAAAAATGGCCAAATTTTTTTTCGGAGTTTCTCCCAGTTTTGGCTTAGGTAGCCCCACCACAGGGAATAACTGAATTTCTGTTCCTCTTTCCCTTCCTCTTATTTGCGATAGGCTGTGTCATTTGTTTCCTTCAATGCACGTCAATTTTGGCAGAATACAGTCTACGTTGTTGCAGACTATCTCTGTGCCAGTGATGACAGCTCGTTGCATGGAGGAACAGATCTAAGAGGGTCTTTTTTCCATAGACTGAATGTCCTAGGGGACCATCTGCATTGTCCTTGTTAGCACGTCCTAAACTGGAATACATCTCTTACGTTCTAAGTCCACCATCAATTGCTTGTTTTCATGGACCCTGTTGAGTCAGTCTGCTATCTCTTTGCCATTTTCCCGCAGGACGAAGGGACATCCACGTAACTTATTGGCTCTTTATTTAGAAACGTCTGCGATGAAAGTGATATCTACCGTGGAGCTAGTATGTACGTAGTCAGCGAGAGAAAATGGTTCGTCTTTTAGCCCATTCACTACCACCGGGAAATATGTGTCGCATGGTAGGCTGTCAGAGAACAACTTGCTGTGCGAGCACCAGTTGAATATGCTGTATGTTACTACTATGTCTAGTATGGGACGATTGAGAGTATTAGAGATTGCCCTTGAAAGTTGTGCTGTCTCAATTATTACGTACAAATGGGAGAAATTTATCACCATTTAGAACAGAGTGGAGTTTATAGAATTTCCTGCACTCTGTGTGGCAAATTATATGTAGATCAATCAGTTAAGGCTATAACTCCTAGACTAACTGAGCGTGAAAGGAGTTGGAGACTGAGAAATAAAGAGTTCACCTTCCCTAAACATGCTCTGACTGAATGTCATCCATATGATATGAAGTGTGATATTCTCCATAAAGGAACAAAGGGGAGAAAGCTAACACTACTTGGAACTCTGGTCGTTAATAAACCACACTCAAAGAAACCTGACTTTGTCCTTAATGACCAAACACAGTTCCATTACTCATCCTTATTAACATTGTAGCCAGCTATTATGCCCCTCATCATTGGCTAATAAGCTTTCTGTAACTGTTGTACACCTACATTCCATAGCCTTTTTCTTCCCCTCCCTTTATTTAGTCTGTTCATCACATCCACCAGTTTGTCCATATGACATATGAGTCCATGCCTTTACTCATTTGTAGAGCGCTCACGTACTTTTAATATTTTAATATACTGTAATATAAGATTGATTTATTCAGAGTCTCTTTAGGTGCTTCAAAAATAGTTGAAATGGCTCTGAGCACTATGGGACTTAACATCTAAGGTCATCAGTCCCCTAGAACTTATAACTACTTAAACGTAACTAACCTAAGGACTTGACACACATCCATGCCCGAAGCAGGATTCGAACATGCGACCGCAGTGGTCGCGCGGTTCCAGACTGTAGCGCCTAGAAACGCTCGGCCACTCCGGCCGGCCTTTGGGTGCTACATCATACTTGTTTCGTTTCGTATCGATATAGCCATAAAAGTCACACATCTTTGTACAGCATTCTATGTACACTTATAGATTCTTGCTGAAGTTGTGTGGATTAGCTGTTTAGCATCAAGTTATCTAACGATGGCCTGAGAGGCTGAAAGCCAGTTCATAAAACTAGTAAATATTATTGTGGAACACTAATACTTTGTATTGAAGTTATTAATATGTATAATTTCCTCCAAAAACCGGCAGAATATTCTATTAATATTAATGTTCATTTTATATGTGGTTGATTCCTTAATGGGGTAATTTTCTACATCCATTGTGTAGCTTCTTCTCTCAGTATCAGGTCTGATTTGATGAATGCCTAGTTTCATCATACGATTTTCATGAATATTTTGATGTAATATAATGGATTTATCTGAATAATGTATGATATAATGAGAAGATACAGGCAAGAACTTGCGTATGTTGCGAATCTCAAAGCGTGACGCGTGATTATCAGTGCAGTAGTGAGGTCCAGTATGAGCTGTGAATTTTATGTGGGGGGATTTATGCCGGTTTCGTTTAACCTTTACTTGATATTCAGTTTGATTTTTCCTTGAATGGGTGACCTTCTTTGATAGAAACCAGGCCTTATGGAAGATACGTGTAGGCACTATCTGATATGTTGTGGATATTTATATTTCCCAAAGTTTCTGTTATAATTCTATGGTTCCGCAGTTGCCCACATGAAGAGATGGTTCCGTCATAGTATGTTTAAAAGTCAGTTTTTATTTGCAATGATTGTCTCTTGGTCTGTGTGAGATGAGTGTATGGTGTGAAAGATGCCTCGTTTGGTCGATATTAGAGCCATAGCGAGTACGCTGTCACGATGAGAGTGAATATGATGTGTAGTGAGGTTACCACCCTAACGCTTAGCGGCTTATACTGACTGCGTATGTGGTGAGTGCAGCAGACTCAGTGTCACTCATGTCGAGGCCGTGCATATTTCGTCTTTCATTTTGTGTGCTGTTTCCGACTCTTGCTCCGCCTTGTGTCTGTGTGAGTGTAGATCTACTACCATCACTGGACGTGGTATGAGAGTTGTTTAAAAAGGTTGGCCATCTACGAGAAAATTTTTACGTCCACATGTTACAAAAGTTAAATGATTCTTTCGGGTGGGGTGATAAATAGTGGATCGCGTCAAGGGAAATAATAATTGTTATTAAGGTTTCGGTATGGTTCTCAGTTCACAAATGCTTGATTATGTTTTATGATGATTATTCCAGACTGTCGTGATGTTTAAGACTGCGATAGTCCCTTTTCTCTATGCAACAAAGCTGGCATCACTCAACTTTACGTCCGAGATTCACACTAGTATAAGTTTGGTAGCGGTAGGTTTTTCTACCTGCAATAACTCTTATTTGATGTCCGACTGAAGACAATCACGTAACACCGTTTACATTCGCCTACGTCAGGTAGTGTTCGTGACATTCTTCTGTTTCCGCATACTGTTGTTTGTTGCTGTAGCTCTGTGTCGCATTTGAACATCTTTGTCAACCTTCGGTCTTGTCCTGAGGAACACAGCTTCCCTAGAATCTCAGACACTCTCTAGCCACTAAAACATGCCAGTTGTTGTTCCTGAACTTTTATTAAATGGTTCAAATGGCTCTGAGCACTATGGGACTTAACATCTGAGGTCATCAGTCCCCTATACTTAGAACTACTTAAACCTAACTAACCTAAGGACGTCACACATATCCATGCCCGAGGCATGATTCGAACCTGCGACCATAGCAGCAGCGCCGTTCCGGACAGAAGCGCCTAGAACCGATCAGCCACAACGGCTGGCTGAACTTTTATCTTTCTCTTAAATGCAATAATTTATTATGTGCTTCAAGATTTATAAAGTCGTGCAATTTATACCATTTCTAAGTAAATCATTTTAGTCTTTACCATTGATAATTACCAATTGCGTGAAAATTTTACGTATTGAAAAAAGTGCAGCACTTTTAATTTGTTTACTATGTTTTCCACAGATGGGAGGTTACATGCTGGTTTTAAGTGAAGCTAGCCACACTATAACTGGATAAACTGCACAACAGGCTTGAATCCGTCTATCACTGTAGCCCTTGGCTTCGTCGTGCACTACTAAGGAAGAAAAAATTTTCAAGAAGAAGGTAATACCATTTACAATACTACAGACTTTGAATAGCTATTTGCGGTTCAGGTGAAAATGAATGTAATATGAGTGTACTGTACAAGCTCATAATCATACCAAAAACGCTATAGAATTTTAGTGCATAACAGTCCATGTTCACCAGAACTACTGTACTCTTCTTTATTCTTCAGAACACTTCCCAGAAAGTTAACAGAACCACGGTACAAGTTATGATGAAAGACAAGGACGCCACCAACATCCGCATATCAATACCAGAACTACTGTACTCTTCTTTATTCTTCAGAACACTTCCCAGAAAGTTAACAGAACCACGGTACAAGTTATGATGAAAGACAAGGACGCCACCAACATCCGCATATCTAAGGGAACGAAGCCGTAAAGTTCATGAGTTGGAGTCTGGCTGCGGACCAGGTGGCTAAAGTGGCGCAGCTCCACCGTTTCTGCGCTACGGAGAGTCGAACCCATGAGCAGCCGGCACAGGACAGGAGCTGTCTGCGCCGCCTCCCTGGACAGCGCGTGTGAAGCCACTGCCACCATTAACACCTGTGACGACTGCCACGAAATAAGCAAAATCTGCATCACCACTGTATGTTTCTGCTGCTGTGTTAAGACTGCGGCAACTGCATTCCAGGATATACCACACAGCACTGTCATCACAGATAAAGCTAGCAGTACCTGGAGCGCTGAAAGAACCTCCTGGGACAGGTGGCACAGTGCGGAGTAGATTCTCCTCAGCTTGCGGTAGCGATCTGCAAGTGGTCGCCGCTGGCATCTCACTTGGGCTGTAGATCTCAGACACTGGATGAGCTGGTGTAAGTCACTCCTCACAAGAAGAACGAACCCCACATACCTGGAAACAGCTGTAGGTATTATACCACTGGAGAACAATGACAACATATATGTCCATTTCATTCCGTACCACAGATATTCCAACGTCAGAGCAGCTACATGTAGAGCGAGAAACCCTGTGTACACCACTTTGCAGGAGATCCTCACCGCCGCGCTGGAGGAATGGGGCAATTCCAGGATGCCACTGTCCCGATACGACAACAGAGTGAAGATCCTCTGGTACTTGTGGGTGTTTCTAAACAGGTCTTCGGCGTTCGCCGTCACCATGCAGGCGCAGTGTGTCATCATGTAGGTTGCCAACCACACAAAAGTGATGGAATCCTTTTTTCTCGCGTTCACAGCTTGCAACTAATTTACCGTAAGCCCTGTTATTCCCAGGCTCATGACGAGAACAACAGATGCGTACAGCGTACCAGCAGTGGTACTGCGTAGTTCACACCTCTCAGTCTCCACTGTGAATGGTTTCAGCCCGAAAAACCTGCAGATGGTGTGGTATGGTGTTGCAGATCGTAATATGTCTCTTCTGTTCGCCATTTCAACATCGTCTAGCACTCCGATATACCTTCGTTACCTGTGAAGAAAAAGTTCCCCAATTATAGTAGGCCGACTGCTTGCATTACACAGAGAATTAATCTAAAATTCTCGAATCACTCATAAATTGTTGAGTATGATGTGTAGGTAAATTTTGGTTGTTTCGTCGTATGTCCATTTACAAAAATTAAGAAGACAGACTTTGCTGTAATACGTCTGTTAAATACTACAAGCATTATTTTTTATTCATAAAAATCACGTATCGAGCACATTGCAAAGTTTATTGTTTTGAGTGTCTTTAAGGAGTCTAGGTTACATTAGAGACAGAACCTGAAACATTTAAATATTCTGGGTGAAGTAGCTAAATAAATGAAAGTAAATCAAACAGTAATGAAAGAAAGTTAAGACCAAATATTTGATCATAATGCGGAAAGCTACAGACGGCGCACTAAATCCCTTAGAGATCGAAGCGATGGCTGCCACTTGAAGGAGTAGTGTCAGCAGTCGTCAAGACAAGCCAAGAAAACGTATATCTTCTGGCACACTCGAAACTCATATAACATTTCTCCCATATACGAGTTTAGCAACTCAGCTTTCATCCGAAACTTTTTGCCACTGTGGTATAACAGTGAACAGAGATTTTTTGTTATCACGTTTTCGTGTTAGCGTAATTTCGTCTTTTATTTTATTTACATGTACGTATAAGATGTTAACATAAACCTGATGGACTGAAGTGGGATCGTAACCACCGTTTTCTGCTTTTTTTGCTTCTTAAGTTACATCTAATTTTTTTATTTTATTATGGTGCTTATCCCCCCATAAACCATGGATCTTGCCGTTGCTGGGGAGGCTTGCGTGCCTCAATGATACAGATAGCCGTACCGTAGGTGCAACCACAACGGAGGGGTATCTGTTGAGAGGCCAGAAAAACGTGTGGTTCCTGAAGAGGGGCAGCAGCCTTTTCAGTAGTTGCAGGGGCAACAAACAGTCTGGATGACTGACTGACCTGGCCTTGTAACACTAACCAAAACGGCCTTGCTGTGCTGGTACTGCGAACAGCTGAAAGCAAGGGGAAACTACAGCCGTAATTTTTCCCGAGGGCGTGCAGCTTTACCGTTTGATTAAGTGATGATGGCGTCCTCTTGGATAAAATATTCCGGAGGTAAAATAGTCCCCCATTCGGATCTCCGGGCGGGGAGTACTCAAGAGGATGTCGTTATCAGGAGAAAGAAAACTGGCGTTCTACGGATCGGAGCGTGGAATGTCAGATTCCTTAATCGGGCAGGTACGTTAGAAAATTTAAAAATGGAAATGGATAGGTTAAAGTTAGATATAGTGGGAATTAGTGAAGTTCGGTGGCAGGAGGAACAAGACTTTTGGTCAGGTGAATAGAGGGTTATAAATACAAAAACAAATAGGGGTAATGCAGCGGTAGGGTTAATAATGAATAAAAAAATAGGAGTGCGGGTAAGCTACTACAAAGAGCATAGTGAACGCATTATTGTGTTCACGATAGATACGAAGCCCACGCCTACTTCAGTAGTACAAGTCAAATGCCAATTAGCTCTGCAGATGATGAAGAAATTGATGAAATGTATGAGGAGATAAAAGAAATTATTCATGTAGTGAAGGGAGACGAAAATTTAATAGTCATGGGTAACTGGAATTCGACAGTAGGTAAAGGAAGAGAAGGAATCGTAGTAGGTGAATATTGATTGGGGCCAAGAAATGCAAGAGGAAGCCGCCTGGTAAAATTTTGCACAGAGCATAACATAATCATAGCTAACACTTGGTTCAAGAACCACGAAGGAAGGTTGTACAAGAATCATGAAAGAAGGTTGTATACATGGAAGAACCCTTGAGATGCTAGAAGGTTTCAGATTATACAGTGGTAAGTCAGTGATTTAGGAACCATATTTTAAATTGTAAGACATTTCCAGCGGCAGATGTGGACTCTGACCACAATCTATTGGTTATGAACTGTAGATTAAAAGACGAGGGCTAGTAGAAATCCTTGGGTGAGAGAAGAGATACTGAATTTAATTGATGAAATGAGAAAGTACAAAAAATGCAGTAAGTGAAACTGGCAAAAAGGAATACAAACGTCTCAAAAATGAGAGCTACAAGAAGTGCAAAATGGCTAAGCAGGGGTGGCTAGAGGACAAATGTAAGGACGTAGAAGCTTATCTCACTAGGGGTAAGATAGATACTGCCTACAGGAAAATTAAAGAGATCTTTGGAGAAAAGAGGACCACTTGCATGAATATCAAGAGATCGGATGGAAACCCAGTTCTAAGCAAAGAAGGGAAAGCAGAAAGGTGGAAGGCGTATATAGAGGGTCTATACAGGGGCGATGTTCTTGAGGACAATATTACGGAAATGGAAGAGAATGTAGATGAAGGAGAAATGGGAGATATGATACTGCGTGAAGGGTTTGACAGAGTACTGAAAGACCTAAGTCGAAACAAAGCCCCGGGAGTAGACAACATTCCATTGGGACTACTGACAGCCTTGGGAGTGCCAGTCCTTACAAAACTCTATCATCTGGTGAGCAAGATGTATGAGACAGGCAAAATTCCCTCAGACTTCAAGAGGAATATAATAATTCCAATCCCAAAGAAAGCAGGTGTTGACAGATGTGAAAATTTCTGAACTATCAGTTTAATAAGTCACAGCTGCAAAATACTAACGCGAATTCTTTACAGACGAATGGAAAGACTGGTAGAAGCCGATCTCGGGGAAGATCAGTTTGGATTCCCTAGAAACGTTGTAACACGTGAGGCAATACTGACCCTACGACTTATCTTAGAAGAAATATTAAGGAAAGGCAAACCTACGTTTCTAGTATTTGTAGACTTAGAGAAAGCTTTTGACAATGTTGACTGGAATACTCTCTTTCAAATTCTGAAGGTGGCAGGGCTAAAATACAGGGAGCGAAAGGCTATTTACAATTTTTACAGAAATCAGATGGCAGTTATAAGAGTCGAGGGACATGAAGGGGAAGCAGTGGTTGGGAAGGGAGTGAGACAGGGTTGTAGCCTCTCCCCGATGCTATTCAATCTGTATATTGAGCAAGCAGTAAAGTAAACAAAAGAAAAATTCAGACTAGATATTAGAAATCATGGAGAAGAAATAAACACTCTGAGGTTCGCCGATGACATTCTAATTCTGTCAGAGACAGCAAATGACTTGGAAGAGCAGTTGAACGGAATGGATAGTGTCTTGAAAGGAGGATATAAGATGAACATCAACAAAAGCAAAACGAGGATAATGGAATGTAGTCGAATTAAGTCAGGTGATGCTGAGGGAATTAGATTAGGAAATGAGACACTTGTAGTAGTAAAGGAGTTTTGCTATTTGGGGAGCAAAATAACTGATGATGGTCGACGTAGAGAGGATATAAAATGTGTACTGGCAATGGCTTAGAAAGCGTTTCTGAAGAGGAGAAATTTGTTAACATCGAGTATAGATTTAAGTGTCAGGAAGTCGTTACTGAAAGTATTTGTATGGAGTGTAGCCATCTATGGAAGTGAAACATGGACGATAAATAGTTTGGACAAGAAGAGAATAGAAGCTTTCCAAATGTTGCGCTACAGAAGAAAGCTGAAGACTAGATGGGTAGATCACATAACTAATGAGGAGTTATTGAGTAGAATTGGGGAGATAGGAGTTTGTGGCACAACTTGACTAGAAGAAGGGATCGGTTGGTAGGACATGTTCTGAGGCATCAAGGGATCACCAATTTAGTACTGGAGGGCAGCGTGGAGGGTAAAAATCGTATAGGGTGACCAAGAGATGAATACACTAAGCAGATTCAGAAGGATGTAGGCTGCAGTAGGTACTGGGAATGAAGAAGCTTGCACAGGAGAGCTGCATCAAACCAGTCTCAGGACTGAACACCAAACCAACAACATTGTGCTTATGATCGATTATAAATATGATTTTCTATGAAAATAATGATCCAACAATGACAATATTGGAAGAATAGCTTGCTACTCACCACACATAGCAGGCATTGAGTTGCAAATCGACACAATGAAAAAACAGCCTGAATACTGAGCTTTGAGACGAAGTCCTTCTTCAGAAACACATATGTAGACAAGGACAACTCACACAGAGATGGTCACTGCCTGTAAGTACCGTTACCCGACCCATGCTAAATCAGGCTCTGTCGCCCAGAGGTAGTCGCCATGTCTGTGTGAGTTGTTCTTGTGGGAATGTGTGTGTGTGTGTTTTCTATTCCAGAAGAAGAATATTGAGCTATAATTCAATATTTTAGCAGTGCTTTTGAGTGAGCCTCTTCTTCATGTTGTGAATAGCAATATATTGTCTCCATATTGTTAATATTTTTGAGTAATTTATTCCATTCAGTGGAATATATCTATTTATTTTTGTGATTGGCCTTGTAATATTAGTATCTCATCTACATATCTGTAGAAATATTTAATTTTTTAAATCCATTTGAGATGGTTATAACGAAAATAGTTATCTGTATGGTGTAGTAAAATATTAACCATTGTACCAGCAAGGTAATTTCCCATTACTATATCTGATTCTAGTACATGGATGGTTCATAGACCTTGGAATAACTGTGGGAGTGTTAGAATTAATAAAATTCGTCCATAACTATTGCATTTGTATTATGATGTGCGGGTACATGGTCTCACCAACTGTTCTGTTGGTGTACACGTTGATTTCTTCCATCAAAATATGTGTTAATTGGTCTAGGATGTTAGCATCTGAATAAGTATATAAATCACTTATTTTAGTCAGAATGCAAGGCTGTTTATACAGTTTATTACTGGAATGACAGGGTTTGTCTCTTTATGGATATTTGGTAGTGACTACAATTTATCTGCATTTGTGCTACCATGGGGCGAAACGTTTTTTCCTTCCGTCAAGTGAATGTTCAATATTATTTGGGGTTTTTCATTAGGACAGACATTAGCTGGTTGGCTGTTCCTTTTATACAAATGCTGTAATTTTTGTTGGACACTTAGTTATTCTTTTAGTAGAGACTATCTTGACTACTACTGAATGCCATTCTTCAGTTCCTACCGAATTGCTAGTGTTTAATATTTCACAAATGGTACCAGTGTTTCCATATTGACGAAATTGTCGGATAATATAAAATGTTCATGTCGAAAGTTCAAGCTGGGAATAAGCATCAAAACACACATCAGTCCCTACAACAATGCTATAAAGTCAACCATTCAGGAGTGTATAAGTTCAAATGGAAAATGTGAACGTCACTGACATGAAAGTGTCTTCATTTAGTTCACACTTAAAACTAAAAAAAAAATAATAATATAAAAAAACCATTCAGCTAGAGACATAACACAGTACCTGGCAGTCCCAACCATTGTTCAAAAACTTTGCCAACTAGATATTTTAGATTAAATATGTAGGTTCACATACTTGACAAAATATCCTGACGTTTAATAAATGAAATGACGCTACTTCAGAGACTTCTCTGGTCTCAAACAGTTATGATTTTACGTACACAGACTTAAGAGGCAAGTAAAAATTTGTATCAAGGTCAGGAATCGAATCCGGGTCTCCTGCTTATTAGGCAGGTGCGTTAACCACTACGCCAAATATTCACTCGCCGCTTCAGTGAGTTAGTTATTGACAAAGGTCTGTGGAATGAGGTGAAAAGAGTATATGTAACTTGCATGTTGCATGAAAAATAACTGGTATGGAACAGTATACACCCGAGGTAAACGTATTCTGCAGTGCTGATACTGCTGATGAGTGGTATGTGTCCCAATTGCAGTATGGAAATAAATAAGAATATTATATATAGGACAATTTATGAAGGTCAGCCTCATTCTATAACCGATCCTTGACAAATCTCGTTTAGTGCCCTTATTGTATCCGCACATTCAACTTATCTTTCGTATCCCAACACTTAACAGACTTTTTCGAGTTCAGGTTTAATAACCTTAGAGGGTATAAAGTGATCCCAGTGAGCAACCCATCTTACTAAATTTAATGCAGCACACGCATGCCATAGGAAGTGAAGGCTCCAACTCATTCTCTTCCCACAGAACTGAAATATTATGTAACTCCTAGTTCTTCTTTTTCACTTTTGCGTTTTATCAGTCCCCTTCAGTATAGACATCGTTATATGCACTGAAGCAATCTTAGTGACTGCTGGTGACCATATTGACTTCCTGACCGCATAACTCCCTATGGGACAGAATCTGCGTGCCAGATCTGTCTGCATCTAGTGCACAGCTCATGTTTAAGTGGGAGAACATTCTTCTGAATGCTCACGTAGCAGGTATCTGACGCAGGACGGAAGCTACAGCTCAGCATTTACTCAGATGGATGTGGAAAGCCACCTCTATGGTGGCTGGCCAAAGAGCGCTCATAGTTAATCCGATAGCAGAAGCCCATCTGAGCCAGGGTCACCTCCCCGAATCCCTGAATGTTGCGTTAATGCACTAAATTATCTGAGCGGGTATGTATCTCCTAGTTACTACGTGCCAGATATCAGTTATTCCCAGCATATGTATCGTAGATCCTTTTTCAAGCAACAATCCTCCCAACATTTTCCTAATCATGATTCCTCACCCATAGCTTCCAGCAGCCCCGCTGTCACCAGCTAGTTATGGAAGCTTTCAGGAATAAGTGTAAGAAAAAAATATGTTTAGGCAGCGTGAAATTCAAAGAATGTATAGGGTGAAACGCCTCTTTTTCGACAGATTTATCGCTTCTGGATTCCCTCAATTTCATCATCTAAGGAATTTTGTGATTAGGAAAATGTTTGTGAAGGTCAGAGTCGGATATTCTATAGAATTTCATTTACTCCCTTAGCGACACAGAATGTATTCGTTAACTTAATATGGAGTTCATCGAAGATAAGTACATTTTGACCCAAAAATAACTTTAATAGTCAAGTGAAGAATCTTTCATATTAAGTCCATCCCTATGGGTACCCATATAAATACTGAAAACAGTGTCCACTTGCAGTCAGCATGATTCCCTGCTGCATACTAGTAAAGTTAGTTAAATTCGTTCTCATTTTCTCACCTCACTGTCTCTGTTACTAACCATTTGAGTCTTGTGGTGCGTAACACTGTCGGTGTACACGTTTATCACACCGTGTTTCCTGACCTTAAGTTACTCCTATTCAAATCATAGCAATCACGACCACTAAAATTGAAAATCTGAAAGTGATTCGTGTTCCGTACTTCTCATGAAAAAGTTAGATGTACTCTACACCACTCACATAAAGTCAAGACAACGGTATTTAAATATAATTTGTAGTATGAACTACATTGGTGTAACGACTTGTGAGGAAACTGACGCTTGGAGAAGTTACATCAACAAACAAGTTGCAGAGTAGAGAAAGATAAAAGTAGCAGATAGAATGTCGTGCCAAGAATAACTGTTCCTTAATTTAATAGCTGACAAGATTTTTAATAGTAACTGTTTCTCAGTAAATGTATAGAAAAAAAACAACAACCCAAACAACATAAAGTAGTGGAAGGAAAGTACGGTCGAATCTCGTTAGGTATTAAGAACTAACTGTGTCATGACTGTAGCCCACATACAAAAATAACATCCCTGGGCATTAAAAATACAATGACAAGAGGAATACCAGTTAGCTGAATTGTAATTACTGTGCACGTACAATGTACCATGAGAATATCTATGTGGTTTGGTGACATGCAAGATGTGACATGTATAAGATACAGCTGCGACCTGTAACAGCAACATTGGATCAAAATCGGCAGAATACCGGTTCGAACTCAACTTTGAAGACAGATACAGGTATTTCAGAAGTGTATAAGTGGGCATGTACGAACCAGAAAACCACTGGTATGAGCAGTGTCAGGTTTCACCTGATACAGTCCTGCTTACTGTGTATGTTCAATGTCACCCCTGGGGTAGGGGGGCGGGAGGGGACGGAATGGGGGTGGAGGTCAGGAACTTGTGTCATCATGTTCTTGGTTAATAATCTCATGACTCCATTGTTCTTGGAGAATAGGGCTCATTTGGTTGTGGGTCCTATATGTACTAATAAATAGTCAAAAGACTGAGAAGCGACCCTTCTCAATGTTTCTAGAATCATGGTCTCATGTGCTCAACTGACAACACACTAGTGTTGAGCAAGTTGAGCAATGAAGACTTTAACAGTTGTATTTGCAGTTAAAATCTATCAGAGAAGTGTATTCACAGACCTCTGGGAGGACCATAACATGACTAGTTGGTAGCAACTCTTTTAATTTTTCAATTGTTTTTCAATTGTTTGACCTTTTTGCTGTTCATTGAAACTGCAAATCTTCATTCATCAAGTGAATGAGTGATCATGGCATAATAGGAAACCTCAGCGTGAACCTCCTATAGCAATTTGCTAATCTTGAAAACCACTGTATCTTCTTAGTCATTGGAAGAGATGGAATATTTCACACAGCCTTCACTAATCTGTTCTCCATACTCGCTAATTACATGTTCCAAATATTCACTTGCTTCAGTGCAAAATCTGTCTGTAATCGTACATGTATTGAGGTACCTGTAATAAAAGGAGAAGTAATATTTCCGTTTCTATCTGAAGACATCTTAGACACTCTTACGAGTGATGTACCCTATGGACTTGTGCTTTCCTCGGTGATTGCTGGTGAACAACCCTTCCATTACTAGCTATAGGTGGGGTAACCTGTATGGCTTATGACGCACAGGTGACTGGGTTTAGACTGGAATCCTATGCTTCGCGAGAGTTGTTGCTAATGGACGCAAGGATTAAAAAGCTCCCTCAATTCCACAAATTATTTTTCGTTTGCTACAATGATTCTATCACACACAATAACTCTGCAAGTAATTCTGTTCCTACATTGACCAGAAGCTGCTTCCTTGTACCTTATGGTACATTATCACATAAACTGAGTCTTAATAACTTTGCAAATAATTTAATTCGTTTGTCCTTCATGAAAGATGAACCTTGCAAAAATACATCATTGACAAGAGTTTCCTCTAGTACGAACAAAGGTCCTCAATGTCCGCTATGCATTTGAAAATGACAGCTTTAGCATGATGCTTATAAATGTAAAACAATTCTAGTATTGCAGAGTACCCTCCACTTGTATGTGGCAATACGCGCTGCTCCCCAATTCCCCAATTTTTCTACTACTGTGTAAGAACTTAACATTGCTGATCCTTGTGATTGCATATTATATCACCCACACCACATAACCTATAAGGTGGAAGGTTTAATTGTCTGTAGACTTGCCACAGACATACGGACCTCTTGTCTCCCATACCAATCAAGAAACATTTACTTGTACACAGGTTTCTTGTAGCATCACATATAACTGGGAACGCCGTTCAGTGGGTTCGAAGTTGCCATCGCATTTAACAGTTGATTATTTGCATTTCATATTCTACAATTATATCCCTTACTCCTGTAGTCCAACTCCCGGTCTTCTACTTTCCCACATTTCTTACATTGTAGCTGTCTACACTCCCCTTCACATTTGACCTAACCATCTACAGTGATGGAAATTCAC
Organism: Schistocerca cancellata; assembly: GCF_023864275.1. Classification (NCBI taxonomy): domain Eukaryota; kingdom Metazoa; phylum Arthropoda; class Insecta; order Orthoptera; family Acrididae; genus Schistocerca; species Schistocerca cancellata. The sequence continues at coordinate 43,501,390 of NC_064626.1, read as the reverse complement.
ATCATTAGAGGATACGGTCCTCCTATTAAGACATTAATCGCTATACCTGTTTCTTCCAGCATACTGAGTTCACGAATTGAATCAGATAGGTTCTTCAGAAATTCTTCACTTAACTTCCATCGCACATTAGGCAGCAGTCCCCATTAGAGAGCCTCTATTGCACTGTGTTCAGATTCCTGTAGAATGATTTTATTTTCTCAACATTATCGCTTCGTTTGTCGCAACACACTTTCAGTCTTCATACTACCCATTCTATAGATTATATATATCGTAAATGCAGACAGGATTTAAATATATGATGGCAAAAATTCAAACAATATTCTCAACTTACATTGGGTTTGGTTTAGCATAAGTATAGTTTATTGATTACCCTTTGTGTTGAATTATCACAGCGGTAGGACTAATGATTCTTGCAAATATTAACAAAACCGTGCACCACATTGACTAGCATTTACTCCCAGTAAACTATCAAAGCTTTTCTTAAGTTCTGCCACTTGTGTTGGATGTTAAAAGCTCTGCGATAGCTAAACTTCATGAACTAATTTTAAGTCCATTTCATACTAAGTCTATCATATGTGCCAATACTATTACACTTCCAAAAACTCGCTAACTCATGGAAATATTCTGTGTTGCGTCTGCCCAACTTGCAAGTATTCTTACAACTTGAAAATGCTTACAGATTCAAAAAATATGCTAATTTGAGTATGACCAACTTGCAAGATTTATTGCAAGTTCGAAATACTGTCTAACTCGGAGAATATTGTAAATGCGCATGATCTGTTCCTAAAAAAAATTCTACGTCTTCCGCCATCACTGCGCTGATAATTTCACAAGTTTACAAATTTTTACTCGGAAGATTACAAACACATGCAGATCGTGACTTACTCACTACTGATTTATAAATACGCCTCCACTGCTACAGATCTCCAGGAGGACTGTTCCTGACCAAGCCCTTAGAGCGTCGTTCCAAAAGATCTCGTGCAAAGTTCCTCATGTATTTTACCAAACACATATCATATATTACACATATACATATGACATGCCAGACTAAACTTAATTTCTATCACCTTTAAGATAATGTGCTTCGCTTTTCTGTTGAGTCTTTTAGATTTCTCATTAATTACAGTAATACCACTTTTATCACTGTTTTATGATGTTTTACTATGTGAAAATTATAAATATATAGGAGTTAATACACTTACAGAAAAGCAAAGTAGCCTAATTTATTACGTTGCGACTATTTTCGTCACTTTATTACTTATTTTGTGTAAAGCTGAGCTTTAATAGTATAGAATACATAGTCTGTCATATAGTTTAAATTATCTTGTATTCTTCTGATACCCTCTGACCGAACTCATCAGACTGTATCCATTGAGACATAGTTCATCCATTTCAGCCAAGACGTTGATAATATATGAGTATTACTTTTTAAATTTCATATTATTTGCAACACTTTAGTAATTCATTAATCAGAAACTCCTTGTCTGCTTCTGTAAGCGTGTTTAATTATGTTATAGCTGTCTTGGATCAGGTTTTACGGGATATTGGTCTATTTAGTAAGTACGGTAGTCTCTCGTTTCCATCATGGTGGCTAGAACGTCACGTTCCTCTCCAGTGCACCTGGGTTTTCCCAGTCTATCTATCTGCTCCCTGAAACTGCAGCGCTCTACTACTGTCGAGGATACCCCGCATGACGTCGGGTATGAACCTGTCAGTTCCATAGACTCATGAGAGTCGAAGGACTGCGATTAATGCAAACAGCAGTATCCTGGAATAATAGGATGCAGTCTTGATAAACCAACATTCTGATGCTGTCGACATTCGGTGATGATGATGATGACGATTAATGGCGGAGGACCCTAAACATCCAGGTCATCAGCGCCTTTGCATTAATGTTATACCGAAGAAGATTTTCATAATCTATGGAAGGAGATAAATAACCTGGGAAACTACGTTTAAACCCGCTACAGGAAATTTAAAGCAACCCCAAAAAGGTGAGGTTCAGAAAATCCCGTAATATAACCCCAGCGACACACAGCGGGATAACGAAATAAAATCACGGAGAAAATACCTGGAAAGATGCTGTTAAAAAGGGGGCAAATAAATGTGGCTGGATGACGACCCAAGCACTTTGTTACACATTAAGATCTCGCACTAGGTATTTTGGGAAGAAAACCGGACACCACGCAAAATTTTAAGCCTCGTTATCAGCTAAAATAGAGGGAAGACCCTGTGAGAGACCCAGTTCAACCCTCAGTTTGTCATATAAAACACACTCAGTTAAAGTACGTCGTACTGACAGCTGTGCCGCTCGTCTCTCACATACTGGGGGCTCCGCCCGACGTAAGAGGAAGCCATGTGTCAATCGACAATGTCCCACTCTGAGCCGAGTAAGGGCTGCTTCTTCACACCGTCGCGAGCGGAAGTCTTGATGGAACATAGATTATTGTTCCTCACTTCCAGCCACTGGGACTCCCACCAACATGTGGCCATTCTGGTCACAAATGAAGCGACAGCCCGCAGAGGGAGTGAACAGCGGACAGGAGGAGGAAGGGAGCAAGCATCCTTAGCAGCAGCATCAGCGAGTTCGTTTCTCTGAAATCCAGCAAAAAATAACTTCCCTGTTTTGTCTTCGCAAGAGAAGGAGAGCGTCCTGCACTTGTTGCACCATTCGACCTGCTGGGTATATCTGTCCGACAGCGAGAAGGGCACGGTGAGAGTCGAAGCAGATTATAAACTTTTTCTCACGACGCCGTCTCCATTGCCCTCAGGATAGCAAACAGTTCCGCATAATAAACTGAAAACTGCTCTTGGAGCCCTATCCTGAGGACAATGTCGCGGAACACGACGGAACAACCGAAAACATCTCCCTGCTTAGAACTATTCGCATAGATGGTAATAAAATCTGGGTGGCTACGTAAAATATCATTAAATTTTAATTTTAAAAATACGGTCTGCTTACAATGCTTCTTGTAAGCAGTCAGTTCTAAAAGCAATCAGGTCCTCGCTAGTAGTCAGGGGGAGAGCCTACACCACCCCTGGCTTTGGACCTGAATGCACTCCACCTGCAAAACTCAAGGCTCTCCCTTGCACGGATCCCAAATGGCCGTGTTGCTTGTGGTCGATGATCGAACAGCCGTTCCAGTGGCGGCTGAACAACGTATCTGGATGCTGGCGACGTAGGAACGGACTGTGCCCTATATGCTTGGCGTACCACGAGAAGGAGACGTCGAATAGACAACGGAGGCTCACCAGCCTCCGCACACAAACTAACAACAGGGCTCGTGCGATAGGCCCCTGTTGACAGCCTAATACCCTCGTGGTGAACTGCATCCAGTATTTTAAGGTACGAAAGCCTCGCTAACTCATAAACCTGGCATCCGTATTCAAGCCAGGATCGCACAAAGGCCTTATAGAGTTGGAGCAGACGCGCTCTGTCGGCTAACGAAGGCCTATAACTGACACTTTTAAGGATGTTTAAGCCCTTGAGACCTCTCCGTTTCAGTTCTTTAAGGTGTGGCAACCATGTTAACTTCTCATCAGAGGTACGACGCATATACTTCACCTTTCCCTTAAAAGTATGAACGGTGACCCCCAGTTTTAAAAAGGGAGAAATTAAACAGACCGCAGGAACGATTAAAATCAGCACAATCTGTTTTCTCTAATGAGAATTTAAAACTTGTGGTTCAAGACCCTTCCTCCAACCGCCTGATCGTCAGTTGCAATTGCCGAGTAGCCGCGGTGAGGTTGGAGGATGCACAGAAGATGGAGAAGTCGTCCACAAACGAGGAAGATAGTACTGGACGTCGCACTGTGGTTGTAATACTATTGATTATGATGGCGAGAGCCGTGACACTTAAAACAGTCCCTTGAGGGACATCATTCACCTGCTTAAAACGCTCAGACAGGAGATTGGCAACCCTGTATCTAAAATATCTGTCCGAGAGAAAGGATGGCATGAAGGTAGGTAGACATCCACGGAATCCACACTAATGAAGCTGCGACAAAATATTATGCCACCAGGTACAGTCGTAGGCTTTTTCCAAATCAAAGAAAACCACGATAAGGTGTTGCTTACGAAGGAAAGCTTGTTGAACTGCAGCTTCGAGCACGGTCAGTTTATCGAGAGTGGAGCGGTACCTCCTGAACCCACACTGGGAGCGACTGAGCAGGGACCTGGTTTCAGAATCCACACTAGGCGCCGATTGGCCATACGCTCCAGTGTCATTCCTACGCAGCTCGTTAGGCTAACACCAAGATAACTACCAGGGTCTGACCGATCCTTTCCTGGTTTTAAAGTTGTCATTAAAATACAGTCCTTCCAAGAGTTGGGAAAGTCGCCAGTTATCCAAATTTTATTGGAGAGCTGAAGGAGGACTTCCTTCGACTGTCAGTTCAACTGTTGCAACATGCTGTAGGTTACCAGGACGCTTCCAGGGTTCGTATCATAAGGAAGTGACACTGGAGAATCCAGCTCCCACAGAGAGATAGACTGGTCGTATTCTTCCATTATGGTGGAACGGAAATCAAGATCGGCCTTCTCCTGTGACTCCCGATATCGACAGAAGTGTAATCCTGGCTGGAATCGTCCGTAATGGATTTATATGATTCAGCTATTGTCTGAGCTATATTCCTTGTCGATGTTACAACACACCCGTGTATTCGTACAGCTGCTATTGGCAGGCGAGAGTTGTGCCTTGAGAGCCTAGTAATGGCATCCCATACTTTACATGTGGGTGTGGACCTATTGATGTAGTTAAGGAACTCTTGCCAAGACCTGTGTTTGCTCTCCCGAATTATTCTCCTCGCATTTGCATTCGCCATTCGAAAGCTTGCAAGATTCCCATATGTAAGGTATCGACTAAATCTGCACATTGCTGCCCTCCTGATTGCAAAACGGCACTCATCGTTCCACTAAGGGACAGGTCACTTCCTAGGCTTTTCTGCTGACTTTGGGATGGATGCATCAATAGCATGGTGAATCATAACTGTAATGCGATCCACCCAATCCTGGATGCCGTCACGTTGCTCTAAAACAGCTAACTACCTTTAAAGCATCCAGTTAGCCTTTCTGAACAACCATCTTGATGGCTTTCTTTCAGGATCTTCTCCATCAGGCAGATAAGGAAATGGTCAACACCAGGAAGGTCATCGTGCACTGCCCACTGAGCAGTGTCTCCAAGTGCAGGCGAGCAGAAGGAGAGGTCTATGGGCATAGACGAACCTGTTGTGGTGCTATAATCAGTAACTTGACCCATATTCAACAGTATGAGATCTGTTGTGAGCAGTAGATACTCAAGTGACCGTCGCTTGGGGCAAGTGTTGCGAGAACCCCATAGTGCACTGTGTGCATTGAAGTCCCCTAAACCGAGGAATGGGTGGGAGAGTTCATCAAGAAGATAAGTGAAGACCCCACTGTCAAGAGGCTCATGAGGTGGTAGGTACAGGGAGCACACAGTAAAGTCAGCGTGGGCTACTATCCCAACAGCAACTGCTTGTAGTGTTTTTGTTAAGGAAGTAGGTGAGGAGTGAAATGTGTCCTTCACGAACACTGTAACCCCACCTTTTGTCCTGTCACCAGTAAGGTCTTCTTTTCTGTAAAGGTGATACCCTCCAAGTACAGATGTGTTAGTCTAGTTAAAATGAGTCTCTTGAAGGCAAAGGCAAAAGGGTGTGTCCTGTACCAGGAGTGTCAATTCCTCCAGATGAGTCCTGTGCCCATTGATATAACAATGGAGTGCGGGAGCCGTTTCATCAATGTGGTCTTGATTTACCACTGTCTTTGCTCCAAGATGGTGTGGCGCTTGTAGAGCGAGGCAGGGTGGTGGGGCTGACTTTGTCTGATGATGAGGCATCAAAATCCATGATGGCCTCATCATCAGTCAGACATGCCAGAATGACATCTGATGGCACCTGGGTCAGCTTTCGACTCGAATGTTGAGTTCCTTTCTCCGCTCCCTTTCCTGGTAAGGATGAGGGGGAAGGGGGGTGGTGAGAGTCACAATTCTTTGAAAAAAGTTGGCGTTGAGAGACACTCTGCTTTTTGGGTTCCTTTGGGCTGCGCCCTGCGGAAGCATTACTGGTTTCTTCCATTGTAGCTGCCTGGATCGCTATGTCTTCATTCGGCTTTGGCACATGCAGGTGCAAGTACAGGTGCTAGTGGTGGATAATGGGACACTGGACGTCGTTTGAGTCGAAGCGTCGACCTTAATGACAGGTTTCTGCTGTATAAGATTTGGCAAAGACAGGGGGTTTCATTGCCTGATAGTCCTTTTTGGCTTTCGCGTAGGGGATCCGCTTGGTCACTGATTTCCTTAGTTTTGCGCTCTTCTGCAAAAACAGGGCAGGCTCGGATCCAGACTGGGAGGCTCCCAGAGCAGTTAATGCAGACTGCTGGAGACGGATAGTCCGAGCTTCGTGGGCTGCCTTTCCACACTTCCCACAAGTCGCTTCGCATCTGTAACTTAGCGTTGTATGGCCAAAACACTGGCATTTGAAGTCTCACATAGGGTTAGGTACATAGGATCAAACCCTATGTCGGAGTAAAAAACCTGTCATGATGTGTCCAGGTAGCGTTAGAGAATTGAAGGTCACAATAAAAGCGGCAGTCTCCTCAGTCTCTCCATTGTTCCTGCGTGTCTTTTGTCCCACATCTATGATCCCTTGTGGTGCCCATTCTGGTTTCAGTTCAGCAACGTCTGTGTCCATAATATCACCGTAGGTTACCACACCTTGGCTGGAGTTAAGGGAGTTATGCAGCTCCACAATGATGTCGTACTCGCCTAATTTCTTTGACTTCATAAGAAGTTCCACCTGCTTTGCCTGGTTAGTCTCGACAAGCAAGGAACCATTTCGCAACCGTTTAATAGCCAGCCAACCCTTCTAAGCCTTTATGGATATAGGAGGGGGACACTTTTTCAAACGCCCCTTCCTTCCTTTTGATCACTACAAAGACGTTGGGATTCATGACTCCTTGAGCCCCATTACCGATAAAAAGTTGATCATCAGGAGGACTAACCTCCCTCAATCTGTTTGATGAATGGGTGTGAGAACTCCCAGGCGGTAGACCCTACCCGCTGGGAAGAGGAAAAGAAGATTTCGAGGGTTCCATTTCGGTCCCACGAGCAGCTAGGGAAATAGGGGTCCACTCAGACAGAGCCCCGCGTTCCTGAGTAAGCCTTACACGACTGAGGTGCGGCAGGTTCCCCAGAGGCTGCCCGCTAACGACTGTTCCACCTCAACAGCCATGCATCTCATCAGCGAGCAGCACACCTTGAGATTGAGGGGTTGTTTATAGAGGTTTATTCCATCCTCACGATCCGGACAGTGAAACCAAGATCCCCATTCCCTGAGACACGCTACGTTCCACCGCCGCGCCACACGGTGGTCGCTGAAGCGTGCCCAGAGCTTGCGGTGGCAGGGGACTGGCGGCGCTTACCAGTCCTTAGCTCAGGAATCGTGGGGTCGCCAAGCCCGTACTCAGCAAACAAATGCTCAGCCCTTGAGATCGTCGACATTCGGCAGGTACTGGGATATCTACTTATTACATGAGGCATATCTTTGTCATCTCAGAAATAAATAACGTGGAAATACTGTTTGTGAATGAGAGACACCATGCTTGTCCTTCAGTTTTATTCAATATGCAGGTGCCGCTATTCCTATCCACGTCGCGCGTCAGCGCTGATATTTAAACCATCTGCATGTAAAAGCATATAGTGCACTTCAGCTAATTTGCCGTTTATTGCATGTCGCCTTCAAGGTCAAAGTCCCGCAGCTTTAATGACCGTTGGTTTAGATGTGATTCTTCTGTACTAAATTACGAACTACTCGGGTGGCAGTTATTCGTCATTGTATATTATTACTTTTGAAAGCACTAACCTGTTTCCCCAGAGCACGGAGTCCACTTGCCTTGGCAGCTACGGCTGAGTGTTCCTACTGCGCCTTCCTCGGCATTTGTGGTCGTTGAAATAACATCTGGCAGGTGACAGATATGTACACTGCGTCTGTGTGAAGCGACGCAAAATGTTTGGGCTGTCTCTCAGCTGTAATGAACGAGAAACACCTTGATTAAAACATGAAAAATGAATGGTATGATATTGATGTAGCGTAGGAACGAAGTTATATTTTAAGTAAGTAATATTTTTAAGGTGGCTGTCATTGTAATAGCTACTGGAGGAACGGTCGAATCAATACAGAACACTAATAGCCACATTTATTTCTGCTCCACAATTTGTCTACTACAACATTACGTATTTTCTCAAGCCCTTTGGTGTCACTGTTATATTTTATCGTGCTTTATACTATCGCAATTAATTACCTAACCATTATGTAGCACCATGTAGGCTCATATTCATCTCAAGAGAGCAGTCGGGCAGGGATCTAAGAAGTAAGAAGTTAGTACTTTGAATGCATGAAGTCAAAACCTCTTCACTGACGATTGTTACGACAGTTTTTTTTGTTATTATTTATTTGTTAACTATATTTAGTGGGTTATTTTAGCTCTAAGATACCACATACGTTACATGTGAAAATTCTCATATAACACGTAATATACACTGAAGCTCCAAAACACTAGCATACGCATGCGTACTCAAAAACAGAGACATGTAAACATGGAGAATACGGCGCTGCGGTCCGCAATCCCTATATAAGACAACAAGTATTTCGCGCATTTACTAGATCGGTTACTGCTGCTACAGTGGTAGGTTTATCAAAATTTAAATGAGATTGTACGTGGTGTTACAGCCGGCGAACTAGCGATGGGACACTGCGTCTCCGAGGTAACGATGAAATGGGGGATCTTCCCGCACGACGAGTTCAGGAGTATATCGTGAATATCAGGAAACCTGTAAAACATCAAGTCTCCGACATAGCTGCGACCAGAAAAAGATCCTGCAAGAACGGGACCAACGACGACTGAAGAGAATGTCCTTCAGAAAATAAATCAGGTAACACCACAGTCAATTGAGTAATACTGCGTTTTGGGCTGAAGGCAGAAACAAGAAGTACATTGTCGTGAATAGGAAGACCAAACCAATGAAATGAATCAAATCCAAAAATATTTTCACAGCGACGTGAACGCAGAATTGTAAATGTCCTTGTTTTGGTGTGAGACTGGAATGTGGCAGGTAAACAACGCGTACCAAGTAGCGGAATGCCCTGACCGTTATCCTCAGTAAGTCGCGTGCAAGATTTTCTGAACTGTGCCGAGCCCAGCTGTTCATAAGTGGCACGATTAAGCAACGAAACAGAAGTGTCAGTGCCTAACTGAAAAGCTTCTGACACTCACTATGGTCACAAACAGTTTATCTCACAGTCGTTGCACAGCATTTTGGCGGGGTGAAGGTACATCCTGTATTTAATCATTACCAGTACCGGTAGCCGGATAGAAAAAACTAGGTTCTCTGAATGTGAAGGTGCTTCACACTTACAAGAGCGAACGTGGGTAGAGTTCTTTTTCTGATGCAAGTATACATACTGCACATGAGCTGGCATTCCAGAAGCAAAGCAGGTCACGTTCCACGAGGGGAAATTTTGTCTTGACATGATTTCACAGCAGAAACATGCGTTAAGGCTTGTTTACTCTATCCATGGCTCGGTGGCTAGTTTGTGTGTGGTGGTTGGTGGCAATACCGTATCTGTTTGTCACTTTGTGTTACATTGCAAATGGGAGCTACCTCAAAGTTTTCCACGGCACTATCACATGAGTCCTGATGTTCAATAACTTGTAACACTTGTTTCAAAGTAGGATCTGGCACATTGTACATAGTTGCATCACGAACCATTGTTTCACTACATTTGCCGTCCACAGCCACATTGCAAGCTACACTGTCGTGTCAAAGACTGACGTTCAGTGACCTATTGATGGTATGTCTGTTCTGACCTTCCCCGCAATCTTCAAAAACCAGCAACTCTAGCCTACTAGTCGAGAATAACTTCTGAGGGAGTTGGTAAACACCTATACCACCCATTGACGTGAAACGAGAAAGTTTCACAGTACACTGCACTTGACGTGTAGCACATTGAACGTCGAAATGATCGTAGTGCTCGTTCCATTCCTCTTGTTGTTCACTGCATGTAGCTTGGACGGTGGAAAAGCACGGAGGGTGTGTCGTGGATGTGGCTGGCTGTTGTGGCGAAGTTGATACAGTACCTGCTTGTGTATTGAGCTATAAAACATACTTATTTAGCTCGTAAATTTTGATTCGCTAACACAAAAACCCTCCGTCTCCTCACATAGGGTGGGGTTTGAGAACGAGCAATTTGTTATTTATCCGTAACCATTTTCCACAGAAAAATGAGAACATGAATTTTCTTGAACTAGAGCGGCAACTACCAAGAATCAAAACAATTAATTAAGACAAAATGTACGTAGTTTTTTATGTAGAATCTGATTCTGCAATAAAAAGGGGGTTCCCATTTCAAATTTTGAAGTGGCGGGCTAATTTTAGCACCAACAGATGTCCCCCTCGAAAATAATCATGTTTGGATTCTACACATTCTTTCGTGTGAAGCGTATGTTTCGAGTTATTCTGGTTTGCCAACTTAAAATTTACACCCTGTATATACAAATAACTGACCTTCTTGAAATTTTTATTTGAATCTTTGCATGGATTGGAAAGTTGAGCGCTGACAGCCCACCGTTGTTCTTGAAGACAGCTGGGCCTATGATCTGGGGTGCGAACTCAGATGACAGCAGGACCACTGTCCTGGTTACGTCCGCAGCTCGTGGTCGTGCGGCAGCGTTCTCGCTTCCCGCGCCCGCGCCGGGTTCCCGGGTCCGATTCCCAGCGGGGTCAGGGATTTTCTCTGCCTCGTGATGAGTGGCTGTTGTGTGATGTCCTTAGGTTAGTTAGGTTTAAGTAGTTCTAAGTTCTAGGGGACTGATGACCATAGATGTTAAGTGCCATAGTGCTCAGAGCCAATTCTTTTTTTTTTTTTTTTTTTTTTTTTTTTTTCCTGGTTACCCCACGCACACTGACCGAAATTTTACGTCAGTCTGGTGATTCGACCTGTTGTGCTGTCGTTCGTGAATGGCATTCCAGGGGGTGTCTTTCAACGAGATAACGCTCGCCTGCATACCGCTGTTGAAACCAAACATGCTGTACAGAGTGCCGACATGTTGCCTTGGCCTGCTTGAGTACCAGGTTTGTTTCCACTTGAACATATACGGAACGTCATCAGACGAGATATATTCCCGAAATTTCATTACTCTACGTAAGTTATTTTTTGGTGTTTCGTTTTCTTCGTCAGTGTATCTTCAAATTTTGAAATAAATATTTGTCTTTGTGATTAAATATTCTACGAGATTTCATAGGTTCTAGTTTTTGGACCATTGTTAGACATAAAGATCTCTTTAAATGTGTGGTGTGAGAAATAACGTAATCTGTATTTAGTTTTCTTTTGTATGTGTGCTAAAAGATAGTTTGAAGTTCTAAGCCGAACTTACACATCAATACCTCTTCAAAAGTATGATGGTAATATATGTCAACAACAATTAAAAAATTTTGTTTTTTCTTACTTTTTATGGTGCGCATAAAGTCCCTCCGCCTCCATGAAAAACGTTGATAATGCGAGGATTAATATTATAGGTGTTTGAGAATTATGTCTTTATTATCAATACACTGAGTTTTTCGAATTTTGAGTTTCCGTTTGAATCTGGCTGGCATAGAGCTGGATGTGCGGGCTACTGCTGAGAGTATATTGTCCTTCCAGTGTGCAAGAGTCCTTGGACGATCGCTGTACGGAGTGGATTCTGGAAATCCCCTAAGAAACGTCACAGTGGCCTAAATCGATGAGGCGAATGTCACGGAAGATCAGATGAGGCGCCCGGAGAACTTCCCTGCAAAACGCGCAAAGCAGTTCGCACTGTGTGCGCCGTCGTCCCAGCTACGTGCAACTAAGCAACCACAACATTAATTTGTCCAAGAAGAGGCAATAAACATTCCTCAGTCGTGCTGAAAACACTCTTGAAAATTCACGTTTAGTCTATTCTCAACACTGCACGCCAAAGTGCTGCACGTAGTGAATCCCTAATAGCCGTCTGGTCCTCTCGTGAAGTTGTCCGGGTTTGTTAGCCCACTTGGCACAGAGTGTCTTGTGCCTCGTCACTAAAGAACACCAGCGCACTGTGTGGCAACTGTTCAAACAACTCGCCACATGCAATTTTTCGCATCAATAAAATCGCATTTTGCGTCACACCCAGTGTATATGGGTTAAAATTGAAGGCGTGGTGAGAAAATCGTCTCACAGGACGATAGATAAGTGTAAGGACAGCGGTGTGTGTCACTGACGAGCGACGACGACATCATTTGCTTCTACGTTTTGCTGCAATCAGAACGCAAAATGGAAATGTTCGAAAACAGAAAAGTAATTAAACTTACTATAAAATGTATTCGTTTTGAAAATCAGTGTAATAATAAAGTTAATGACCCGCATTGGGAGTAATTACCAAGGCATATGCAGTGCTGGGATTAGGTAACACCTGGTCCTACAGTGACTCAAAATAAAATATAATCAGTTTGATCATAAATCTCAATATTCAGCAGCTCCATCGTAATCGAATATCCCGCATTCACATCTATGACGCACCGCTCACTTCAGCTCGAAAGCTTGAAACGTTAAACGCCGCAGTATCAGACTCATTGTATTTATATGAAGGCTGCACACTGCCTGTTTATTCTGGCCACGTTGCTCGCTCTCTCTTTCTTGCTTTCGTTATTTCTCACTCTTTCGGATGGAATAATTAACGTACTTTGATGTCATTCCGTACGATGTTATACATTTCAGTTGTCAGGAAAGCTGGACACAGCGTAAATTAATATGTGGTAATGAAAGAATATGAAGTCAGAATTAACAGACAATTAGTTATTATTATTTAACTATTTAGTTATTATTATTTAACTTCCTGGCATCACATTGGATAAAGAAACATACAAGAATACTGAGTCCTTTTAATAAGTCACCACGCGAGTGATGGGGTATTAACTGCACCACGCATATCGTTAGCGCCGTCGTGTTGTAGGCAAACCATTTCTTCTGTGGTTCATTTGCTTGGAACTGTCCTGGTCACATTTCTTTGGCAGGATTATTCTTCTCTAAAGTTAGTTGATTAAGTCAGGACCACTAAGTTCACTTCAGGTCAATCTTTTCATTCATCAACCAAACCACTGAGCAGATAAAACAAACGTTCTTCACATCATGTTTCCACACACCCATGTCTCCAGTACGCGCCAAAACTTCGCAAGTATCTTTCTTGATATATGTGGTACCATTACTCACAACCGAAACTGTGTTGCGTGAGATTCTGTTTCAGCACCTTATATAAATTCAAACATATTTCAAATGATCCTCTCTTTTTTTACGAATAACGGTTTACGGTGCCAAAGCACATGTTTATATAGGCTCAGTAACGATTACAATGCATTCCAACGAAATAATATGAAAGAGATGCTTTTATATAAATGTCTTTGGGTCCTGTTTTAATCGAGTTACGATATAAAATACCAGTAGTTCCATCTAGTAGATTTAGGCGATAGCTACAGTGTTACTCAAAACTCTCGTAGCCACATAAATTACAGGTAGTGGCAGAAAATGGGGCAGTTTTAATTAGTCTCTAAAAGTCGAACGGTATTATTGGTCACATTGAATGTCTGTCATGTGTTTCGGATAGGTCCGCTATTTGCCGAGATGGAGTGCTGGAGTGGGCCTGAAATTGCTGTGGCTGTGGAGGCCTTTCACAGGAACGTTGAGCGCCTTGCTGCTGCTAGACAGGAATACCGTCCGCAGTTCGACCTCAGACTGACTGATCCTGTACCACGTTAGAGGTGAAAAATTATGAAGCAACGGGAAGTGCCCTTAAGCTGAAATCGCCTGAAAGAATTAGAAGTTGTCAGTCACAGGAACGGATAGAGGAAGTGCAAAATGTTGTCACCGAGCGAAATGTAGCAGTGGTTAGCACACTGTACTAGCAATCGGCCATCCTGATTTAGATTTTCTGAGATTTCCCTAAATCGCTTCAGACAAATCCCGGGATGGTTCCTTTGAATGGACACGGCTCACTTCCTTCCCCATCCTTCCCTAACCCGATAGGACCGACTACCTTCCTTTGAACGGACACGGCCGACTACCCTCCCCATCCTTCCCTAACCCGATGGGACCGATGACTTCGCTGTTTGGTCCACTCCCCAACCAACCAAGTAACAGTCCAATCCGTTCTGTGAGACAGATTGTGGTTCTAGTGGGATTGTTCAACCGTAGTGTGCACAGAATTTTAAGGAACAATTTAACGTTACAAATATACAAGATATAGGTTGTGCAGCAGTTAAATGAAAATTGTTAAGAAAAGCAAATACATACGTCTGTTGAACTGTTTACTAAAAGTAAATATCTACGAGATATTATTTCCTAAACACGAATTGTGCGTGAAATGGCAATACTCAACGGTTTCGTTGCTGTGTGTGAAAATGTTTTACAATATATTTCTCGGCCTGTTTCGGCACATCGAAATCGGTCCGTACTTCTGCTACAGTTTTCTCCCGAATAGTCTCACAACCAATACAACGCGCATTTAAGCGTGTAGTACCCCGTTACTCCCAGTCCTCTTCTGTGCACACTTCCAGTTCCTCTGCGAGTTTTGATCCAGGATACAACTGATTGCCGGCCAGGAACAGGACTTGGACTGACACTATAACTTCCTTTCTATGTCAGGGCTGCCCCCTCCCTCCTGCTTCTCCATTTCTCCCCACCACTTTTGCTCCTGATGTCAGGGCTCTACCCACCCACCAAATCTATCCTTCATTTCCGTGTTCCCACTATCCACCCTACCACCTTCATTTTCAGTATCATCCAACGGCTTATATACTAACTCGCGCGCTCTAACCCACTACAGAACAACCAAAGTTTAATCTTCCCACAACTTTTTTAACCAGCGCCGATCCTTCATTTTTTAAACGGTAATACGTTGCTCCTTTTTAATCAACATCGCCATTTTTTCAACTTATTTTAAACATCTATTTTGTCTTTTTATTCTCCACCCATAAACCTTGCTGTAATGTCCGTACTTACATTTTGTAAAGGCATTTGGCTCAAGAGCGACATATTGTAGTGCAGGAAGACCACCAGCAGCACATATGGGGCGGGAATGACGAAATAACAATAAACAAAAAATCAAAAGTTGGGTCGTAAATTCTGAAGTGCATACGCGATGTACGCTGCTCTGCCATGATCCGTCAGCCGTTAGAAAAGCAAGCCACTACGACAACGGCGCGTTGCCTCTTCGGCGAATGCATTGTTCCTACTGGGAAACAAACTTTCCGAACAACTGCTTCGAATGAGACCATTCCCATCCTCTGCTACCATGGCTCCCTTCACCCCACCTCACCCCACACTGAATAAAAGCAGTAACCCTCGTTGCCACATCCTTTGCGGAAGAAGAGGCAGGATTGGAAAAAATCTACCTTCATCACGATAGCGCACCTGGACAAAGACGTGCTTTGGCAGTGGCAAAACAGACATTTGAACTATGAATAGTTGCAACTTCCATCCACCCGTTTTGACGCCTTGACTTTTACCCGTTCCTACGTATAAAAAATCTCTTTCCTACATATAAAAAATCTGTGAATGAATTTTTTTTTTTTTTCAATTACATGCGATATTTTTCACACACAGAATCACACTTCGAAGATGAAAGCTAGCCACTGAAAGGTATTGGACAATCACAAATTGAGCATATCAGTAACCCGTTGGTCCACCTGTGGTCCTTATGCAAGCACTTATTCTACTTGGGATTGAATGACAGATTAGTTGGATGTCATCCTGGTGGATATTGTGCCAGATTCTGTACAAATGGCGCGCTGGGTAACCAGAATCACCAGATGGTTAGAGTGTCCTGCCCACAACGCTCCAGACGTTCTCAATTGTAGAGGGATCCCGAGGCCTTGTTGGCCAAGACAGGATTTGACAAGCACGAAGGCAAGCTGTAGAAACTCTCAGCGTGTTCAGCGGGCATTATCTTGCTGAAATGTGAGGCCACGATGGCTTGCCATGGAGGGCAACAAAACGGAGTGTAGAGTATCGTCGACTAACCGCTATGCCGTAAGGGTGCCGTGAATTAGAAACTAAGCGGTCCCGTGGATGTGTTCTCACCACTGTAGCTACTACAAATGACCAAACCGTACGTTTGCTGGCAATGCTTGTGAAACAAATCCACTTAACGCCTCCAGCCCCAATGGTCGTCCCCCGCACAGTGGTACCTCCTGCCCTCCCTTGCAATGGAACCCCGGCGCACAGGAATGTCCTCTGTTTGCAGGAAGTGCGCACCTGTGTTCATGTGTGGACGCTTTGTTGTGTATCGCCACGTTTATATGTTTTGTGGTCAGCACTTACACAACGCAAGACCTATGTGTATGAATGATTTAATGATGGACATGCCGTCCGAAACTAATCAATAAATAAATCTTCCCGTGCAATTTTATGTGGGCCCCTAAATGTTAGTGCAATCAATAATCCTTGAATCAGTGTCTCGTTCATACTCACCTCCCTACAACTAACTAGTTGTCTGTGTCCCACGATGCAGACTTTTCTACTCCAGCTGCTGTCATTGTTACGTTCTGTGAACGCAATACTCGTCCGTTGCTGGGCAACGTTCTTCTGAACTGGTGAACCGAGCTGTTCTCGCCGCATTTAGGAGAAGCTTCGCTGCTATACATAGTCGTATTTTTGCAAGCTGGTGGACACCGGGTGTGTACTGATGAAGGTAAAGGGCATACTTCTTCTATGTTATAAGTTATGTAAACTGTGTAGCGTCCATTTTACGCTAAAACGTACGGATTATGGAAGGCTAATATGTACTTTCTTAGACGTGAAAATAAAAGCTCGATTCGGTGTATAAACCTGTACAGAAAGCAAAAAATGACAAAATAATTGTTTGGTTGCACTATAGAATGAAGATTTCCTGTCGTGACAGTTGGAAACAGTTCCCCATAAATTACTTTTTCGTCACCATTGTGTTTCGTTATCAAACGAACTTGACTAAAACTCTGTTGGATTAGCTCCTCCTGCCTGTAGTGTGACTTTTATGTCGTTTGGTGGTTAACGTATCAGTCAGGCATAAAATGAAGTCCCTCGAATTATGACGTAAGTGGAACAGATCGGTGCCGCGCGGAGTGGCCGCGCGGTTTGAGGCGTCCTGTCACGGGCTGCGCGGCCACTCCTGCCGGAGGTTCGAGTCCTCCCTCGGGCATGCGTGTGTGTGTGTTGTTCTTAGCGTAAGGTAGTTTAAATAGTGTGTAAGTCTAGGGACCGATGATCTCACACACATTTGAACATTTGAAACAGATTGGTCAAACACGGTCCATAAGGTAGGTCTAGTCTAACTGTATAGCTGTGACTACTTTTGTGATCGTTTCTTGTCTGTGCCGTTTCAAACTGATTTGTTATGGTCCTCTTCGTCGTTCATAAACAATTCCATTAGGTCTACAGCTTTGATTTCGCCGTTTGCAATAGATGGCAGTGGCAACAATCATTACTGCAGGTGATAAGTCGTAACTGTCATAAAGTAATCTTAAGCATTTGTAAACATAACTCCGTCAAAGTATTTGTCAATTTGTCATTGCATTATAAAATTATTCCTCATTGAATATGTCAAATTACGAGCTCACCTCTCGTCGCTTGCAGAAAGTTCCAATTTTCTGCATAAAGGAATCTGCGGCTGAGATTCATTAAATACTGCGCAAGATCTATGTTGAGGTATCTGTTAGTGAGAGAACTTGCTCAGAATGGTTTCAGCGCTTTAAGAACGTTTGACATCGAAGCCCGACATGCCGGTGGAAGAGAGAAGATTTTCGAGGCGACTGAAACCGACGCCAACAGTCACAGGGGACAATTATCGAAAGCACTTGACGCCTTTGAGCCGAACACTGGAAGACAAATGGCTACAATACAGCGACAGAAACGAAACCGTGATTTTTCAGCATGACTCTTCTCGACCTTCTGTCGCAAAACCCGTCGAAACATACCTGGAAAGGTTGAAATGGGCAGTCCTGCCCCACTCACCTTATTCGCCCTGACATTGCTCCCTCTGTCCAGCCCGTTTCTCGACCATTGGCACAAGGCCTGGCTGACCAGCACTTCCGTCCTTATGAACAAGTGCAAAAGTAGATCGATTCATGGATCTCCTCAAAAGACGCCCAGTTCTTCCGCTGCGGGACTTGTAACCGGAAGATGGGAGAAAGTAGTGATCCGCGGTGGCCGATACTTTGAATCGCAAATTTTTTGTAAGTTTTTCACAATAAAGTCTCGACCTTCGAGAAAAAAACACCGCAAGCAAAGTTGTAGATCTAAGAAGTAACATTCACATATCTACTCCTACATCTAACACCCTTTTTCTTTCTCACAGTCTTGATGTGCAAAATTATTATTATCATTATTATTACTATTATTATTATTGCCGTATGTTCGGTTAGTGGCCTACAAGAGGCGTATTTTACATTTTAATGTCATTAAGTGCTCAGTAGTAAAGGCGCAAACGATTTGGAAATCTGAGGAGGTTTGAAATATTAAATATATCGTTGGTATAAATTTTTGGTTACAGCCATATAATTTCTTGAACAGCACATAGTTGACAGAGCTTGAAAGCTGTAAATATCTACTAATAGCAGTATACAACCGAAGGAGTGCTGAACTGTATACATCGGCACCTCGCGCCAAACAGTTCGTTTGTAATGTTGCATACAGTTCAGAGCCAGCCCACACTAGTAAAAGGCTTGGCTGTGTGCTGCTGTTCGTGCTAAACCGATTGTCATGGCAACAGCTCTCAAGCCCGACCAGTTACGGACAGTTAATGAAATTATATGGCTGTATCGCAAAATATATATGTTTAATGCGTTCAACACTATACTGAAAATTGCTACAAGGAGGAAACGTCGTGGTGTACAAAGCAAAAATAAAATGGGATTTAAAGAAACAACCAGTGGACGAAATAAAAACCTTTTAAGAAGATTACCACTGGCATGGAACCTGTTCCATCTAAAAGCTATTAAATAAGCTTGTAGCATAATCGCATTTTGGACTTTATTTTGATGTAACATAATGTCTATTACCTTACAGTTTTTCAGCGAGCGTAGAGTACTATCTATCTCGTATCGATTAATATCCAATTGCTTGGTATATCTTTAGTACTATATTATTTTTCGAAACTATGATGCGACATTGCAGTCCATTTCATTTTATGTTTCAGTCGTGCTGAGCTGCAGTCCTACACGCTACCATTCTTTCATTTTTGTACGTATTTTTGTAAGTATTTCGTTTGTTACTGCAACTGTGAAAGTCAACTGAAGCTCTTGTATACCTTTTGGTTTACTCGCTGGTGTGGTATTGATTCCATCCCACTAATATCCTAAGGAATGTCTTGTTGCGCCACCATCTGTTGCTAAGTATCTACCTCTGGTGGAATGCAGTTGGTATTTAATTGAGGATTTTGGTTCCTATTCAGATGCATAGTGCTATCTATTCACAAAAATATCACTATGGAATCTGCTACGCTGGCATGTGTAATGTAGAGAAATGTCTGAAACTTTTTTCACACATTCTGACAGTTTTCTCCACAAATTTGAAGCAAAAATTCTAATAAAATGAAAAAAATGCTAATCTGCAATTTGTCGTTTACAATTGACATATGTAGGAGAGAGGTGCCTTTATAGTACGAGGTCCCAATGCATACCACTACTACAGAATACTGCCCCTAGCACTGTCCGACATCTTGTGACGTCGGAGTGAAATACGTGCTTCTTGGTGCCATATTATCCGCTATGTGTTGACGAACATGTCGTCTGAAGGCAGCGTTCATTTTGTTGTGGTTTCCATCGACCGTAACCATTCTCTTGTGCACGTGCCGAAGAGAATTAACGTTAAAGATAATGGGAACATAACGTTTAATTTTTGGTTAACGTACATGAAACAGCTTTAATTTACAGACATTCATGACACTGTATTCGTTGTGGTTCGTTTGTAGGAAATTGACAAAAGGAAAATAGCGACGTTGCTTATAATCTACCGCTAGAAGCTTCCCACATTTTAGAGACTCTATGGGGAAACCCCCACAGAAAATCATTCCTAAAATACAGGAATGGTGCAGTGACTTTTTTAGAAAGAGCGAATGGAAGAAGTGACCAGACGCATGAAGTAAAAAAATGTTGACTCCTGCGAAGTGGACATGGATGGAGAAAGGAGGGAAGAAGTTGTGTCGTGATGGCAGCAAATGGTGTTATAAGAACTAAAACATGGGACGTTTCCTTAAACTTAGAGTAATAGGTATCTTTCAGGTCAGGAATATAGTTTATAAGGATGGTACAGTTTATGCACACACTTACACATATTAAGGAACCAGATTCTTAAGTTGTATCATTTGCAGATGTTTAGAAAATTATATGTAGTGCGTTTAGTTTTCCAAGATTTTTAGTTCCTTAAATCAGATACCGAGAACAACGTCCCACAGTTGAGTAAGGCATTGTTTAAATATCTTTATAAGTTGCTGTTTAGACTATAGAAAACAAAATCTCAAAAGTGATTAAATGTAGGCAAGTCTTCCCTAGTCGTGTAGGTTATTCTATGCAATAGTAGGGAAAAGATTGTCTTAATAGTTACGAAATTATTTCTCTCTCTCCCTTTATTTAATTTCATTCCTTTCGCCATGGACGCTACTATTTGTTACAGTTACCACGATTGTAATTTCGACCTTCGGTCTTTTTAAAGTGGTTAAATGTGATGAAAATACAGCAACTGTCAATAAAACAGATAAAATGTATTTAAGCCTACGTTCATTTCATTAACGTTGATTATTGCTGTGTTTCAGTACCTTTAAGCACTATAAAATGACCGAAGGTGGAAATTACAGTCGTGGAAATCATAGTAAATAGTAAAGTGGATAGTGAATGTGATGCCTTTAAACAGATTCTATGGCACTGCCATCCCACAACAAATACAAGTGTGAAATTTGTCGTTTATTTCGGTGGTATGGAAGTCAGGAAGAAATGCGAGACTGCAGGGCAGCTTAAGATTTCTCAAAGATTACGTCTGGAAAACTTATTCGTTTTTTGTGAAACATATTAGCGGGTAACATGAAGCGGGCCAAAGAAATGTACATCTACATCTGCATCTGCATAGTATTCCGCAACCCTCCGTACGGTCAGTAGCGGAGGGTACTCTGTACCACTGCTAATCAGTTCCCTTCCTGTTCTACTCGCAAATACAGCCAGGCAAAATCGATTATCTACACAATGACGAGTCAAAACGTTACAACCACCCGCTTAATAGCTTTTCTGTCTGTCTCGGAACGAAATACATAACCGATTCTGCGTATCAGGGACCCGATAGTTTGTTGGCAAGTATGTGCACGTATGTCGCATTATGTGTGTACGCACAAGTCATGTTATTCTCGTAACTAACAGGTCACTGATTTATGTTCGCGGTGATGGCGCCCGTTAGCGACTCATACGGGTTCTATAGGATTTATATCAGGCGAATCTACTCGCAGAGACATCAACGTGAGTTCACTACAATGCTGCTCAAACCACCGTAGCACGGTTCTGACTCCGAGTCACGGGCAGTCACACTGTTGAAAGATGACGTCGTCGTCGGGGAAGACATCAAGCATGATGGACTGCACGTGGTTCGCAGCTGGCAGCGTGTCTTCGGTCACTACCGCAGGTCCTACGCAAGAGCAGGAGAATGTCTCCCGTAGCTTAATACTGCTCCCCTCAGCCTGCGTCCGTGGCGCGCTGCACATTTCGATCCGCCCTTCAGCTCGATGGCGGCGTTTGTGGAAGTGACCACTGACCTAGTGTAGCAAAAATGTGATCCACCCGAAGAGCCGACATGTTTCCGTTGATGAACCATCGAATCCCGATGGCCCCGTGGCCACTGCAAGCGTAATCGACGACCCCTTTGGCTCAACGTGTGAACACGCAGGGGTGGACTGCAGCGGAGATCCATGTTCATCAGTGTACGATGCACGGCGTGCTCCGAAACACCTGTGCGTGCACCAGCACCGTGCCATTTCGGCGGGGATGCCACGGATCACCATCTATCCTACTTAACAGAACAGACAACCCACCGAACCCCACGTTCTTTGAAGAGTCGCGGACGTCCAACCGTTTACCACCTAGTGGTAGTTTCGCTGTCCTACCTCTTTTCCTCAGACGCTCGCGACAGTCGCAAGTGAAGAGTCAATCAGCTTCGGCGTCTTCGAGATACACGTTCACAGGCCCCGCGTAATAATAAATTGCCGTTTGTCAAAGTCGCTTACCTCGGCAGATTTCCCATTTGCAGCCCATATCTCGGCTAGGGTGGTCTCACGTCCGTGTCTGCTCCGTTTGCATACTTTTGTTATCGCGTCACGTGCCCGCAACGACACCAGGCGTCATCGTACGTAGCGGTGGGCAGAGGTCGTAACGTTCTGGCTGCTCACTGTACGCATCCGCACCAGCCCTGTTCTTTCTGACCTGATCTTCATAGTGCTTACGCTGAATGTACGTGGGAGGCAGTCGGCTGCAAATGCCGGTCCTCTAAGCTTCCTCAGAGTGTCCTCAGAGAGTCGCCTTGCCTCCAGGAATTCCCATTTGATTAATTAAAACTTCCGGGCTGAATTGCCATGGTCCATATGTAAAACTTCTTCTCCTTCCTGACGTTTCGTTGCCTACTGTGGGCAACATCTTCCAAGGTGAGTCGGCGACTGGCTGCTAGGCTCGCTCGCTCGCTGTAAAACACTGGCGACATATGCCAGGGTTAGAGGCAGTGTAGGCAGCGGAGCGGCTGTTCCTGCGCTGACCTGTGGTGTTGGCAGTGGGGCCTGTCTTGACGAGCTGTCCTCAGTGGGCGTCCCTGCCTGTAGAGACGCTCTCTGTATCTTCATCGGGACTGCGAGAGAGATCGACTCCCGCAGTAGGTCGGACCAACGTGTTGTCTCGGCCTGTGGTGGACCTGTTGACCCAGCCCACGAATTTGACGGCTGTCAGAGTGTTCTGCGTTGTTGTAGAACACCCTGGAGATTTGCCGGAAGCGATCCCGCAGGAAAGGGATGCCTGCTTCCCCGTGCAGCAGACTCGTGATGTAGCGAGGCGGCTCGTGGAGCGCAAGTCACAGCGCCCTATTCTGGACGCGTCGGAGTGTCGGAATGTGCGTCACTGCTGCGTTACGCCACTCCACGGCCGCATTTTCCGGAACGGGCCGCACCGAGGCCAGGTGCATGGAGAGGCCGTGGCGTGGAGGTAGTGTAGATGAGGGGTTGAGCAGCGGGTACAGCGCAAGTAGTCTCCACAGTGCTTTGCTTCTGACGTCGCGAACGTGGGGCAGCCACGTCAGGTCCCTGTCCAGTGTGACCCCGAGGTATTTGCCGGTCCGAAACCATGGGATAGGCCCTCCCACGATCGTGACCGGCGGCAGGTCCGGAGGTAGTCTCTTCATGCTGAAGACGACAGCCTGGCTCTTCGCAGCGTTGTACATTAGGCGCCTCTTCGTGGACCTGGCGCTCAGGACGTCACATCCGAGCTGGAGGCGGCGGCGCATCTCGGCCGCGTTCGTGCTGCGGGTGGACAACGCAGTGTCGTCAGCATAAAGCGCTAACTCCACGCGTGCCACACGCGGTGCGTCGGCGGTGTACAGGGAGTACAGCAGGGGGTCGAGAACCGACCCCTGCGGCACTCCCGCGCGAATCTGCCGCTCGGTGGAGGTGCCACCATCTGCTCGGACGTGGAATGTGCGGTCCGATAAATACGAGCGCTGTGCGACGTCGGTACGTCATCTACAAAAAGTTTGTACACGAGGCCGTCGTGCCACACGCAGTCGAAGGCCTCGGAGACGAAGAGAAGCAGCGCCCCTTACCACTCCCGCGTCTCCAGGACTCGCATCGCCTGCTTCACGAGGCGCAACAGCTGCTGGGTGGTCGAGTGGCCGCTGCAGAATCCGAACTGTTCCTCGGGGATGAGCTGCTGCTACGTCACGTGGCGTAGCAGCAGCTCCACCTACAACCTCTCAAAGACTTTTCAGAGGCACGGGAGCAGGCTGATCGGCCGGTAGTTCGCTGCCTGACGTGGGTGCTTGCCGCTCTCGAGGACGGCAACCACTTCCGCGTGTTTCGACGCGGAAGGGAAAGTCCCAGAGCGCAGGATGCTGTCGAAGATGGCCGCCAGAGCCTGGTGTACCTCTGGCAGTAGCAATCTCGGCAGGCAGTTGGTGACACCATCCGTGCCACCCGCCTTCTTTTTGTTGAGACGACGGAGCTGCAGATCGACTTCTGCAGCCGTGATTTCCTCTATCGCGTCGTCGTCCTCACGCGCAGTGAGGAAAACCGGGAGGCGGTCCTCCAATGGGCGGACGTGGTCGGCATCGAACACGCCATCGCCGGGCTGCAAATTTTCCGCAAACGTGTCCGCGACGATGCTGGCTTTCGCATCCGGCTCGCAGACAACGTTCGCACCCACGTGGAGGGGCGGCACTCCCTGGTGATCATCTACGGCGGCCCGAACCTCGCGCCGCGCCCTGCTGAGGCGGCGCTTCGTCTCGGCCAGCCGCGTCAGCTGCCACTCTCAAAAGAGGCGATTCTTGTGCGTGATCGCCTCCGAGATGTCCGGCGGGAGTTGGCGCGACATTTCTCGTGACCGTCCCAGCCGCCTGAGTTTGGCCGCCTCTGCTGCGCCGAGAGTGTGCCGCGTGAAGGCTGCGTCGGCTGCCTGTACATCCCGGTCCGGCGGGTCTTCGAGGCGATCTAAGATCTCGGCACGAAATCTGGCCTCATCTATGCCGCCGAAGTTGCGGTGGTCCCTCGGAATAGAGGCACGGATGACGTCCGTGTCGAAGACCACCGGAAGGTGGTCGGACGATATGGCGCATCTAACAGTGGCAGACGTGGAGTGCCCGACACCTTCCAGTACGGCGACGTCGAGCACGTCAGGCTGGCCACGATAGGGGAAGACGGTGTGGCCGTAGGTCCCTAGTACTGTCACGCCATGCCGTTGTGTGGCGCCAAGGAGGCGGCTGCCGCTGGCGTCGGTGTTGTGGAAGTTCCATTGCGTTTGCTTGGCTTTGAAGTCGCCCGCAGGGGAGATCTTCCCGCGCGACGCCAGCAGGGCGTCGAAGTCAGCCTCCTGGAGCAGTCCCCTCGGCCACCTGTAGGCCGCAACGAAGGTGACAATCCCCGCCGTAGTGGTGACAGCCACCCTAGTGGCGTCCACCATGGTGAGGGGTGGTGACATGAATTCCCGGCTTCAGGAATGTCTCGCACACGAGGCAAATGTCAATTGCCTCGTCGCGCAAAACCGTCCTGAATTCCCCTTGCTGGGGGAGCAAGGTTTCCGCGTAGAAGGCGCAAACGCTGAAGCTACGGATGTCGCGGTTATCCGTGGCGGGGAGAAGACCGACGCCGGCCTGGAGGGCCGTCGTGACCGCGGTGACGAGCACCGGGAGTTGCTCGAGCATGTGGCTCAACGACCGCAAAAGCGATGGGAGTTCAGCTGCGTCGGGAGCCGAGGGTGCCACTGGGGCGGCCTGCGCTACGGGGGCGGCTCGTTGCGACCGCTCCATAGAAGACGACTGCCGTGGATCATCGGCAGCTAGTTGCAGTGGCGGCGCAGCACGAGTTGCCGGCTGCTGCCGCGGCAGTGTCGGCGGCAGTCCGCTGCGCAGCGGCAGGGGTAGCTGGGCCCGCGCGCCGGCGACGCCTGCGTGGAGCGGCAGCCCGCGCGTCAGGTGTGGGTGCCGCGGTTGCCACTCGCCCGGGCGAAGCCGCGGACGGCGCAGTCGGCTGCTGCCGCTCGCCAGCTTCCTGCTCCGTTCGCTGGGAGGAGGCAGACGGTGCGCCCTCGGTGGCGGCAGCAAAGCTGGTGGACGGGTGCACTTTACGAGAAGGAGGAGCCCTGCCCCGTTGCTGCTTTCGGTCCCGTTTGAAGGCCGAACAGCCTCTGTAACTGGCAACGTGCGGCCCGCCGCAGTTGCAGCACGTCGATTTTTCTTCTCGGGAGAGCAGACAGGATTTCCTCTCGTGCTGTCCCGCGCACTTTACGCAGCGGGGCAGCATGGAGCAGTAGCGGGAGACACGGTCCAGCCTCTGGCACCAGAAGCACTGGGCCCTCTTGCCTTTGGCCCGAAGCAGCTCCACCGCGACCTCGACACGACCGACCCGCTGCACATGGAAAATCTTGCGGTTTTCTAGGTTGTGAACGAGGGCGACCTGGTACAGCGGCATGTCTCGGTGGGTTCGAGGGGGCTTCATCAGGCCGCTGGACCGGATGCCAAAGCCAATGTCCTCGAGCTCCTCTCGGAGGTTGTCTGCGCCAAACTTGAGGGGAAGGTGGCGGGAAACCACCTTAGAAATTTGAGCGGCTCGGAAGGGTGCGTGTATCACGAGAGGCTATCCTTGCAGGTGGTGTCCATCACCGCTCGGTACTCTTCATTGGACGTCACTCTGACCCTGTAGAGGTCACGGCCGGCGGCCTTGACAGTAGTGGGCGTGGCTACCCTGTCAAGTTTGTGCTGCAAATCCTTGTAGGCGCCGTCCCATTGGACGACAATAGGCGGCGGGGGCGGCGGCTTCTTCTGGGGCGGCGCCAGAGGCGCGTCGCCGTCCTCCGGCGCGCCTACGCCGGCGCCCGCAAACGCGTTTGCTGCAGCGCAGCCTGGGTGGGGCAACAGAGCCGCCCGCATCAGGCTGCCGGGAGGCAGCAGGCGAGCGAGGGGGTCGCTGCGTCTTCGTTGTCGGTCTCGGCTTGGCGGTGCTCTGGGAGGAGCCAGTGACCGTCTTCACAGCGTCTGCGCTGGAGGCGCGCGAGGCCCTAGATGCCTTCTTCTGCGGCCTCGCGGTGTCAGAGGTCAGGGAGGAATTGTCGGAATCGTCGTGCGTCACAGCCCGGCGCTTCCTGGGCGCGCGGGCATCGTCAGGGTCGATGTCGCGACGCTCTGCCTCGGCAAGATTGGCCTCTGCAGCAGACTGTGCCTCTGTCCAGACCGCAGGGTTTCCCGTAGCGCATGGCGGGGCTTCAACTAGCGCAGCCACGGGCTCTTCCTGTGTCTCCTTTGGCCATCTATGCCGCTGTGATAAGAATATCGCACCAACGTTCCACGAGATGTTGCACAGTACTGTCATAACGAATGAACTAAGAATGTCTCAAGTGCCGAGAGAACCTCCTGGGACGGGTGACACAGTACTGAGTAGACTCTCCTCAGTTTCCGGTAGCGATCTACAAGAGGTCGGCGCTGGCATCTCGTTCGCTCCAAAGCTCTCAGGCACTGGTTGAGTTGACGTTAGTCGACCTTCACCAGAAAAACAAGTGCCACATACCTGGAAACAGCTGTTTGTATAATAATACTTGTGAAGAATATGGGGGAAAATTCCCAGGTCATTCCTTTGCTCTGTAAAGTCAACGTAATAACAGATATAATCAGCGCAAGAGACATGACATAAATCGACACGCGGGAGATCCTTACTGCCCCACTGGAGGAATGGTGAGATTCCAGGACCCCGATGTCTCTATAAGACAACAGAGGTAGGATCCTCTGGTACTTGAAGGTGTTTCGAAACAGGTCTGCAGCGACCGCTGTTACCATGGTGACGTAGCTCGTCATCGCATTGGAAACAAGCCACACAGAGGTAATAGAATCCTTTCTTCTCACGTTCAAAATTTGCACCCAGTACCACACAAGTGTTGTTGATGCCAGGGTCATGAAGAGAACAACCGCTGCCCGCTGCGTATAGAGTACCAGCACGTGTCCCCCGTAGTTCACACCTCTCAGTCTCCTTTGTAAACGGCGTCAGCCCGAAAAACTTGCAGATGGCGTGGTATCGTGCTACATATCTTAAGAGGTCTCTCCTATTCGCCATTGCAACATGGGCTACCTATGATAAAAGAAAACAGCTCTTCAGTTACAGAGAAGAGGAAGGTTGCGTTACGTAGCGATTTAATATAAATTGTCGACATACAACTGATTAACAGGTGACACTCAGTCATGAGGCAGCACTTACATTCCTCGTGTGTTTTTCTTAATACTTGTGACCACAAACCACTATGAGGAAAATGGAGTGACCATAGGCATCATTAGTAGCCCTGCCATAATCATAATCATACAACAATGAAAGTCAGTATAAAAATATAACCACTTAAATCTAAATACACTCCTGGAAATGGAAAAAAGAACACATTGACACCGGTGTGTCAGACCCACCATACTTGCTCAGGACTCTCCGAGAGGGCTGTACAAGCAATGATCACACGCACGGCACAGCGGACACACCAGGAACCGCGGTGTTGGCCGTCGAATGGCGCTAGCTGCGCAGCATTTGTGCACCGCCGCCGTCAGTGTCAGCCAGTTTGCCGTGGTATACGGAGCTCCATCGCAGTCTTTAACACTGGTAGCATGCCGCGACAGCGTGGACGTGAACCGTATGTGCAGTTGACGGACTTTGAGCGAGGGCGTATAGTGGGCATGCGGGAGGCCGGGTGGACGTACCGCCGAATTGCTCAACACGTGGGGCGTGAGGTCTCCACAGTACATCGATGTTGTCGCCAGTGGTCGGCGGAAGGAGCACGTGCCCGTCGACCTGGGACCGGACCGCAGCGACGCACGGATGCACGCCAAGACCATAGGATCCTACGCAGTGCCGTAGGGGACCGCACCGCCACTTCCCAGCAAATTAGGGACACTGTTGCTTCTGGGGTATCGGCGAGGACCATTCGCAACCGTCTCCATGAAGCTGGGCTACGGTCCCGCACACCGTTAGGCCGTCTTCCGCTCACGCCCCAACATCGTGCAACCCGCCTCCAGTGGTGTCGCGACAGGCGTGAATGGAGGGACGAATGGAGACGTGTCGTGTTCAGCGATGAGAGTCGCTTCTGCCTTGGTGCCAATGATGGTCGTATGCGTGTTTGGCGCCGTGCAGGTGAGCGCCACAATCAGGACTGCATACGACCGAGGCACACAGGGCCAACACCCGGCATCATGGTGTGGGGAGCGATCTCCTACACTGGCCGTACACCACTGGTGATCGTCGAGGGGACACTGAATAGTGCACGGTACATCCAAACCGTCATCGAACCCATCGTTCTACCATTCCTAGACCGGCAAGGGAACTTGCTGTTCCAACAGGACAATGCACGTCCGCATGCATCCCGTGCCACCCAACGTGCTCTAGAAGGTGTAAGTCAACTACCCTGGCCAGCAAGATCTCCGGATCTGTCCCCCATTGAGCATGTTTGGGACTGGATGAAGCGTCGTCTCACGCGGTCTGCACGTCCAGCACGAACGCTGGTCCAACTGAGGTGCCAGGTGCAAATGGCATGGCAAGCCGTTCCACAGGACTACATCCAGCATCTCTACGATCGTCTCCATGGGAGAATAGCAGCCTGCATTGCTGCGAAAGGTGGATATACACTGTACTAGTGCCGACATTGTGCATGCTCTGTTGCCTGTGTCTATGTGCCTGTGGTTCTGTCAGTGTGATCATGTGATGTATCTGACCCCAGGAATGTGTCAATAAAATTTCCCCTTCCTGGGACAATGAATTCACGGTGTTCTTATTTCAATTTCCAGGAGTGTAAATACTCGACCATCCAGATGCGTTGTTGCATCTCTACACAAAGCAAATAGTTGGTTCTAAGGTAACTACCGTAAGTAAACTTGAATTGTTTGATAGTATAATTAGTTATGCTCGTTTAATGCACTTAATAGCAATGACATTAACTACAAGTATTAATATTCTCTGGTAAAAGTCATCTACTAAGCACGATGCAATATTGACTATACTGAGCATCACTAAGGAAGCCTGGGTGGGTGAAAGGGAAAGTGTGAAAGATCTAAAAGTGATCGATAAATTAAGTGAGTAAAATAAAATAAATAACACAGCAAACAGGGAGTGGCTGGAAGTCATACACAGCCATAGTTGGGGACGTCACAGGCGGCGCACTAAGTCTTCTGGAGAACGAAATGGCGTTTGACAGTTGCAGGAGTGGTGTCGATAGTCGCCTAGATAAGCCAAGCAAACCTAAATCATCAGGAAAAACGGTTATTCTTGCCCCAAATCTCACATACACGTGTTCAGAGACTCAAGCATTCCATCTTGTTGTTACAATCAAGTTTATCACTTTGCTAGGACAATTACGACTTTCGAGTATATGCTTCTTTGTGATTGTGGACGTGATTTTCGTAAACTAAAACGATTTATCATATGGGCATCAAACCAGCAAAAACAGGTAATTAGGTAATTTCGGTAAGTTTTAGTCTCATTATTTCTACACGTAACTCTGTAGCAATGAAAGTCATAGAATCCTCGGTAGATCTATGTGTGTTGATACTAATGGCCGGTTGAATAACTCAACCCATTCTGTTATTTGTGTTGAACCAGTTCCATCACACTGTTTTCCAGAGTAATGGGACCATCCTCAGATCTGTTTCCATAAAATGTAGAGGCATTTAATATTGCAGGTTATTTAGTTAAATTAAAACTAACTTCGAAATTATGGAGCTTACATTAAGAACACGAGGAGGGGGGAGTTGTTGGGGGATTTGGAAGGCATAGGCTCCCGAGGGCCAAAAGAGGCAACAATAATTGTTGATATTCCAGTGTAATCAGTATTCTTGTTTGCACATGTGAACAAACCAAACAACCTCGGACAGATTTAATTATCTTTCCTTCAGTTACTAAGTGTCAATAATGAAATGGGCCTAATACCATTTCAGGATGTCATATATCTCATTCATTATTCTAGCGATCTTGTATTTCACTTGACATCCAATACAGTTTATTGCCGTAATACTAATCAGCGTGCAGCTAAAATTGATGAAATTCATATGACAACAATTTTAACGTTGTGTTTAGATTTAAATATAAGAAAAGTAACACAGGAACATCTACGGGCTTTTCGGAAAGACTGACATGAGGGGTGTTGCACATCATGCTAATTACGGTTCCGGGTTTATCATACGATTCACTGGTTTTAATTGTCTTTACACCGAAAGAATAATTTTTTTACAAGTTTTAATAATTATTTGATCGTTCAAATATTGTACTTATCTAGTAATATGTTGTTTTGCAACTGTAAAGGAAAAATATTAATGATGACTACAAATTCATTCCCAAATAAAGAAGAAGAAGAAATAGGAATCCGCCTCTGCCCCTTCTAAAACCCCATTTGCTGTCTTGTAGTGCGCTCCAGCTTGCCACATTTACACTACAGAAGACTAAACACGTTTCACAGTATATTAACTTGAAGTGTAAAGGGTTCTGTCTTCGTTAATGTAACTAATGTTTCTGCAAGTAATATAAGTTATCTTATATATACTGTTTCCTTAGCCACAAACATATGATTGTCTTGTTGGATGCCAGCGGTAATCAGCTATAGATTAGGATACAGTGTTACTGTCACTTACTATCGAACTGTCTGCTATATACCCAAAAATAAGGATTGGGTTGTTTATATCAGAATTACATAATTTCATTTTTAAATTGTTTTATTTGTATTAATGGAATTATTTTTTTATTCTTCATAATTACTATTATCTAAAAAGCTTAAATAGGCCATAAAAATCATATTTCCCTGGATGGTTGGAAGTTATGCATTAACTATTTGTTTCCGATACTTAATTTTAGAAAAGAGAGATTAAAAATGAAAAAAGCTACAATTACTTCTATTCCTGTAAAACTGCATTAAAACTGTGAACCAATTACCCAACTACTAATTTACAACAAACACTAAAATTTGTCCTCTCTTTGTTCATTTATTTTGGTGAATTTGTACATGGTTGTTTCCGCTGCTGGATCCGCCCTAATGGCACTCCAGTCAAAATCCATCGTCCACTTGATTCCTTCGGCGTCGGGCAGCACGTCAGCAGTGTTTCCACTGTAGCGAGTAATTCCACCTATCACTGTCACTTATTAAAGGCCACACTACCATAATCATTTGCACCAACGCAAAATAGATTCTTGGGGCAGTATTTCACTCGTTGGTCACCAACCTCAGTCATCTTCTCTCCATCTGTAGATTATATTGTCTAGCCTGGATGGAAGCATGATGTGTTATGGTTGAATGCCTCGTGAAGTCTTCTTTGGTCTTCCCGGATACTGCGCTTCCAGTATCGTCCAAGATGCGCCAGGTCGACTCGCTCCTTAGTGCTGCTTTGGGATCCAACATCCTTAGTACTAGATGCCCATTACCCGCTGCATCTTCAGAGAGCGCGCAGCCCCACAATATGCGTTCTGGTGTGCCCACACTGCCGCAGGCGCAGCTGTCATTCATCTGTCTTCTGGTTTTGTATAGATACGTGGCATAAGGGCCATGGCCATTCAGGTAAAGTATGAGTCAACTCGACGGGAAAAGAAGTCTCATTTTTAATCTCTCCCTGATATTAGAGGGAAATTCGTATGTTCTCCTGCCAGTGCCTGAGGTGTCCCATTCATTTTGCCACAGTTGTAATATGAGATATTTTATTGCCTTTTTCGAACTGGTCTCAGTTCCAAGCACCTTCCGAACTTCAATTTGATTTCCTTTCTTTAATCAGGAAAAGACTCCCCTTTTCCTAATTTCCAAATTCAGTGTGAATAATCCTAGAATTACGATCAAAGCATCATTCGGGGTAGTGCTGTAGGCCCCGTTAATCTTAGTAGCACACCTCGTTGAAATCTTCGCACTATCTGCAGTCTATGAACCCAGAGGCTCGCAACATACCCTACGACTGATTTTAATATAGATTGGTGGTATATTCTGATTGTCTTCAAGGGAAGTCGAAACTGCTTGTTTGAAATGGTTACAAATCTATTCATTTCTTTGGTACCTTTCTTGTCTGCTCCCTCTACCTCATGTGCGAAGTTACCACATTCATCCAAAAATACCCCAAAATATCTCGTTACTGCACTTCTTGTAAGCGTTATGTCATTTAATTTTATTTTAGGGTTTCTTATTAGATTCCCTTTCAGCAGGAGGAATGTTGTTTTGTGACGTGCACTTTCAACACCAGCCCTCAATTTCGTGGAGGGCCACATTACATTTGTCTTATACAATTCCTGTGGAGCCACCACTTACAAAGAGCAGCACATTAGGCTATCTGTAAATTCCAGCAGACTGCTTATGTACCGCTGTCGTGTAACTTCTGTAGTACAGACCCCAGTGCCACATCGTAAAACTCTGGACCACATGTCGATCCCTGTGGAAACCATTTTGTTATTGTCTTCGTTGTTTTCTTTCCTGCACATGTTAAGGAAGCATGTTGCCGGTGGCAATAATCTCTCAGGTAATTATACAGCACTTCTGGACACTCCAGGTCCCAAGGGCGACCAAAGAAAGATGGCCACGATAGGTTATCGCAAGCGCCAGCAATATCAATCACCAACAGTACAGCGTACGTAGAATGAGTGTCTGTCACTAACGAAATCGCCTTCTTTATTGCGTCTTCAGCTGATTTGCCTCTTCTAAACCCATACTGGTGAGAGCTCATCCCTTGTAGCAGTCCGTGATGTTTTCGTCTTTTGCATAATAGTTTTTCAAATATCTTGCCGAGAACATTCAAAAGACAAATAGGTCTGTAGGATTCGGGTGCGATTGGATCCTTATCCTGCCTTTTACTGATTATTACCACTTTAGCGTTCTTCCACAGTGCAGGAGACCTTCCTTGCAAGAGACACTCATTGTACAGATCACACAAGTAACTATCTAATTGCTCACATAAGGCTTGTATTACTTCAGCAGGGATCCCATCTGGTCCTGAGGATATTTTCTTTTTCAGTCTTAAAATTATATAACTACTTCCTTCTTGTGTGAAATGGTACCCAAGTTTATTGTTCCTATGTTGTTGTTGTTGTGGTCTTCAGTCCTGAGACTGGTTTGATGCAGCTCTCCATGCTACTCTATCCTGTGCAAGCTTCTTCATCTCCCAGTACGTACTGCAGCCTACATCCTTCTGAATCTGCTTAGTGTATTCATCTCTTGGTCCCCCTCTACGATTTTTACCCGCCACGCTGCCCTCCAATACTAAATTGGTGATCCCTTGATGCCTCAGAACATGTACTACCAACCGATCCCTTCTTCTAGTCAAGTTGTGCCACAAACTCCTCTTCTCCCCAATCCTATTCAGTACCTCCTCATTAGTTATGTGATCTACCCATCTAATCTTCAGCATTCTTCTGTAGCACCACATTTCGAAAGCTTCTATTCTCTTCTTGTCCAAACTATTTATCGTCCATGTTTCACTTCCATACATGGCTACACTCCATACAAATACTTTCAGAAACGAGTTCCTGACACTTAAATCTATACTCGTTGTTAACAAATTTCTCTTCTTCAGAAACGCTTTCCTTGCCATTGACAGTCTACATTTTATATCCTCTCTACATCGACCATCATCAGTTACTTTGCTCCCCAAATAGCAAATCTCCTTTACTACTTTAAGTGTCTCATTTCCTAATCTAATTCCCTCAGCATCACCTGACTTAATTCGACTACATTCAATTATCCTCGTTTTGCTTTTGTTGATGTTCATCTCATATCCTCCTTTCAATACACTGTCCATTCCGTTCAACTGCTCTTCCAAGTCCTTTGCTGTCTCTGACAGAATTACAATGTCATCGGCGAACCTTAAAGTTTTTATTTCTTCTCCGTGGATTTTAATACCTACTCCGAATTTTTCTTTTGTTTCCTTTACTGCTTGCTCAATATACAGATTGAACAACACCGTTGAGAGGCTACAACCCTGTCTCACTCCCTTCCCAACCACTGCTTCCGTTTCATGCCCCTCAACTCTTATAACTGCCATCTGGTTTCGTAGAAATTGTAAATAGCCTTTCGCTCCCCGTATTTTACCCCTGCCACCTACAGAATTTGAAAGAGAGTATTCCAGTCAACATAGTTCCTATATTCTTGCCATAACATTTCCCGTAACCTACGCTGATCATCTGTCTCGCCCTCTTCTCCATCGCCAGCAAATAGTTTTTCCATTAGCAGAGCAGCTGACTGTTCCCAACTTTCGTCCTCAGTCACAGGGCTATGCCACAATACTGACTTTGCATTTGCATCAGTGGAGTCCACAATAGGCTTAGTTCATCCTAGTTGATTAATACCATTTAGTTTTAGTATATACTCGTCGATCTCATGACTAAACTGAAGATGCACGGAAACCAGGATGCAACTCTTCCTCTCGGTTAACATTTCCATACATATCACGTGTTCTGAACAGTACTGTACTACTGTAATATTTTTGTCACTCTTACGGCCTTGTTTAGTACTGTTATTGTTGCCATAGGACGCTGACCTTGTCTGACTATCTGCGCAGTTACTGGCACACTGGAGATGTGTCCTGCCTTCGTATACGGTTCTTGGAGGCTCAATACGTCTAACTGAAACTCCTCTGATACTCTTTTGCCATCAGACAATACGCTGACACGTGTCATGTCCTATCTTTACCACCGTTACGCGTGAGGGGTATATATTCGACAGTCTGTAACCGAACTCTATACGACCATGCGTCATCACAAAGTACTTGTATGAAGTATCTAAGGAGAATGATGCATTTCTTCTGGCAGAAACCTCCTTCAATAACTTCTCCAGTTTCTCCACTTCTGTTGGCAAATCGTTCGCTTTAAGGTTGATTCTGCCTACGAAATGAGGTATAGGAAAAGTAATGTACTCCCCTTCTCGATGTGTATAACACTTTCTGCATTGGCGAATCCCCTTTTACTTCCGTAGGTAGCGCAGTGTATTCCTCAGGATGTGTGCTGTTGCATTCTGCATGCAACTGCCCAGTTTTTGTCCCCAAATACTCTTCTTTTATATCATATGTCACTCCCAAATCTGTCTGTGATCTTAGTTCTCTGTTATACCGCACGGTTATGTTAATGGGATATCTAAACATAAGGTCTGTATTTCCACATTCAACATTTACAAAAACGTTGGTGGAATTTTCGATTAATTTCTTTACTTTTATGCCACTCTTTCTGCTCCGAAATTTTTCCCCAGTATGCTATGACTCTTACAAAGCTGTTTCGTTTCCATGACTTCTTCTTAGCGTAACAATGTTTTTTATTTTATTTTCGCTGAAGTGTAGCTTTTTAATACAAATAGATGCTTATCCGTTGTATTTAATGATTTTTGCCTCTTCAATTGATCAAGGGAGTTTACTTTATTATTTGTTCATGTTCGATGATCAATATGATATTTTTCGGTAATTTATTCCATTATCAATGGAAATATATGTCTTTATTTTCCATATCCAACAAGTAAAGCTAGTGTACCATTCACATATCTGTAGAAATAACGAATTTTAATAGCCCGTTCGTGATGGTTCTAAAAAATTAGTTATTGTTGTTGTGTAGTAAATTATCAGCTAGTGTGCAGGCAAGATAATTTCCATTTTTAAAACGTATTCTTGTATGTATAGAAGTAAACCCCATGAGTGGTGTGATTCTGAGGACGGTGTACGATGGAGACTTGTGGCGAGGTCGCAGCTTTGTGGCAGCCCAGGGCAACACAGCAACGAAAACAGCCACATTACTGTACTCAGACATTTGGACTCTGTAGAAGCGTGGTAACGGCCACACCAACCTCAGAAACTGGTGAGTACTGCATGGCCGGATTGGTGACAACTAGCAGCCGTCTTGGTGGCAGTGATATGTGCATCCAGGATTGATGGCGCCAGTGCCCTGTACGCCGTTACATAAGTCGCACCAAAGTCACGCTGCATCGGCTGGGCTGATCGACGGCTGGAATTCTTGCAGCAGTCGCCAGCTCCTCAGTAGACAGCTGTGTCTCGGTGGGCGACTGTGGCTCGTGCGTTGGCTCCCGCTCCGACGGTGTCGGAAGTGGTTCGGGACGTGACCCGCTGCCCCCTGGAATCTCGCTGGAGGACTGGGCACCCAGTTACGGCGATGGAGGCCCGATCTTGTGACTGCTGCTGGCGGCTTCGTGTTCCCTCCTCATCTAGTGTAGCTCGCATGTCGTATTACTACTGCTGGGTCCAAAATGACACCTACTTTTACATGATAGCTGTGCACCGGTTGCACCAATGTGCCATTTCCATTCGTATTCTGAATAAAACCACATGTGAACACCAGCAAGCAGCTACTGTAAAGTTTCTGCCACTATATCCGATAGATCTGCACACAAAATAACTGTGGCGATACGCTGGCCCTCGTACGATCAGATCTGGCTCCTGGGTCCCCGCATAGAGCCGATGTACAACTGAGATTCCCACATCGAGTGAATTTCATATCACACTTTACAGAACAGATTTCCATCACAGGAGTTTCTGGTGGCTTACACAACATGGTTCAGAGACTGAATTTAACCTACCATACTAACACATTATACTTTCTCTTATGTTACTACTCCACTTAACAGGGAACGCTGATCACATTCTGCGTCTCCTTTGTAATCCTGTTATCCATGTGCCCTTGACAATTCTGTCACGTTACCCTCACAGCATGTTTTGGACCTTGTATCCTCTTAAGCTCTAGGGAACATATTTCTTATGCGGCTACGCTCCTACACTCACCCTCATGCTCTAGGAATTCCATCTATGTAAACTGTGCTACTGTTAAATCACGTTGATGGGTGGGTTTCCACATAGATATATAAAGGTTACAAACAGTAGCATCAGAATCACTACAGTACTAGGTGTTGTAAAATCAAAGGTCACAGTCATTCGTCATTGCTCTTCCCCGTTCTGCTGCGATTGCTACATGTACTGCTCTTCTAAAATCCATCCTCTTGCACAGCTGTGAGTCGGTTCAGGGAATGGATACATTATAGTTAGTTTCTGTGTGTTACTGAGGAATGTTAAACACCACATCGGAAGCACCTTCAGTGGTTCGCCTGGCCGGTATAACTTGCTATGTTACGCTGTGCTTGTTAGACGGAATGTTTGCGTTGTTGCACCACATGCTTGTCCCACTAATCGAGAACCCACTACCTTTCAGTTCCACTTGCCTTGTCCCTGTGAGCCTACCTTGCGTGTACGAAATAAATCCAATGTAATCCTGCTTGCTGGAAGTAAGATTTAGGTTCAGTAATGTCTCTTGTGCGATCTTGGCCGTCTCCTTTGCCCAGGAATAATTGAACCACACACCTGTCTTCTCTATTGTGAATCAGTCCTCTTTAGTCAAGCTATAAATATCTCCTTCTCGCACAGTTTGAGATCTTCCTCCATCATCAATACGCATCTATCCCCACCTTCTCAGCTTAACGACTCGTTATCTGTCCTTCTTTGTACAAAGTTATACATAGTAACAAAGCAGTGAACTTCGGCACTCAGCTCTAGCGGCAGTTACCGTCACAGCTTTCATGACTGCAACAAGCATTGCTCTGGTCATAATAGAAATGGACTAAGGTGCTCCTCTAAAGTAACGTATGCTCAAGAGCTTCCTGCAAGCTTATCATCGTCACCCACGTGTCCCAAACGCAGACCACTAGTGGTTTGAACAGCCTTGTTACTCTCACAGCCAACACATCTACCAGAGCTGGCACCATTCCTGTGTCTCGATTTATGGTGTCCCCTGATGTCTTTCTACATTCTATCACTTCGTTCCTCAGCCGCCGTAACATACGCACATTGTTCAAGAACTCAAGCTGCTGGCGTTTTATCTGCACAGCATGCCACTCCACCAATGACGTGCCATCCTCTGCCGATTTCTTCACTGCCCCTACACTCCCGTTCAACTCTCAAACGTTAGTGGCGTATTCTGTACTGAACACACTCTTCAAAATTCTCCACCAAGCAAATATTCAACCTCTATTTTGTCGACGTAGCGAATGCGGTACAACTTTGACTGCTTGCTGCATGTGTTCCCGTAATCGCTCATAATATTTCTGTAACTTTTCGCATTTTCCGCTTTGCCGAGCACACCCCTGGTCTTGGCTCTTCGTTGAAGACAGGAAACACATCCTCCGCTTCCTCACTTCGTTCCTCAGTTCCCAAGCCTCGAAAACTAATCGTAGCGTGCATTGACGGCTGACGACCACCACACGCTCTCCCCTGGCAAGAAGAACTCCTCCTTCCAGGTGCTCATTTTGTGGGGCCTCCATTTGACTCCAGGCGAAGACCTGCAGCACAGACACGACTAGCGGCTCTTCCTCCCTCACCCTTGGTGTGCTGCGACGTGAGGACAGGGACCACTGTCACCCCCTCTCCCACTTCAGGAGCACCGCTGTCGCTGGTCAGCATTCCCATGCAAATTGAATTAAAAGAAACCCTTACTCTAAACATTATTATGTACGAAAATTTCTCCTCACTCACAATTCCTTACAACCCATTACTCCATAAGTCCGTAAGAAATTTCCAACAAACGTAAAAAAAAGTACCTGAACTCAGTGCAGACGGTATCTTTAGCACGGATCTGACCACATTCTCATGCCCAGAACTGTTTCCGTCTCTTCGCAGACTTCCATCTAGTAGTCCTGGGTGTAAATCCGGAGCGCCGGCACAATGGCCACAGGTATCCAACACGCGCTAGTGTAGACCACGTCCACAACTGTAGCCTACAGTTGGCTGGTGACTCAGTCTTAATCACCTGGTAAGGTCCCTGATATCTCGTGACGGACTTTGTGTCTTTCCTTCAGCATGTACGGGTTGGATAACATTACCGATTGCACCAACCTATAGTGCGGTAAGTTCCTTCCGCATTTCGCAGCTGTTTCCTTCCTCTCTAATGCATTCGTGGTCGCTTCCTGCGTCCGTCTCCACTCTTCTTTTACAGTTTAATCGAAATTACGGACATAACCTATGTGCCTGATACTTTATTCTTTTATCATGCCGAATGAAACTGCTATTTTGCTCCCTAATATTATCTCACGCAGTACCAGTGTCAACCATCGAACTCTAGGATGCAATGACAAATGAGAGATATATGTCCCAGTCAGTATGATGAGAGTTCACATAGTAACTTACCATCCTTTAGTTTTTATGGATCCCATGTTCTGCTTCATCATTTGCCTCGGGGTGAAGGTGTCGGGGTCACAGTTTATTCACAACAACATGCGGCAATATGTTTTCATCAAGGCAAACACGAAACTCAACACTCAATGTGTAATCGTTGCCCAGCTAGCTGAACTTAAGTATCCAGTTGTTGACTAATTTTCGTGTGAATTTTTTGGCTTTATTTTAAGAAATGCAGTAACCAGTGCCAATAATTGGGCTTTCACCCATTTTCAGTTCGCCTAATACATATTACAATCTTTAGCTAAACATCGTTAAAACTTCGAAACGATTTGGATGCTGCAGATGGCCCGTTTAAATTAACAGTTTTGTTTAGCGAGTCGTATGTTTACGACATGTTCGTGGGTAGATGGACTTACTTTTATACCTGCTTCTTGTTGTTCCGATTTTCGCCTTTTTAATAGTAGTACAAACAGTTTTCTCTTTCATCTCGCACAAAAGCAGCACAGTCTCCATCACGTTGCCGACCGACATCTTTGTTTACATCTGAAAGTTATATTTTATGGTCAGAGTTCTACTTTACTTACAGCTCCTGAAAGTACTACTTCTACTTAAAGCTTCTGTATGACAAGAGAAGAGATTGAAGTCAAAAAAGTGCTTGTGCCACGATTACAAATGCGAAAATCGGAACAACAAATCCAAAGTAGAAAGTAAGTAAATATGCCGAGTCATGTATCGTAAATACACTACTGACCATTAAAATTGCAACACCGCGAAGATGACCTGCTACAGACGTGAAATTTAACCGACAAGAAGAAGATGCTGTGATATGCAAATTATTAGCTTTTCAGAGCATTCACACAAGGTTGGCGCCGGTGGGGACACCTACAACGTGCTGACATGAGGAAAGTTTCTAACCAATTTCGCATACACAAACAGCAGTTGACCGGCGTTGCCTGGTGAAACGTTGTGATGCCTCGTGTAAGGAGGAGAAATGCGTACCATTACGTTTCTGACTTTGATAAAGGTCTGATTGTTGCCTATCGCGATTGCAGTATATCGTATCGTGACATTGCTGCTGACGTTGGTCGAGACCCAATGACTGTTAGCAGAATATGGAATCGGTGGGTTCAGGAGGATAATACGGAACGCCTCGCTGGATCCCAACGGCCTCGTATCACTAGCAATCGATATGACAGGCATCTTATCCGCATTGCCGTAACGGATCGTGCAGCCAAGTCTCGATCCATGAGTCAACAAATGCGGACGTTTTCAAGACAACAACCATCTGTACGAACAGTTCGACGACGTTTGCAGCAGCATGGACTATCAGCTCGGAGACCATGGCTGCTGTTACCCTTGACGCTGCATCACAGACAGGAGCGCCTGCGATGGTGTACTCAACGACGAACCTGGGTGCACGAATGGCAAAACGTCATTTTTTCGGATGAATCCAGGTTCTGTTTACAGCATCATGATGGTCGCATCCGTGTTGGCGACATCACGGTGAACGCACATTGGAAGCGTGTATTCGTCATCGACATACAGGCGTCTCACCCGGCGTGATGGTGTGGGATGCCATTGGTTACACGTCTCGGTCACCTCTTGTTCGCATTGATGTCGCTTTGAACAGTGGACGTTACATTTCAGATGTGTTACGACCCGTGGCTCTACCGTTCATTCGATCCCCGCGAATCCCTCCATTTCAGCAGGATAATGCACGACCGCGTGTTGAAGGTCCTGTACGGGCCTTTCTGCATACAGAAAATGTTCGACTGCTGCCCTGGCCAGCACATTCTCCGGATCTGTCACCAATTGAAAACGTCTGGTCAATGGTGGCCGAGCAACTGGCTCGTCACAATACGCCAGTCACTACTCTTGATGAACTGTGGTATCGTGTTGAAGCTGCGTGGGCAGCTGTACCTGGACACACCATCCAAACTCTGTTTTACTCAATGCCCAGGCGTATAAAGGCCGTTATTACGACCAGAGGTGGTTGTTGTGGGTACTGATTTCCTAGGATCTATGCACTCAAATTGATTGAAAATATAATCACATGTCAGTTCTAGCATAATATATTTGTCCAATGAATACCCGTTTATCATCTGCATTTCTTCTTGATGTAGCAATATTAATGGACAGTGGTGTATACATCTCGGGAAAGATAGCACCTATACAAAATTGTCACCATACAAAGGTCACCTGCAGCACTTATATTGCTGTCGTGAAGTATTTATTAAGTCAACTAAAGATGAGTAAAAACCCAAAACAGTTATTGGCATAAATAAAAACATATAAAAAGTATTTACATTTGATGACGAACTTTTATTTAGGTAGTAAATCTATACCTACTATAATTAAGTTAAATCTTAGGAATAAATTTCAACATATAATTCGTCTGGTTGCTGTATTTCTTAAAATAACATGAACGGCACACACTGAACCCAACAACCAGTAATATGAATAAGTTATTGCTTGTTTGACGTAGGAATCATATCCACATCTTAGCGTTGGCGCCACTAAGACAAATTTAGGCTATTATAGTGTTTAATTGAGTCATTGGTGTTTGTAAGGGTTTTTGATGCCAAACTATGTTGTTATTGGTGCTTGTCTCCTTAAATTTTTTAATCCTCTAACACTGAGCATACTTGGCGGGACTTTTAGAAAGTACCTGATGTTAAACTGCTTTGATTCCAAAGTCTTGACACTTCCAAAGAACTTATCAGCTGTCATCGGGTACAAGCATGTGCCTTATGTAAATTTGCTTGTGTTGTAGTAAAACTTTAAACATGTTTCTGATTGGTCTGGGGCGATCTGATTAGAACTCCAGGATTCCCAGATCCCAACCATTTCAATGGTAACAGCTTGTGTGGTTATACAGTGGGCGTGTAGTTGCACACACTTGTAGTGAGAAAGTGCTTACTCTCTGTAACTATTGTTTTGGTTGTTTTGCAGCGCATAGGGTCATCAGAGGAAAATGAATGCTACGATTACTGCGCTTACAAAAGACGTGTTCGGAGAGCGAGTTAAAGATCCGTAATGAATCTGAGGCGAGCAGTGTCACTGAGCCCTGTCAGTGGTTGCAGGCGGCACTAAGTCGCCCTGAAAACATCCCCACATGGGCAGTTGTTGAGATAAGTGCTGCATGGTCCACTTTCCACATATTGCTCTCAGGTGTGCAACATGGTTTCACATTGTTAGTTGACACCTTTCTATACTACATGCAAGTTTTTCGCTTACTTGCCCTCATGGATCATGTCACTAGCTAGGTTTGTGATGTTTATCTGGTTAATACATGTCCCAGGTTTTTCCCACACATTGTGGCATTGCAAGAGGAAGTTGAGTTATTGCGAGAATGAGTTTTGTTTCTTAACTGGTAGGCAGAGAATGAAAGATTTAAGACCGATTGTGAGTAAAATTTAAATACGATTGCTAGGCTAGATTTCTGATTCTAGGTGCCACTACAGTTCTAGCGCTGCAATTGCTTTTGGGGGGAATTTAAAAAAATATATATTTATTCCATAATGACAGACAGTGAAAAATACAAAAAATGACATAAAATTCAACGTAACATCCACTGTTATGCATGCAAAAGAAGGGAAATTTAAAAGCCAAATATGGCGTTGGTGAGAAATTGAAAAATAGTTCGTAGAAAATTTAAAAAATCCAACTATCTCAATTATGTATTATGGCCAAATCCCTCCTACCTCTGTTTCCCAACCAATCGCAGAAAAGTATTTAAATAAGGCGTATTGTTAATGGAGATTTAAAATACTCTCACCTCTCCTGTCCCTCGCCCCCCTCTCCATTCGTCCCAGCCTCCCCTTCTTATTTCCAACCGATCGCCGAGCAGTGCTCCTAATATCCACCGCAGTGTTAAAAGTCCAGGATGACGAAAACAGATTAGTTGTGTGGCTTATAACCTCTCCTTCCCAGCAACTTCCCAAGCAATCAGATTCTGAATCAATCATAGTGCAGTATTAAGAGTGAAAAGTGATGGAAACAGACCAATTGTGTGATTTATATACCATGACCCTCCTCTCTGTCTCCAACGAATCAAAGTGCAGTACAAAAATGCGA
Organism: Schistocerca cancellata; assembly: GCF_023864275.1. Lineage (NCBI taxonomy): Eukaryota > Metazoa > Arthropoda > Insecta > Orthoptera > Acrididae > Schistocerca > Schistocerca cancellata. The sequence goes on along the minus strand of NC_064626.1, from coordinate 43,457,413 downwards.
TCAAATTACATTACTTCCGACATACAAATCCAGTCAAGCCCCTTCCTTTCCTTATCTTCATCCAATCAAAATGATTAAAACACACCAGTTGTGTGCTTTATACACCCCTCTGTCTGATCTTTCCAAGCAATTTCAGTGTAGTATTCAAATGGTGTGCCACGTAAGTAATAAAATTTATGCAACCTCCACTTGAGAGCCATCGGGAATCCCGGCAATGGCCATCCTGCCAGGTGGCCTTTGCTGTGGCTGGGTGGCGCCTGTGGGGAGGGTACATCTTCTCTTGCTGGTGGCCAGCCACCAGCAGTCTCTAAGCGTTCAAAAGCTCACTTTAAGGCTAATGTGTATGACCCCAAATAGTTCCCCTCCCTGGCCACACCATGGGAGTAACGAAAAGCCATGAATGACAGCGAAAGGTATTCGCCCCAGTATCTCGTCTGTACCAGAGCTGACGGGGACTCCTTTGTGTCCGTTAAGCCTCAGTTCTTTGTAGAACATTTAGAGGACAAGTGTGTGGAGGCGGAGGGCTTGTCCAAAATGTGGTCAGGGTCAGTCTTAATCAAAACAGCATCCTCTGCCCAGTCACGAGCCTTGCTCGCTTGCACGGAGTTGGGGGATGTTTCTCTTACTATCACCCCGCATAAAATCTTAAATATGGTCCAGGGCATTATTTTCCACGAAGATCTTCTTTTACAGTCCGATGACGAGCTGTGCGCCAACTTAGGGCGACGAGGGGTCCATTTCGTCCGGCGCGTCCACTGGGGTCCCAAGGATCATCAGTGCCTTCATCTTGGCCTTCGAGGGTGACACATTGCCTGAGAAGGTCAAGGTCATCGTCTACCATTGTGATGTCAAGCCATATATCGCTCCCCCGATGTGTTGCTTCAAGTGTTGGAAGTTCGGCCATATGTCTTCTCGCTGTGCTTCCAGCCTCATATGTCGCGATTGTGATCGACCATCCCATCCTGATACTCCATGTGCCCCGCCTCCCATCTGTGTCAACTGCGGAGAGCACCGTCCCCCTTGCTCGCCAGACCAAAAGATTCTAAAGAAGGAACGGGAAATAATGGAATACAAGACCCTGGATAGACTGACCTACACTGAGGCTAAGCGGAAATTTGAACGGCTTCATCCGGTGTGCATGATGTAATCTTATGCCACCACTGTCACTCCTGCTCCAGTTCCATCCGCTGCACCACATACAGGATTTTGTGCTCGAACTGACCTCTCGATTATGTCGCCTAAATGGGATCCACATCAGGCAACTTGTGTGGCCCTACCATTCTCTCGAATGTCCGTAATGAAACTAGTCGCGGGCAATTGTTGAACAGTGACATTGCGCATTGTCTTTCATAAACATTGCATCGTTGTTTCTGAACACGAAGGCCACGAATGTCTGCAAATTATCTCCAATTAAGCAAACATAACCGTTTCCAGTCAATGATCGGTTCAGCTGGACCACAGAATCCTCTTCATTTCATGTGTGGCCACTATCAGCTTTTACACTATCTTGTCAACAGTTTGTATCCATTGCTTCGTGGAGTCTGCGCCACACTTGATCCCTATCAGCAGCTATTACCATCTGAAATCGGGACTCATATGACCAGGTCATAGTTTTCAATCGCCTAGCGTCCAACCGATATCTTTGCGAGCCCAGGAGAGCCGCTGCAGGCTATGTCGTGCTGTTGGCAAAGGCACTCGAACCGTACATCTGCTGCCGTAGTCCGTTAATGCCAAATTTCGTCGTGCTGTCCTAGCCAGGACGTTCGCCGCACGCCCCACCTTAATTTCTGTGGTTGTTTCACGCACTGTTGCCTGTGTATTAGCACCGACAACTCTACGCAAGCGCCGCTGTCTCAGCCGCTAAGTGGAGGCCGTCGGACACTCCGCTATCCGTGGTGAGAGGTGATGCCTGAAATTTGGTATTTTCGGCGCACTCTTGATATGTTGATCTCCGGATATTGAATCTCCTAACAATTTCTCATTCGCCTCGCTCCAGAAACCGCATCGTGTGCAGTCTGTTAATTCCAGTCTTGCTGCCATTATAACGTAAGAAGCCTTTCCAAGTTAATCATCTGTGCGAGAATGACAGCTCCACTAATGCACTGCCCTTTTATGCCTTGTGTACGAGACACTACCGCCATCTGTAGATGTGCGTATCGCTGTCACATGCCTTTTGTTACTTCAGTGTAAGTCAGACGTGTGGTTCGGAAGCAAACGGTTAGAAAGCGTTCGCTCAAATGATGATAAATGCAATACTTTTTGTAAACCGCTCACTGAGGAATAAAATAAGTTCTTTGTAAGGAGGCAGAGAACTCAAATCAAAATCTAAAACTGTAGAATCTTCACACATGCATTTTTTATCAGCTACATACGAATCTGACTTTTCCTCGGAATAAAAACAACACAGGCAGCGTTCGATTATTACGATATAATGATGAGAAGAAGTAATTCAATTCTGTACACGGCTCTGCAGGTTTTTTTTTTATGTTATACAAATGACTATTACCAACGTTATCAGTACTCATCAACATTAATATATTAACAAATTTCTCGCGATGGTCTTTTGCAATATGTACTTCGCACTCCGTATGTTCTCTTTTATCTAGTACAGTTATCCAATCATAATCTGAATATTGGATGTAGTAGACAGATTGTAAGCTCGTCTTCAGTCCATTGTCAAACATGTCTCAGCTCCGTACGGAACAGTATGTTCGCAAAGTTTAATTTATCTGCATACGGAATATATTTAGATACATGATGTGTGTCTACTTTACAGGATATAATGCTGCTAGAATGGGCAACTTAAGTCAGAAATTATCATTTGACTGGATGCCTGATTATTTGGCAGTTTCGTGTATACTCCCGTGTAAAACCCTTATTTCGATTAATGTTAACGTGCAATAGACTTACTTCTTTCAGTGTTGCTCCTCCATTTGCTGCCAACCAATGAGTGTCAGTCACTGTGATTTTCAAGAAATATTCAGTCAGCCTACGCTTTTCTGCTTCTTTTTAGTCCATAATGAATCCTCGAAGTGTTATTATTACTTTTCCGTTGCCACGCCCGGAAGAACTCATGGACTTGCTGGGGACCGGACACTTCTTTCCAGAGATTAACTTGCTCTACCCCTATTTGCAAATCCCAACTGATGAACAGTTGCGACAACAAGCATCTGTTGTCGACACTCATCTCTGCTTGTTTAGGTTCCTGGGCTTGCCGTTTGGCAGCTCTCCGGCGCCTGCCATCTGTTGTTTGCAGCAGCTGACGACACGATCAACATTTGCAAAACCTTCGAACCCTGCTCCGTGTATTGTCTGACACAGGGTTGAAATGTAATAAAAACAAATGTGTGTTCTTTCAGTCTGAACTGGACTACATTGTTCCTGTCATCAATTTGCTGGGTGTTCGTCCCCTCCAGTCTCATTTGCAGTCCATTCGAGAGCTTCCACCACCTGCAGTCTGTGCTGGGAAAATTAACGTATTGCAGGCATCTCATTCCGAATGCCGCCCCTTACATCGGGTCCTCCAAAAGAACATTTCTTTTGTTTGGTTTCAAAAATGTCAGTTCGCCTTCCAAATCTGAAAGCTGCTTTGCTTCATAATCGCTATTTTCCACATTTTAACCCAACAATGTCGGTTGTTTTAGCTGTTGATCCTTGTTCTCACGGTAATGGTGCCATTTTGTTCCACAGATACGGTTGTCACAACCGTCTGATTATTATTTGCGTCCAAACTGTTGGCAGACCCTCAACGAAACTATTCTCAAATTGGAAAGAAAACCTTTGCCATATTGTATGATGCAACAAAATTTCACCAGTACTTGTTTGGTCGCAAATTGTTCTTGGTGACAGACCATAAACGTGTGCAAACCTTTTTAGTCCATGTGGGGCCATTTTCGCAGCGTACTGCACTAAAGTTGGAGTTGTGGGCTCTTTTTTGGTCCAATTATCAACATGAAATTTTGTAACGGTCCGCGGTTAAGTAGGAAAACTTCGACGTAGTCTCATGTCTTCCTGTCGGCTCTGCTTCTGATTTTGATATTTCGTCTGCTTCTTGGATGTTCAGGACCCGGGATTATCGCCAGATTCCTCGTTCCCCGACCTCTGACCCTACTTTGGGCGTTTTGTTGCACGTCATTCGCAACAGTTGCCCGCATTAGGCACTCTAAATTCAAAACTCGTTGGTTCGCCACTGCTTTGCTAGCTGGAACAATCCCACGACCCACCACGGTGTGATTTTGTTTCCCACGGACTCGAAGTCGTCACGTACGTTGTTTCCTTCTCTTCTTCAGCACCCAGTGCTCCGTCTTCGCCATCTAGGGTACTTTGTGTTGTTGACACGAAACAGTCAGCACTTCGTCACTGGACATCTCACGGTATCGATCAACAAGTTGCACAGCTGCCACATTTGTGCCGAAAACCAGGCGGTCCCACCTCAAAAGTTCTTCGCCTTCGTCTTCACCTCTTTCGTCGGTCCGTGAGTCTCTTCTGGTGGCTCCCAGCGACGCGGCTTCCGCCCCTGACGTCGCATCAGCTCCGCCGGCCACGATGGGTGCACAGCCTCAGGATTCGGAGGTGCAGTCTCTGTCTACCGACCAGGCTCAGGGCTGACACCAGAGAGTGGTTGGGGGCGACGGCGGCCGCCGCAGCTACGGCCCCGTCCCCTCACCACCTGCCGCATCCTGCCCTCCTTCCAGGGTGTCAAATCAAACACCTGTCAGCCGTCTAGTTTCCAAACTTATTTAACTTTGCTTCCAGTTTCGGCGATTTACTACGCTATCTTCAGGCCCCTGAAGTCATAAATCACTGAAACTGGTAGTCAAATAAAATAAGTTTGGAAACTAGACGTCTGAAAGATATTTGATTTGACATCTTTTATTGAACAGCCAAGTTCTGGAACCATCTCTGAGTAGATGGACGTACAGTGACCTCCTTTCGATCGATGTTATGGTAGTCGTCCGTACTCGGCGCCCGTACGGAGGTTCGGGACGGAGAGATGTGATGCCGTCATAACGCACCGCTCGTGTGCTGGCTGTCAAAAGCCCACATGCGCCAACGTCAGTACCTGCGGACTCCCAAGAGTGGCGGCAGCGTGATAGTGTACGCAAATCGGGCGCCACACCTCCCCTCTCCGGAAAGACTACACGGCACCATTGCCTTCTCCAGCGCTGGCATAGAGGACGCCGACTATAGCGCTCACAGGCCAGTTTGTCAGCGTAGATCGTCTCTTCACTTCGGCAGCTCAGCTCCATGGGTCTCCGAGAACCAGTACAGCTATAAAGGTAGTTTGGCTCAAATGGCTCTGAGCACTATGGGACTTAACATCTGTGGTCATCAGTCCCCTAGAACTTAGAACCACTTAAACCAAACTAACCCAAGGACATCACACACATCCATGGCCGAGGCAGGATTCGAACCTGCGACCTTAGCGGTCGCGCGGAAAGGTAGTTTACTGTTGAGTTGCCATAAGACTTCATCCAGAGATTGGAGATGCTTGTTATGTTCTACATGACTGCTTCACAAAAGATAAGTAAATGTGTTTCATTCTGCAGTAATAGCAATGTATACTGATATTCTGTGGTGTCCCCAGCTATCGCGGTCTGTCTCATGTTTCCTAGTCTTCGAATTGCTAATATGACCAACCAGTCCTGAGACTGGTTTGATGCAGCTCTCCATGCTACTCTATCCTGTGCAAGCTTCTTCATCTCCCAGTACCTACTGCAACCTACATCCTTCTGAATCTGCTTAGTGTATTCATCTCTTGGTCTCCCCCTATGATTTTTACCCTCCACGGTGCCCTCCAATACTAAATTGGTGATCCCTTGATGCCTCAGAACATGTCCTGCCAACCGATCCCTTCTTCTTGTCAAGTTGTGCCACAAACTCCTCCCCAATTCTATTCAATACCTCCTCATTAGTTATGTGATCTACCCATCTAATCTTCAGCATTCTTCTGTAACACCACATTTCGAAAGCTTCTATTCTCTTCTTGTCCAAATTATTTATCGTCCATGTTTCACTTCCATACATAGCTACATTCCATACAAATACTTTCAGAAACGACTTCCTGACACTTAAATCTATACTCATTTCCTAATCTAATTCCCTCAGCATCACCCGACTTAATTCGACTACATTACATTATCCTCGTTTTGCTTTTGTTGATGTTCATGTTATATCCTCCTTTCAAGACACTGTCCATTCCGTTCAACTGCTGTTCCAAGTCCTTTGCTGTCTCTGACAGAATTACAATGTCATCGGCGAACCTCAAAGGTTTTATTTCTTCTCCATGGCTTTTAAAACCTACTCCGAACTTTTCTTTTGTTTCATTTACTGCTTACAGATTGAATAACATCGGGGAGAGGCTACAACCTTGTCTCACTCCCTTCCCAACCACTGCTTCCCTTTCTGCCCCTCGACTCTTATAACTGCCATCTGGTGTCTGTACAAATTGTAAATAGCCTTTCGCTCCCTGTATTTTACCCCTGCCACCTTTAGAATTTGAAAGAGAGTATTCCAGTCAACATTGTCAAAAGCTTTCTCTAAGTCTACAAATGCTAGAAATGTAGGTTTGCCTATCCTTGATCTATTTTCTAAGATACGTCGTAGGGTCAGTATTGCCTCACGTGTTCCAACATTTCTGCGGATCCACACTGATCTTCGCCGAGGTTTGCTTCTACCAGTTTTTCCATTCGTCTGTAAAGAATTCGTGTTAGTACTTTGCAGCTGTGGCTTATTAAACTGATTGTTCGGTAATTTTCACATCTGTCAACACCTGCTTTCTTTGGGATTGGAATTATTATATTCTTCTTGAAGTCTGAGGGTATTTCGCCTGTCTCATACATCTTGCTCACTAATTCCCACTATATCTAACTTCAACCTATCCATTTCCCTTTTTAAATTTTCTAACCCACCTGCCCGAATAAGGGATCTAACATTCCACGCTCCGATCCGTAGAACGCCAGTTTTCTTTCTCCTGATAACGACGTCCTCTTGAGTAGTCCCCGCCCGGAGATCCGAATGGGGGACTATTTGACCTCCGGAATATTTTACGCAAGAGGACGCCATCATCATTTAACCGTACAGTAAAGCTGGATGCCCTCGGGAAAAATTACGGCTGTAGTTTCCCCTTGCTTTTAACCGTTCGCAGTACCAGCACAGCAAGGCCGTTTTGATTAGTGTTGCAAGGCCAGATCAGTCAATCAGCCAGGCTGCTGCCCCTCTTCAGGAACCACACGTTTGTCTGGCCTCTCAACAGATACCCCTCCGTTGTGGTTGCACCTACGGTACGGCCATCTGTATCGCTGAGGCACTCAAGCCTCCCCACCAACGGCAAGGTCCATGGTTCATGGGGGATATATATATTTAACTCAATTTTTCAATTCGTTAGCGATTATAATTATCCTCATAAACTTTTAGGAAACTGTTACATTAATACAAATCTCGTTTTGTGTATTTTCTTCAATTCTTACAGGGAATTATGATTCTTTAGCTCGACAGATTGAAAAATAGCCAGCAGGCTTAGTTAAAAACTATTCCTTCATTTTCCTGTAAAGCATTGCACCAGTCACAATGCAGTCCCACCGTGAATACTATTCCCAAACACAGGGTGAGTCAGTTTACATTCGTAATTAGCTGGAAATGCCCATACTATTGTCAAATGATTGGTAGCTGGCGCGAATCGGTATTTTGGAAGATCTCCCGGGAGTCATGTATCAGTACGTGATATACCAAGTATACTTGAAGTACTTTCTCCTCCTGTGAGTCGCGTGTCCTCTGCAGAAAGTGTGAGATCCGTCGTTACTCGTCCACTTGCTTCCGAGTGCCCTGTCAGTGGTAGACCTTAGCGTAGACCAGGAGCAGGGGTGACTCAGGGTGTTATAACGATCCCCTTAAGCAACAACTTCTAGGTGTCCTCTTCCACTAAATCAGAGACACTGGGACTCACCTCACCTGCAGGAAAACCTGCTTTGTCCTTTGTCAGGAGCACACAAATGCAGAAATGTAGACGTTCTATTAATCGTCTGTAGTTCAAACGTAAAGCGAATAATGGTACCTCTTAGGGAAATACCTCCTATTGTCAGAAAGAAACACCAGGTACACTCACTTTGTATGCAATAATATCTGATTCAACATGTTGAAGAGGCTATTCCAGCAGCAATTCAGGTACCACGGTGCAGCCAACTGCAAATTGTGGTGCACGTTGGCAGAAACGATGAATGTCGTCTGTGCGCTGACGTCATACTTGGATCGTTATGGCGACTGGCAGAGAAGGTTGAGGAGACGAGCCTTGCTCACAGAGTTTTAAGGAAGCTAACAATACCAGCACTGATCCCAGAACATTGTGCCTCCTTAAGTCTGAATCTAGTGGAGAAACTGAAAAAAAAGACTTTGCAGGTCACAACCCTGTGGCATAAATCCAGCAAGTCAGAGCCTGACCTGCCACAGAACCTTCAGAGTCCCTCTGAATGGAGCAGGGTTGCATTATATATCAGTAGCTCCTACCCAGGTACCTACCGTGTGAGTGTGCACACAATGCTTTTTTGTTTCAATTAGCGCCTCTACATCCAATCAAGATGACATTAGATGTAAGAGACCTAGAAGTAGGCGTGAGTATTGAAATCCAAGTAGTTAACTGAAGAAGCATTTGCAACAAAGTGGCAGAGTTCGATTTGAACCTGGAAAGCAATGAAACGTACAAAGTCCGAGGAACAGAAAGATGGTTACGCCTGACATTGATAGCTATAATGTTTTGGGGAAAATTAACTTTGTATAAAAAAAGATAGGGTAGTAAGAAATGCGGTTGGTGTATTTGCCGTAGTAAACAAGATACTCAGACCCACCGAGACAGAATTTCAAGCTTCTTTGGACAAGACTCTTTGGGCAAAATGGTAATTGGATCATTCGGTCCACCATCAGAATCACGTCCTAATATAAGCGAAAAGTTTAGAGAAAACCTCATTTGATTGCACGTAAGTTCCCCAATCATACTGCAATCATTGATGGAGATTTTGGTCATGCAGCAACCCAATGGTAAAATTACAATTTTGGTAGTAACGATCATGACAAATTATCCTTGGAAATGTTATCCAATCCCTTCTTCGAAAACTACTTAGATCGTAAATATTGGAAACACAATCTTGCTGGAAATGTATTAGGGGCAATGGTAAAAAGTAGACCTCACCTTTTTGAGAATGTCTGCATCGATCCTGTTAACAATGGCCATGAGATGGTTGTTGCAACAATTAAAATCAAAATACAAAGAACAACAAAAACAAGTGGAAAAGTGTATATTTTCAGTAAACTAGATAAAAATTGAAACTTCCAGCACAGGACAGGGGCATCTATAGGAACTATGAAACTATGTCCGAACAGACCTCGTATGGCCCAAGTACCTACTAACCGTCGTGTCATGCTCTGTCTATAACCGTCACTGGTTGCAGATATGGAGGGGGTTTTAGTGACCACAGCCGCTACTTCTCAGTCAAGTAGCTCCTCAGTTATCCTAACGAGGGCTGAGTGCACCCCGCTTGAAAACAGCTCTCCGCAGACACAAACAGTGAACAATTCAAGCCCATCAGCGCTTAATTTCGCTTATCTGAAGAGAATCAATGTTATTACTGCGGCAAGGCCGTTGACAGAGGAAATATGACTTAAGTTGAAAGGATATTTGACCATGTACTCGACAGATATGTACCGTGTAGAACAGTTCGTAATAAGATGAAACCTCCATCGTTTATAGTCACTGTAAAGCTGCTTCTAAGAAACAGAGATCACTGCAAAATAGTTGTAAAACAAATTATAAGGTTGTAGATGAAGAGGTGCCGAATGGAACACGTTTATCTGCCAAGATAGCAACGCATAAAGTCTTCAATGACTACCATAGTGCCGGCTGCGGTGGCCGAGCGGTTCTAGGCGCTTCAGTCCGGAACCGCGCGACTGCTACGGTCGCAGGTTCGAATCCTGCCTCGGGCGTGGATGTGTGTCATGTCCTTAGGTTAGTTAGGTTTAAATGGTTCTAAGTTCTAGGGGACTGATGACATCAGATGTTAAGTCCCATAGTACTCAGAGCCATTTGAACCATTTGACTACCATAGTAGAACACTGTAAAACGATCTTTCATCAAACGCGAAGAAATCCTGGTCGTATGCAGAGGCAGTTATTGACACCAACTTTGGTATACAGTCACTCGTTAGTGAGACAGGAACTGAAATGTAGGCTACCGAAGCAAAAGCTAAAATTTTTAACTCCTATTTCGTATATTTTTCTACAAAGGAAAACCCAGAAGAATTACCCCACTTTAATTTTCGTACCATGTAGAACATACCCTGAGCCAAAATATAATGAGATATCTCGAACAAAATGGCAAAATGACCTACTTCATGCCAGTCAGCATGGTTTCCGTATACATCGAACATGGGAGACCCAGCTCACACATTAATCACGTGATATAGTCACAGTTTTGACCAAAGCAGCCCGATAGATGCAGTATTTCCTTATTTCCGAAAAGTGTTTGACCCAGTACGACATCTGCACTTCTTATCAAAACCCATTCTAGAATATTGATCATGTGTGGAACCTGTACCAAATAGGACAAAGAGAGAATATTTAAAAATTGCGAAGAACTGCAATAATTGTCACAGGTTAGTTTTACATGTGAGAGAGTGTTACAGATATGCTGAGGGAAGTCAACTGGCCGACTGTTGAATATACACGTAAGGTATCCAACGAAAGCCTACTTAGAAGGTTTTAAAAACGGTTTTATCTGATGACTCTAGGAATCTACTAATACCCCCTACATATCAGTCTCATAGGAATTGTGAGGACAATTAATTACTGTACTCTTAGAGGCATTTAAACAATCATTCATCGCACATTCCACAGGTGAACGGAGTGGGAAGAAACCCTAACAATTGGCACAATGGGATGGACTTCCTGCAATGGACTTAAAAGTGGTTCGTAGACATAGATGAAGACGTGGATTGGATAACATGTGAGAAATCGTATTTGCTTCCGCAAGAGAATTGAAAATGGTAATCAAACAACTGAGGCAGGTTTACGTCTACCTTGCACAGTGTAAGATAAGTGAGCCAGCTCAGGTAACAGACATCTGTCAGAGATAACGCCGCAGAATTATCTGTCACACAGGGCTGCAGCGAGTGCCGAGAAGGCTCACATTACCAGCGCACCTGTGACAAGCCCGGTGCCACTTCAACGTTCATGGTGCTTCCGATAACAAATATTCCTACAGAAATTTCTTTTTTAACAACAAGTTTTGTTTTGGAGCAGCAAGGTCCGTCTGCTCAACCTGCTTTCCTCTCCCAAACACCTTAAAGAAAGAAGAAGAGAGAACCTATTTCTGGGAATATCTGAAGAAGGATTCCTCTTTCCATGGTAAATGGTTGCTGTGAGCATGATATGAAAATAACTTGCCGGCTGATGCCGCATAATCACATTTTGCCTGCTGATTCATCAGATAAACGTTAGATAAAAAAGTCATTAAGAGCCTTTCAGTTGATGCTGAATCTTATTGCTAGTATTAAGAATTTATAAATTTTGTTTATCTACTATTTATCGTAATACATGAAAACCGGCACTGGAGAACTGGAAGAGTCCGTGGAGTGTAGTAAACACTGTAACACTGTCAGCAGGGGTGTAAGAGCGGCGGCACCCGATATTCAGCACAGAACTCCAAAGGTGTCATCACCCAGAGCGATGGTGCTGGTTCATCTGAAGGACTACAAGCTATATATGAGGCACTGAGAGCACAAGCGGACTAACCCACACTTTTTGTGAATTTGAGGTATTGACATGTTGTGATAACAGTATACGAATATTATGCAATGCATGTTGATCTGTTTGTTTATCTGAAGGTTTGTCTAATGTAGCAACGTAAACATTGCTGTTGCACTCGACCGCCGATAGATACCGTTGAGAGCAGGGGTGGACTATGCGTCATAGTCCATTTGTGCTCTATGCTCTCCGTCCACTGCCATTGCGCGTGACGCCGGCGAACGAAAGACTTGTGTATTTAGTGTGGAACAACGTATTGGACCAGTGACCACGTGGACGTGTATTTCAGTTGATCAGCATGGCAGCCCCTGCGAAAAGCGTGGAGGAGCAGTTGGAAGGTTAGTTTGTATTGTGTTCCATTCCTTTTTTGCGGATAACATTGTCGATTGTACACTAACGCGTTCATATGCAAACACGTCTAGATGTACCGTATCTCGAATGGTGACTTTGTTCAGAAAATGCAGGTTGTTTTCCATACGAAAACAGAATGACATACAAACAATACTTTATGTATTGCTATTTTGTGTAATCAAGTAACGATCACTTGTAATGTTATGTGTACAACAATGTTTTACCGCCCGCCGAGTTGTGTTGAGCAATTGCTTCGCCTGTGGATACCAATGCACACGTTGACCATTACTGTAGTGTAGTTAATATTACATTGAGGGATGGATATTGTTATTACAGAGATGTTTGCGTCCGATGGGGACGTGCCGGGAGACGCGAGAGCGAGCACGGCTGCAGCAACAACTGTTCCAGAGGACGTGCCAGAGACGAACGACGATGCCGTGGTACGGAGCCGAGGAAATAAGCGCCTTAGAAACGAAGATAAATGGCTTCGTAACGTTAGGAAAGAACGGAGAGCTCTAGGTCAAGAGTATGTAAACCGTAAGGGTAACCTTGTACCTCGAAAGGAATTGCGGAAAATCAGCGAGTGTACGTGCCGGTATGAGTGCCACAAACACATCAACGAAGAACAGCAGGAACAAGTGTTCAATGAGTTTTATAATTTAGGCAGCCACGATCTGCAGTCGGCTTTCCTGTTTACCATGATTAAAGTCGTTGATAAAGCACGGTCTTACGTAGGTCAGCAACATTCACGTAGGGAGAAGACGAGATTGTATTACTTGCTCAATTCAAATGGGTCTGAAACGAGGGTGTGCAAAAGATTCTTTCAGAATACTTTAGCCGTATCTGCTGGAAGAATCGATAGGGTACTCAAGAATAAAGGGGAAAAAGCCACCCCTCCTCGTGATGGTAGAGGTAAAGGTGAACCTGGTAATAAAACACCTCGCCACAAAGTTGATGTAGTAAAATGTTTCATAGAAAAATTCCCGGCGTATGAAAGCCATTATGCGTATCATAAAAATAACGGTAGAAAGTAATTAGGACCAGATTTAAATTTATCAGTCATGTATTCACTGTACTGTGCAGAGGAGCAAATGCCCGTTTCTCATTTTATTTTCCGCAAAATTTTTTACGAAAACTTCAATTTGTCAGTTCATCCACCAGTGTCCGACTCTTGTCGAACATGTGATGCTTTGCAGGTAAAAATAACAGCTGCCGATAATGATAAGGAGAGGACGGAGTTAATTGCAGAACGTGAATTCCATCAGCAAAAAGCTGAGTATGCACGGGCAGGTTTACATAGTGATACATTGCTTAGCAAATCAGATGGTAACGTTACAGTGATAACATTTGATTTGATGAAAACTTTGCCTACACCGATCATCTCAACTGGAGTTTGCTATTACAAACGTCAGTTGTGGACATATTGCTTTGGCATCCACAATATGCACAAAAATGATGTATACATGTTTCTGTGGCATGAATCCATTGCGTCGAGAGGGCCACAAGAAATTGGTTCTTGTTTGCTGTACTTCATACGCAATTTTGTCAGGACTGAAAAACTAATTATGTACTCTGATCAGTGCGGAGGCCAGAATAGAAACATAAAGGTTGCTGTACTGTGCCAATACATTGTCAACAGCTCAGAGTTCTCTGTGAAGGAAATAGACCATAAATTTTTAGTTAGCGGACACTCGTACCTGCCCTGTGATCAGGATTTTGGCTTAGTTCAGAAACGAAAAAAGTATTTTCCTAATATTTACCGTCCTAAACACTGGAATGATGTGGTAGTGAGTGCCAGAAAAAGGAATCCATTCAAGGTAATTAATATGAATGCGGAATGTTTCTTTTCAACAAAACAACTCGAAAGAAACATCACGAATCGAAAAATGTCTTCTGGCAATTGTAAAGTACAATGGTTGAACATACAGTGGCTGCGGTATGAAGCAACCAACAGATTCAAAATATTGTATAAATACTCGAACCAAAACCAAGAGCCATTTCAGGAAATTGATGTGGCCAAACGAACATCCACATGCATCATCAATCTCGAACTGCTTTATCCTAATGGAAATGTAATTACAGAGGCAAAAAAGAAGGATCTGCTAAGTTTGCTTCCGTATGTACCTCCACTTCATCATGATTTCTACAAAACTTTACAAACGTCATCAAATGCTGTAGAAACATTGCCTGTGGATGATTTTGAAATGTAACACAATGCGTAACATTACAGAAACCAATGTAAAATGGTACATGTAATGTGTACAATGTATACTAGTAATGAATACTATTGTCACATGCATCAGCGTACTAACGGACCTGTCATTGAGAATGTTCAACTACTTGGAGCGAAAATGGACTAAGCCACAACAAAACAGCTAATATTCTACTATATAGTACTTTTGTAATTTATCTATGTCAAAATATTGTTCAATAAAACCACAGTTACATCATATGCATGTTACAAGGCTGCAATGTATCACAAACATACATTATTTGTGGGCCCGTATTATGAGACCTGTTTCCTCCATATTGACTTCTCCGGGGTTAGTCCGCTTGTGCTCTCAGTGCCTCATATCTCCCATCAAGAATTTCGACCATCAGTCCCGCTGAACTACACTTCCTCAACGGTGGTAAAGTGTGCATAGCGTATCGTAGAGGAGACAATAACATCGACACAGTCGATTTTAAAACTATTCTTAATATTTTTTGTGAAAAATGACATTTTCCAATCCCAAAGTATCACACATTGGAAGAATAAGAGGTGTTAATATCAAATCTCTAAAAAGATTTATGTGACTCCTTGCTATATTCGCAACAGCTTCTCAGATATAAAATCATTGGTGTTCTAAACGCTCTTAGAGAAGTCAGTGAGCACGTAAGACAATAACTTCGAGGGACAGAGCTTTACCGATCCCGAACACTACGTTGTTTTAGAAGTATACGGTAGTTACGAATGACAGAAGTGTTTCTGTTCCAGTATAAATAACTGCTTGATAGCTACATTAGGATACGTTATTCGTGATGTGCACAGTTTGCCCGTAAAATGCTGTTCAGCGTTTTTTTCAATTTTATTAAGGCAGTTGCAGCAGTGAAATCATGTTTCAAATACCATCTCAAATTGGAAAAAAAAACTACTATTTACAACAGACAGTCCTGTAAAAGATGTGGAAAACGATATTGAATGTGCATGAGACTGGTATGTCTGCACAGTATAAATTGCAGTAATTATCTGAAAAAGTTTTTATATTGTAAAATTGTTAATTTTCCAATTTATTGTTTATTCCTCAGTAATATATTATAAAATAATGAAGTAATTACGATACAGGTTGCGCTCGTGTCTGTTTGCGTATGTGTGTGTGTGTGTGTGTGTGTGTGTGTGTGTGTGTGTGTGTGTGTGTGTGTTATAGAGAGAGAGAGAGAGAGAGAGAGAGAGAGAGAGAGAGAGGAAGAGAAGAAATTATTACTTCGCATAACACACATACAAGGGTGTACAGTATTTTGGAGATTAGAGGTTCAGATATACAAAACGACGTCCGCAGCTCGTGGTCGTACGGTAGCGTTCTCGCTTTCCACGCCCGGGTTCCCGCTTTCGATTCCCGGCGGGGTCAGAGATTTTCTCTGCCTCGTGATGACTGTCTGTTGTGTGCTGTCCTTAGGTTAGTTAGGTTTAAGTAGTTGTAAGTTCTAGGGGACTGATGACCATTGATGTTAAGTCGCACAGTGCTCAGAGCCATTTGAACCGTGTTTTACAAAACGTGTGTACATTAACGACGCATAATTTTGATCCTAGAATCAATTTTCCACATTATTACGGAGGTATTCTAATGTATACAGTCAAAACTGAGTTTCACAGAAATAATTAAAACACCATTCTCATCTGTCGTAAATTTCTAGAGATCAGTAATTATTACTGCATATAGCAATAGCGCTTAGCGTTCACCATTTAGCTTTCACCATTTAGCGTTTATCGTTTAGAGTTTACTATTTGGTGTTTACCGTTAGTTGTTCAGCGTTTACTGTCTACCATATAGCAGTTACCATTTACTGTCTACCATTTAGCTTTTAGTGTTAACTGTTTAGTGTTTAAAGTCAAGCATTTAGTGTTTACGATTAGCTTTTAGCATTTACTCTTTAGCGTTTACCACTTATGGTTGTGTTTACGGTTTAGTGTTTATCGTAACATATTTACCGTTTACCATTGTATGTTTTATGTTTACCTTTTACCATTCATTGGAAGTTATGTGCGGCATAAAGCACAAAACTCATTTATTTCCACTATTTTGGAATTTTGTTACTTCTCTGTGACTGGTCCGAAGATTGTAAAGCACACGATCGGTCTGTACGTAAGGCGTGTAACATGATATTTTTATATTGGAAATAATGCACATATTCGGCTTTCCGACTTTCAAGTGTAGGCTGCATGTTTTTACTACATCTCTGACACGTCATTTAAATTTTACAAAGATTGGTAATGAGCGTATGGCACCGTTGGCCGGGAGGCCCCATCTGGCGACGTTCGGCCACCAAGTGCAAGTCTTATTTCAGCAGAAGCCACACTGGGCGACTTGCACCCCGGTGATGAGGATGGAATGAAGATGAGGACAACACAAGAGCCAGTCCATGAGCGCTGAAAAGTCTCCAACCCGGCCGGGAATCGAACCCGGGGCCGCTTGCAAGGGGGACATTTAAATATTATTCTCTCACTAGTTGAAAAGATGAGAGAATTGTTCTGTATCCGTCATCTTGGAATTTTAATATTGTGATGGAGGTAAGGAGTACTGTGCTGTAGTAGGTTGGAGATACACTGGAGTGGTGAGGGGAGAGGGCAGCGGAGGGTGTTAACAGGATGTCTTGTTTTAATACTTTCCTCCGATTCCTTGCTAAATGGCGGAAAAGGGGTGGGGGAATGAAGCACAACTGAGCTAGTCACTTCACGCCGGGTCACGCTTTCTCACTGTGTTAGCGGTTCTGTGTGCCTCAGCCGTGGCTTTTGTCGCAAACCTCATCTGTCCAGAGTGTTTTGGCAAAATGTCAACAGTATTCCCCATTGTTTTATTTCCTTAGCACACCGGCCGTGTTGGTCATTACTACCTAGGCGTGGCTCGCAAAAACTTAAAAAATTAATTACATTTCGCTCACCAAAATTTTTAGAGGCGCAGAAACACGTACTTTCATTTCTTCCGTTCAAAACGTCATGTCGCACAGACATCATTTGTCTTTGTACACCATTTGGCCCAGCAAGCTAAACCTTTCTATCGAGAATTCGTAGATCCTGCTGTAAGTTCTTAATAAACGATACTCGGCCGTTGTGATCGCAGAAACTGCCACAGAAAGACTGCGGGTAGGTGGCTTTGTGCGTTGTCAACGGAAAAACAAGAGTGCTTTATGAATGTGTAAAAAATTAAACAACGGTGGTAGAGAAAGGTTATCTGAATAAAGGCCACTGTCGTTTATTAGCCTTCCAGCAACTAATTGATCAAAGCACAGCCGCTTATTGATTCGTACTATACGATGCAATAGAAGACAACAGTCATTAGTATGATGTACGAGAATGTTCCAGGTGTTATTCCATCATACACTTTTTCTACATTCACATAATGATTTCCATACTATTATTTTCTCACAGGGCTTTATGCCGGTGTAATATTTTACCCTTGTGCATACTCTTTCGTAAACTGATATATAACGAAGAAATATAGCGCCATGACTAGGCCTAGGTCGTTGTCACCATGTAAAAACAATTGCATTAGAAATTGCAAACGGCGTCGTTTATGAGCTAAACAAGACAAGAGCAAACCTTGTTTATTACAGACGGTATATCAACGGCAGTTTGCGAACTTGAACCGTGTGGCTGGCTGTGGTTAGGATGTAAACAATAAGTGTATTTCAACTCCCAAGCTGCTGCACGCACACAGTTTGAGGTGGTTCTATAATGAAGCTAATAAACCCCGCCCTATTGGCGTCTTGACTGAAAACAAAATGTAGGGCTGCAGCAACGTCTAGTCGTCAGTTTCTCTGCAATCATAATATCCTCTGGCGAAAGGGCGGTTAAGTTCTAATCTTGCGGAAGTATTACAGGATGAAGGAACCGTGCAGGATTTGAGGAAGAGTATTGTTAGGCATAAATGTGTCCACATACGAAAAATGATTTGACCAACATATACTACCTCCCCGTTCAGGATTTTACGGAGATGTTTTTAATATATCAACAGGGTGGCTGGCTCACCCAAGATTTTTGTAAGTGGTCAGCCAGTTACATTTCCCTGTGTTGTTATTTTAGCTTTTCTTTGTTTTGTTTTCACTCTGTTTTACTTTCTTTATCTTTCTTTATCTTCCCTTCTCACTGGTTTTAGTGCATGTGAGATTGCCTGTGCGATAGGGAGATTGTGTGGTCATTTCGAGGGCACGTTTGTCCGACAATTTTAGTTCTTATCCACATTTGTTTGTTTAAACAAACGTCAGGGCGCTGATAACCTCGCTGTTGGGCGCCCATTAGATCCCAAAACACATACACACACACACACACACACACACACACACACACACACATATCTTGCAGGAATATATAAAGGGGTTCGTAAAGCCGTTATGGCTTTGGAGCTTGAGTGATGAGGAAGCGATCGAAACTGCTATATTCTGCAAGGGGTTATGTTCGAAGACCGATCGCGCTTGACATTTTATAATAAGCCGGTGACTTTTGCCGAATTACACAGATTAGTGCTTCAGATTGATTCGATTCGTTTCGCCGATACGAAGCGGGAAGGTGCGAGTTGCGTTTCAGAACACCCGATCGTTGGACAGGCAGCGGAGAGCAGTCGGGATGCCACGTTGATTAAGGCCAAGTGGTTTTTACGTTGCGGTGATCCTATACAGATGGTGAGCCGGTGTCTTGCGCCACGCAACGCGCTTCTGACCAGCTGACACCGAAAGCGTGCGGGTGCGTTGAAGTTTAAATCTCCTTTTTAATGCTACAGCCGCATTCACTTTTGCCCCTTGTTTGTGATGCAGTAAATCATGAATTCGTGTGTGCTTTAATTGATTCAGGCAGTAGCCTTTAATTGCTTGATTATTATTTGCATATTTTCAGTCGCAGCAGTTGTGAGTTTCCTAGCCTAAAACTGGCCTTGCAGGGATGTCGTACTGCCAATGGGCAGGTGTTGCCTCTGATTGGTCGCAGGTGTTGCCTCTGATTGGTCGCTATGAGGCGTCAATCTCTGTGCAAGAATTTGTTGGCCCGTCCAATTCTCCCTTTGTTGTTGTTGTGGTCTTCAGTCCTGAGACTGGTTTGATGCAGCTCTCCACGCTAGTCTATCCTGTGCAAGCTTCTTCATCTCCCAGTACGTACTGCAGCCTACATCCTTCTGAATCTGCTTAGTGTATTCATCTCTTGGTCCCCCTCTACGATTTTTACCCGCCACGCTGCCCTCCAATACTAAATTGGTGATCCCTTGATGCCTCAGAACATGTACTACCAACCGATCCCTTCTTCTGGTCAAGTTGTGCCACAAACTTCTCTTCTCCCCAATCCTATTCAATACCTCCTCATTAGTTATGTGATCTACCCATCTAATCTTCAGCATTCTTCTGTAGCACCATATTTCAAAAGCTTCTATTCTCTTCTTGTCCAAACTATTTACCGTCCATGTTTCACTTCCATACATGGCTACACTCCATACAAATACTTTCAGAAATGACTTCCTGACACTTAAATCTATACTCGATGTTAACAAATTTCTTTTCTTCAGAAACGCTTTCCTTGTCATTGCCAGTCTACATTTTATATCCTCTCTACTTCGTCCATCATCAGTTATTTTGCTCCCCAAATAGCAAATCTCCTTTACTGCTTTAAGTGTCTCATTTCCTAATCTAATACCCTCAGCATCACCCGACTTAATTCGACTACATTCCATTATCCTCGTTTTGCTTTTGTTGATGTTCATCTTATATCCTCCCTTCAAGACACCATCCATTCCGTTCAACTGCTCTTCCAAGTCCTTTGCTGTCTCTGACAGAATTACAATGTCATCGGCAAACCTCAAAGTTTTTATTTCTTCTCCATGGATTTTAATACCTACTCCAAATTTTTCTTTTGTTTCCTTTACTGCTTGTTCAATATAGAGACTGAATAACATCGGGGAGAGGCTACAACCCTGTCTTACTCCCTTCCCAACCAATGCTTCCCTTTCATGTCCCTCAACTCTTATAACTGCCATCTGGTTTCTGTACAAGTTGTAAATAGCCTTTTGCTCCCTGTATTTTACCCCTGCCACCTTTAGAATTTGAAAGAGAGTATTCCAGTCAACATTGTCAAAAGCTTTCTGTAAGTCTACAAATGCTAGAAACGTAGGTTTGCCTTTCCTTAATCTTTCTTCTAAGATAAGTCGTAAGGTCAGTATTGCCTCACGTGTTCCAGTATTTCTACGGAATCCAAACTGATCTTCCCCGAGGTCGGCTTCTACTAGTTTTTCCATTCGTCTGTACTTTGCAGCTGTGGCTTATTAAACTGATTGTTCGGTAATTTTCACATCTGTCAACACCTGCTTTCTTTGGGATTGGAATTATCATATTCTTCTTGAAGTCTGAGGGTATTTCGCCTGTTTCATACATCTTGCTCACCAGGTGGTAGAGTTTTGTCAGGACTGGCTCTCCAAGGCCGTCAGTAGTTCCAATGGAATGTTGTCTACTCCGGAGGCCTTGTTTCGACTTAGGTCTTTCAGTGCTCTGTCAAACTCTTCACGCAGTATCGTATCTCCCATTTCATCTTCATCTACATCCTCTTCCATTTCCATAATATTGTCCTCAAGAACATCGCCCTTGTATAGTCTCTCTATATACTCCTTCCACCTTTCTGCTTTCCCTTCTTTGCTTAGAACTGGGTTTCCATCTGAGCTCTTGATGTTCATACATGTGGTTCTCTTATCTCCAAAGGTCTCTTTAATTTTCCTGTAGGCAGTATCTATCTTACCCCTAGTGAGACAAGCCTCTACATCCTTACATTTGTCCTCTAGCCATCCCTGCTTAGCCATTTTGCACTTCCTGTCAATCTCATTTTTGAGACGTTTGTATTCCTTTTTGCCCGCTTCATTTACTGCATTTTTATATTTTCTCCTTTCATCAATTAAATTCAATATTTCTTCTGTTACCCAAGGATTTCTACTAACCCTCTTCTTTTTACCTACTTGATCCTCTGCTGCCTTCACTACTTCATTCCTCAGAGCTACCCATTCTTCTTCTACTGTATTTCTTTCCCCCATTCCTTTCAATTGTTCCCTTATGCTCTCCCTGAAACTCTGTACAATCTCTGGTTCTTTCAGTTTATCCAGGTTCCATCTCCTTAAATTCCCACTTTTTTGCAGTTTCTTCAGTTTTAATATACAGGTCATAACCAATAGATTGTGGTCCGAGTCCACATCTGCCCCTGGAAATGTCTTACAATTTAAAACCTGGTTCTTAAATCTCTGTCTTACCAGTATATAATCTATCTGATACCTTTCAGTATCTCCAGGGTTCTTCCATGTATACAACCTTCTATCATGATTCTTAAACCAAGTGTTAGCTATGATTAAGTTGTGCTCTGTGCAAAATTCTATCAGGCGGCTTCCTCTTTCATTTCTTAGCCCCAATCCATATTCACCTACTACGTTTCCTTCTCTCCCTTTTCCTACACTCGAATTCCAGTCACCCATGACTATTAAATTTTCGTCTCCCTTCACTACCTGAATAATTTCTTTTAGTTCATCATACATTTCTTCAATTTCTTCGTCATCTGCAGAGCTAGTTGGCATATAAACTTGTACTACTGTAGTAGGTGTGGGCTTCGTATCTATCTTGGCCACAATAATGCGTTCACTATGCTGTTTGTAGTAGCTTACCCGCATTCATATTTTCCTATTCATTATTAAACCTACTCCTGCATTCCCCCTATTTGACTTTGTGTTTATAACCCTGTAGTCACCTGACCAGAAGTGTTGTTCCTCCTGCCACCGAACTTCACTAATTCCCACTATATCTAACTTTAACCTATCCATTTCCCTTTTTAAATTTTCTAACCTAACTGCCCGATTAAGGGATCTGACATTCCACGTTCCGATCCGTAGAACGCCAGTTTTCTTTCTGCTGATAACGACATCCTCTTGAGTAGTCCCCGCCCGGAGATCCGAATGGGGGACTATTTTACCTCCGGAATATTTTACCCAAGAGGACGCCATCATCATTTAATCATACAGTAAAGCTGCATGCCCTCGGGAAAAATTACGGCCGTAGTTTCCCCTTGCTTTCAGCCGTTCGCAGTACCAGCACAGCAAGGCCGTTTTGGTTATTGTTACAAGGCCAGATCAGTCAGTCATCCAGACTGTTGCCCTTGCAACTACTGAAAAGGCTGCTGCCCCTCTTCAGGAACCACACGTTTGTCTGGCCTCTCAACAGATACCCCTCTATTGTGGTTGTACCTACGGTACGGCTATCTGTATCGCTGAGGCACGCAAGCCTCCCCACCAACGGCAAGGTCCATGGTTCATGGGGGGGGGGGGGAAATCTCCCTTGTCAAGCATTTTTACGTTAATGGTCTTGTGCTGCGACTGGATTCAGCGTAGTAGTTTTATCTTGAATTACGTGGGTAGGACGTTTTCTTTTAAATTTTATCCCAAAAAGAGCTACGAATTGTAACACTGTATTCCGTTCACAGGGGAAAGCGCCGTTACTGTGCGTGATGTAAGTGTAAGGTAGGTCAAGTTTGTGATCCTAAGGTTGGGGCGATGCTGCTCCTTCCGGGCGATTTACTGGATGTCTCAACTGACAAATTAGGTGATACCCACAGTATACAATGGAGGATCCGCCTCAATGACGATCTTCAGTGCGTCAGCCCACTTCTTTCTTTAGAGCCATCCAGAACTAATTTAGCTAAGCACGAGATTTCTTCCCCTGATCATTTGCTTTCTGCTGGCCGGATCCGAGAAGATCAAAAAAGGAACACGTACTTGCAGATATTTCCCCCACCTAAGACCATGTTGAGTAGATGCTTCGTGATGGGGTTATGAGGCCGTCTGTCTCTCCTTATGCCTTCCCTATGTTTTTAGTTCCGAAGGGTGAGGGATTCCGGTGTCAACCCGTGGTTGATTATAGGCTATTAAATAAGAAGTTGGAATCTGTCACTCTGTCCGACTTGCACCACTGTTTCACCTGGTTTTATGATTCTCGTTCTTTTTTCTATTCTCTATCTTAATCAGGCTCATCACCCACTCACTGAAAATTCTAGACATGTGACACCGTTTCCTCTGGATTGGAGTATATTCGAATTTAGCCGTGTACCATTTCGCTTATGGATTGGGGCTGCTGTTCTCTCCAGATTTCAGACGTAATATTGGGGGATGTAAAATTTAAATCAGGTTGTTATTACTTAGATGACATGGCAATTTATAGTACTACCTTCCAACGACATTTGCAATACCTGGAGGAGGTTTTGGGCCGCTTTCTTGCCACTTGTCTTACTTTAGAGCCATCGAGAACTAATTTAGCTAAGCACGAGATTTCTTCCCCTGATCATTTGCTTTCTGCTGGCCAGATCCGAGAAGATCAAAAAAGGAACACGTACTTGCAGATATTTCCCCCACCTAAGACGCTTCATAATGACAGCGAACTTCCATCGAAAGTTCATCCCTAATTTTGCCCAGATAGCGGCCCTACTTGAACCAGCTGCGTAAGAAGAATCTGACATTTGAGTGCAGGATGCCACAGCTGTCTCCTTGATTAACCCTCCAGTGCAAGCCATTTCTGACTTCACACATCTGTTGTACTCTTCCAGGAAATCAGGGAGAACGTAGACCAATTGCGTACACTTCACGGTCCCTTTCGCCAGTAGGACTTCAATATTATTTTTACGAGTTTGAGGCCCTGGTTGTACTGTTCCCCCTCGAAAAGTTTGTTCGACGTCGATCAACGGGAACTTTGTCTTGAAACTGACAACCAAGCCTTAAGTAGGGTACTCACCAGGCCCAGGAACATGGAACAAATTGTCCAGTGGTCCGTGGGCATTCCTGCGGTTCGCTTTACCATCCGGCATATTAGGGGAACCGACAACGCTATGGCAGAAGCACTGAGTCAAATGTTCGAGCAGAGTTGCAGTCACCGCAATAAGGAACAGGGAATAAGGGAACCAGGTTGGGTGACTGAGGTATTAAGCATGTTCCATAAGTTATTTTGTAATTTGGAGCATCATCAAGACCAAGACCTCGGTCTCTGTAAGATTAAACAAAATTTATTATCATGCAAAAGGGAGATTGTGTTATTAGAGCAACCGGGATAAGCAGACCAAGATTTGTGTTACGCAAGACTTGGTTGCCGGAATTTTCCATTGCTTTCATAAGTCTGTGATTGGAGGGCATTTAGCAATCTGTTGGATCCTTGGCAGGGTTAGGGAATTTCTTAGTTGACCTACCTTGTATCAATATATATAGCATTTGGTGGGACAGTGCCATGAATCTTCAAGTGATCACTTTCTCATGAATACGCTCTTTGTTGATTATGTCGGCCCCTTCCACGTAATAGATACAGCAACCGGTACATTCTGGTCATGTGTTGATGCCTGCTCAGATTAGTCTGGTTGGTACCAAGAAGTAGGGTGACTGTTGGGTGAACTGTTCTTCACTTGTCGCGGATATTTTTCATAGTTGTCACTCCCTGTACCATTGCCGTGCAATGCTCCTGTCTTCTTCTCTACAACAGGTTAAAGATTCTGCTTTAACAACGCACTCTCTCATTCGACGACTATACCATACTGCCAGAAACCTTGATTTGTTGAGAGAGTGAACTACAATCTGCAGGCAGCCATTATTATTTTCCATTCTGATTCACTCCACAAGTGGATTCCTTTAGTACCATGGTTTAATTTGGCGGTTAATTACACCTAAGATGAAGTTGTTAAAACCACCCCACTTCCTTGCTGTTTGCTCATGGTCTCAACTCCCCTTGGCCAATCTGTGGTCAGTTAATGCCCTGTTCCCTGAGAAATGGACACGTGACCTAATTTAAGAGAACTGGAAACAAGTGTGACGAAATATTAGTGTCACACACTAGACGCAGGTGCAGCGTTTCAGTCAGGGGCAAAGCGAGTTAAAGGTGCCTGTTGGTGATAAGGTTTCATCCAAAACCTTTCTGCCCAGCGTGAAGATATGGCCCCAATTTCTCATAAATTGGCACAGTACTTTGCAGCAGCTTGTGAGGTTATCCAGGTTCTTAAGCCACTCACCCAAATGGTACGTAACATTGCTACTGGGATGTAGCAAGGTCAACGGATGGAGCTAAATTCTCTGTTCCTCGTTTGACATAAATTAGCGGACGGGCTTTGTTGAGTATTTGATGAGGGAAGAATGAGCTGTGGCTCTTGATCACTAGCGGGCTGGTTCCCGGTCCTTGTATGTAAAATTGTCTGGCTGGTGGTATGAAGCAAGTCCCAGAGATGGCGCGAGTGGTATGTCGGCATCGAGTGAGTCCACAGAATATAGACGGGGAGCTGCGCTATAGAGAGCAGCAGCTGTTACGAACTTGGAGATGATGCCGCGAGTGGCGTGTGTGGAGTCAAGGAGAGGGACTGTGTCCTGGTCGGTGAGGTTGCCTGCCTGTGTGATGTTTTGATGCCGACTCACTACTGGGAGGAGCGAAGACCTTCAGCTGCTCGTTTTCATCCAGCACCTCTCGGTGACCCATGTGACCAATTCCAGTTTATGAATGTGATAAGACACTTCGCTTGATAATTGCATGTTTACATGTAAAGGACAACGTCCTGCACTGCTTTAAAGTTCTGGTGATACTTATGGACAAGAGTTCCAGCATTTTTTGAGGCGTAATTATGCTCCACTTAAGACAGCTAATGTTCTGAAGCAGTGTAATATGTGATAGTCAAAATGTTACAGAGTTGTGACTGTTAGACAGATCGCTTTGCTCTTATTAGCCCAATATTCTACCTTGAGTTTGGTAGCTATTATTGATGTCCCAACAATAATATTCATTGCCTGACTTTTGGTTGAGTTCCCAGTTTGCTGTCGCTTAAATTCAAAGCAATTGCTAATGTGAACAGGCTGTATTTGTATAGACTAATGTAGGAACGTTACTCTCACTTCCCTTAGGTGGAATTGCTTTGTTCCACCTACGTAATTTCTCATCCTGGTGTGCAAGAATCTGTTCATTTAGAACTGTAGTGTGTCGCAGTTGAGTCCATCTGGGGTCCTGTGTGATCTGGGTAGTTAAGAGGCGGTAGTTTGTGGCAGATCTCCGCTGCCATGGACGGTCACGGGTCTGGTGCTGCTCCCTTAGCGACAGCGAGGTGCTGGTGTTAGAAAAAGACCGAGCCATCTCATGTCGGCCTGATGGCATGTGGAGGTAAGAAGTGTGAAACAGTAAAAAGTTTACTGTATGTACCTTACTCTCTTATACACATAAGGCTTTATTCAGACGACCGCCAACGTTTAAATTCGGACCTTATCTTCACTGATCTCTTGGCGTTTAATGGATCATTTGTTGAGCGCCTTGGCGCGTTTCGTCTTCAATATCTTAGACTTCGTGAAAACAGTGGCGCATGTTTCTTAATTACAGTTGTTAATGGGAAGGTTATTAACATAGTGTAGTAAGAGCCAGGCGCGTATTTTTCAAAAATTGCAAATATTGTTCAAATTGTTTTTAAAAGATGAATTGTTATAGACAGGTGGTTTAGTGAGCGCTAGGCGGATATTTTGTTAAGTCTAAAATTCATTTATATTCTTACGAACATCAGCATTTTGGAGTACTGTGAAGTATATTAACTACAAACGGTTTACTGTGTACTAAATACTTCATTGGTGTATTTCATGCAGGAAGAAATTTGCTGCATTGGTCCACACATTCACTGGTTAAACTTGTTCAAGTGAATTATCATCCAAACTGTGAATGATATTGCCGTTTCTGCGCTAACCATCCCACACCATAGCCTTGTATTCTGAACTGTCCCTATGACCGCCCCCCCCCCCCCTCTCGTCACCACACACAGGGCACACCACTCTTTGGCCAGTTCTTGTTTGGCTACCATGGGGCCTCAGCCTTTGCAGAAACTTTTGCCTTCTGTGTTGCATGTCCATGCTCCTGCTATCCGTTTTCCGCTTCTTTGGAGAACCTCTCTGCGATATTTTTGGGAACGTGTTCTGAATTTTAAGTAGCCGGACATCAGAACAGGCCCCACAATTTTTTTTCTTTCTTTCCACTTCGTACTCAATCTCCTATTATTCATCCGCTTCAACGCCTGAGGTTCCTCTTTATTTGTTTCTCCTCCCTCCCTGGGTGCTTCTGAAAGCTAGCCCATGCATCTGCCACGTAACAGGTGACTGGGTAACGCGTAATTCCAAGCCCTGGGTAGACACTCACGGTACGCAGGTACTCCCTGGTACAGGACAGCTCCAGGGAGAGGTGACTGACTGCCTGAGCTATTACGAGGGTCACTCCAAAAGAAATGCACACTATTTTTTAAAAAATCCATCTTTTATTCTACATGTGTGACAGTTTTACAGTGTGTAGATACATCCTTCAGGAACAATATTTTCATTTCTCCACATAATTTCCACCCCTCTCACCTGCCTTACGGCTTCTTGGAACCAGCGCCTGTATACCCCCACGGTAAACTTCGGGACCAACCTGTTGGAGCCACTGTTTGGCATGTCGCCCAAGGGAGTCATCATCATCAAACCTCGTTGCACGAAGAGCGTCTTTCAGTTTCCCAAAGAGGTGATAGTCACATGGGGCCAGGTCAGGATTGTAAGGCGGGTGTTTCAATGTTGTCCATCCGGCTTTTGTGATCGCTTCCATGGTATTTTGACTGACATGTGGCCGTGCATTGTCGTGCAACGGCAAAACATCCTGCTTTTGCCGATGTGGTCGAACACGACTCAGTCGAGCTTGAAGTTTCTTCTGTGTCGTCACATATGCATCAGAATTTATGGTGGTTCCACTTGGAAAGATGTCCACAAGCAAGAGTACTTCGGAATCGAAAAACACTGTAGCCATAACTTTTCCAGCAGAAGGTGTGGTTTTGAATAATTTTTTTTTTCTTGCGTGAATTTGCAGGATGCCCTCCAATGATTGCCTCTTTGTCTCCGGTGAAAAATGATGGAGCCATGTTTCATCATCTGTCACAATGCTTCCAAGAAATTCATGTCCACCATTCTCATACTGTTCCAAAAGTTCGCTGTATACCGTTTTACTTGTTTCTTTGTGAGCCACTGTCAACATCCTGGGAACCCACCTGGCACAAACCTTTCTTAACGACAACACTTTCAGTATTCTGCAAACACTTCCTCCCTCTATCCCAACGTAGCGTGACAATTAGTTCACTGTGATGCATCTGTTAGCAGTCACCATTCCGTTAACTCTCTGCACATTGTCTGGAGTGTGTGCAGTACGAGACCCGCCGCTGCAAGGACAATCCTTAATATTGCCGTGCCCTCTTTCATCACATAACCTGTTTGCCCAACGACTGACTGTACTGCGATCGACAGCAGCATCTCCATACACCTTTTTCAACCTCTTGTGGATGTTTCCCACTGTCTCGTTTTCACAGCACAAGAATTCTATGACAGTATGTTGCTTCTGACGAACATCAAGTGTAGCAGCCATCTAGAAGACATGCTGTGACGGCACCACTCACGAGAACAGGTTGAACTAAGTTTGAAAACAAGCAGGAAGGATGTATCTACACACTGTAAAACTTTCACACATGCAAAATGAAAACTGTATTTTTAGAAAAGTAGTGTGCATTTCTTTTGGAGTGACCCTCGTATCTTCACAAATTTCCAACTGGTTACATAAAATATCTCAATCCTGAGTCTTTCTTAATTGTTGCTTGTAAGCTATATTTGGCAGTCGCAATTTGTTTTAATTCTTCCGATAGTGCTACCGTGTCTTTTCATTTAAAGTTGTTTTAAGTGATTGATTTTGGTTTTATTAACATACCACTGTTTCAGACATTTGGTTGTGGCGTGTTGTTGCTGCTTCAGCACAGGCGGTTCCTAGGACTATAACTGATTTGTTCTACATCTGGGCCTAGGTGGTGGGTCTGGGCTAAACCTCCGGGTTCTCGCTTGTTCTTGCATCTGACGGAATTGAACGTTCCGTTAAGACCCAGGTGCACCCAATGAGAGTCGTCTGAGTTAACCGTTTGGGGGGGAGAGGGGGGTCACGCGGAAAGTGAAGTCGGACGCACCCGCTGTGCTTCGCGCCCTCCGTCGGGCCGATAAATCGGGCCCGAGGGGCAAAACCAGGCGTGGCCCGCGTTAACCGCTCCGACGGACATTCATATCCGCACTTGGTCGATGCCGTGAGCTGCGAACCATTTGTAAGACAAGTGTCTGATGTATATTATTACCTGTCTAGTTGTAAGGTTACTGTTTCTTTTAAACAAACATATTTGGGGGAGGTTTAAAAACTGTCTGTATGTGACTTTACGATAGCCCTTTCGGCGTGCAGTGTTTTCTATTTTCTACACTCCTGGAAATTGAAATAAGAACACCGTGAATTCATTGTCCCAGGAAGGGGAAACTTTATTGACACATTCCTGGGGTCAGATACATCACATGATCACACTGACAGAACCACAGGCACATAGACACAGGCAACAGAGCATGCACAATGTCGGCACTAGTACAGTGTATATCCACCTTTCGCAGCAATGCAGGCTGCTATTCTCCCATGGAGACGATCGTAGAGATGCTGGATGTAGTCCTGTGGAACGGCTTGCCATGCCATTTCCACCTGGCGCCTCAGTTGGACCAGCGTTCGTGCTGGACGTGCAGACCGCGTGAGACGACGCTTCATCCAGTCCCAAACATGCTCAATGGGGGACAGATCCGGAGTTCTTGCTGGCCAGGGTAGTTGACTTACACCTTCTAGAGCACGTTGGGTGGCACGGGATACATGCGGACGTGCATTGTCCTGTTGGAACAGCAAGTTCCCTTGCCGGTCTAGGAATGGTAGAACGATGGGTTCGATGACGGTTTGGATGTACCGTGCACTATTCAGTGTCCCCTCGACGATCACCAGTGGTGTACGGCCAGTGTAGGAGATCGCTCCCCACACCGTGATGCCGGGTGTTGGCCCTGTGTGCCTCGGTCGTATGCAGTCCTGACTGTGGCGCTCACCTGCACGGCGCCAAACACGCATACGACCATCATTGGCACCAAGGCAGAAGCGACTCTCATCGCTGAAGACGACACGTCTCCATTCGTCCCTCCATTCACGCCTGTCGCGACACCACTGGAGGCGGGCTGCACGATGTTGGGGCGTGAGCGGAAGACGGCCTAACGGTGTGCGGGACCGTAGCCCAGCTTCATGGAGACGGTTGCGAATGGTCCTCGCCGATACCCCAGGAGCAACAGTGTCGCTAATTTGCTGGGAAGTGGCGGTGCGGTCCCCTACGGCACTGCGTAGGATCCTACGGTCTTGGCGTGCATCCGTGCGTCGCTGCGGTCCGGTCCCAGGTCGACGGGCACGTGCACCTTCCGCCGACCACTGGCGACAACATCGATGTACTGTGGAGACGTCACGCCCCACGTGTTGAGCAATTCGGCGGTACGTCCACCCGGCCTCCCGCATGCCCACTATACGCCCTCGCTCAAAGTCCGTCAACTGCACATACGGTTCACGTCCACGCTGTCGCGGCATGTTAAAGACTGTTAAAGTGTTAAAGTGTTAAAGACTGCGATGGAGCTCCGTATGCCACGGCAAACTGGCTGACACTGACGGCGGCGGTGCACAAATGCTGCGCAGCTAGCGCCATTCGACGGCCAACACCGCAGTTCCTGGTGTGTCCGCTGTGCCGTGCGTGTGATCATTGCTTGTACAGCCCTCTCGCAGTGTCCGGAGCAAGTATGGTGGGTCTGACACACCGGTGTCAATGTGTTCTTTTTTCCATTTCCAGGAGTGTATAAGAAGGGTATTACCTTCCTCATTTGACATTTGAAAAGTTGTACATTCATTGGTATCTAAAGCCAACTGATAGGCTTTATGTGTAAATGTTCTCTCACTGGGAGTTTATTATTATAAGTGTTATTTCTTCACTAGTTTGTTAATACAAAATATAGTAACCAATTCTTTTTAAAACGAATATATTTGGGCAAGGGTTTAAAACTGCCTGTAAGTGAACTTACGGTAGACCTTTAGGTGTTCAGTTTATTCTATATTTTATAAAAAGTTGTTATACTTTCTTTGGTATTTAAAGCCAACTGAGGAGTTTCATGTACAAATGTTCTCCCACTTGAATTTTATGATAATTCTTATTTCTATTGATTGAATGGTGAATGCTCCCCCGCCCTAAGGTCCAGTCCTTCCACTTAGTCCTTTGGGCGTTTTATGGCACGCCGAGGTAATACCGGCATCAGGCGTCACCGGGAAAGACTTGCTCCAGCTTACTGGTCAGCTCCCTCCCCCCCTCCCCCCCCTCCCCCCTTCTGCTCAGTGACTTTAGTGCACACCAGCTCCTGTGGGGCTCTTCCAGAACCTGTCCGAAAGGAGTCCTCTTGGCTGACCTTCTCAGTTAACTCAACCTCATCTGCCTTAAAACTAAAGCACCCGCGCTCCCATCAGACTCCACGTACACTTATTCCCATTTGAACCCCTCGTTCTGCACTGCCAGCTTGCGTGTCGTCTCGAGTGGTCTGATCTCTCTGACATGTACTCGACCGATCATTTCCCGTATGTTATCCTTTTACTCCTCCTACCCCACTAAAGTGTAAACCCAATTGGCAGCTTTCTAAGGCTAAATGGAGGCCTTACTCCTCCCTGGTGATCTTCGCCGAACAATATTTCCCCAGTTGTCACGATCAGGTACAATACCTTACAAACGTTATCCTTACCGCCACAGAATGCTCTACTCCTTGCACTTTATCTTTACCTCACCGTGTCCTGATCGCTTGGTGGACTGAGGCGTTCACGACGCCATTTGCGCGCAGAGACGTGCTCTCTGCTTTTCTAACCCTCATCCTACAATGGCGAACTGCATCCACTATAAGCAGTTACGTGCGCAGTGTCATTCTATTCTTCGGGACAGCAAAAAAGCTAGACGTATTTCATTTACAAGATCTTTTGGCAGTTCCACTCCCTCAGTCGTGTGGGCCAACCTCCGGCGGCTCTCTGGGACCGAGGCCCATTCCCCAATTTCCGGCCTGACCGTAACGGATGTCATTGTGGACCCCATCGCTATCTGTAACACCCTACGCCGCTATTTTTCGGAGATTTCGAGCTCTGTCCACTACCGCCCTGCCTTTCTCCATCGAAAACGAGTGGAGGAGGCTCGGGTGACACCCATTTCCTCTCAGGATCATGAGCACTACAATGCTGCCTTTACTACGAAGAAGCGAAACCATGCTCTCACTTCATCACAGTCTTCTGCCTCAGGGCTGGACGATGTTCACATTCAGACGTTGCAGCACCTTTCTCTTGCGGGCAAGCAGTTTCTCCTTCACACATAAAATCGCATCTGAGCAGATGGCACGTTTCCCAGACACTGGCGTGAAGCCACTGTCATACCCATACGTAATTCCTGTAAGGACAAACACCTTCCTCCTACTTACCGCCCCATTCCTCTCACCAGGTGTGTTTGCAAGGTAATGGAACGTATGATTCACGCCCAGCTGGTATGGTTTCTCGTATCTCACAATTTATTAACCAGTGTGGATTCCGAGTGAGTCGTTCTGCATTCGACAATCTCGTCACTCTGTCAGTCTATTTCAGTAACGGTTTTCTGCTCAAACAACAGACTGTGGCTGTGTTTTTTGATTTGGAGAAAGCCTACGAGACCTGTTGGACGACAGGTATCCTCCATACCCTATACGCTTAGGGTTTCCGACGTTGCCTGTCCTGTCTCCGTCAGGAATTTTTAAAAGACGGAGTTTTCAAGGTCCGCGTGGATTCTGCCTTGTTGGACACCTTCATGCAGGAAAATTGGGTGCTTCAAGGCTCTGTCCTGAGCGTCATCCCCTTTGCTGTAGCCATTACACCTGTTTTGAACTGTCTCCCACTGGAGATCTCTTTCTCCCTTTCCGTCGACCATTTTGCTATCTGTTGCATTTCTCCACGGACCAGTCGCTTTGAGCGTCGTCTTTAGCGATGTCTTTAATCGTGGAGTATCCACTACGGTTTACGCTTTTCTACTGACAAAACCGTTTGTATGAATTTCTGGCGGCGCAATGGGTTTCTTTCAGCGTCTTTCAATCTTGGGCCAAATGATCTTACGTTCGATGAAATTACGAAATTCCTGTCACTCATTCGTGATAGAAAACGTTCTTGGTCCACTCATGTATCTTATCCGGCCGCCCACTGCACCCGATCCCAGACTGTCGTACATGTCCTAAGGAGCGTATGGGACCACCAACCTCCATCTGTATCGATCCATCGTTCGTTAGAAACTAGACTAAAGGTACTTCGTCTATGCATCTGCACGTCTTATACCGTCTAATTACAATCCACAATCGTGGAATCCGTTTGGCCTTTTACACTAGCCTGGTTGAGAGTCTTTGTGCAGAAGGTGCTAAACTGCAGTTGTCCTACCGCCGTAGCTTCTCCTCTGTAGATACGCATGCGGTTTGTGTGCCGTGCGTGGCCACCAACCCTACGCCTCCTCCTTCGATGACTCCTTTGACTGCCTGTATGCAGCACGCCCCTCCTCTCTGCTGCCTCCTGGAGTTCGCTCTCGGCTACTGCTCCAGCAGCTCAACATCACGCTACTTGCCACTTTACCGATTGGTGTGAACCCTTCACCACATTACCTTCGTTCGGCAGCCCGTGTTCATCTTGGACTTAATTCACTTCATAAGGAAACTACTCCAGATTCGATCTATCGCTGTAAGTTTCTCAACACTTACATAGAACTTACAGATAGTACAGTTGTATACACTGATGGCTCTCGTGTCGACCATGGTGCCGGGTGTGCCTTTGTCATTGGCACCGACGATTTTCGGAACACTACTCACTATTTACAGCATCACTCTTCAGGCCACACAGTACATGAGGCGACACAGACTTTTCAGTTGTGTCATCTGCTCTGACTCCTTGTACCCTTCAGAGCATCTTCGTGCTGTCCACCATCCACCCTTTAGTGCAATGGGTCGAAGAAAGCTTCCACTTGCTCCCTCTTGTGGGAACCACCGTGACGTTTATGTGGGTTCCTGGTACGTCAGTCTGACGGGACATGAGGCCGCTGACGCTGCTGCCAAGCCTGCAGTCCCACTACCCCGCGCCGCTAGCTCCACCATTCCTTCCGATGATATCCGTTCAGCAGTTAGTGTCACTTTGGCATCACCACCTTCATGGTAGCAAGCTCCGGGGAATAAAAAATATCCCAACGGGCTTGGCCGTCGTCCTCTCGGCCCTCTCGCCGTGAGGAGACCATTTTAGCCAGATTCCGTATTGAACACTGTCGTGTTAGCAATCGCCATTTGTCAGGTGGTGATCCCCCACCACTCTGCGCTCGTTGTCATCAGCCTTTGACAGTTCGCCACTTCCTGACCGAATGCCCCTTTTTTCTACACAGAGTACGCGAAAGAACTTGCCCCCCTTCTGACAGCCGTGTACCGCAAGTCTCTAGAGGAACGGAAGCTTGCAAATGATTGGAAGAGAGCACAGGTAGTCCCAGTCTTCAAGAAGGGTCGTCGAGCAGATGCGCAAAACTATAGACCTATATCTCTGACGTCGATCTGTTGTAGAATTTTAGAACATGTTTTTTGCTCGAGTATCATGTCGTTTTTGGAAACCCAGAATCTACTCTGTGGGAATCAACATGGATTCCGGAAACAGCGATCGTGTGAGACCCAACTCGCTTCATTTGTTCATGAGACCCAGAAAATATTAGATACAGGCTCCCAGGTAGATGCTACTTTCCTTGACTTCCGGAAGGCGTTCGATACAGTTCCGCACTGTCGCCTGATAAACAAAGTAAGAGCCTACGGAATATGAGACCAGCTGTGTGGCTGGATTGAAGAGTTTTTAGCAAACAGAACACAGCATGTTGTTATCAATGGAGAGACGTCTACAGACGTTAAAGTAATCTCTGGCGTGCCACAGGGGAGTGTTATGGGACCATTGCTTTTCACAATATACACTCCTGGAAATTGAAATAAGAACACCGTGAATTCATTGTCCCAGGAAGGGGAAACTTTATTGACACATTCCTGGGGTCAGATACATCACATGATCACACTAACAGAACCACAGGCACATAGACACAGGCAACAGAGCATGCACAATGTCGGCACTAGTACAGTGTATATCACCTTTCGCAGCAATGCAGGCTGCTATTCTCCCATGGAGACGATCGTAGAGATGCTGGATGTAGTCCCGTGGAACGGCTTGCCATGCCATTTCCACCTGGCGCCTCAGTTGGAGCAGCGTTCGTGCTGGACGTGCAGACCGCGTGAGACGACGCTTCATCCAGTCCCAAACATGCTCAATGGGGGACAGATCCGGAGTTCTTGCTGGCCAGGGTAGTTGACTTACACCTTCTAGAGCACGTTTGGTGGCACGGGATACATGCGGACGTGCATTGTCCTGTTGGAACAGCAAGTTCCCTTGCCGGTCTAGGAATGGTAGAACGATGGGTTCGATGACGGTTTGGATGTACCGTGCACTATTCAGTGTCCCCTCGACGATCACCAGTGGTGTACGGCCAGTGTAGGAGATCGCTCCCCACACCGTGATGCCGGGTGTTGGCCCTGTGTGCCTCGGTCGTATGCAGTCCTGACTGTGGCGCTCACCTGCACGGCGCCAAACACGCATACGACCATCATTGGCACCAAGGCAGAAGCGACTCTCATCGCTGAAGACGACACGTCTCCATTCGTCCCTCCATTCACGCCTGTCGCGACACCACTGGAGGCGGGCTGCACGATGTTGGGGCGTGAGCGGAAGACGGCCTAACGGTGTGCGGGACCGTAGCCCAGCTTCATGGAGACGGTTGCGAATGGTCCTCGCCGATACCCCAGGAGCAACAGTGTCGCTAATTTGCTGGGAAGTGGCGGTGCGGTCCCCTACGGCACTGCGTAGGATCCTACGGTCTTGGCGTGCATCCGTGCGTCGCTGCGGTCCGGTCCCAGGTCGACGGGCACGTGCACCTTCCGCCGACCACTGGCGACAACATCGATGTACTGTGGAGACCTCACGTCCCACGTGTTGAGCAATTCGGCGGTACGTCCACCTGGCCTCCCGCATGCCCACTATACGCCCTCGCTCAAAGTCCGTCAACTGCACATACGGTTCACGTCCACGCTGTCGCGGCATGCTACCAGTGTTAAAGACTGCGATGGAGCTCCGTATGCCACGGCAAACTGGCTGACACTGACGGCGGCGGTGCACAAATGCTGCGCAGCTAGCGCCATTCGACGGCCAACACCGCGGTTCCTGGTGTGTCCGCTGTGCCGTGCGTGTGATCATTGCTTGTACAGCCCTCTCGCAGTGTCCGGAGCAAGTATGGTGGGTCTGACACACCGGTGTCAATGTGTTCTTTTTTCCATTTCCAGGAGTGTATAAGAAGGGTATTACCTTCCTCATTTGACATTTGAAAAGTTGTACATTCATTGGTATCTAAAGCCAACTGATAGGCTTTATGTGTAAATGTTCTCTCACTGGGAGTTTATTATTATAAGTGTTATTTCTTCACTAGTTTGTTAATACAAAATATAGTAACCAATTCTTTTTAAAACGAATATATTTGGGCAAGGGTTTAAAACTGCCTGTAAGTGAACTTACGGTAGACCTTTAGGTGTTCAGTTTATTCTATATTTTATAAAAAGTTGTTATACTTTCTTTGGTATTTAAAGCCAACTGAGGAGTTTCATGTACAAATGTTCTCCCACTTGAATTTTATGATAATTCTTATTTCTATTGATTGAATGGTGAATGCTCCCCCGCCCTAAGGTCCAGTCCTTCCACTTAGTCCTTTGGGCGTTTTATGGCACGCCGAGGTAATACCGGCATCAGGCGTCACCGGGAAAGACTTGCTCCAGCTTACTGGTCAGCTCCCTCCCCCCCTCCCCCCCTCCCCCCTTCTGCTCAGTGACTTTAGTGCACACCAGCTCCTGTGGGGCTCTTCCAGAACCTGTCCGAAAGGAGTCCTCTTGGCTGACCTTCTCAGTTAACTCAACCTCATCTGCCTTAAAACTAAAGCACCCGCGCTCCCATCAGACTCCACGTACACTTATTCCCATTTGAACCCCTCGTTCTGCACTGCCAGCTTGCGTGTCGTCTCGAGTGGTCTGATCTCTCTGACATGTACTCGACCGATCATTTCCCGTATGTTATCCTTTTACTCCTCCTACCCCACTAAAGTGTAAACCCAATTGGCAGCTTTCTAAGGCTAAATGGAGGCCTTACTCCTCCCTGGTGATCTTCGCCGAACAATATTTCCCCAGTTGTCACGATCAGGTACAATACCTTACAAACGTTATCCTTACCGCCACAGAATGCTCTACTCCTTGCACTTTATCTTTACCTCACCGTGTCCTGATCGCTTGGTGGACTGAGGCGTTCACGACGCCATTTGCGCGCAGAGACGTGCTCTCTGCTTTTCTAACCCTCATCCTACAATGGCGAACTGCATCCACTATAAGCAGTTACGTGCGCAGTGTCATTCTATTCTTCGGGACAGCAAAAAAGCTAGACGTATTTCATTTACAAGATCTTTTGGCAGTTCCACTCCCTCAGTCGTGTGGGCCAACCTCCGGCGGCTCTCTGGGACCGAGGCCCATTCCCCAATTTCCGGCCTGACCGTAACGGATGTCATTGTGGACCCCATCGCTATCTGTAACACCCTACGCCGCTATTTTTCGGAGATTTCGAGCTCTGTCCACTACCGCCCTGCCTTTCTCCATCGAAAACGAGTGGAGGAGGCTCGGGTGACACCCATTTCCTCTCAGGATCATGAGCACTACAATGCTGCCTTTACTACGAAGAAGCGAAACCATGCTCTCACTTCATCACAGTCTTCTGCCTCAGGGCTGGACGATGTTCACATTCAGACGTTGCAGCACCTTTCTCTTGCGGGCAAGCAGTTTCTCCTTCACACATAAAATCGCATCTGAGCAGATGGCACGTTTCCCAGACACTGGCGTGAAGCCACTGTCATACCCATACGTAATTCCTGTAAGGACAAACACCTTCCTCCTACTTACCGCCCCATTCCTCTCACCAGGTGTGTTTGCAAGGTAATGGAACGTATGATTCACGCCCAGCTGGTATGGTTTCTCGTATCTCACAATTTATTAACCAGTGTGGATTCCGAGTGAGTCGTTCTGCATTCGACAATCTCGTCACTCTGTCAGTCTATTTCAGTAACGGTTTTCTGCTCAAACAACAGACTGTGGCTGTGTTTTTTGATTTGGAGAAAGCCTACGAGACCTGTTGGACGACAGGTATCCTCCATACCCTATACGCTTAGGGTTTCCGACGTTGCCTGTCCTGTCTCCGTCAGGAATTTTTAAAAGACGGAGTTTTCAAGGTCCGCGTGGATTCTGCCTTGTTGGACACCTTCATGCAGGAAAATTGGGTGCTTCAAGGCTCTGTCCTGAGCGTCATCCCCTTTGCTGTAGCCATTACACCTGTTTTGAACTGTCTCCCACTGGAGATCTCTTTCTCCCTTTCCGTCGACCATTTTGCTATCTGTTGCATTTCTCCACGGACCAGTCGCTTTGAGCGTCGTCTTTAGCGATGTCTTTAATCGTGGAGTATCCACTACGGTTTACGCTTTTCTACTGACAAAACCGTTTGTATGAATTTCTGGCGGCGCAATGGGTTTCTTTCAGCGTCTTTCAATCTTGGGCCAAATGATCTTACGTTCGATGAAATTACGAAATTCCTGTCACTCATTCGTGATAGAAAACGTTCTTGGTCCACTCATGTATCTTATCCGGCCGCCCACTGCACCCGATCCCAGACTGTCGTACATGTCCTAAGGAGCGTATGGGACCACCAACCTCCATCTGTATCGATCCATCGTTCGTTAGAAACTAGACTAAAGGTACTTCGTCTATGCATCTGCACGTCTTATACCGTCTAATTACAATCCACAATCGTGGAATCCGTTTGGCCTTTTACACTAGCCTGGTTGAGAGTCTTTGTGCAGAAGGTGCTAAACTGCAGTTGTCCTACCGCCGTAGCTTCTCCTCTGTAGATACGCATGCGGTTTGTGTGCCGTGCGTGGCCACCAAACCTACGCCTCCTCCTTCGATGACTCCTTTGACTGCCTGTATGCAGCACGCCCCTCCTCTCTGCTGCCTCCTGGAGTTCGCTCTCGGCTACTGCTCCAGCAGCTCAACATCACGCTACTTGCCACTTTACCGATTGGTGTGAACCCTTCACCACATTACCTTCGTTCGGCAGCCCGTGTTCATCTTGGACTTAATTCACTTCATAAGGAAACTACTCCAGATTCGATCTATCGCTGTAAGTTTCTCAACACTTACATAGAACTTACAGATAGTACAGTTGTATACACTGATGGCTCTCGTGTCGACCATGGTGCCGGGTGTGCCTTTGTCATTGGCACCGACGATTTTCGGAACACTACTCACTATTTACAGCATCACTCTTCAGGCCACACAGTACATGAGGCGACACAGACTTTTCAGTTGTGTCATCTGCTCTGACTCCTTGTACCCTTCAGAGCATCTTCGTGCTGTCCACCATCCACCCTTTAGTGCAATGGGTCGAAGAAAGCTTCCACTTGCTCCCTCTTGTGGGAACCACCGTGACGTTTATGTGGGTTCCTGGTACGTCAGTCTGACGGGACATGAGGCCGCTGACGCTGCTGCCAAGCCTGCAGTCCCACTACCCCGCGCCGCTAGCTCCACCATTCCTTCCGATGATATCCGTTCAGCAGTTAGTGTCACTTTGGCATCACCACCTTCATGGTAGCAAGCTCCGGGGAATAAAAAATATCCCAACGGGCTTGGCCGTCGTCCTCTCGGCCCTCTCGCCGTGAGGAGACCATTTTAGCCAGATTCCGTATTGAACACTGTCGTGTTAGCAATCGCCATTTGTCAGGTGGTGATCCCCCACCACTCTGCGCTCGTTGTCATCAGCCTTTGACAGTTCGCCACTTCCTGACCGAATGCCCCTTTTTTCTACACAGAGTACGCGAAAGAACTTGCCCCCCTTCTGACAGCCGTGTACCGCAAGTCTCTAGAGGAACGGAAGCTTGCAAATGATTGGAAGAGAGCACAGGTAGTCCCAGTCTTCAAGAAGGGTCGTCGAGCAGATGCGCAAAACTATAGACCTATATCTCTGACGTCGATCTGTTGTAGAATTTTAGAACATGTTTTTTGCTCGAGTATCATGTCGTTTTTGGAAACCCAGAATCTACTCTGTGGGAATCAACATGGATTCCGGAAACAGCAATCGTGTGAGACCCAACTCGCTTCATTTGTTCATGAGACCCAGAAAATATTAGATACAGGCTCCCAGGTAGATGCTACTTTCCTTGACTTCCGGAAGGCGTTCGATACAGTTCCGCACTGTCGCCTGATAAACAAAGTAAGAGCCTACGGAATATGAGACCAGCTGTGTGGCTGGATTGAAGAGTTTTTAGCAAACAGAACACAGCATGTTGTTATCAATGGAGAGACGTCTACAGACGTTAAAGTAATCTCTGGCGTGCCACAGGGGAGTGTTATGGGACCATTGCTTTTCACAATATACACTCCTGGAAATTGAAATAAGAACACCGTGAATTCATTGTCCCAGGAAGGGGAAACTTTATTGACACATTCCTGGGGTCAGATACATCACATGATCACACTAACAGAACCACAGGCACATAGACACAGGCAACAGAGCATGCACAATGTCGGCACTAGTACAGTGTATATCACCTTTCGCAGCAATGCAGGCTGCTATTCTCCCATGGAGACGATCGTAGAGATGCTGGATGTAGTCCCGTGGAACGGCTTGCCATGCCATTTCCACCTGGCGCCTCAGTTGGAGCAGCGTTCGTGCTGGACGTGCAGACCGCGTGAGACGACGCTTCATCCAGTCCCAAACATGCTCAATGGGGGACAGATGCGGAGATCTTGCTGGCCAGGGTATTTGACTTACACCTTCTAGAGCACGTTTGGTGGCACGGGATACATGCGGACGTGCATTGTCCTGTTGGAACAGCAAGTTCCCTTGCCGGTCTAGGAATGGTAGAACGATGGGTTCGATGACTGTTTGGATGTACCGTGCACTATTCAGTGTCCCCTCGACGATCACCAGTGGTGTACGGCCAGTGTAGGAGATCGCCCCCACACCATGATGCCGGGTGTTGGCCCTGTGTGCCTCGGTCGTATGCAGTCCTGATTGTGGCGTTCACCTGCACGGCGCCAAACACGCATACGACCATCATTGGCACCAAGGCAGAAGCGACTCTCATCGCTGAAGACGACACGTCTCCATTCGTCCCTCCATTCACGCCTGTCACGACACCACTGGAGGCGGGCTGCACGATGTTGGGGCGTGAGCGGAAGACGGCCTAACGGTGTGCGGGACCGTAGCCCAGCTTCATGGAGGCGGTTGCGAATGGTCCTCGCCGATACCCCAGGAGCAACAGTGTCCCTAATTTGCTGGGAAGTGGCGGTGCGATCCCCTACGGCACTGCGTAGGATGCTACGGTCTTGGCGTGCATCCGTGCGTCGCTGCGGTCCGGTCCCAGGTCGACGGGCACGTGTACCTTCCGCCGATCACTGGCGACAACATCGATGTACTGTGGAGACCTCACGCCCCACGTGTTGAGCAATTCGGCGGTTCGTCCACCCGGCCTCCCGCATGCCCACTATACGCCCTCGCTCAAAGTCCGTCAACTGCACATACGGTTCACGTCCACGCTGTCGCGGCATGCTACCAGTGTTAAAGACTGCGATGGAGCTCCGTATGCCACGGCAAACTGGCTGACACTGACGGCGGCGGTGCACAAATGCTGCGCAGCTAGCGCCATTCGACGGCCAACACCGCGGTTCCTGGTGTGTCCGCTGTGCCGTGCGTGTGATCATTGCTTGTACAGCCCTCTCGCAGTGTCCGGAGCAAGTATGGTGGGTCTGACACACCGGTGTCAATGTGTTCTTTTTTCCATTTCCAGGAGTGTATATAAATGACCTAGTAGATAGTGTCGGAAGTTCCATGCGACTTTTCGCGGATTATGCTGTAGTATACAGAGAAGTTCCAGCATTAGAAAATTGTACCGAAATGCAGGAAGATCTGCAGCGGATAGGCATTTGGTGCAGGGAGTGGCAACTGACCCTTAACATAGACAAATGTAATGTATTACGAATACACAGTAAGAAGGATCCTTTATTGTATGATTATATGATAGCGGAACAAACACTGGTAGCAGTTACTTCTGTAAAATATCTGGGAGTATGCGTGCGGAACGATTTGAAGTGGAATGATCATATAAAATTAATTGTTGGTGAGGCGGGTACCAGGTTGAGATTCATTGGGAGAGTCCTTAGAAAATGTAGTCCATCAACAAAGGAGGTGGCTTACAAAACACTCGTTCGACCTATACTTGAGTATTGCTCAACAGTGTGGGATACGTACCAGGTCGGGTTGACGGAGGAGATAGAGAAGATCCAAAGAAGAGCGGCGCGTTTCGTCACAGGGTTATTTGGTAACCGTGATAGCGCTACGGAGATGTTTAGCAAACTCAAGTGGCAGACTCTGCAAGAGAGGCGCTCTGCATCGCGGTGTAGCTTGCTCGCCAGGTTTCGAGAGGGTGCGTTTCTGGATAAGGTATCGAATATATTGCTTCCCCCTACTTATACCTCCCGAGGAGATCACGAATGTAAAATTAGAGAGATTAGAGCGATCACGGAGGCTTTCAGACAGTCGTTCTTCCCGCGAACCATAC
The DNA here is from genome assembly GCF_023864275.1 of Schistocerca cancellata. Taxonomy (NCBI): domain Eukaryota; kingdom Metazoa; phylum Arthropoda; class Insecta; order Orthoptera; family Acrididae; genus Schistocerca; species Schistocerca cancellata. The sequence goes on along the minus strand of NC_064626.1, from coordinate 43,414,392 downwards.
GCGACTGGAACAGAAAAGGGAGGTAATGACAGTGGCACGTAAAGTGCCCTCCGCCACACACCGTTGGGTGGCTTGCGAAGTATAAATGTAGATGTAGATGTAGATGTAACCACTTACGTTCTGATGTCTGTATGGCGTCTGAATTACCTGCCGTTCAACCAAGCGACGCACGAGCTGCCGCCTGCGTATTACTTTCTATCCGTCGTAGCAGTATGGCGAAACACATTATTTTAGTCTTTAGTTCGGACCGTCCATTGCCTCTACTGCGTATTTTATGGACCTTTCTCCAAGAGGAAGTCCTTCTTCTTTACGCTGTTTCCTCCAATCGATTGGGCTTCACGTGTAGTCGTTTTTAACTTCTTTTTCGTATTTGTGTTCTCAGGTTCTGACATGGGCGCGTATCCCCTTAGTTGTTTTTGTGCCCTAAAGTAAAGCAAAACAAAAATATTACCGTCCTTTCATTTAGCAATAGTGAAGAATTTCCGGATTCACTAGGCCATCATATATGTAATCATTTCTGCACGTCATTCTCGCATTCACAGTGTCAGATCTGCACATGGTGACCAAATTGGAACTAATTTTTTTCAACCAACATTGAATAACTGTTAAATTCGTGGTTTTTAAATTTTATCCTTACACAACTTCTGATGTTTATGACTTTTTCTCTATTGCTCATTAAATACTAGCACATTAACTGATAAACATGCGTATGCACTTCTGTTCTCCGCTGTTAGTCGAGGCCGGCCGGTGTGGCCGAGTGGTCGCGGGTCGCAGGTTCGAATCCTGCCTCGGGCATTGATGTGTGTGATCTCCTTAGGTTGGTTAGGTTTAAGTAGTTCTATATTCTAGGAGATTGATGACCTCAGATGTTAAGTCCCATAGTGCTCAGAGCCGTTTGAACCATTTTTTTGTTAGTCGAGTTTGTTGAGTAAACTCTAAGTGGAATGTTACATTCACATTTGGCGAAGTGCAATTACGCCGCTTATTGCTAAACTTCTGTCTTTCCGTTCTTTTGTCGTACCATACGTATATCAGCAGATAAATTACTATTTATCAGGGCTGACATATTAACACGTTGGGTTGATTTCATGAAACCAAGTTTGTGGATGATACTGAAGTGGTAAGTGTGTACTGGGATATTTTTGTGGTTTCTATTTGTGTTTAATTGTTCGTTTGCTTCCCTGCAAAAGGAACTTGTAGTTCTATTGAGTGGTCATCTGTGAGTTGCTACGTCACTAGTTCCGGTAGAGAAAGCCTTCGTCAGCTCGGTGGCATTTAAGATGCTTCTGAATGTTATTAGGAGTGTGATATTTCGATCTTGTGGAATCAGTACTAACTTACTTATACATTAAAAAAGCATTTCTGATCAATAATTTTTGGAACTGCACACTGCATTTAATGTTGGGGGTTTGCCGTGCGGATGCCTGTATTGAAGTTCTGCGTGCAAAACCTTTCCTTCTGCTAATTATATGAACTATTACTGTAGATTAAATGTTTATAATTGTACGGAATCTTAGTCTAAAACTGTCGACGGTTATTGACTGTAGATATGTTTTTCCCGGTTGGTGATTTTAGTATCTGTAATGAAACTTATTACTGGGTTTCTGTGGGCTGTTGTAATAGGCAGTTTAATTAGAATGGAATACTACGACTAACTTTGATTGCCAATTTCATCGTTGTACTTTGCAGTGATGACAAGTCGTAGCTAGAATAATGGACCAGTCCCCATCGTTCAATCCTCTCGCCTTCCCAGTACCCTTCCATCACGATTATGTTAACTGTAATTTTGATAGAGTGGAGTTTATAATCATTTTCATATTCCTTAAGAATACTAAATACTATGCAATCCATGGATCTGATGACTTTACTGGATTCATTTGCTTGGAGAAAGTGTATACTGGACTTTGTAAACTTAAAGCCATAAATCTGAATTGTTTCAGATTTCTAATACTAATTGTCTACTGCTTGTGTTTAATATTAACACCTTGCTGAATTATTACGCTGCGCTTTAGTGCGCACTTGCAGTGGAACTGATGATATGCTGTTGTGGGAAGATGGGTTGGATTCAGCTCAATGCACTTTATGTTACTTCAGTCTCCAGGTTATCCCTCACTAGAACTTTGATTGCCAAATTCCTGCCTTCCACAGGGGATGACATTCCCATGTTCAAACAGACCGCATAGGACTACAAGGAAGTGTTACAACCAAACAGATTAATAGCACTTGAGGACGACAATCTTGGGCAATTATAACTGTCATAGACCAGTAGATAAGAAGTGAAAGACCAGGAAGATAGAATCAATGGAAGAAGGGAAAAATTTGAGTTACATGATAGGCGAGAAACTACTCCAAGACAGACTCTTGCAGGTCAGGTCAAGGAGCAAGTAGCTAGTCATACAATAGTTATGGTAAATCATGAGGAGGGAGTAGAAATACAGAAAGTCAACAGAGAAAATAATGTTTGAGGGAACAGAAACGGCTCATGAAGTTGTTACTGTTGTAGCCCAACTGGCTATTTGCTGTAAGCGGATAGCCCTGTAATCGGTAATCCAGTATTAGTGACTGAGATCATAGTGTGTTGGGAGCACCTGCCGACCACAAGGCACATGTCAAACGAGGGTTGAGAGATGAATCTGAGGTAAGATTATTTTCAGTAAATATACAACATGTACATGTCACGTTTTGGTATGAAGCATTTGCATAACGATTGGAATTCACGATACCCAGTATTTTATGGCGCTACACGATAAGTTCGTTTATTTGGATAAAAGCGTGTGGGTCCTGAAGATTCCAAAATGATTTGCCAAGACTAGTTGCTTTCAGACTAAAATCAAATATCTTAAAGTATACGGCTGTTGGTGAAGTTTTTGACACTGAAATGTCATTGGCCTTGTTGAAAGTGGATTATTAATAAATTAGGAGCCGGCAGTCCAAAGTTTGGTGAGGAGAAGCGACTCCCCACCTACCGTCGTTTTGTGAATGCTGCCCCAACAAGGAGCAAAACTTCAAAGAAGAAATTTTCTGCCTGCCGACAAACGTATATCTGTTTCTGCTACTAGATAACCATCTCCGATGACCTCAATATCAGTGGAAAGTTAAAACACTAGTGTTAGAATAGATAGAACTTGCGCAGGGTAAATTGCAGACCTCAGTGTGTGGTAGTGTGGAATTACCGTATTTTCTAGTGTAATATATCTAGTGTTCCTGCTATTGTGCCAGTTAAGTTTCTTTGAGTGACCTAGCAGCTTCCATGTGTTCTCTTTTGAGTGTATTTTCAAGCTTCATAGAATTTTTTGCATGAGTGAGACGTTAGTCACGTGTCAATGACCTTCCCATTTTGGATCTCGCACTATCAACAACATTAAACAATGTCAGGTCTGGTTAGTATTAGGATGAATTATCTTGTGGTATTCCTGGCGTTATTAGACTCGTCTGTTGCACAATGTGACTATTGTTGTTATAGCGCAACATGATATGAGGAATTTAGTATTATTGAGGAGTACTATTGATAAGAGTGTACAATCATGTTAATTATGAGACGAGTGAGGTAGTGTGCAGCACTCAAACAGATCACGATTTCATTAGAGATGTAGTTACCATATGTAATACACATATACATATATTTTCTATCATTTCGTTTATACACTAATTAGGTGATTTTCTACATACATTGTGCAGTTTCTTCATTGAGTGTCAGGCCTGATTTCATGAATGACAACTTATATTATATGATTTTCATGAATATTTTGATATAGTGGTATAGTTATATGAGTAATTTATGCTATAATGAGATGATGCAGGGTAACAACTTTTGTTTGTTTTGAGGCTGAAACTGTGACACTTCTTTATGAGTGGATATTTTCTATTAGTGAGCAGCTCCAGTACATGCTGTGAATGATATGTAAGAGGATGTAAGCAAGTTATGTTTAGCCTTTAACTGATGTTTTATTTAATGATGTTTTCCTTGAATGAGTGAAATTCTTCTTTGATAGAATCCAATCCATATGCAAGACATGTGTATGCACGATCTGACATGTTCTGGATCTTATATTTTTCAAAAGTTTCAATTATAGCTGTGTAATTCCACAGTTGTCTGCATGAAGAGATGGTGCAGTCCTAGTAGGATGGAAAGTGAGTTTTGATTTGCAGTGGTTGTGTCTTGGTCTGTGAGATTAGTATATGATGTGAAAAATGCCTCGTTTGGTCGATACGCCCTGAGGATGAAAGTGAATGAAATGTGTAGTGAGGTTATCATCTTAGCGCCCAGCTGCTCATTCTGACTGTGTGCATGATGAGTGTAGCAAGTTCAAGGTCACTCCTGCCAAGGCAGTGCACATTTCGGCATTCATTTTCTGTGCTGTTTCCCGCTCTTGTTCTGACCTATGTTTAAGTGAGTGTAGCTCTATTACAATCACTGTGTTGGTGTGAGAGTTGTTTAAAAAGGTTGGACATCTACGAGAAAATTTGTACGTCCACATGATACGAAAGTAGAATGGTTCATTCGGTTACGTGAGACATATTGGGTTGTGTCAAGGGAAGTACTAACTGTGATTAAGGTCTCGATATGGACGCCGTTTCACTGTTGCTTGACTATGTTTTACGATGGTTTCTGCAGGCCGTCGTGGTGTTTAAGACTATGATTGTCCCATTTCTCTATGCAACAAAACGAGTAGTAGTCATCTTTATGTCCGAGATTAACAATAGTATAATTTTTGTAGCGGTAGCTTTTTCGAGCTGCAGTAACTAATAATTGACGTGCGATAGAAGACAGCGACGAAACACCGTTTACATTCGCCTACGTCAGGTAGTGTTTGTGGCACTCTTGTGTTGCCGCGTCCTGTTGTTGGTTCCTGTAGCTCTGTGTCGCGTTGCAACCCCTTTGTCAAACTTTCGCCTTCTTCAGAGGAACATAGCCGCTCTTGCAACATTCTGTGCCCACTAAAAACATTCCAGTTGCTGCTCCTGAACTTTTTTCTCTTTCACTTAAATGCAATGACTCTTCGTGCCTCAAGAATTACAATTTCGTGCAATTTGTATCTTGATCTAATTAAATCATTCCTCTTGCTATTAATAACTATCCCTTGAGTGAAAGTTGAACGTAATGAAGAAAATTCTGCAGTTTTGTCTCCTTCAGCTTCCACCGTTGGGAGGATATACTGCGCAACAGACTTAAATGCGTCCATCCTCGTATCCCTTGGCTGTGTTCTGCAATAATACGCAAGGAATAACTTTTGAAGCAGGGAGGTCTCATCGTTTACAGTAATACAGAGTTTTAATAGCTATCTATGGTTAAGGTAAAAGTTAATTTAATTGGCATGAATTCTACAAGCTCGTAATCATAGCAACACAGTTATCGACCTTAGTGCAGAACACACCATATTCATCAACACTGCTGTAATAATTATAGCACGCTTCCCAGAAAGTTAACAAAACCACGGTATAAGTTGTAATGGAAGACAAGGAGGCTACCAACATCCTCATATCCAAAGGAACGACACCGTAATGTTGATGAGTGGGACTCTGGCTGCGGACCTGGCGGCAGAAATGGCGCGGCTCTACAGTTTCTGAGCTGCAGGGAGTCGAACCCAGGAGTAGTCGGCATAGGGCAGGAGCTGTCTGCGCAGCATCTCTGGACAGCGCGTATGAGGTCGCTATCACCATTAACATCTGCGACGACTGCCACAAAAGAACCAAAATATATACCACCTTTGGCCGTCCGTGCCGCAGTGATAAAATTATCGCAACAACGTGCCAAGAAATAGTACACAGTGCTGTCACGATGAATGGAACCAATAATGTCTCACGAGCCGAAAGAACCTCCTGAGACTGGTGGCACAGTGCGGAGTGGACTCTTCTCAGTTTCCGGTAACGGTCTGCAAGTGGTCGGCGCTGGCATCTTATTTGCTCCGAAGCTCCCAGACACTGGTTGAGTTGACGTAAGTCGTCCTTCACCAGAACAACAAGTCCCACGCACCTGAAAACAGCTGTTGGTACAATACTACACTCCTGGAAATGGAAAAAAGAACACATTGACACCGGTGTGTCAGACCCACCATACTTGCTCCGGACACTGCGAGAGGGCTGTACAAGCAATGATCACACGCACGGCACAGCGGACACACCAGGAACCGCGGTGTTGGCCGTCGAATGGCGCTAGCTGCGCAGCATTTGTGCACCGCCGCCGTCAGTGTCAGCCAGTTTGCCGTGGTATACGGAGCTCCATCGCAGTCTTTAACACTGGTAGCATGCCGCGACAGCGTGGACGTGAACCGTATGTGCAGTTGACGGACTTTGAGCGAGGGCGTATAGTGGGCATGCGGGAGGCCGGGTGGACGTACCGCCGAATTGCTCAACACGTGGGGCGTGAGGTCTCCACAGTACATCGATGTTGTCGCCAGTGGTCGGCGGAAGGTGCACGTGCCCGTCGACCTGGGACCGGACCGCAGCGACGCACGGATGCACGCCAAGACCGTAGGATCCTACGCAGTGCCGTAGGGGACCGCACCGCCACTTCCCAGCAAATTAGGGACACTGTTGCTCCTGGGGTATCGGCGAGGACCATTCGCAACCGTCTCCATGAAGCTTGGCTACGGTCCCGCACACCGTTAGGCCGTCTTCCGCTCACGCCTCAACATCGTGCAGCCCGCCTCCAGTGGTGTCGCGACAGGCGTGAATGGAGGGACGAATGGAGACGTGTCGTCTTCAGCGATGAGAGTCGCTTCTGCCTTGGTGCCAATAATGGTCGTATGCGTGTTTGGTGCCGTGCAGGTGAGCGCCACAATCAGGACTGCATACGACCGAGGCACACAGGGCCAACACCCGGCATCATGGTGTGGGGAGCGATCTCCTACACTGGCCGTACACCACTGGTGATCGTCGAGGGGACACTGAATAGTGCACGGTACATCCAAACCGTCATCGAACCCATCGTTCTACCATTCCTAGACCGGCAAGGGAACTTGCTGTTCCAACAGGACAATGCACGTCCGCATGTATCCCGTGCCACCCAACGTGCTCTAGAAGGTGTAAGTCAACTACCCTGGCCAGCAAGATCTCCGGATCTGTCCCCCATTGAGCATGTTTGGGACTGGATGAACTGTCGTCTCACGCGGTATGCACGTCGAGCACGAACGCTGGTCCAGCTGAGGCGCCAGGTGGAAATGGCATGGCAAGCCGTTCCACAGGACTACATCCAGCATCTCTACGATCGTCTCCATGGGAGAATAGCAGCCTGCATTGCTGCGAAAGGTGGATATACACTGTACTAGTGCCGACATTGTGCATGCTCTGTTGCCTGTGTCTATGTGCCTGTGGTTCTGTCAGTGTGATCATGTGATGTATCTGACCCCAGGAATGTGTCAATAAAGTCCCCTTCCTGGGACAATGAATTCACGGTCTTCTTATTTCAATTTCCAGGAGTGTATTTGTGAACAATACGGGGAAAAATGTCCAGACAGTGCAGCTGCTCGGACGATCCAGCGTAACTAGAGCAATAATCAGAGCAAGAGACATGACGTAAACTGCAACGCAGGAGATCTTTACTTCCCCACTGGAGGAACGATCAGACTCCAAGACGCCGCTGTCCCGATAAGACAGCAGAGTGAGGATCCTGTGGTACTTGCGGGTGTTCAGAAAAAGATCTGCGACGACAGTCATCACGGCGGTAGCGTAGCACGTCGGGACACAAAGGTGATGGAATCCTTTTTTCTCGCGTTCACAGCTTGCAGCCGGTTTTCCACAGGCGCTATTATTGCTAGGCTCGTGACGAGAACAACAGCCGCGTACAGCGTACCAGCAGGTGTCCTCCGTAGCTCACACCTCTCAGTGTCCACAGCGAACGGCGTCAGCCCGAAAACCCTGCAGATGGCGTGGTATGGTGCCGAAGATCTTAAGAGGTCTCCTCTCTTCGGCATATCAACATCGGCTAGCATTCCAGGATACCATTGCTACCTGTGATTAAAGAATAAGTTCTTCAGTTAGAGTAGGTAAGATGCTTGCATTACATAGAGAATTAATCTAAGATTCTCGACATAGAACTAGAGTAAACTCAGCCATCAACACTTCCACGACAGATGAGTTTCCCTTACCTCATGTTTTCACAAACCAATAGGAGAATATTACAGTAAACATAGGCATGCTTAAAAAACCTCCATAGCCATTATTTTCCGACGTCTGAAATCGATACAAAGATACGAGAGTTATAACAGAGCAAAAAGTTGACCATCCAGCGCAGTTGCCGCATCTCTGCACATCGCAAATTGTGGAAACTGAGAACTCGAATCACTTATAATTTGTTGAGTATGATGTGTAGGTAAGTATTGGTTGTCTGATAGCAAAGTTCTTATGTTCATTTAACAATAATAATAAAAATGGCCTCACCGTAACATGTTTATTAATTACTGCAAGTATTATTAATGTTGCATAAGAACCACCTACGAAGCACATTGCAAAGTTTACTGTTATGAATATCTTTATGTAGTCTTGCTTACACCTCTGGCAGAGCCTGAAGGATTTAAACATAGTAGGTAAAATAACTAAATAAATGTAAATAAATAAGATAGTAAAGAAGGAAAAATAAGAGGAACTATCGGATAGTTATCGGGAACAGTACAGACCTCGCATTAAACCTGTTAGAGACTGCCACTTGAAGGAGTAGCGTCGGCAGTCGTCAAGATAATCCTAGCAAACCTAAATCATCTGGCAGGGTGGAAATCCATATCCCGTTCCTCCCATACACAATTTTAGCAACTCAAATTTAATCTGAGCTTTTTTGTTATCATGTTTCCTTGTTCGCGTAATGCTGTCTTTATTTTATTTCTACTTGCGTGTAGCTTTTTAATATAAGTTTAGTCGTTAAAGTGGGGTTATAGCAATCGTTTTCTGCTATTTTTTGCTATTTAAGTTAGATATAAATAGTTTATTATGATGTTCATGCTCACTTATTAATATGTTTCTGAGTAAAATCAAATAATGAAGTAACAAGATGAATTTTGTCCCAGAGCTCAGTATTTTAGCAGTTTTTCTGATGAAACCTCTCTGTAACTCAACACCTCCTCATGTGGTGAGTAACAATGAATCCTTTCCATATTGTTTGTTTTGTGTTACTTTTTCCATTCAGTTGAATATAGCTCTTTACTAATCTCATCTGTCTTGTGATATTAGTGTGTTATCTACATCTTTATAGAAGTAAAAAATTTTTTCATCCGTTTGGGATGGTCGTACGGAAATCAGTTCTTAGTATGGTACAGTAAAATATTAGCTAGTGTAAGAGCAGGAGAGTTTCCCATTACTAAACTGTATTCTAGTACATGTAGATGATTACTGAACTTGGAATATTTATGGGAAAGTTGTAATTCTAGTAAAGTAACAAATTCCTCTACAACTATTGCGTTCATCGTACGATGTCCAGGTACATTACGCTAGATATCTGTTATTGCCAGCATAGATACTGCACATCCTTTTTCAGCCTACATTCATTCCAACACTTTCCTCATCATGATTCATTGCTCATAACTTCCAGCAATCCCCACTATCACCAGCTGATAATGCAAGATTTCAGGAATAAGAGATAGAAAAAAATATGTTTATTAAATGTGAAAATCTAAGCATCTTTATTGCGAAACGAATCCTGTTCGACAGATCTGTCACTTCTAAATTCCATTAACTTCATCACCTAATGAATTTTGTGACTAGCAAGAGGTTTGTCAAGGTCAGAGCGTCGTTGTCTCATGAATGTATTCCACGTACAAAATGAACATGACTGGACATTAAAAATACAATGACGGAAGAATAGCAAATAATTTAAGTGTACTTATTGTGTGTGTACAGTGTAGCAGAATAATATGGGACTATAGGTCTGTGATTTGGGATTATGTAACATAAGACATAGAACACACAACAGGAAAATTGGCTCTAAATCGGCAGATAAACAAGTCGAACTGAGATTCAATGACAGATATGGGTATATCAGTAGTGTAGCAGTGGCCTTATATGAGACAGAAAATAGCTGACATCAGCAATCTCAGTTAACAGCTGATACAATTGTGCTTATATTCAAGGTCATCCTTGGGGAGAGGGGGGGAGGGGGGGGGGGCAGCAGTCAATGTTAAAAAATATATCGGCTCAACCATAGATGTCTATACAACATAGCGATGCTTTCCGGCTTAATAATTTCGAAAAGTCAGCTGTAGCCACGCATATTTGGGAAACGGGACACTCCATGTTGGGAATAGATCAGGCTCACGTTATTTTACAGAGACAGGACAAAGGCAAAAAGCTGGATCTACTAGAACAGCTCGAAATTACGATACACCGCGTGGATAATGAGAACACACTGAATTAACAGCTAACTGGTGATACAAATAACTTTTTCAAGCATTTCACTGATTTCTTTTTGTAACTACATTTTTAGCAATTGGCAGGATACCATCATTTCATGAGGTCCTTGGAACATGTATACGTTATCTATTTGTATAGACATCTCTGTGACTTCCTTGTTTACTTGCGCGTGAGCTCACTCGCGTTTCACTGTCGTGTTTGGCTACTTGGTGTGTGGTATCAACGAAGTCGCACGGCCGTTTACGACGATAGAGGAGAGAGCCATGCGGTTAAATGTTGAATACCATAGGCGACACCATTTTAGAGTTTTTTATATTTTGACGACTATGTGGAGATGCACCTTGGAAGACACGGCTACAACAAGGGAAGTAGCCACGATGTTTGAATTTTATTATAAATTTTATTGTGCCTGGTGCATGTTCCATTTTAGCGAGTTTCAACAGGTTCTTCTACTTTTTATTATTCTGATGATGGAAGCTTGACTTCCGAAACGCGTCAATCTTAGTGCTTTACACTATAAACAAGTGGTTGAGCCGAGATATTTTTTAACATCGACATTCACAACCACGACCTCTCACCCGGTATGGATAAAATCAAAGGGGCAGGAGTGTTGGGGAGGGGATGGGATGGGATGGTATGGGAGGGGATGACAACCAATCGCCTCATCATGTTCTTGGTCAGTAGCCTCAGACTCCACTACTCCTGGTCAACAGGGCTCACTTAGTTGCAGGTCCTTAACGTACTAATAAATACACAAAAGACTGAGAAGCGACTCTTCTTTTTCTTCTTCTTCTTCTTCTTAGAGTTTCGGCATGTGAGTCTAACATGGTCGGCTGACAACACACGTGATTTGATGGAAGAAGACTTTAACAAGCGTATTTTCTGTTAAAATCCAACAGAGAAAAATATTCACAGACCTCTCTGGGACCATTACGTGACTAGTTGGTAGCAATTCAATTTTTCAAATGTGGTGTGACCTCCTGCTGTTTATCGTAACAGCATTGTCCGCCAATATCCTACACCAGAAGTTTGCCCTGGTTGGCCTGCAACTTAAGCAACTGTCGTTCCAGACGTGGACAGAACTGCGACACATTTGACTGCCTTGAGACTCTGCGCTTCCTTACAGTTACTCCTTTTGCTACAAGTATGAAGTAGTCCCTCTGGAGGGGGACGAGTGAGGTGCTAGTTAAGTATTATAAAATCAGCTTTCTTTAACCCACTTCGGCCCTCACATACAGATAGTTAGGCGCTGCAATGTACAGGTTTTTCATAGCACTTCAGCTCCCTGTGTTGCACCTGATTACTGCACACTCATCTCCACAGTTGATTATAGTGCCTGCCATGGTTCCTCGCCTGTGAGCGACCTCATTAACCTGCCACGCAGAACCGTTTGCTTAATAAGAGCATTGCCATTGCCTGCTACCTGACGTGTTCGTTGGTCCCTTATATTCTATCCTCCAGCCACAGCTGCTCAAAATTTTCAAGAATTTCCCAGATCCCCGACTGAACTTATTCGTGGTATCATATCCCCTCCCTTCAGAGAAGACTCACCCCTAATTATACTGAACTACCAGAAATCTAATAATTTATACATTGAGGGCAATCCCCCCACCTTTTCACAATTTAGTGTCCCCTCAGAGAACTTCTCTAGTCACTTGTATTCCACCCTCAACTAAGTGCCACCAAAGCTACTTATATTCCTACATACTAATTAAGTCCTTAAAACTGACTGCTTCCCCGGCTAATCGGCTAATGCTGGTCAATAACTCTTCTGGTAGTTTGTGTGTTGTCACGTCTACAGCGTGCGCCTGCTTGCTTGTTACCCAGAAATGCAGCACGCAAAAGCCTGCTAGAAACACGCCACAAATGGTATTCGAAACGCTTACTAGTAACACTTCTTGCTTCTGTTGTTCCAGGAGATGGTGTAATGTCCTACCACATCTGTTCCATCGGAATTCCCCCTTGCTGGGACTCAAATTGTTCAAATGGCTCTGAGCGCTATGGGACTTAACATCTGAGGTCATCAGTCCCCTAGTACTTAGAACTACTTAAACCTAACTAACCTGAGGACAACACACACACTTATGCCCGAGGCAGGATTCGAACCTGCGACCGTAGCGGTCGCGCGGTTCCAGACCGGAGCGCCTAGAACCGCTCGTCCACATGGGCCGGCTGCTGGGACCCTATTAATTTCTCCGAGGAGTGCATAAGTTGAGGATTGAGAGCGTTACTTAAATAGGTTAAATTCTGAATTCGGAGCTATTTTCGTCCATTTGCGACTGAACCTGAATCACTTTCCGAGCTTCTAACTCACGATAAAGTTCGAAATTTCTCTACCTCCCGTGCTCCATTTCCTCTCTTAACGCATGCACTCACTGAGTTAAGTCAGCAGATGTTTTCGTGTTACTGGTAGCACGTGTTTCCACCATTTTCTGTGCTGTAGTTCAACCCTAATTCAAGTGTTTAGAAAAACACACAGATTCTCGTTTAACCATCCCGCACGCAAGAATCTAACCACAAATTAATTCTTCCAGCGAATCATCTACCATTTGCACTTCGTACAGTTACTATCGAGATGACAAATTCGCCTGCACTCTGAACAAATGGATTCTACAGCTGTGGTATATGACAATTCATGCCCAGACAGATTACAAAATGGACACCTCAATGGAACTTAATTATCGTGTCCAACTTTACCGCTAAACAAACCCCTCCATCATTACCAGTAAACGGGGTTCTCTGGCTTCACAAAAGTAAATATAAACACCATGTAACCTAGCTCACACAATTATCCCTGACACCGAAAGCACACACTAAAAATAACATAAATAAAACTTTGTAGGAATGCAATTTGAATCAGTTTACTTCTGGTTGAATAGGGTTGCTTTCTTTATGAGTTTTTGGTTGGGTCCACAGTTCAGGTGAAAATGGATTCATCATGTTCCATTAAGTTTCTTTATCACCTAAAATTTCAGTTTTAACTAGGAAAGGGCATGGAATCGATTTTTTGGGTGTCTTTTTATGTGAACGATGTATCTTTCTGAATAAACTTAGCGTTATTTTCATAAAGTCTTTTTTTGACATGATTACTGCCGTACCTCATTTGTTGGGTCTACTAATTTGGCGTTTACAGTTCCTATTTATTGTCAAATAGTGAAAATATTTCCTGTATTTCCTATACTGAGAAAAAATAGCATATCAAATTAAACTTACACCTCAAAAAAATCCAGTCCGAGAAAAAACATTATACACAACATAATATGATCACAAATATATCATCCTCTAGCTCAGTCCTGTAAATTTACTCGACCAGGTGTTTATAAGTTGACATATAGGAGCTAAAAGAAAGTTTCCTTTAGAATAGACAGAAGGAATTTTCAAAACAATATTTACACCACATCTGAATCTCATTGGCATGAAATTCGTTTCACTGGCACACAGTTAAAACAAGAAGTTTAGTGTCATTACACAATGCTTGTCAGTTCCACCCACCAATGGAAAAGGATGTGTGCTAAATATTTTACAAGAAATAGAAAGTTTCATGTGTATGATGAAACATCCATACATTATTTTTAACAAACAAGTCGAACCAAAAAAAATCATTGAAAATTTCACCAATGTTGTCCTAAATGTTTCACACTGAAATACATTCCTTTCCTTACGTAACGTGGTAACATAGATAACATTATTTAGAAGTGAAATTGTAAACTCTGTGACATAGTTACGTTAATCATTATCTTTGGATGTAAAGCACACTGTGATTCCAAATTGCACAATAACCATATCGATTTGCTGATTGCCACTTCCCTACAGTCAATTAATATTAGATATGTTACTGGCTAACGTCTCTGAAAAGTCCTAAGAAATCAATATATGTATATTAATAAAAAAATAGTTGTCATGTTAACTAATAAGGAACACTAGCCACACGACGTAAAAAGGTGTTTTGTCTTCTGTAATGCCAGTAGTGCTAATGATTCACAATTGCGCTTGTTACTATACCAGAAATGTGTAAATAAAGAAATTCTCTGTTGTTCAGTATACGTCAGTCAACCCCAGTACCCACAGCCACATACTTTCCGTAGCCCAGTACAAAACCTTCTTTTCCCAGTTCAGTTTTAATAATCACCATTTCCTAATGCATAAAATAATCCCACAGACCTATCCATCTTTCAGACTTTAATGTAGCACACTCGTCACACCACAAGTGAAAGCTCCGAACGATTCTCTTCCTGCCGAACTTAAATGTTACGTACCTCCTAGTTCTTATATGCCAAAAATTAGTTCTTTCTCTCACAAGTACAGAAAATCTTTTTTCTTCTAAATTTATTCCCAATGCTGTCCTGATTATGATTCATACTTATAGCAACGAGCAGCCCCCATTCTCTACATAAATGACTGGAATAACTAGAAGAGAAAATGTAGGTGTTCAAATGGTTCAAATGGCTCTGAGCACTATGGGACTTAACATCTATGGTCATCAGTCCCCTAGAACTTAGAACTACTTAAACTAACCTGAGGACATCACACAACACCCAGTCATCACGAGGCAGAGAAAATCCCTGACCCCGCCGGGAATCGAACCCGGAAACCCGGGCGCGGGAAGCGAGAACGCTACCGCACGACCACGAGCTGCAGACAAAATCTAGGTGTGCAAGATCTGAAAGCAGTACAGAACTATGATTGATTCCGAGTAATGTACATACCGCATTAGATGTTAAAGCAACATAAAAAGTCAAAGAGCAAATTGATGGAAACCTTCCCAGGTCGGTAGATTTATCGATTTCGAATACTAACAATTTCTACACCTAACGAATTTTTTGGATAGAAAAAGGTTTTTAACATTGTTAGTTGGGAATCAGGTAAGATTCCATGAATTCTGCTGCAAACACAGACAACTGGGAAACTGACAAATCCAGTGCCTTGATATAGAGGTCCATCGACAATAGCTACTTTTTTGATCTGAAAGTAATCTTTTATCATCAAGTAAAGAACGTTTCACATTAATTCCGTCCTTATTCGTATACATTTTGAGAATAAAATCCGACATGATTCCCTGTTCTGTACAATAAAGGTCAGTTAAATTTGTACTGGTATTCCAACAGCGATGTCAAGCATTTGACTGTTAAGGTGTCTAGCGCTGTTAATATAAGACACTATAGCTATGATGGTGTTTTTACTTAACAGTCAATTGCTCCAATCCATATTCTGGTGTTCACAAGCAAAAAAAAAAAAATCTATCTTGATAGTGAGCTGTGTAATGAATTTCCGCTAAAAAAGGTGGACCTAAACCCGCCACTTCTGACAGCTATCAGCAGATAAATAGACATCACAGTACATGGCATAACAACATCAGGAAACTAGCAGTGGCAGGAAGTTATGTCAACACAAAACTTGTGGACTAGAAAAAAAAATTCGAAAAAGAGAAGATAGACTGTCGTGTAAAGTAAATATGATCCTTAAGTTGCGGCTACTAAGATTTTTAATAACAATTGTTTTATATTGACCAAACTTTCAGTAAATAGATTATACGTACCAGTTGGTTTTTAAAATGTTTAGACTTCGTTTGCGGCAACATACTTTCAATCTTCATGCTAACAATTTTATAGATTATATAGCCGCTAAATGCACGCGGGATTAAATGTACGATGCCAAAATTTCAAACAATTTTCTCAACACTCTTTCAGTTTGGTTTAACGTAAGTATAATTTACTGATTAACCTTTGTGTATGAATTATCAAAGCGGTAGGACTAATGCGTCTTGAAAATATTGACCAAACTGTGCACCACATTAACTATCATGTACTCCCAGTAAACTACAAAAGCTTTCTGTAAGTCCTACAACTTGTGTTGGATATTAAAAAATTCTGCTATAGCTAAACTTCATGAAATTATGTTAAGTTCAGGTTATGCTCACTGTGTTCAATATGCGAATATTGATTCATAAAAAAATTCTGTGTTGCACCTGCACAACTTTCAAGTATTCTTACAACTTCAAAACGCTTACAGACTCATAAAAAATATGCTGATTTCAGAGTGTCTAACTTGCGTGAATTATTGCAAGTTTAAAACACTCGCTAACTCAAGAAAATATTCTACACTACTGGCCATTAAAATTGCTACACCACGAATATGACGTGCTACAGACGCGAAATTTAACCGACAGGAAGAAGATGCTGTGATATGCAAATGATTAGATTTTCAAAGCATTCACACAAGGCTGGCGCCGGTGGCTACACCTACAACTTGCTGACATGAGGAAAAAATGGTTCAAATGGCTCTGAGCACTATGCGACTTAACTTCTGAGGTCATCAGTCGCCTAGAACTTGGAACTAATTAAACCGAACCAACGTAAGGACATCACATACATCTATGCCCGACGCAGGATTCGAACCTGCGACCGTAGCGGCCGCTGGGCTAAAGATTGTAGCGCCTAGAACCACACGGTCACTCCGGCAGGAGACATGAGGAAAGTTTCCAACCGATTTCTCATACACAAACAGCAGTTGACCGGCGTTGCCTGGTGAAACATTATTGTGATGCCTCGTGTAAGGAGGAGAAATGGGTACCATCACGTTTCCGACTTTGATAAAGATCGGATTGTAGCCTATCGCTATTGCTCTTATCGTATCGCGACATTGCTGCTCGCGTTGGTCGAGATCCAATGACTGTTAGCAGAATATGGAAGCAGTGGGTTCAGGAGGATGATACGGGTCGCCGTGCTGGATCCCAACGGCCTCGTATCACTAGCAGTCGAGATGACAGGCATCTTATCCGCATGGCTGTAACGGATCGTGAAGCCACGTCTCGATCCATGAGTCAACAGATGGAGACGTTTTCAAGACAACAACCATCTGCACAAACATTTCGACGACGTTTGCAGCAGTATGGACTATCAGCTCGGAGACCACGGCTGCGGTTACCCTTGATGCTGCATCACAGACAGGAGCACCTGCGATGGTGTATTCAACGCGAACCTGGGTGCACGAATGGCAAAACATCATTTTTTCCGATGAATCCAGGTTCTGTTTACAGCGTCATGATGGTCGTATCCGTGTTTGCTGACATCGCAGTGAACGCACATTGGAAGCGTGTATTCGTCATCGCCATAGTGGCATATCACCCGGCGTGATGGTATGGGGTGCCATTGGTTACACGTCTCGGTCACCTCTTGTTCGCATTGACGGCACTTTGAACAGTGGACGTTACATTTCAGATATGTTACGACCCGTGGCTCTACCCTTCATTGGATCTCTGCGAAACCCTACATTTCAGCTGGATAATGCACGACCGCATGTTGCAGATCCTGTACGGACCTTACTGGACACAGAAAATGTTCGACTGCTGCCCTGGCCAGCACATTCTCCAGATCTCTCACCAATTGAAAACGTATGGTCAATGGTGGCCGAGCAACAGGCTCCCCACAATACGCCAGTCACTACTCTTGATGAACTATGGTATCGTGTTGAAGCTGCGTGGGTAGATGTCCCTGTACACGCCATCCAAGCTCTGTTTGACTCAATGCCCAGGCGTATAAAGGCCATTATTACGGCCAGAGGTGGTTGTTGTGGGTACTGATTTCGCAGGATCTATGCACCCATAGCATAGCATACCAGACTAGATATAATATTTTGCACCTTTAAGATAACGTACTTGGTTTTTTTACATTTCTCATAAACTACAGTATTACCTATGTAATCATTAGCTTACATTCTTTTACTGTGTGAAAATTATAAATATATAGGAATTAATACATTTTCAGAAAGGAACAGTATCCTAATTTATCACTCTACGACTACTTTCCTCACTTTGTTACTTGTTTTGTGTAAAATTTACCTTTCTATAGTACAGAACGCATGTTAAATTATCTTGCATGTGCAAGAATTGTTTTGATACTTTATAAAGGAGCTCTTGCAGTTCTATCCATTGAGACATCGTTTATCCATCTCGCCCAAAACGTTGATTATATATGGGTATCAATTTTTAAATATCCTAGTGTTGCAAAACTTAGATAATTCATACATTATAAACTACTTGTCTGCTTGAGGGCATGTTTAAAAGCACCCATCAGTCTTTCCGTTCTGGAAATGTGTTTAGTTATGTCACAGTTTTCTTATATCAGGGTTTATAGAATACTGGTCTATTTAGTAAGTATAGTAGTGTCCCGTTTCCACCATGGTGACTAGAACGTCACGTTTCTCTCCACTGACCAAGTGCGCCTGGGTTTTCCCAGCCATCCAGTTTATCCGCTGCCCGAAACCGTGGAACCCTCCCACTGTCGAGGACACCACACATGACGTCGGGTATGAAGCTACTGATCCTGTCGGTTCCATAGTCTCATGACAGTCGAGCGATTACGATTAACGCATACAGCAGTATTCTGGAACAATAAGATGCAGTCTTGATAAACCAAGATTCTGAAGCTGTCGACATTGGGCAGGCACTGGTATTTCTACTTCCTACATGAGGCATATCTCAGTCGTTTCACAAACAAAGAACGTGGAACCACGGTTTGTGAATGAGGGCTTCCATGCTCGTTCTTCAGTTATATTTATAGGAGGCGTTATTTCTACTCACGTCGTTTGTTTGTGCTGAAATGCTGTCCATCTGCGTGTAAGAGCATGTAGTGCACTTGAGCCAATTTGCCGTTTGTTGCATGTCGCCTTCGTGATCATGATCCTGTAATTATTAATGGATATCGGCGTACGTTTCTTTCTTCCTCAAAAATTACAAACTTCGTGGGTAGCAGTTATTCGTCACCGAATATTATTATATACGAAAGCACTAACCTGTTTCCCATGAGTATGTATTTTGTAGGCCTTGGCAGTTGCGGTTGAGAGTTACTACTGTGCCTTCCTCGGCCTTTGTGATCGCTGAAATGACAACTGGGAGGTGAGAAACGACGCTGAAGGTTTGGGCTGTCTCTCAATTATACTTTGAAGATGAAAGAGAAACACATTGATTAAAACGTGAAAAATGAAGTGCTGTGAAATTGACGTAGTGTAGGAAGGAAGAAATATTTTAAGGAAGTGATATATCTTAAGGTGGCCGTCTTCTTAATAGCCACTGCAGAAACTGTCGAATCAATACAGAAGCGTAAAAGCCACACGTGCCTTTTGTGCTCCATAATTTATTTGTTTGTCTACTTCAATATTTCGTATTTTCTCAAGTCCTGTGGTGTCAATGTTATATTTTATCGTGCTTCGTACTATCGGCATGAATTACAGAACGGTTATGTAGCACCATGTAGGCTCATACTCATCTAACGAGAGAAAAGCACTCGCGCAGGGAACCAACAGGCAGGGAGTTAGCACTTTGAATGCATTCTGTTAAAACCTGTTACTGGGTCACACAGCTGGAGCTCCGGTTTTTTTTTTTATTATCATTTAATTGTTGAGTATATTTAGTCATTTATTTTAGCCTTAAGATACCACATATGTTGCATGTGAAAATTCTCATATAACACGTAATATATTTGGATGATATATTAAGATTCGTAATATATTAAGATCCCAATCTGTATCACAAAACAGCAGCAGGTGACCTGACAACAACTACAGTCCGCCTATCCAAGGACTTCCAGGGACGACAAAAAATTGATTACCAGTATTTAGTGTAATCATTGCCATACTTAAGCAGTACTGCAATATTAGAGCCATTAAGAAGTATACAACTATTCTTACTTTAAATGTTTAGCACAATACATCAAATATTAACTCATTTGTAAAGTAATGCTGAAGATGTTTTATACGTGGGAGACTGATTCTTTAACTAATAACGAAAGTGGTAGAGGGGCGTTACTTCTATAAAAATAATAAAGGAAAGTAGTGAGAATCTAAGACGATCAAGGGGAATAAGATAAATTACTTGTAATGGAAATAAATTAGTTTACTTACTATGGATTGTTCTGGTGACACGCCATTATTCAGATATAGAACTCAGAACGCGCACTATGTGCTAGTACACTACAAAATTCTCCCCCTCTGATAAACCACAGATTTCTAAATTTAGAATTCTGCAATGCTAAACGTCACTGCTGTAGTGAGTATTTAATATCTCGTTGATACAGACGTATTTTAAAATAGCATTCTTTTATTGTTTTTTGGCAGGTTCAAAACAATTTCTACTTTCTTCTGTATTTATCAAAGCTCTTTATATAACAGAATAACATTACCGATACCAAAGATCTGGCTGAGAATAATAACACTTACTTTTAATTTTTCTCTCTTGACTTTGTAAATGTGCGTTGCTAGTGCGTGAACGTTACAGGCGCGTCGAGATTGCGTGGGTGTCCCATACACAGGTTGTAGTGGATGTAAGTGCAGTGGTACCTCGATAAGTACATATGAATTTGTTGGTAGTTTTTTCTCTCTGTCGTACAGTCTTCTGACAAATACGTAACAAGTTTTGCGACTTGATATTTTCTGCACGGTCTAAACCAAACCACTGAGTGGACTACACATTTCGGTATTGTAACAAATAAAAAATATAAAATAAAATAATAATAAAATATAATAATAATTTGTAATAATAATAATTGTTTGTTTGGATAAGTAAGTAATTGAGAGATTAAAGTTTTACGCCGTGAATTTATCGAGCTTCGCACGTCCGAAGATGTACGGAACGTAGCCAGGGCTCATTATGCAATTTTTTTTTTTTTTTTTTTTTTTTGTAGACAAAGTCTCATATCTGACCTCAGCTTCAATCATGAAAATGGAGTGACTAAAACTACTAAAACAAAGCAAAGCATGAGATTAAATAAACATATATTCATTTCAACATATACATTACGATATAAATTACACTTACGTAAAATTCTAGATAAATAATGGCAGATCATTCACAAATGAGAGCGACTTATTAATTCTGCGCCTCTTTTCTGCTAACAAACATCAATATGGCTAACTGTGGAGCCGCACAAAATATTAAGTCCTTCTAGGACAACGAATGACATGAGTGTGTGCTGATGCCTACTGGCTGTGACAAGAGGGCGGTGTTAATTGCTTTATTTTGCATTCTCTTGTCTTAAACAATCGATACATATAATCTAAGTTAACTAAATTAAATATTGTCTGTGCTCGAGTGCAAATGGTTCCTTAAACTGCCCCCCAAATTGCGAGAGCAAAGGTGTACCACCTGCAGCTGAGCAATTTGTTGACGTATTTTCTTTATTTGTCATGTCATGAATCATAAGTTGTTACGCATCTTGTTTCACAGATTCAACATACTTAAACTATGATAAAATGTCATACATCTACACAAATACATAAATAATATTTACATACAAGATAAATGAAAGTGAAAAGAAAAAATAAAAATATTTGATTCCGAAGAGTATTGAACCCGGGAACTTCGGTACCAAAGACCAGTGAAGTGGCTCACTGCCCTCACTGCTCACAGGCGTGAGGGTCTCAATATAATGTAACAGTTCTACACAGACTGTAACAAATTTCACAGTTCGTACACACTTGTGCTGTTATTTGTAAAAATTATGTTGGGCGTATAGTCCGTTGTTCTATTTCACTTCAAAATGTTATTACACATGTTCATTCAATAAATAAAATTAATTAATGGTTTTGTGAATATTCAGAGATGTGTGAACATCTTCTCTTTAGAATGTCACTTGTTAGAAATTGTTTATACTGTGCTAAAGTCTTTGCAGTTTGCACTTTAAAATAAATATCACGTGTCACACGTTTTGTTTACGTTGAGACGAAAGTTTGAAACATCCCCTTAGAACAATTGTACATGTGAAACGTCCACTTAGAACAATTATACAAGCCTGTGCTTAACCTGACACACAATATTATTTAGCGCAACGCAATCTGACTTTCAATAACCCCTACAAAACAATGGCCCTGACTAACTTTAACCTATACCTTTTACAAATCACTTACCTCACAAAAATCTTCGCTACTCAAGCTACTCCAAAACAGCGAGCGCCACTACTGCCAGCTAAATAAAAGATTCAAACTACTGAAGGTACTAACTACTGATAGGGATAGTTAGCAAATGAAAGATATTAATAGAGAACAAACAATGTATTTACCTTAATATTCATAATTGACATTCAGTCTTACAGATTATCAAAACTCCGCCATCTCTCTCCCCACGTCCACCACTGCTGGCGGCTCACCTCCAACTGCCCAACGCTATCTGCTGTTCACATCCAGCTATAGCAGTTCATGACAACAATGGCAGGCAACAATGCAAACTAGCCACATACTGCACACAGCACAGCCAGTGATTTTCATACAGAGAGCGCTACGTAACGTTGCCAATAAGAAAACATAAACAGCAAACTTACATAAAGAAAACATAAACAGCCTACTTACATAGCCCCCATGCTCCCCACAAAAAATTTTACAAAATGTTTTTGGCCAGTGGCCAATACAGATTTGAAAAATTTTTTCATAATTACAGTAAGAAAGATATCAAATGCACACACTTATTGATACAATGTTGGTCAACAGCTAAAATTTTTTTCACAGTCAATAAAGACAGTCCAGATTGTTCATCATAATAGTAATTACAGTTTTTGTTTTTCACAAAGTCTCATTAGTAAAAGAAATTGCACATAGAAGTAGTGGATTTCCATGCAGTCTTGAAGAAGTAGTGTTGTCCTTCCAACGGAAAGACAGTGCTGACTCTGGAAATGCTGACAGGTAATGGGCCACAATGGAGCAAACCCACAGCAGAGTCAGTCGACGTTTCGAAGAATATTGGTAGGTAGGTCATCACAGAGTAGACCCACTGTAGTCCTGGTAGAGAGTATTGGTGGGCCACCAGAGATGCAGACCCACTGTAGTCCTTGTAGAGATGGCCAGCAGCCATCTGTTGCGACTGTGCAGGTGCACAATCACCATTGAAGAGTCTTGCGGATAATAGAGCAAGTCCATAACCACCACTTGTGCACTCACAAAGTTTTTGGAATTGTCCTTAGAACCAGCAATGCTGTTATCCAGTCCCTTGCTGAATTATTAACACACGTGCAAACACTATCAGTCCCTACTTCTCACATATTGTCCATATACTATGACCAACAGAATGTGTGCAGTGAAATGAATGCTTACAAGTTACTTAATTTGATTAACTGGCGTCAATTACAATTATATAACATAAGAATACAATAACAAAGGTACAAAAAACATCATTAAAAACATAACAATACAGATAACATTTGTAGTACAGGCTTTACAAAAGAATAGAAATAAACATATACATCAGTGTTACAGGAATGATGACATGAGTACATACATAAAAGATCAGAATCACTTTTAAAAATTCAACTTCACACATGAGCATTAAAACAACACAGAATAAATAATGTCCAAGCATCTTTACAAAGAAAATAACAGAGTATTAGAAAAATTCTACAACATAGCTCTCATCAGCTAAACACATAAAGACAGGAAAAACACAAATACACAAGGGTACCCAAACACATAGTGGGATAACACAAAAGGAGAGGACAGGGTTTGTTTTCAGTGTAACATTTGGTACTGCAGTCCACCCCACAACTTCATTCGATAGATCTTTCGTCTTATTTCAACATTTGTTTCCACCAAAAAAATCCTATCCAAGCATGCTTTCTGTATTTATATGTTCACACATTGCTTACCTCATCATTTATTTCCAAGAAAATCCTACCTATACCTCGTTCGTGTATTCTATTCATATTTCTTTCAAAATAATTATTTCTGATTGTACAATAATCAGTGGGGCCCAAATCTTTCTTCGCAATGCATTCTTTACCTATTCTCCATAGTCAGTTTCTTATATAGTCTACCCCCTCTTAAGCTAACTTAAATCTACTGAGCTCAGATATATATACCAAGGGACGAGGCAATGCAGCATCACAACAAATCAACACAAACAGAAATGACAAAAAATGCAAATTGGCAAAGCTAGCAGCATAAATTAGCAAAGCAAGTGCAATATTACAACTAATATAAGGCAATGCAGGAAACAAGAAAAACTAGCTTAGAAGAGCAACACAAAGTCAAATTCAGTAACACTATGCCTGGCAAACAGCAGCAACTTATACCTAAACATGACATAGCTCAAGCAGAAAAAATATTACAGGAAAAACAACAATGCAGACAAGGGAAATGCATATTCACATCTTAATGTCTATGTAATTGAAGTGGTGCACCATAACAACTGATTGTAAAAAAATATTACCATGTACCTGAAAAGAAAATTAAGTGTTACTGTTACTAGTTACTTCTTATTGTTCTTTCCTTTCCAAGTGCTCCTTTTTTAAAGAATGTGGATTACAAAATTATCATTTAATAGATCTGTTGACAGAAAGGGTTCACATTAGCAAATGCATCTCATTTTATAAAAGCAATGCTGCAACACAGCTGGAAACCAGATATCAAATGAAATAAGCAATTACGCAAACCAAAGCATAAAAATGTCATTCAGTAGTCATGTGACATTTCATTTCATAAGTTAATTGCTCTCAACTCTCGTACAAAGACTCTTGTCATAATCAGGTGTGCAGATGTAAAAATATTTCTTGTCATTTTGTTAGGCATTTCAGTAAATATCATAAATTTTTAAGTAACGAGGGTGTCGCATTAGCGATGAAAGGCACATCCTAATGGCTTATTCTCCAGGTGTTTGACACAGCTGTGCGCCCACAACGCATTACAAAAATCATATGTTTTCAAGTAGCGAGCGTGTCGCATTAGCGATGCCCTCTACAAAGGAATGTCATTAACAGAGGTATAGGCCTCTCTTTGTCCTTCTCTTCCACCTGTGCCTCTGGCACACCCTAATGGCTTTCTTTTCTACCTGAGCGTCTGAAAAGGCTTGTTCTCCAGGTGTCTGACACACCTGGGTGCCCACGTCACATTATGTGCAGGTGGTCACTTAACTTTCTTACGGAAATATTTACGACAGTAGTTTCCGCTACAGTGACAGTCTCATATACAAAATTTCACAGGTCAAGAATTAGCGTTGCAAATCTGTAGAAACAAAATGCTATTGATATGACAGTGTCCAAAATATTTTCGCTTGCATTGTGATACATTCACGCATTTACACACACATTTCATAACTCTTAAAGTACGATTCTTGGTTTCCAACATCCTTTTTCACAAGTCAAGAGTCCCTAACCCCTATTCATTACTCCTTACCTTATTCGTCGACACTTTTTCCATATTTCATCATAACAGATACATAGCATAATCAAATAACTCATATAGCATCAGCTTATGGATCATAAACTTACCGCAACAGCATAATACACATCGTCGTCGTAAAAATAACATCATAAAACCTCAGTCAAATCTCAAAATCGTCGTAGCTTCCTCCAATAATTTCAAAACCTAACAAAATTCTCTGCTCATGTCAAAAGTGTCATCTGCCTCCAACGTACTTTAAAATCATACTCCCTTACCAAATACATCATTCAAAGTTCTCATAGTATCACAATGGTTCCAAAAAAATATGAACAGTGCACAAAGTACAGACAAAGTACAATTTCTTAAGTGTGAAGTAATCCAACTCTGTAATGGCGTAAACATGTGTCACTGACGTAGTAAAAGGATGTTTGTTTCTCTGTTAAATGATCAGATAGGTGTGTAATTTATGTGTTAGAGAAATATGGTACCGATGTGTTAAATTGTATAAGCAAATACCATATTAGCTAGGGCTCCTTGTGCTTGCCAAACACATGGTACACAAAGTAGGCGTGTACCCCCCTGAGGTTTATTGTAATTGTATCCTCAGGTATTACAGCTTACAGCAATGAAATGAAATGTGTCACGAAAAACTTTCTTTGTAATTCAAAAATCTCTAAAAATAAATGTTTTAAGTACAAAATTAATCACTCAAATACGTGTCCTGTAGCGCTAAATGTGCGTCTTGCTGTAAGATAATCTCTGGGAAGTGTCGTAGTTATTGTCCTCCGAAAGCTAAGTTCTGCAGAAGTCAATGTACTTACCTCATGATAAACAAAAGTGAAATGCTTTGCGTATAGATAACTTAGTTATTATGCTTATTGTTGCGATGAAGAAATTACTGTGCTGTAAAGTATTGTTGTGCTACGGAAAAGGCTGTCTCCTTGTAGCAATAGCACAAAAGTCACCACTAAAACATGTTTTACTTTACAGAAGAATTCAGAAAAACTGTGCAGATATCAAACAGATACACCGCAAAAGCAACATTGTAATTGTCACTCATTAGTAACGTCGTGATATAATCGTGTAGCTGTCACACAAACCAACCACTGTGTCATCTGGCATTTCACAGAAAGCACCTCAAATCCAGAATCCACTCGTATGCAAACCAAAATGTTGCATGTTAACAGTTTCTTAAGTCTGACAAATTGTACAAGTAGCGTGAAGTGAAAATTGCAAAGACTAAGTTAAAAACAGATTATCTGTCAATAAATGGTTTTACATGAGAAATGTGGTGTAAACCTTTACTCTTCCTAGTACGCAGAGTTTCAACTTCAACGCAATTATCATGTGGTATACGTCGGATTCTGTAAGGTCCATTGTAAACTAGAAAGAATTTGTGACTCAAGTGTTTCTTCTTATGTGACAATGAATGAGCTTTAATGAGAACTTTCTGACCAATATATAATTTCTTTGCATTTGCTTTACCGTGTAGTTTTCTCCTTTTGTCTGCTGCAGATTTTATATTTTTAAGAGCCAAATCAATTATGTCTTTGTGTCGAAGTTTACGTGTATTCGGGAAAGGTACAAGCTCTCTGATTCTGTTCGGAGGTTCTACATTCTTCAGTACAAAAGTAGGTGGTAAAGCAGTGGAATCATGAGGCATTTCATTCAGCACATTTTGAAATAAGTGTAAATATCTGTCCCAATGCTGATGCTTTCTGTGACAATAAAGTCTGCAAAGCTTATTGATTTCTTTCATAATCCGTTCAGACGGGTTACAGTGTGGTGAATACAATGAAATAAAAACAGGTTTGATTTTATGATTCCGAAGCATGCGTGACCAAACAGCAGATCTGAATTGCGGTCCGTTATCTGAAATGACTTTACTAACGTGTCCCACTTCACGTAAGAAATTTTTAACAAAGGCGTTGGATACAGACCGTCCAGTGGCTTTACGTAACGGAGTGAAAGAAACAAATTTTGAAGTAAGTTCAACAGCGACTAGAACGTACGAAAATCCATTCGATGTTGTGACAAGGGGTCCCAAGAGATCAACAGCAGCAAATTCTTTTAATTTGGAAGGAATAATAGGAAACAACGGAGCACGATGTGAGATAGTAGATGGTTTCGCCTTTTGACAAAGTTTACAAATAGACAAGACTCTTCGAATTCGCTTTTCCATATTGTTAAAATAACAAGTCGTTCGAAGAATATGATAACATTTTCGTGGACCAAAATGTGCGTAGCTGAAATGAATGTACCAAATGAGCTTATTAACAAAATCGTCTGGAATGCAAAGTACCCATAGCTTGTCATCAACAGTGCAGCGTTTGAAGAGTATGTTGTTTCTAACCAGGTAATAATGCCGAATCTGAGTGTGTGTCTTTTCATGCCATTTACTTTTGATATCTTTCCAAATCGGATCTTTATCTTGTTCATGAGCAATGTCCTTTAAAGATGTGGTGATGAAGTTTTCAAAGGCGACTTTCTGAATGTAAAGAATACTGAAATTTTTCTCGAGGTTGCCTTCTGTGTTACTTTTCTCAAGCCCAGCCGGTGCGCGTGACAGCGCGTCCGCAACAATGTTCTCCTTGCCGGGAATGTAGACTATTGTGAAGCGGAATTCTTGCAGAAACAATGCCCAACGTTTTAACCTATCATGATTTAATTTTGAAGACATAAGAAACTGTAATGCACGATGATCACTGTATACTTTTACGTGCTTACCAGAAAGAAAGAAACGAAATTTGTTAAATGCCCAAACGATAGCTAAAGCTTCTAATTCAGTAACGGAATAATTTTTTTCAGATTTTGTTAGCACTCGGCTAGCAAAAGCAATGGTTTTCTGTATGGTAGTGTCATTTTCTATGGCTTCTTGAAATAAATGGGCACCAAGACCAACTTTGGAAGAATCCGTGCTAAGGCAGAAATCTTGTGACAGATCTGGATGAGCTAGTATTGGCGCGTGAAGTAACGCTTCTTTCAAAGAATTGAATTCCAACTGTGCTTGTTCGTCCCAGTTCCAAATAGTATTTTTTCCAGTGAGAGAACAAAGTTTTGGTGTAACTAGAATTTGCATATTCAGAAAACGACGGTAAAAATTTACGAGACCTAGAAAACTGCGGACTTGTTTTTTTGTGGATGGAACTGGAATGGCTCTAATTGCTTCTAACTTTTCAGGATCCGGCTGAATGCCTTCAGAAGAAATAATATGTCCCAAAAACTTCACCTTTGTCCTACCGAATTCAGACTTTTCCAAGTTAACTGTAATTCCAGATTCTGCAAAAATACGTAACAAACTGTTGACTATGCGGTTATGTTGTTCCCATGAAGCTTCTGCTATTAGAATATCGTCCACATATAAGGTGATGTGACGTTTTAAGAACTCAGGTAATATGGAATTTAACCCGCGAATGAATGCTGCTGAAGAAATGTTCAAACCAAAAGGAAGTTTCCGAAACTGATAACAAACGCCGAAACAAAGGAAAGCTGTGTATTTTCTACATTCTGGATGAAGTTCGATCTGATAAAAGCTGGATCTGAGATCAATGGAAGACAACACTTTTACACCATTAAAATTTTGAAGAAGTTCTTCCATCGTCTGCGGCCTGTCTGTTTCAGGAATAATGATAGTATTGATTTGTCTCGAATCTAAGACAAGTCTGATCGATCCATTTTTCTTCTCAACAACATGTAACGGATTGTTGTATGAGCTTACTGCAGGCTCAATAATGCCCTCGTCAAGCATAGATTGTATTTCTGTTCTAACACGGTCCCTATAATGTGCTGGAATTACGTATGGTCTAACACAAAATTTAGTATGCTCACGAACACGAAATTGGTATTGAAACCCCTTGATTGTTCCTGTTTTGTGAGTAAAAACTGTGGAATGTGCTTGTAAAATCTCAAAAAGGTCCTGCCTATCAGTGTCATTACAATTCTCAATTGTTTGAATTTTATTCTGAATTAACTCATTAATTTCAAATATGCCGTCGATGTCATCCCTGTCAGTACTTGCAGAGTGATTGTTAGTGTCTAGTTCCGTAGAAAATTCCGAACTGTTATCTAACAGAAGGTAAAGCCGATTAATTTCCACATCATGGTTTGAGAGCCAGTCTTCAAATTTCAAAGCTATTGACATACCTTCTTTCTCTAAACTTATTTCAGCATCGTGAAAGCTTAAAATTGCTTTGTATTCATTCAAAAAGTCTACTCCCAGTATAATTTCCGTCGACAATAATGGAACAATAAGGAAGTTCATAGAGAAGCTGTGGCTTTGACAAAAGAATTCTAAATTGGTTTGTTGGCGTACATCTACACTTTTTCCAAAGATTGCACCTTGTAATTTAATCTTACGTAACGGAAGTGTGGGGCAATCGTTCGATTTGTTGCATTTGCTAAAAGCTGTTTCACTAATTACTGAAATGGGACTGCCAGAGTCAAGTACTGCCGTAAATTTTACGTCATTTACAGTAATGTGGATCACAGGATATGCAATGTTGTTACGTGTTACGTCGTGTTCCTGGAGTAAGATGTCCCTAATGTCTTCCATTTTTACGTAATTACTAGCTACGGCAGCTGCGTCATCAGTTTCATAAGTATGTCTTGTGGCTGCCAGTGGTGTGAGTCATCGCCTATTGTCTCTTTGTTGGCGCGCGTCGTTATTGGGATTTGGAGACCTAACTTCTACAAATTCATCGTGACGAGAGTGCTCTGCTCTGTTTAAATCTCGCCAGTTCTGATGCAATTCAGGTCTGTCGTTACGATCATATCGTCTGTCGTCATGTCGGTAGTTTCCATAGTTTCTTTCTTGTCGGTCACGTGGTGGAGAATTTCTCCTTGAATCGTAGCTACGCACTGGACCGTTGCGTCTAAAGTTATTCTGTCTCCCTTGATAATAGTTATTTTGGTTCCCATATTGTCTGTTTCTCTGATTGTCTCTGTGATAGTCATTACTGCGGAGAGGTGATCTTTCCCTGTAATTATTACTACTCTGCCAACGGTTGTCATATGGGTGGTGTCTGTTTTGGTCACGATTTACGTTGTAAGAATAGGTTTGTCGTGGCCATTTATTGTTTCTGTCGTCACGGAATTGAGACGGATGTGACCTGTAGTGATTGTTTTCCTGTTTTCGCATCCCGCGACTGTCTGTGTCAATTTCCAGTTCTTGTAACAATCCCTGAAAAGCTTCAATGTCGTCTTTGCAACGTCCTGCCAAAATAATATGTCGTAAATGTTCAGGCAGTTTGATTAAGCAAATGCGGATGAGTTCTGAGGGGCTGTATGGGTTTGATAGGTACTGATTCTTGTGCAACATGTCTTCAAAATATTTGACAAGACTGGAAAATTCAGATTGTTCAAAGTGTTTCATCATCATGATGCTATGTTTTACGCGGTCTTGTGTGGCTTGAGACCAATATGCTGAGAGGAAGGCATGGTAAAATTCTCCTTCACTGTGGCAATCGTGAATGACCGATCGCATTCTTACAGCTGGTTCATTCTCTAAGTAGCCACACATAAATTCTAACCTGTGCTCCAATGACCAGTTGGGAGGGAAACAATGAGAGAATTGATGGAGCCATGCTTGTGGATGAATGTCGTTGCCAGAATTCTTAAATGTTTTGAATTTACGTGTAGTAATGAACAGCTTATAGTCAAAATCATCGTGTCGGCGAGTAGCATGTCGGTCATTGTCACGTCGTTTCGGCGGTTCCATCTCAAAATTCGGTGTACCTTGCCAATTTCTTTCATAATTACCGAAATGCCCTGTGCTATTATTTTGTGGCTTTTCCGTATTTCTAAGTTCCTCTTCCCGTGTTGGAGCGCGAGTATCCTCTGAAATATGTAATTCTTGTATTACCTGTGTCAGCTGATCTTGTAATTCCCGCATTTCTCTTTTGTACTGTGTGTTGATTTGATTTTGATTTTGTTTGAATTTTCTAATTTGTTCATACTCTTCTGTGTCAGTGAAGGCTACGGGTCTTGTGTCATTCAGATCATCATCTACCTTTGTAGATAAGTTAGTGACCTGATCCGAAAGTTCGGCTACTTTCTCTGATAATGAACTAATTTCCCCCATGTGTCTTTCTACTGTGTCCTTTAAGTTTTCCTGAGTTTTTGCAAGTTGCGTAACCGAATCGGTAGATGCAACTGAGTCCATTTTAGCTTGCAAGGTCTCATGATTTTCATGAACAATAGTTTGCAGCTCTTTTATGGCTGCTTCGTGATTCTGTAATGCATTTTCATGCCGCGAAAAAATAGGCTGAAAATGCTCACAAATTTGTGTTTTTACGTCATTACAGACTTTTTGGCATTTCGATTCAATGTTATGTAACTCAGTAGTTAGATCTTCACGTGTTTGTTCAAGTGTGGTGTCTAACTTCCGAAGATTTTGTTCCATTGTGTCTAACTTTTTAAGATTTTGTTCCACTGTGTCTAACTTTTTAAGATTTTGTTCCATTGTGTCTAACTTTTGAAGATTTTGTCCCATCTGTCTCTGATTTTGTTCCATTTGTTGCATTAGTTGTAATAACAATGCATTAGTGTCTGGAATCTGTTCCTCTACTCTTTTCGGCAGTGCATTTGCGCCGGCAACATTCACATTTTGACAAGCTGAAAATGTGTCTTGACTTATTTGAGAAAACGGTGAGGACGCAAAACCTGAATCTACAGTATTTGCAATATTGTGTCCTATCATTTCGGATTCCTGAGGCGAGCTGTTGCCGACCGACCGATCGATAATGCTTCCCTGTTCACTACCTGTTTGACTGTCTACGCCATTGTTTGACGTCCGCTCCATTTCCCTATGCACAGTTACCAAATTACTACTTTGAACATTAGTTAACTCATTACACAGTGGCGCTAACACATTGCTTTCGTCTTCACTGTCGTTTCTCAGTTTACTTTGGAGCCGAGTGTTACGTTTTTTACACGCCATTATTGTGACAATATTTCACACGATAACAC
This sequence comes from Schistocerca cancellata, assembly GCF_023864275.1. NCBI lineage: Eukaryota > Metazoa > Arthropoda > Insecta > Orthoptera > Acrididae > Schistocerca > Schistocerca cancellata. Next base: position 43,381,953 of record NC_064626.1, on the reverse strand, counting down.
AGAAAAACACAATTTGAAGAGCAAAAATAGGAGAACACATTAACATAGCACTGAAAATAATATCTAGTTAATTGCAGCTGCGAAATACTTGGTGCAAATCTACATGCATACCACAACTGTTTTACAGTACAACAATGAAAGGCTGCAACTACAAAGGAGATTCCCTCTACAATTACGCACTAGCAATAAACAAAAGCTACATTAAATACACAAACTACAAGAAAAAATCAGAAGATTCCAGTGAGGTATCCTGGCAGGGTCGCCATATGAAACGTCCCCTTTGAACAATTTTACATGTGAAACGTCCACTTAGAACAATTATACAAGCCTGTGCTTAACCTGACACACAATATTATTTAGCGCAACGCAATCTGACTTTCAATAACCCCTACAAAACAATGGCCCTGACTAACTTTAACCTATACCTTTTACAAATCACTTACCTCACAAAAATCTTCGCTACTCAAGCTACTGCAAAACAGCGAGCGCCACTACTGCCAGCTAAATAAAAGATTCAAACTACTGAAGGTACTAACTACTGATAGGGATAGTTAGCAAATGAAAGATATTAATAGAGAACAAACAATGTATTTACCTTAATATTCATAATTGACATTCAGTCTTACAGATTATCAAAACTCCGCCATCTCTCTCCCCACGTCCACCACTGCTGGCGGCTCACCTCCAACTGCCCAACGCTATCTGCTGTTCACATCCAGCTATAGCAGTTCATGACAACAATGGCAGGCAACAATGCAAACTAGCCACATACTGCACACAGCACAGCCAGTGATTTTCATACAGAGAGCGCTACGTAACGTTGCCAATAAGAAAACATAAACAGCAAACTTACATAAAGAAAACATAAACAGCCTACTTACAAGTTCTTGAAGGAAAGAGTTCGAGATCAACAATCCCGCAATGAAGCGTGCTTTGGAAGACGTAGTTAAAATGTGGTTTCGTCTTGGTAGGAATACATGGTGTCAGTGGTTCCATACTGACCAGTCCGTGTTACATCTACTCAATAACCTCCAATTTCGGGGTCAACAGAAACATCCGATCTCACGCGTCGGCCGGCCGAAGTGGCCGTGCGGTTAAAGGCGCTGCAGTCTGGAACCGCAAGACCGCTACGGTCGCAGGTTCGAATCCTGCCTCGGGCATGGATGTTTGTGTTGTCCTTAGGTTAGTTAGGTTTAACTAGTTCTAAGTTCTAGGGGACTAATGACCTCAGCAGTTGAGTCCCATAGTGCTCAGAGCCATTTCTCACGCGTCGGCTTTGACCCGTGACGTAAGGGTGTTGTGGTGTGTGACGTCATTACGGCGCGGAGTTTGGTTTATGAGTGTGGCGTGTTTGTAGATGTTGCCTCGTTGACGTTACCTTAGTAGGAGTTTTAGGGCCTGTAATATATAGTTTACCTTTTTACTGTACTTTTTGTTTTAACGTCGTCTATGAGGCTTTTATCAGTTTGCCATTAGATTGTTCAATCTTTATGGTCTATATGTTTTGTCGCTACTCGTTATGTCTAATGAATCAATATTGTTTTTTCTTTTTTTTATTTGTTTCTTTTTTTTATCTTTTGATTGACCTACACCTTGATCTGTAGCGTAGCCCTGAATACAAGGTTAGGTTGGGAGTTTTTTTTTTTTTTTTTTTTTGGTGGGGGGGGGCGTCAGGGGGGGGCGCTGCCCCCCCCCCCCCCCCCCCTGCCTGGCCTTGAGTACCACTTGTTTATTATTATCTTTGTTTGCTATCAATGTTAGCAGATTGGTCTTGTGAAACCTTTGTGTGTGTTGTTTTTCTATGTGTTTTCGTCTTTGTGATACGTATGCAACGTTTTTATATCCGCCATATTGGAATTGTCGTTTATGGTCGTTTCCGCCATATTTGTGACGTCATGGGTCAAAGCCGACGGGTTGGATCGGACGCTTCCGTATTTCCCAATTTCGTCTTCTGAAAGGCGTATGTCGTCTCCTGGATATTGTGTCGTCGTTTCGTCGAAAAGTGTACCGTGGTTTTGCAACTCACGTCACCTATAGTGTCCCATCATGAGTGCAGTGAACCCTTTTTTTTATACATTGTTCGTTGCAAAACAAAATGTTCGTTCACACCAGAGAGCACAAAACATAACAAATATCACTTCACATTGAGTACAGTTTTCTGTTACATATTTACGTAGATATAAAAATTTTCTGTGAAACGTGTACCTATACATTTACACTACATTGTTAGGTAATACATATACATATTTTATATTCTTCAATTGCAGTAAACTAGATATTTATAAATACATATGGGTCAGACATCAAAAAAATTATCTTATAGGTTCAGTGTATTGTGATACATTCAGAAAATCCATTTTCTTTTATAGGTCTCTTCCCCTTTTTAATAAAGTTTTCCTTTTAAGTATATTTTCCTTTACATCAGTACTACACAATAAGTGTTCTTCCTCATTACATGTTTCCTGCAACATAAACTTTCATAATAGGTTAGAAAACATCTTTGAGATGATCTGTCCTGAAAAGTCATGATTACAATAAGACATGACACATCACATCCACAATCAATTCCAAATTAGCACATGCACAAAGTATCATTTACAAATAAAATAAAGTATATAGCCTTGCTCAATTAATCTCATTTGTCATTTCCTGTAGAGTGTCTTTTGTGCATGTTGTATTCATGTGGATTGTGGTGTGAGTGTGAATAGGAAATCAAGTGTCTATCATGCCAATTAATATATCAGGTTCAGGGCAGCAATTGTCTCCAGTCATTTAGTCTGTCAGCTTGTCTGCAGGGTATTAATAAATGTAATGAGTAGCTGTTCTTTGCATGAAAATCGTTAGTTCTTCCTGTGTCTTATCTTCTTGCTAGTGCTGTAAAATGTAGATACTTAAGATTATAGCTTATATCTTCTTCTTCCAGCTTGCAGTACCAGATGTGACTTACCTTGTTGTTGTATCAGTATACTCTGCTAATGGCTAAAAGTTTTCAAATCTTTGTGAGGGTACAAACCTAAAATTCTCTTATTCTTGGGGTTTTGTAGCAGATATGCTCCAGGGTGTGGTAAATCAATGATTGTGTAAGGACCTTCACATAATGGACGCCACTTGACATTACGTTTTAGAGGTGATGACGATTTCTAGTGGGTTTTAAGTAAAACTTGCATGCCTATTGTAAAGTTTTGCATTCTTTTCAGGTTAGCACCATAGTTCTTATTTCTAATGTCAGCTTGATCAGTAATTGCAATGAGTACTTCCCTTACCTTTTCCTCGAGTGAAGGTTTGCTGTCAGAAAATTTTGGTAGTGGGTTGCTCCATTCATTAGTTTCCTTTGTGTCAAACATGATTTCTCTGGGAGTATAGGGTGTGTTGTATATATTGAAATTGTTGTGTGTTTCCTCAAAAAGTGCTAGGTAATGTATCCAGTTTGTGTGCTGTGTTGAGGTATAAGTTCTCATGAATCTACACTTCTGGAAATTGAAATAAGAACACCGTGAACTCATTGTCCCAGGAAGGGGAAACTTTATTGACACATTCCTGGGGTCAGATACATCACATGATCACACTGACAGAACCACAGGCACATAGACACAGGCAACAGAGCATGCACAATGTCGGCACTAGTACAGTGTATATCCACATTTCGCAGCAATGCAGGCTGCTATTCTCCCATGGAGACGATCGTAGAGATGCTGGATGTAGTCCTGTGGAACGGCTTGCCATGCCATTTCCACCTGGCACCTCAGTTGGACCAGCGTTCGTGCTGGACGTGCAGACCGCGTGAGACGACGCTTCATCCAGTCCCAAACATGCTCAATGGGGGACAGATCCGGAGATCTTGCTGGCCAGGGTAGTTGACTTACACCTTCTAGAGCACGTTGGGTGGCACGGGATACATGCGGACGTGCATTGTCCTGTTGGAACAGCAAGTTCCCTTGCCGGTCTAGGAATGGTAGAACGATGGGTTCGATGACGGTTTGGATGTACCGTGCACTATTCAGTGTCCCCTCGACGATCACCAGTGGTGTACGGCCAGTGTAGGAGATCGCTCCCCACACCATGATGCCGGGTGTTGGCCCTGTGTGCCTCGGTCATATGCAGTCCTGATTGTGGCGCTCACCTGCACGGCGCCAAACACGCATACGACCATCATTGGCACCAAGGCAGAAGCGACTCTAATCGCTGAAGACGACACGTCTCCATTCGTCCCTCCATTCACACCTGTCGCGACACCACTGGGGCGGGCTGCACGATGTTGGGGCGTGAGCGGAAGACGGCCTAATGGTGTGCGGGACCGTAGCCCAGCTTCATGGAGACGGTTGCGAATGGTCCTCGCCGATACCCCAGGAGCAACAGTGTCCCTAATTTGCTGGGAAGTGGCGGTGCGGTCCCCTACGGCACTTCGTAGGATCCTACGGTCTTGGCGTGCATCCGTGCGTCGCTGCGGTCCGGTCCCAGGTCGACGGGCACGTGCACCTTCCGCCGACCACTGGCGACAACATCGATGTACTGTGGAGACCTCACGCCCCACGTGTTGAGCAATTCGGCGGTACGTCCACCCGGCCTCCCGCATGCCCACTATACGCCCTCGCTCAAAGTCCGTCAACTGCACATACGGTTCACGTCCACACTGTCGCGGTATGCTACCAGTGTTAAAGACTGCGATGGTGCTCCGTATGCCACGGCAAACTGGCTGACACTGACGGCGGCGGTGCACAAATGCTGCGCAGCTAGCGCCATTCGACGGCCAACACCGCGGTTCCTGGTGTGTCCGCTGTGCCGTGCGTGTGATCATTGCTTGTACAGCCCTCTCGCAGTGTCCGGAGCAAGTATGGTGGGTCTGACACACCGGTGTCAATGTGTTCTTTTTTCCATTTCCAGGAGTGTATTTAATTCTCTAAAAACTCTCTCGGGTCATTCCATATCAAATCACCCAATAAAAAATAAATTTCACACCCACCTCCTTAGATTTTCATGAAATTCGGCTCAAATGGTTCTAATACCATCCTGACAACATCTGCAAATTTTTTTTGCTGTATCTCTTATAGTATTTTTTATAAATTTTTAAAGTTTTCATGTTTTGCATTTTCCGAACCTTTGGAAATGGTAAATTTAATTTGTATTCAAAACTTTAAAATTGCTTATCTTAAAAACTCTTTTAGATAACATCATGAATTTTTGCAGAAAGTTTATTTATTATACATATTTGAAGATAAAAATGATACTATTAAAATATATTAATATTTTCTATGAATATATATATATGAATATAATAGAGGGAAACATTCCACGTGGGGAAAATATATCTAAAAAGAATGATGATGAGACTTACCAAACAAAAGCGCTGGCAGGTCGATAGACACACAAAGAAACACAAACATACACACAAAATTCTAGTTTTCGCAACCAACGGTTGCCTCGTCAGGAAAGAGGGAAGGAGAGGGAAAGACAAAAGGATTTGGGTTTTAAGGGAGAGGGTAAGGAGTCATTCCAATCCCGGGAGCGGAAAGACTTACCTTAGGGGGAAAAAAGGACAGGTATACACTCGCACACACACACACATATCCATCCGCATATACACAGACACAAGCAGACATTTGTAAAGGCAAAGAGTTATCAGTCGGGACGGAAATACAGAGGCAAAGATGATGTTGAAAGACAGGTGAGGTATGAGCGGCGGCAGATTGAAATTAGCGGAGATTGAGGCCTGGCGGATAGCGAGAAGAGAGGATATGCTGAAGGGCAAGTTCCCATCTCCGGAGTTCTGACAGGTTGGTGTTAGTGGGAAGTATCCAGATAACCCGGACGGTGTAACACTGTGACAAGATGTGCTGGCCGTGCACCAAGGCATGTTTAGCCACAGGGTGATCCTCATTACCAACAAACACTGTCTGCCTGTGTCCATTCATGCGAATGGACAGTTTGTTGCTGGTCATTCCCACATAGAACGCTTCACAGTGTAGCCAGGTCAGTTGGTAAATCACGTGGGTGCTTTCACACGTGGCTTTGCCTTTGATCGTGTACACCTTCCGGGTTACAGGACTGGAATAGGTGGTGGTGGGAGGGTGCATGGGACAGGTTTTACACCGGGGGCGGTTACAGGGGTAGGAGCCAGAGGGTAGGGAAGGTGGTTTGGGGATTTCATAGGGATGAACTAAGAGGTTACGAAGGTTAGGTGGACGGCGGATAGACACTCTTGGTGGAGTGGGGAGGATTTCATGAAGGATGGATCTCATTTCAGGGCAGGATTTGAGGAAGTCGTATCCCTGCTGGAGAGCCACATTCAGAATCTGATCCAGTCCCGGAAAGTATCCTGTCACAAGTGGGGCACTTTTGGGGTTCTTCTGTGGAAGGTTCCGGGTTTGAGGAGATGAGGAAGTGGCTCTGGTTATTTGCTTCTGTACCAGGTCGGGAGGGTAGTTACGGGATGCAAAAGCTGTTTTCAGGTTGTTGGCGTAATGGTTCAAGGATTCCAGACTGGAGCAGATTCGTTTGCCACGAAGACCTAGGCTGTAGGGAAGGGACCGTTTGATGTGGAATGGGTGGCAGCTGTCATAATGGAGGTACTGTTGCTTGTTGGTAGGTTTGATGTGGACGGATGTGTGAAGCTGGCCATTGGACAGGTGGAGGTCAACGTCAAGGAAAGTTGCATGGGATTTAGAGTAGGACCAGGTGAATCTGATGGAACCAAAGGAGTTGAGATTGGAGAGGAAATTCTGGAGTTCTTCTTCACTGTGAGTCCAGATCATGAAAATGTCATCAATAAATCTGTACCAAACTTTGGGTTGGCAGGCCTGGGTAACCAAGAAGGCTTCCTCTAAGCGACCCTACCCCTGTAACCGCCCCCGGTGTAAAACCTGTCCCATGCACATGCCTCATAGTCAAGTTATGTGGATCGGGAAGAAACCTAACGACGGAAAACTGCGTTCCACTGGCCACTACGTTCCTGTACAAGCACGAGATGACCCTGATTGGAACGGTTAGGGAAAACAAGAGAGAAACCCCTCAGGCCTTCACTGGGACCACCGGCCGCCCAGTCTCCAGCAGCATGATCGGACTCAGTGCCCAGACCACACTGGCGTCCTACACTCCACAAATGTGACTCTTCTCTCCACCTGTCACCGTGATGATCATGTAGACGAATCGACTGTGGACAACAAGAAGCCTTAGGTGATTACCAGCTACTATTAGGCCAAAGCGGTGACGACACAGTCGTTCAGTTGTGCGGAACTTCCGACGTGAGCCGCACGTGCAGAAGATGGCCACTCACGATCTTCTTCTCGCTATTTAATGTCCCTGGAATCAATGAGCAAGTGAAACACTCATGCAACTCGCATCAGGAAACCCTTACACGACGACAATTCTTCAAAATCCTCACCCTCGCCCTCGCCTTCGCCCTTTTTCATTGTAAAATGTTATCAAGATGCTAAATTTATCCGTTGTAAATTGTTCTAAAGCTGTAGCTAAGTGTGAACAAGAAACGAATCGTAAAGCAAAAATGTAGTAGAGGTCTTACACGGAAAATCAGTGAGGCAGGACAGTTGTAGGCACCGAGGTGTACTGCGCCCTCCCTTTCTGTTTTTGTTTTAGGATGCACCTTTCTAACGGAGAGTAGAATAACAGAATTATCGATCCGTGTTTCTTGTTTTCCCAACCCCATAACCTAGCTAGTTGTACGTTACAAAATTCCCTTGTGAGTATAATTCACGTTTTCTGTACAATCGCAGTTTTCACGCTAACGTGTACTTATCATTTAATATCTTACTTCCGATTCACACAATCATTCAGATTAATAAACAAACTAACAATAATTAACGACAGTCGTAATAAGCATAATAACCACAGTTTTGTTTCCAAAATGTGTTCAAATTACTTGCTAATTTCGTAGTCCATAAGAAGCTGACGCCTATCGGCGACAGTCGTAACCAACTGCATCTAGCTACTGCATCAGAGTGTATCTGTCATGCGGTAAACGTGACTCATGGTGTGAAGCTGTCTTCTCGCTACCGTCACTTACTTAACAAGGGTGCGGCACAAAGCACTAAGTTTCATGGTCATTCTTGTTTTCTTTTTTTAAAATTTTTTATAGGTAGAACTGCTCTTACAGAGCATGGTGCTTCAGTTAATTGCGCAACTGGCGAAAATAACAACAGAACACAGGTAGCGATACCTTCAATGTAAATAATGACGTTCCTAGAGAATTCATATAAGAAGCTACCCTGACGGCTTCAGCGTATAGTAAAAAATTGGCATCAGAATGAAAAAGTAACTGAGTGAAGCCAGTTTACTTTCATTACCCCAGTATTGCATAATGTCGATAGATCTAATCATTAATTACTGAAAGACATTAATTGGTAGAATGTAAGAGACATCTCGGCAGTGTATGAAAGCTATCCATCATGTGGACAAATACACAGGATGGTTCAAATGGCTCTGAGCACTATGGGACTTAACATCTGTGGTCATCAGTCCCCTAGAACTTAGGTTAGTTAGGTTTAAGTAGTTCTAAGGACATCACACACATCCATGCCCGAGGCAGGATTCGAACCTGCGACCGTAGCAGTCGCGCGGTTCCGGACTGCGCGCCTAGAACCGCTAGACCACCGCGGCCGGCTACACAGGATGCACATTCAGTAACAAAAAGTGTCTGGCCAATAATACTATCACCGCTATAGTTCAGCTGCAATTGAAGTGAATCATGTCAACAAGAAGTGGCGCTGTACAATTACCAACACTTTTCTGTATTCTACTCTGCTACGAAACATGTGGGAAGATTACTACATAAATTTTCGTTCATAAATTTTCATAACTCTGCACAGCAGTGCTCTTTAGAAACTTCTACTTGCCAGGGGTCACATGAAACAACAATCATAAACGATTACCGTTTTGTTTATATACCATCCACTTGTTCTCCTGCAGGACGACAGCAGAAATCGTTATGAAAATTTTTGCACTTGATATTTTGCCTATCAACTGCAGTAAAGTATTTTGCCGTTGTGTAGTCAAAAGACTATACAGTCACTTGTACCGACTCTCTTATGCGTTTGTTACAAGCATTCAGCTTAATATTTGCGAAATACAAATTCTAATGGGAATAGCTGTAATTAAGGCTATCTTCACGTCTAGTCGTCGTTTGTGGAATGATTAGTACAAATTTTGAAGTACGGTACGTTTTTTACATGAAAGGAAAATTGGAATTATTGTCGTTTTTAATCAGAATTTGCAATGTATTTAAAATGTATGTATGATTATGTGATCAGAAAGCAATCAAAGTTCTGAACAAAAATATTAAGTTTGATGGCTTTACCTCACACTATTCCTAAGCCGTGACGTCAGCTCCTAGGTGATTATGTAGGCGTATAGCATTCTCAAAAGAAGCACATCAGGTAAGTGAGATGAAACACGTGGTTACCACACAAAAATGGAGTTTCCGAATGAACAGCTTCTGATATCCAATGCCTATTTGATTACATGTAAAGATCGAATAGAAAGTCATTTATATTGCAGAAACCACGGCACACGCAACAATGAAAGACAGTTGACGATCACTAAGATCATATCCGGGGAAACGCATCCCTTCAGTCGCTGTAAGATGACGGAGCGTGTCGGAAGTGATCATGTCGCTGTGCCCGAGGTAAAGAGGAAGTCACACAACGTGACGTGGCTCGAGTACGGAAAGGTAAGTGATATGTTGGACACGGTTTCAGTAAGATACGTAGGAGTGGAAAGCGCACAGTTTAGAAGCTACAGAATTCGGGTGCTGTCCACCGCTCCGCTTTCATAAAACGACTTTAATATGGACTCAGCGACTTTGGAACTTACATTCAGCGATACTACTTATAATGAGAGACATGCAAAGATGCTGAGACACTGTGTAGTTATTATTTCTTTGCTGGAAATGAGGGTCGATATTGTGTGGTTTTGTGTGCTTCGCTGTTCGTAAATAGATTAAATGAAAAAGACGTGACTTGTGTATCAGTCATGAAGGAATTTTGATAATGACATTTCGAACTGCAACGGTTTAATCACTGTAGCTACAATTTTGTATCTATATTGCGTTTCATTAAGAATCTGTTGATCTGACGTGGCCTTAAAGCGTGTGCGACTCACCCGTTGGATGTTCCTGTTGGTAATTCGTCGCCGTACGTCGTAGCAATCCTGGTGATAGATTTTCAATCGATACTGCGTACTATCTGATGTTGGTATTTTCCGACAGTATCTTAATTTCCGTATTTTGGATAAAAAATTGCAGCGAGTGAAAGAAAATACCCGCTAACTTCATTTATGAAGCACAGGAAGTTAGGAAAAAGCAATGTGGTTCTTTATCCACATCCGATTAATTATTCGCCGTGTCCACTTCCTATTATTCATCATGGGAACCCTTACCAATAAAAAGGCCTTGGACGGAGTAAGTGCACCTTTATCTTTTGTTGTGCATCTTACACGTCACACTACCGTTGCTTATGTGCTTGAGTTGTAATCTTTGTTTATGTCAGCAAATGCTGGTTGTATGTAATATCATTTGCCAAACATCAGTAATATTTCAATGTTCGCAGCAAATATGAGCTACAAAAAAGTGAAACCCTAAAAAATATTTCTCAACTTCATTTTGATAGTTAAAGTCAAGAACGTGATACTTCCAAAAATACGCAATACTATAAAATCTGAACGTAATGGGTATCCATGACCACACACTTAACCATTCGAATTGTAGTTCACGATTTGCTGGAGAATTATACGATCTGGAATTCTGATGAGGTTTTTTGTAGATTTTTCACATAACTTGATTTAAATGTTGAAAATATTTAATTTGGTTCCAGTATCTTCATTTCCAGTCACACGTCAGTTGTTCTTTTCGTGGTAACCGGAATTTCACTTCCATAAAATAACAAAGTGACCATCATAACTTTGGTCCCTAAACTGCAAAACGAAACCACCTCGAATTTTTACAATGTTCTGTTACAGACGGTTCGAATATTTATTTTATTTTCAACATCATTTTCGATATCGACGCCTAAGCAAAAGATGAATTTCATTAGGTGTTTGTAGCGGTTGTAAATTACTCTGACGTGTATGGGACGTTATTTATCTCCATGTATAGGAAATTTCTCACAAACTATTCAAAATATAAGTAATTACATACATTCAAGAGGATAGTATATGATCAACTGAAATTTATTTCCTTTTTAACACTATCAAAGACAGGGCTAATATTTTTCTGCACTTCGCAGAATTAGTGTACATACAAACAGGTGGTGTCCATATTCTCCTGATTTCGGCTCTTGTCCAGAAGTTTTTATCATCATTTTTATCTCTCTTACATTTATACAGTTATGGTTGTGGATTGGGCTAGGAAACTATCTTATTGACTGCAGTTACACCGTCATTCGCGTAGTTAACGTAATTAATAACAACTTTTCTGCGCATTTAGAGTCTCTAATGTTACACTTATTGCCCGTTTTCGTAATAGAGAGCATAATGTTATGGGATAACCGGTCTTAAACATATATAGTGCTGAAACACTCCACAATGTTATGAGCATGTTTGCTTCATATCCCCAAACTTGTACGTCAGTCTCAAGACAAGTCATGTTGTGAAGGAGAGCTCAACAATTTAAAAAACTAGTAACATGGAAGGATTATAAAACGTGCAGAAACAGAAATACTGCAGGTGCTTATGAGTTACCGCTGAAACTAGTTCGGAAGTAGTAAACGAATACGTCTGCATTAAAGTAGATCCACAAATCATTAACTGAGTTTAATAGTCGATATTCGACAAAGGCGTTGACGTCACTTTAGTTTCGTACCACATAGTACGAATTTTAGGATCTTTTATCTGTTGTATATTAATGACTGTTAAGGTTTGAGTCAATATGTGGAAGCGAGCAGTGGTACTCAACATCAACTAAGATCAATTACAATATTACAAAGCAAACTTTCTATAGATTTTGCGGATTAAGGTGACAGTGTGAATACATTTTAGTTTCCTGTCAGCAGCAATTTGAATTATGTCTGCAGAAGGTGAAGTAGTTAAGAAAGGAGACCCAAAATACGAACTCCTGAATCCGAATTTGTGAAGTTCTTCGTGTGCAGTTTATGAGCATTCCAGAATAAGGGTTTCGTGATCAGCAGCCGTTCGTTATAGAATAATAATGTAATGATGATTTTTTTGAACTTCTTACAACATTTACCTACGTTTGTTTGAAAGTATTTTCAGAACAGTAAATAATCGTGTGATACGCAATCAGTGGAAGATACGAAACAACAGTGTTACGCAAAAACCCTCAGACGGCGCCAGAGTAGAGTGAGGTGTTTCCTGTGGCTGCTGGAACAGCCAGCACGGAGTCGTTGTGGCAGTCTGCCACCGCACTCAGTCGGCCCAGACACGAGAGGAGAGTCGGCCTTTTCTTCGTCAGTGCACTTGTGTACACTGCTGTGTATCACTGTGAAGGTACATCTGACACTCCTGCAGTAGCTGTAATACAGCTCTTGTAGCTGTTATCCAACATCTGTGAAAAGAGCCACCATGAAGCCAGAATGCACGCGTCCTAATATAGACGCCCTTTGTTTCCTCATCTCGATATATTACGTAATTTCTATTGAAAACAGAAATATTATTCCACAGGATCTATTCAGAGCTGCGAATACGAATATAAATCAGCTGCATAGGGGAATGACGACAGCGAAAGTTTGTGCCGTGCTGGGCCGGGACTCTTGCCACACATCCTCCACCCGACTATTAGCTTCGATATGTAATTCCTGCGCAGGGGAGAACGTTTTAATTAAAGTCGCTTCCTGGTATCAGAGAACGGTGCAATAGTCCTTCGGACATTCACCCAAGGAACATTTCATCGTTCTTCATCAGGTCACAGGTACTGCGATTTCGCAGAAATATTATTGAAGCTAAAGCTCATCCTAGTTGACAGGCGATCTCATACGTCGATGACAGTCACAGCAGTCTTCATACTGGTGACTCAAGTAAACAGTATGAGAGCCATGTGACAGTGGCCTGAATGTGGGAGAGATTAGCCACAAAGAATAATTGACTCTCCTGTTTGTAAGACGAGTGTAATACCAAGGTTTTACATGTGTTCAACAAGACAGGAGGAACAGTCGTCCAGAAGCCGTATCACGTGCAGCAATAATTGATTACATTTCACGATCGCTAAGTTCGTAGCTCCAGAGACGTCTCTTATCACTTCGTTAACAATGGCTGAGCGAAGCAGCAGTGTTCCAACCGCTGTTCCAGATGTGAAGAAGCAGGAGTCAGTATGGAAAGGTAAAGAACATGCCCCATGCAGTATTACATAAAGTGCGTAGCTAGAGTAATTACTTGTAGCCGGCCAGAGTGGCCGAGCGGTTCTAGGCGCTACAGTCTGGAACCGCGAGACCGCTACGGTTGCAGGTTCGAATCCTGCCTCGGGCATGGATGTTTGTGATGTCCTTAGGTTAGTTAGGTTTAAGTAGTTCTAAGTTCTAGGGGACTGATGACCTCAGAAGCTACGTCCCATAGTGCTCAGAGCCATTTGAACCATTTTTGAATTACTTGTATCAGAAGTTAAATATAAAATTTCGCGTCGTTTCGCGCACAGTGATACTCAATTCGATCGTGACACATTCAGCGTCAAAAGGAGCGATATTATTTAATACAAGACCAATGTAAAGATGCAGAATTGAGCTTGCTATAGTAAGCCTCTCTGCTTCCGTTGAAAATCGATGTATTACTTGCGTCTGTAGGTCTGGACTGAAAATGCGTGTCGGAGCTAGTGTTAGTTCGTGTTCTTCCTGACTGGCATCCAAAAATTTCGTATCTACTGTTGAGTTAACTGAACTAAAAATACAGTAACTCTAAAAGTCTTCCCATCTAACATTAACAATTTATTGTGACTCGACTAATCGTATTAAAGTCCCGCCACCTTACCGGAATCTGTGTCTGCTTTTCTCGTCAGCAGATGACGGGTTTGCGTTTACTATCGTGACGCGAATAATGATTCATATTTACACACATCAAATAATGGTTCAAATGGCTCTGAGCACTATGGGACTTAACATCTGAGGTCATCAGTCCCATAGATCTTAGAACTACTTAAACCTAACTAACCTTAGGACATCACACACATCCATTCCCGACGCAGGATTTGAACCTGCGACCGTAGCGGTCGCGCGGTCCCGGACAGAAGCGCCTAGAACCGCTCGGCCACACCGGCCGGCTACACATATCAAAAAAAGTTTTGTATTACCTGGGTTCCGAGAGTTCATGAACCAGTACAGAAAATTGGAATAGAGATAAACATAAACATTGTTTCGCCCTTTATATTCCTCATGAAAACCACAGATTGCATGTTGTACCGACGTACAGCGAGACTTTCAGAAGTGATGGCCCAGACTGCTGTACACGCCGTTACCTCTAATACCCAGTAGCGAATCCTCTTGCATTGATGCATGCCTGTATTCGTCGTGTCATACTACCCACAGGTTAATCAAGGCTCTGTTGGTTCAGATTGTCCCACTCCTGAACGGCGATTCGGCGCAGATCCCTCAGAGGGGTTGGTGGGTCACGTCAGCCATAAGAAAACCCTTTTGAATCTGTCCCGGGCATTTTCGATAGGGTTCATGTCTGGAGAACATGCTGGCCACTCTAGTCGAGCGATGTCGTTATCCTGGAGGAAGTTTTTCGCGCTCCCATCTGCACATGTTGTGAATTGTCGTCCTGAAGATGAATATCTCGCCAATATGCTGCTGATATGGTTGCACTACCGGCCGGAGGATAGCATTCACGTGTCGTACAGTCATTACGGCGCCTTCCATGACCACCAGCGGCGTACGTCGTCCCCACATAATCTCACCCGAAAACTCAGGGAACTCCCAGCTTGCGGCACTCGCTGGACAATGTGTCTAAGGCGTTCAGCCTGACCTGGTTGCCTCCAAACACGTCTAGACGATTGTCTGGTTGAAGCCATATGCTACACTCATCGATGAAGAGAACATGATGCCAATTCTCAGCGATCCATTCGGCATGTTGCTGGGTTCATACGTACTGCACTGCATGGCGTCATGGTTGCAAAGACGGACCTCGCGATAGACGTCGGAAGAGAATTCAGGCATCATCCAGCCCGTTGCGCACAGTTTGAGTTGGATACGACGACCTTTGACTGCACGAAAAGCTTTATTCGACATGGTGGCGTGGCTGCCATGGTTCCTCCAAGCCATAATCCGGAAATAGGGCACATACTTTGCAGTAGTAGCCCTTGGACTGCCTGAGAGAGGCATGTCATCGACAGTTCCTGTCCCTCTGTATCTCCATGTGCGAACAACATCACTTTGGTTCACTCCGAGACACCTGGACACTTCCCTTGTTGATAGCCCTTCCTGGGATAAATTAACAATGCGGACGTGATCGAACCGCGGTATTGACCGTCTAGGCATGGTTGACTACGAGCCGTGTACCTCCCTCCTCGTGGAATGACTGGAACAGATCGGCTAGCGGACGCCCTCCGTCTAGTAGCCGCTGCTCATGCATGGTTGTTTACATCTTTCGGCGGGTTTAGTAACATCTCTGACCAGTCAGAGGGACTGTGTCTGTGATACAGTATCCACAATTAACGTCTATCTATCTAAGAGTTCTGGAATCCGCGATGATGCAAACCTTTTTTTGATGTGTGTATGTGCGCAATTTCATTCAATTTAAGTGTCTCGTTTTCTCAGTATAAATCTCAACAATACACTTTTTTTACGTTTACTTGATATTGGCAACAGTCACAATTTTGCGACAAAGTTTCAACAGATATTTCTAGAAGGTGCCGTTAGTCTGATTTTATTTCCATCAGTATGAATTATTACGGTGCAGTTTCTGCATTCAGTTAGACAGCGAACAAAAAATTTTTAGACGCACATGGTAATTGTCTGTATGATGTTTGGTAAATATTTAATTGTTTGACGAATGCTGAGCCAAGTAGTGAAAATTTTTGTTTGTTGCTGTTGTTGCCGTTGTTGTGGTACTCCATCTAAAGATGCAGCTCTCCATGCTACTCTCTCCTGTGCAAGTCTCTTCATCTCCGAGTAATTACTGGAACCTACATCCTTCTCAATCTGCTTGTGTGTTCATCTCTTGGTCTCCTCTACGTTTTTTACCCCTCATGATTCCCTCCAGTATTAAATTGGTGATCAATTGATGCCTCAGAATATGTCCTACACAACCATCCCTTCTTCTGGTCAGTTGTGCTACAAATTTCTCTTTTCCCCAGTTGTATTCAGTACCCTCATTAGTTACGTGATCCACCTATCTAATCTTTAGCATTCTTCTGTAACACAACATTTCAAAGGGTTCTGTTCTCTTCGTGTGCAAACTGTTTATCGTCCATGTTTCATTTCTATACATGGCCACACTCAATATAAATACTTTCCGAAAAGACTTCCTGACACTTACATCCTTACTCCATGGTAACAAATTTCTTTTCTTCAGAAACGTTTTATATCTCCTCTATTTCGACGATTATCAGGTATTTTGCTGCCCAAATAGCAAAACACATCTACTACTTCAAGTGTGTCATTTCCTAATTTAATTCCCTCAGCGTCACCTGATTTAATTCGACTACATTCCATTACCCTCATTTTGCTTTTGTTGGTGTTCACCTTGCATCCTTCTTCCAAGCCAATGTCCTTTCCAATTTTGTTTATCGAAAAGGATATTCCTTTTCAGGTAGCACAGGCTAGAAACTCACAAATTTTGTGATGCACCACACAAAATGGTGTCGTTAGACAAATCTCGTTTAGAAACGTTTACTTCGTTTGAGTGTTAAAATACTTTTGTAGCTCAAAACGCAAGAAAATTCAATGAAGGTGACAAGAAGTGTCGGTTAATTGTAATGGCAGCGTATGACACGTAATCTGATGTTATCTGTGTTCTCACCATTTAATCTCCGACACAGTGGAAGACCAGAAAGACGACGGAGGTTCCCCCTCTGGATCGGCCTCCTCCTCTGCTGGTCACTTTCAGTAAAACAATTCTCTGTCTTCAGTTACGTTGTATTGTAATGTTACAAAATGATACAGTTAGAAAAGCGGAAGAAATTGAATCATACGACAGTGTTTTGGTGATTGCGAGCTACGATTTTTCGTAATTATGGTTCCTAATGTAATATGAATAAAGTATAGTCTCCTAGTAGATGTCTGGTGTTGCAAACCGTGTTTAAATAATCGATTGCGATAACCACATAACTCTTCTCATAGTTTCGTGGTCCTGTTGCGTTTCTTCATACACCTTGGACACTGATAAATAATTTGCAGCTCTGGTGGTACAGAAATAAAAATATATAACGTAACTTCAGAAAACTTTTCCTGATAATATTTAGTAAACGAATAGGAGGTAGGGACATAACTAGATATATGACTAGTAAACATTCATTCGAAGTGTAATTTACCGAATAATTTGAAAGTTTCACTTATCACGTCGGTGCAAGACACTTTATCTTGTTCTTATTAATGATGGTGCGTGATGAAATACTTTTTTATAATAATTACTAAACTGAATGCTGTCAACGTATTGTAAAACTCACATCAAAATTTTTGTCTACTATTGAGAATATACCGTCGCTTTTGATACAGCATAATACCCCACAGTCATTGAATTGTGTGTCTTTGTTCGAGGACTTAAGTACTGCTGCCGAATGAAGGTCCATTCCACCGACATGCCCTACTCGGAAACTATCGTAATGATTTACAAATGGCTAAAAGAATTCCTTTTTACATCGATGCAAGCAGGCGATTTTTCTTTCTTTCGCATTAATAATATTACATATTATTTTGTCCTAATATCACTGTATTGGAGTAATTACTGGATTGAATATCGTTCAAAAGTCTGTGCTGCGTATTTTACAAACATTTACTGCTATTCATAAAATTCCGTATCTTCTAATTTAGCGTAACACCCATTACTCACTGCATTCTGTATCACAGTTACAGGTAACGAGTAGTGATGAAGTGGGTAGGGCCGTTCCACCTCTACTGCCTGTACAGGAGCAACACGTGGAGGTCTTGTTCCAATACCGTGAGTAACTTTCGGTGTGCTGAGAATACGAGTAGTAATGATTCAAGTAGTGTAATGGTTTTGATGAAGTGACTTTGTTACAGAGCTTAAGTTTGATATCAGCAACTTGTTTCCGTATCTCACCTGCGTCTACTCAAATAAACACGAAATGAATGTAGCGTATGAACGTCTTTGTTACTTGTTGTAGTGTACTTTATACGTAACGTGATCAGGGGATTCTGTGACATTTGCTATGGGAAGGATATTCAGTTCTGCTAGTCTTACAGCAAAAAGCACTGTACCGGACACTTGTATTTGAGTATCAACGTTTTACAGGTCGTATTCTCTTCATTAGCCTGACAGACGCAATTCATGGATTTTGTTACTACCATATGGACGTAGTTGAAAAATCCATCAGGAAGGAGTGCACTCACTGACAGCTGAGTAGCTAGGACAGAGTTAGAGAAAACGATGAGGAGATCTTAATAACCTTCCGTTTTAGAACCAGAGTAGTGTGTGTCATAGAGGGCAGTGTACTGCCCAGTAGCAGTACAGTATTTAGTGGAAATGAGATGGTCATCACTGGTGTACCATACTTCTATACTTCTTAAACACTAGATTACTTAATAATTACTTGATCATGTCAAATAAATTTCTGTTTACAGAGGGTACTAACTTCATTACTATTTGTCCGCAAACCGTGTCAAAAACGTTGGATAGCAGTAAGCACCGGAAGATGTATTCACCTTTTATGACATGCAAGAGCAGTAATACTAAGTATTATAGCTGTCGAACCCCCTCCCCCCCCCCATGAACCATGAACCATGGACCTTGCCGTTGGTAGGGAGGCTTGCGTGCATCAACAATACAGATAGCCGTACCGTAGGTGCAACCACAACGGAGGGGTATATGTTGAGAGGCCAGACAAACGTGTGGTTCCTGAAGAGGGCAGCAGCCTTTTCAGTAGTTGCAGGGGCCACAGTCTGGATGAGTGACTGATCTGGCCCTGTAACACTAACCAAAACGGCCTTGCTGTTGTGGTACTGCGAACGGCTGAAAGCAAGGGGAATCTACAGCCGTACTTTTTCCCGAGGGCATGCAGCTTTACTGTATGGTTCAATGGTGATGGTGTCCTCTTGGGTAAAATATTCCGGAGGTAAAATAGTCCCCCATTCGGATCGCCGGGCGGGGACTACTCAAGAGGACGTCGTTATCAAGAGAAAGAAAACTGGCGTTCTACGGATCGGAGCGTGGAATGTCAGATCCCTTAATCGGGCAGCTAGGTTAGAAAATTTAAAAAGGGAAAGGGATAGGTTAAAGTTAGATATAGTGGGAATTAATGAAGTTCGGTGGCAGGAGGAATAAGACTTTTCGCAGGTGAATACTGGGTTATGAATACAAAATCAAATAGGGGTAATGCAGGAGTAGGTTTAATAATGAATAAAAAAATAGGAGTGCGGGTAAGCTACTACAATCAGCATAGTGAACGCATTATTGAGACCAAGATAGACACGAAGCACTCGCCTACTTCAGTAGTACAAGTTTATATGCCAACTAGCTCTGCAGATGACGAAGAAATTGATGAAATGTATGATGAGATAAAAGAAATTATTCAGGTAGTGAAGGGAGACGAAAATTTAATAGTCATGGGTGACTCGAATTCGACAGTAGGAAAAGGAAGAGAAGAAAACATAGTAGGTGAATATGGATTGCGGGAAGAAATGAAAGAGGAAGCCGCCTTGTAGAATTTTGCACAGAGCATAACTTAATCATAGCTAACACTTGGTTCAAGAATCATGAAAGAAGGTTGTATACATGGAAGAACCCTGGAGATACGAAAAGGTATCAGATTATATAATGGTAAGATAGAGAGTTAGGAACCAGATTTTAAATTGTAAGACATTTCCAGGGGCAGATGTGGACTCTGACCACAATCTATTGGTTATGAACTGTAGATTAAAACTGAAGAAACTGCAAAAAGGTGGGAATTTAAGGAGATGGGACCTGGATAAACTGAAAGAACCAGAGGTTGTACAGAGTTTCAGGGAGAGCATAAGGGAACAATTGAAAGGAATGGGGGAGAGAAATGCAGTAGAAAAAGAATGGGTAGCTTTGAGGAATGAAATAGTGAAGGCAGCAGAGGATCAAGTAGGTAAAAAGATGAAGGCTAGTAGAAATCCTTAGATAACAGAAGAGATACTGAATTTAATTGATGAAAGGAGAAAATACAAAAATGCAGTAAGTGATGCAGGCAAAAAGGAATACAAACGTCTCAAAAATGAGATCGACAGGAAGTGCAAAATGGCTAATCAGGGATGGCTAGAGGACAAATGTAAAGGTGTAGAGGCTTATCTCACGAGAGGTAAGTTAGACACTGCCTACAGGAAAATTAAAGAGACCTTTGGAGAAAAGAGCACCGCTTGCATGAATATCAAGAGCTCAGATGGAAACCCAGTTCTAAGCAAAGAAGGGAGAGCAGAAAGATGGAAGGAGTATATAGAGGGTCTATACTGGGGCGATGTTCTTAAGGACAATAATATGGAAATGGAAGAGGGGGTAGATGAAGATGAAATGGGAGATACGATACTGCGTGAAGAATTTGATAGAGCACTGAAAGACCTAAGTCGAAACAAGGCTCCGGGAGTAGACAACATTCCATTAGAACTACTGACAGCCTTGGGAGAGCCAGGCCTATCAAAACTCTACCATCTGGTGAGCAAGATGTATGAGACAGGCGAAATTCCCTCAGACTTCAAGAAGAATATAGTAATTCCATTCACAAAGAAATTAGGTGTTGCCAGATGTGAAAACTACCGAACTATCAGTTTAGTAAGTCACAGCTGCAAAATACTAACGCGAATTCTTTACAGTCGAATGGAAAAACTGGTGGAAGCTGACATCGGGCAAGATCAGTTTGGATTCCGTAGAGATATTGGAACACGTGAGGCAATACTGGACCTACGTCTTATCTTAGAAGCTAGGTTAAGGAAAGGCAAACCTACGTTTCTAGCATTTTTAGACTTAGAGAAACCGTTTGACAATGTTGACTGGAATACTCTCTTTCAAATTCTGAAGGTGGCAGGGGTAAAATACAGGAAGCGAAAGGCTATTTACAATTTGTACGGAAAGCAGATGGCAGTTGTAAAAGTCGAGGGACATGAAAGGGAAGCAGTGGTTGGGAAGGGAGTGAGAGAGGGTTGTAGCCTCTCCCCGATGTTATTCAATCTGTATATTGAGCAAGCAGTAACGGAAACAAAAGGAAAATTCGGAGTAGGTGTTAAAATCCACGGAGAAGGAATAAAAACTTTGAGGTTTGCCGATGACATTGTAATTCTGTCAGAGACAGCAAAGGACTTGGAAGAGCAGTTAAACGGAATGGACAGTGTCTTGAAAGGAGGATATAAGATGAACATCAACAAAAGCAAAACGAGGATAATGGAATGTAGTCGAATTAAGTCGGGTGATGCTGAGGGAATTAGATTAGGAAATGAGAGACTTAAAGTAGTAAAGGAGTTTTGCTATTTGGGGAGCAAAATAACTGATGATGGTCGAAGTAGAGAGGAGTAGACTGGCAATGGCAAGGAAAGCGTTTCTGAAGAAGAGAAATTTGTTAACATCGAGTGTAGATTTAAGTGTCAGGAAGTCTCTTCTGAAAGTATTTGATTGGAGTGTAGCCATGTATGGAAGTGAAACATGGACGATAAATAGTTTGGACAAGAAGAGAATAGAAGCTTTTGAAATGTGGTGCTACAGAAGAATGTTGAAGATTAGATGGGTAGATCACATAAATAATGAGGAGGTATTGAATAGAATTGGGGAGAAGAGGAAGAGGAGCTTGTGGCACAACTTGACTAGAAGAAGGGATCGATTGGTAGGACATGTTCTGAGACATTGAGGGATCACAAATTTAGTATTGGAGGGCCACGTGGAGGGTAAAAATCGTAGAGGGAGACCAAGAGATGAATACACTAAGCATATTCAGAAGGATGTAGGCTGCATTAGGAACTGGGAGATGAAGAAGCTTGCACAGGATAGGGTAGCATGGAGAGCTGCATCAAACCAGTCTCAGGACGGAAGACCACAACAACAACAACAACAGATATAGAAACTGCCTGACAGATTAAAAGCATGTGCCGAACACAGTTTTAATGTGTCAGGAAGTTTCGTATTAGCGCACACTTCGCTGCAGAGTGAAAATCTTTTTCTAGATCATAGTTTTTCCATGTACATACTGCAATGATGACACATTATTGGTCTGTAGCAGTGCATGACAGTGAGCTATTGCGGATAGATGTTGTTTATACTGATGGTGAACTGTTATTTTACAGTCCACTTCTACCGCCACGATGTGCAGTCTGGGCCATCCCCGAGACCCGCGCTCACGTACGTAGTAACAAACGTGGCAGCAGGTAAGGTGCAAGAAAGGCAAGGCGGAGGCGAAACAGACCAGCAGCAGCAGCACCGCGAGGTGAAGAGGAGGAGGAGGAGGAGGAGGAGGTGGAGGAGGAGGTGAGGGAGGCCAAGACCAGCCGCGGCCTGCTGCGGGGGCTGCTGGGCTGCTGCCTCTGCATTAGGCTGCCACGAGGCCGCAGGTCCAGGAGGACCAGCAGTGAGGCCGGCCTGTTGTGCCGTGTGTACAGAATTCTTCAGCGTGGAACTTACCGTGTAGCGCAGCAGAATTCGTGAATATGCGGTCATTATGGCCCCACAAAGTCACCTCTAGTGTTGGAGGGACTGGGGGGAGCAGTGTTTGGGCTTATACAGATTTATGTTCTAAAGCTGTATGCTGGGACTTGAGTGTTAGTTATCATTCTTCAGAATTCTGGTTGTATCGAAATAGCTCAATCAAGTTCAAAGGAGGCCTATGAAGAATGAATTACTGTTACAATTAGGATTTTCATCAAGTATCAACGAGTATGGGTTATTTATGTGAGAAAATCATGTATGTGTTTTAATCAAATTAAAGTAAACATAACTATATAACAGTTTTGGATGGCAGCTAAATGCATAGTTTCTTGTATGAATAATTTGTGTAAAACCGATTTTAAATTTATGAATAAACAAAACTAAAAATATTTAATTTATTTCAGAGTTCATCCTGAAGAAGTGCCGACACTTGGCAGTTAGGCTAAGGAAGTGAGTCATGGCAACAAAATCCCAGTATGTATTGAAAGAAACACATACAAAACCTATGAAATCTTTGTAAAAACACGTAAGATGCTACTACTTGTCCACTAGCCGTTTCATTAGTTTGATTAGTAGTTAACTGAGTAATGATAGAGAGCACTTGACATCACTTCACCTGAAGGAAAATTGTGATACACGGATAATTGGACTCTTCACAACAGAAACCTAGCAAAGCTTAATTTAAATAAGACTATCAGTAAATAGTAACTCAGTGTGCAGTGTAATCTATGAGATACAATGTAACCTTGGCTCTACCCATAAAAGAAATGATATTCTGTAATTGAGAAAATGGTACAAAGTGAAAATTTGAAATTATCATCTATTTATAATTTTTACTCTACCACAGAGAGTGTAGCTGTGGATCCTACCTCAAACCATCCACGCTAGTCAGTCAAATGGCAGCTGTCTTTGTAGTAATCAGATGGTCCCCCATCTGGAAATATTTAGGGAAGTTTTTCAGATTGGAATATGTCTTAAAACTAATTTAAAAATTATTTCTATTCCAAGTTGCAGAAAAGTATTTGGAAAAGCTG
The DNA here is from genome assembly GCF_023864275.1 of Schistocerca cancellata. NCBI lineage: Eukaryota > Metazoa > Arthropoda > Insecta > Orthoptera > Acrididae > Schistocerca > Schistocerca cancellata. The sequence continues at coordinate 43,358,209 of NC_064626.1, read as the reverse complement.
ACCTTAATTTAAACGAATGTGACATTTTCTTGGATAAAATTTTGATAGCCTTGATTTTGTAACTCAGTAAACTTCACGATCTTCTCACCGTTTGCAGTTTACCTGTAATACTCGTCAGGAAAATCACCGACTTTGTCCTGTTACCCATGCTTCGGAATATGCCCTTGATAATTCCTGCTGGGTCATGTTTCTATCTAATCAAACTTAAAATGGTTACAATTTCCTGGTTCCGTCCACTGTTTTCGAAAATCTGTCTTGTTTGTAAGCTATTGCAATCACCTCTCCGTTATTCGAAGTCAAGAAACCCCCTGGCTACATTCAACCTTCTGGGTATCACATAAGTCAAATTGTACCTGCGTTAGCTGCTGGCTGGTAACATCCAAATTGAAGTGTTCTCATATGTCAATCAGAAATGTTACATATTTCAGGAACCAAGGACTTGCGTTAGACGTAGAGATTTCCAGCAGATAACGACGGACTGGGATGTTACATACTAGCATACAATCTGAAAAAATTGCTGTCTTTGTTCTGTATGTATCAACGTGCGATATAGAGGAATAGTCTTCAAACGATAATGAGTGAGGCGTAATCAACATAAAATTTCACAATTGTCCCGCCTTTCTCACTTTACCTGACGCATTGACACACACATTGTAGATACGTTAACGAAAGTGTGTGTGAGTACTGAGCATTTCGATTAGTTACGGATACAAGAAGATGCGTTAAAATAAACATATGATTGTGTTGAATCACAAACAAAGTCCATAACACTGTCGCCAAGAAGTATACAAATTCTACTTATCGGTAATGTTTTCATTGCAGGATAACATACATTTACCTTTCCCTATCAATCCTGAGAGATTGTAGTATCATCATGGAATCACACTGTAGACTGTATCAACGTGACGAAAGCAGCAATGGCCAGGAAACGATCGAATCGAATGTTATAAGCGGAAATTGCTCCGGTGTGTCTGGCAGCCGCCCTCTACTGCAGGCCCTTCGTAGTCCGCAGTTGGGGAGAAATTAGAATGGGTCGAAAAAAGCAAAATGGTTCAGTAAATATGGACTCTTAAAGCGCATACCTGAAGAGCTATGAGCAGCTGTTAACTTTTGCTACTGTGAGATACATCTCGTCTACTGAGCAACTACTCACAGTTCATTAGGTTTGCGTTTTACAGCCCTTGTTTACTGGATATTTTTGTTGTTTTGGTTCACACTACTTAATCCCAAAACACGAAAAGCAAAGAATTTGCAGTAGAAGTGATCCACTGTCCGAGGTATCAAAACTGTTTTCTCTCGTAAGTTTGGACTCGGTCGTTTCTCGACGAGGGTCCCATGCTGCGTCGGATTGACATATTTATCCCTCTCCATCACCTCTGAATGTTTGTAAGATCATCACGGACCAACCCCGAATGGCTCGCATTCTCTATGCGTTCTTCATTCACGCCACCATTTACAACACTGATCTAACACTCAATGTAGAGAAAAGTTTCTATTTAAACGGACCTAGCGTTTCGTTAACCCTATACTGACTGCTGTGTCTTCATCTGTTGCAGGACGGAAGTGTAGACTAGATGAACATCAGAAGATCGTAAAATCGGTTTTCTTTTGGAATACAAATACTGGCACCTCTTTGTTGTGATAGATTAATTCAGGATTATTTTCCCTATTAATAAAACATATACCTGTGTGTTTCTGTTGCAGCAAACCTACACGAAGGAGAAGCACGAGTTGGTGTCTGCGTGGGCGCTGAAGCATTTCGGAAGCGCCCAGGACCGCTGCAGGTGGATGGAGGGGCTGCACGAAGAAGCCGTCAACACACGAGTGGCAGAGGTAACGTACTGCGAAAGCTTTAGCTATGCAACCAGTGGTGAGTAGAACAATAATATAAATAAAAATTTGGGTATACTAGGCACAGTAATGTGGTTATATATCAAAGACTAAATCGTTGTGTCTCAATCTGACGTCCAATTGAAATTTTCATGTGTGTGTTTACACCCTTAATTTCCAGAATCAGAATCTTTGATCAGAAACTGAATTATACGATTCTAAATAAGTTTTTTTACAGATTCTGTTCCATCTCTTGTGTAGATATGCTTATTCATTTCAATTTTGAAACACACAATAGGTTTTTTATCTTTCTCAAACTTTTAACTGATTCTCAAGAATTCACCCAAGCCAATACACCTGCATATATAACTGCATTGCTGTTCCAGAAACATGCGACTTCTTGCCTCAACCACTATTTCCGCCATGAGATTCATCCTCTACGCTGCCTCAAACGAAAAATGAACGGCATTTTTATTTGTTCAGGCGTTCACGTGCGTGTGCTTTTTACAACTTCGATCCTTCTCAGACTTGAAAGTGGACTGTGGCAGCGATGTGCTGTGTTGAGAGCAGTCAGTGAGGGAAGTTCTGTGTGACTAACGTTCAACTGTGGCTGAGAATGTCAGCCATTTGCCTACCTCAGGATGTCCCCTATAACAGGAAACAACCAAAACAAAAACAGCAATTATTAACCCTCCCCACTAACGTCCCAAAAGACACATAACGGTCGAAAGAAGTCTTCACATTTAAGCAATGTATCAGGGGATCAGAAGACTGAAGATTGTTATCAGTTAAAAAGATCTGAAGTCAAAACGTTTTAAAAATTAAGGCTGTGGAAAGTCATAAATTACCATTAAACGTAATCGTCAAGGTATTTTTCAAACAAGAGATTAATATATTTTGAGTTACAGAAGTGCACCTGTAATAGCAGAACCACAACAGTTCTTGTTGATTCAGGTCCTTCGATCAAAAATACAAATTAAATCCAAGTTATTGTCCGTGACTGTTAATGAAAGTTTGAATAATGTTCAATGTATGTCGTTTGGCAGATTTGTTCTACGACAAAAGCCCGCAGAAAGTACATTTTTATTTATTACTAGAAAAAGCGGTTTCATGACTGCCTAGTTAAATGCGATGGATTTTATTCAATTATTCACGAGAACTGTTTGCAACTGTTTAGGGGGTAGTTTCAAATGACCCCTACTGTGATGTCAGGAGAACAAGCTGTGTCAGCTGTCGTAGGTTTGGTGAGTCAGCTCTGCCTGTCTTCCTAAACGTTAATAAAATCAAATTATTTTAGCGAATATCGTAGCAAAATGATGCCTTTTGAGTGTTACATACAAGCTGTCCGTGTATTCAATTAACTACGGATTCCTTCGGAAGTACGGTCAGACTGGAAAATGTAGTATAGTTATCTTGCTTCAAGGACAAAAATGTAGTCACCGTAATGGTAGTGAAGACCTTTCAGTTAAAGCCTGAATTATTCGTTGCCAACCTCACTTTGAATTTCACAGATGTAACTGTAGTGTTGCGCTTAATTTATAATGCATAGTACGAAATAACATAAACAAATAACATATTGGTATGCGAGATATTTTCTCTCATAAAGTGTACCAATTTAGAGATAATGTTTTAATATCATAGGTAGGAGGAAGCAACAAAAAATCTTTGAATGTAATTATCGCAGTTGAGTTATTGGTATTGGTATTGGAACGCAAAAAAGAGAAGAAAGTGAATTATTCACGTATTTTGATATAAAAAAGAAAAAAAAAATCCGTAGAACCATTACTTCCTTGTGAATCTCAAACACTTTGCATCAGCAGAGGATGAACATATTAAGGTTCTAGATTCTATGAGTCTTTCAATACAATTCCACCGTGGATTTTCCTTTGTTTGATATTTCCTTGAATCTTTGCCAGATTTAAAAATGCTGAAGGTCTTTTGACATAGGGTTGGTGACGTTTGAAGTGTCAAATTAACTGATAATCTAAAGCAAATGAAAACAGTATTTTGGCGTTTTTTTCGTCATAAGAAGAATAGAGGCAGACATTGAATAAATTTTTTTTATATCACTGCTCTAAGAAATCATAGCAAACTGTAACAACAGAAACTGAATCAGAATATTGGAAGGAAATAGTGGTCTGGCACTACTTATACGTGGGTGTAATGCGAAATCAGCAGTAGCAGAGTTAGAGACCTGCTCTATAGACTAACGTGCTGCGAGCTAGTTGGCGAGACAGGGAGGTTAACCAGACACGAATGTAGTGCAAATATTGGACTCACGACTACAGATCTGGTTCACCAGCCAGGCTGAATGTGGCTTTTATGCGATTTTTCACGCTTGTTTAGGTGAATATTGGGCTGATCGCCAATCTTCACCTCATAAAATAACACCATTCACAAACAGCTGCAAAACGAAGATATACAGATCAGCGTGTGCAGGATTCGCAGACAGGTGACGAATACAGCTTTCCTCTATTAGGTTTAACTTATGGCTGCTTCAACAGGGAGGGTAACCATCCGGAAAGTAAAAAATAAAAACAAAAAATACCAGGTCACAAGCACTGTGGAAATCGACCACACTATGAAAGTTAGGAGAGAGGTTATACGTAGCAATTGACATGAGGATCGGAGGAATTTATTGTGTATACCTGGAAAATGATACATTACTTACGCTGGTTTTGGATTTAAGCCACTTAGCGTTAGTTTGTTACTCTTCGCGTTTTAGTGGTAACCGTTGAAATCGTGTAGTATGTGATTTAACTGTTCAGTTGGAGAAAGCGTTTCAGTAAGAAAACCGCAAGTTGTCAAACATACAACTTTTAAAGTTGTGATGGTGCAAAGTATATGAAAATATACGTCTTATATTCCAGGGTGTGGAATGAGAGTATTAAGTATACACACTAGGTAACAATATTTATCAAAAATTTACGCAAAAAGTCTAACTTGCAGTATTTCACAGTACTTCAGAGGGTGCTGACAGGTATCCAAATACTCTAAATTTTTGCTGCCACATTTTTCTCAAAGATGACTTAAAGCATAACTTGCGTATCTGCGAACATTGAATGAACCCATAAATTTATTACTATCCAAATTATTGTAGAGCAGGAAAGCAGCGGCAATAATAAACAGATGACTACGCATTTTAGAAGCCTCAGCTGGTCTGAGGGTTTCTATCAAGTTGACGATATAAAGTATGCTTAGAGATTTCGAGAGTAGTGACCTGCTGATAAAGTACTTTTCCTTATACCAACAACTATCACATCCAGTCAGCACAACATGAAATGCAATCAACTTTACAAGACAGACATAGGCACCACGACTTTTAGTGCACTTGTCAACAAGAGTAAACAGTGTTATCACCATGTCTAATCTCCTCTGATATCGAATGCAGTCAAACATTATAATGAATTCCTAAGACTAATTAATTTCCGTACCTATGATGCTTCCATGTATCACAACACTTTTTCCACACATAAAATTCTGCAAGAAACACAGCAGCAATGCAAAAAGTGCACTGTTGGCATTGTGTATAACAATGTCTATATTAATTAAACACTGTCACTATCTGCACATATTTGCCATATGGGTTGCCAAATCATTATTGTGAACCATGAAGTATACTGTTTGCATGTCAAAACACATGCCGCTTATGAAAAGTAACAGACTTTTCATGTTGCAGGCCTAATGTCGAATTAGGAATCTGTCCTAACCGAGATAAAGTTTTGGGTAAGCACACAAACAAGAATGAATTTTGAATTTATAACTGAGCCTACTCATTGAGTAACACCCTGTATTTCAGCACCAATTTAAGAAGGGCGAAGATAATGCATCATATTGCAGATTGCAATTATTATAAATTATTGGACCTAGTCAAGTTGATGTCTCAGATAAACACATTTACACATGCCAATTCCTATAATCATCAGAAACATATAATGAAAGCACCATACTTTCACACAACATGCCCAAACACTAATTTAGGAAGGAAGGAATAAGGTGGTTTACTGTAACATATTATTTATAGTTCATCGAATAGTAAAGCGCAGACACACACACACACACACACACACACACACACACACACACACACACAGAGAGAGAGAGAGAGAGAGAGAGAGAGAGAGAGAGAGAGAGAGAGAGACCGTTTATCACAAAAGTATAACTACAGATCCCTATGACAACTACATCAAAATTAAAAAGCATTATTTTTCAAAATATGGAAGATTTCATACACTATGCAAGAACAATGGACATTCAAATTAATCATTTCCACAACTAAATACTTACCCTTTTAGAGAGCTTCATCGACTTCTACAAACGTGTTATAGAGCCATAATTCCGATTGTAGAAGTTTGTTTCATACCTAGCCCCGACTACATCCAGTCATGTGCAATAACTGCCATCGATTTACGTTTCTTAGGATAGATTATCTTTTCACCTCCTGAAATGGTGCTGAGATACAGCTTGTTATAACACGAGTAAGCCCAAAATACCTATTTCTTTCTCTGCATATCTAGAATTGTATGCTGGATGCCATGTTTACATCTTTTACTCCTAACTTACAATGTCTACTGCGTTATTTTTCTTAAATCACTTGTGATTAGCTATGGAAATAGTATAGCCTAGTGTTCACTGTTGTTTTTAGGCACCAGTATGATGAATATGTGTGGAAAATAACAGAGTATGTTGAGTATAATAATGCTTTAGTCAAATATTAAACACTGCAATTTACACATCTGCAAAGGACTTGCTAGATATACAAAAAGAATATTTTGATACTTGACAAGAATGTGAAAATTAATTGGTTTGAGGGGATTTACTACACTGTTAGAATGTGTTTGTTTTTACTAATTTAAATCTCGTCTGATGTCATTGTTTACTTTCTTCAGCAGCAGAATACTCACAAGGGTACATTCTAAGATGAAAATAAAGATTTTGACGAAACTTAGCATTATTTGCACTCCTCTGTGCATCTGCCATCATTATTATCTCGTTTTTGACCGCTTTCACTTTTATGGGGTATAATCACATCCAAAAAGGTAAAGAGTCATTCCCTCTAATCCTAAAATATCTTCAAAACCGCAAAACATAGAAAAAAATGTGTTCATATAATTGTTAAAATGTAATTATAACAAAAATTGATTATACTGGCCTGAACAACTTTGATATTGTAATGAAGCCTTCATTTTCAAACATTAACTACAGAAGATCTCACGCCACTTCCACCCACATGTAATGAAGCTCGTCTCTGAAAAGCCATTTTTTGGAAATAAGTTGTAAAGAATACACTGTTGAAGTATTTTCGCAATACGTAATTGAAAAACCAAAATAACCATTATCAGTCTATTTATTTGTTTTGTAACTTGTTATTAGATTTTGGGGTGGTCACTGCCTGTCCTCAGTATGAGATTCAAAACGGTGCTGTCACAAACTGTTCATTTGGCAACCCCAAAAGTCTCGACAGAAATAGTACACCTCCAGCATGATTATGATGACAGGCTGCACTTGAGAAGCAATATACTCTAGCTGCAGTCGCCAGTACATATTCTGTTCCCTTCGCCAAGGTTTGCTAGCCTACTGAAATATGCATGGTGCACAGGAGGATGCTGTTAGGATCATTCGCAACTGTTTCGGAATTTTGCTGTATTTTGTTTTATATTGAATTGTTCGTGGTATACATCACGTAGAGAAATTTCTTTCATAGTGTAAAAAAATGTGTCAAACTTTTCTTTATAGATTATCATTACTGTAATGACTTCACAATATCAGAAAGAATTACCTATTATTTTTAATTAACATCCTACACATACATGTAATGGTAAACAAAGGCCATAAAACATGAATTACAAAGGCCATAAAACATGAATTTCAAAGGTAAAATAACAATTGAAAACACAAAGCGAAGCTAAATAAGGCAAAGAATTAGATGCATAATGAACATTCATGTACTTCAATTAGAGATGTTGAAAATAATCGAACAGCACGTTTTTTGCAATATATTTCATAAAAATGGCGTTTGAGGAGCCAGCTTTATTACATATGGATGGATATAGAAAGGGAGTGTGTCAAATTTTGAGAAATTAAAACGCCTGTTATAACATAAATTAATTAGTAGTGGTGGGATATTTTGCAGAAAAATTCATTTTATACCAGGGGAAAGTTAATACAGTTCTACTTCTATGCGGAACACACTTTTTTGTTCACGATGCACTAAATTACATTTGGGTTAGTTTTTACCCGTAAGTGAAAATGTGCAAAAACGGAAAAAATGTGTATTGCATTATTTGGGCCAGTTTACATACCCACCATATATCATCAAGACCATTTATTTACATCTGGGATAGTTCCCTTGTTAGTCAGCGAGTCAATATTTTCGCAATCTTCAAGCATGTTATATTTTGTCGACTGGACAAAAATGCATGTGTGCTCACCTCACACGAACTAAGAGGCTTGTAAAATGCAGAGTCATCAATCTTAATTTTCCGCCGGTTTCCTATCCACCTTGTGACGCTTGACAGCAATTAGATGTGCCAAGCAGTTAATTTTAATATTCTTTCGATATCTGCACGTACAGAAATGCTGATTTACTTAAGAAACACCCAGCACCATATTTATCAAAAATATTATTTTTGAACCCCCCTTTAAAATACTACGCAGCAAGTTACAGTCTTTATGTAGTTTTTGGATAAATTTGTGTGTGTGTGTGTGTGTGTGTGTGTGTGTGTGTGTGTGTGTGTGTGTGTGTGTGTGTGTGTTTACAAAAGGAAATTAATCTTTCTCCACAAAATTAGGTGCCCACTTTGTAAAAGAGATACCACATACAAGGACTACGTTTTAAATATACTTTCCTTATTTATTGAAACAACGAGTACTTTCAGATTCGTAGCCTCATTTTCATACTACATAGTAAATGGCTAGAGAGAATGGAGGAGAGGAAGTTGGACAACGAAGGAGGGAGACATGAGCAGCACACGAAGTTAATCTTTATATTTTTCCATAGATTTACTCGGAAGTATTTCTACACTAAACCTAATCAATCTTCTGCACTGCTACATACGGGCAACCATCATCGATTAGTGTGTTCCTACTGCTGACCGAAGTGGCCGAGCGGTTCTAGGCGCTACAGTCTGGAACCGCTCGACCCTACAGTCGCAGGTTCGAATCCTGCCTCGGGCACGGATGTGTGTGATGTCCTTAGGTTAGTTAGGTTTAAGTTTTGTGGGACTGATGACCTCAGATGTTAAGTCCCATAGTGCTCAGAGCCATTTTTTGTGTTCCTACTCTGTAATCAACAACTAATTACATGTTGATATCTATACTTGCATTCGGCAAGACTCTTATACTCAGCAAAAATATAAGAAATCATATGCCATTCTCTCAAGTTTGCACCAAAACAAATAGTTTGTTGGCACCCACTAGAACTCACCAAGACCACTGACTTTGTTTCATCATTTTTCAGTGATCTAATCGTGTGTTGGGATTGTATGAGCGTGTAGTTGCTTGGTTGGAAGCGCCCACACAGAAGAGCACGGAGTAGTATGATAACTGGTGGTGGTATTCAATAGAGTTTCTCAGCTCGACACAGTAAACGTACGTATTAATCCTCATAGTTTATGCCCGCGTCTCGTGGTCGTGCGGTAGCGTTCTCGCTTCCCACGCCCGGGTTCCCGGGTTCGATTCCCGGCGGGGTCAGGGATTTTCTCTGCCTCGTGATGGCTGGGTGTTGTGTGCTGTCCTTAGGTTAGTTAGGTTTAAGTAGTTCTAAGTTCTAGGGGACTGATGACCATAGATGTTAAGTCCCATAGTGCTCAGAGCCATTTGAACCTTATAGTTTATGTTCCTGCAGAGTAGTATAAGTCAGCAAGTGACATATTTGTAAGCAGTGTCAAGACTCGCTGCTGCGTGATATTAATTTCTATTTCCTTCCCCTTCTCTACACATGTTTTCGCTAAACTGTCCTACTATAACAAAAAAAAAGTATAATGAGAGTAACGTCACCCACATTGTAGAACAGGCCACTCTTTAATGGCAGTTAAGCCGAAAGAAATGTATAGTGAAATGGAAAAAAATAAAAATTATTATCATACAGCAGCAAGTCAGGACATTGCCTGTGACAATTGTTTTTTATAAGCATTCTGTCTCATAAAAGTAACCCCACTGACCACGACCCAACGTGATGTAAACAAAACTCGCAGACTCACCTCTCCACATCAGGACCTTCAAAACCGTGGAAGGCTGTTGGACAATTCCTCGACTTCGCAAGCTCATAGAAGTTTTACGAAAACGTTTAAGATTTTCGGCCAGGTAACCACAACTAACAGCAGTCCTCAGCAAAATGATGCTCCCTTCTAGGAGTTCTCAGAATGGCTTGTAAATGATATGCTCTCACAGGATATCCATTAGCCATTAGTATAGTATGGTAGACCCGACTCCCCGACTACAGCCCCTTTAGAAGGATTACGGGAAGAACAGCCCATAATCCCCAGTCTGCACAAATTCACCCTCCCCAGACACCATATACTGGATCCTGCCTTCATACTATGCATTCAGATACACATTGAACAGTCCTCCCCTATTGGTGACAGAAAACACTGGGCTGAAAAACCCACATAACATGTTAGTGGGAAGAGTACCACAACTGCAAGTAATGAATTAACGAAGTGATAAAATATTGATGATGGCGCACTTTAATGCTACCGGAGGCATCTTTCTTTATCTTTCTTTATCTTTATTTTACGTTATCTATTCTGCTGACTCGTCTATGGGTAGTAGCCAAGAGTTAAGTGTATATAGGCACATACTTCCTTAGTAGATTAGCGGTAGTTTGTGTTACAAATTGCGTGTCAGTTCAATACGACTATTTGTCACAAAATAGTCATCTGCATAACCATTAGCACGTCATTAGCTACTGAGTAAACAATATACGTTACACACGTTTTTAACGGATCATTTAGTATTAATTATTGTGTGATTATATGGCTAAGACACGATCTCAGACCAAGATGGCTCTATCGAGTGAAACTAGTGTGCCTCAAACTAATGTGCAGGAGGTAGCTGACCCTGTGACAGTTTTACTGAAACGAATAGAGGAAATGTCTCGAGAAAGTCAAGCTGCGTCTCATAACGAACTACAGTCTGCTCTGCAAAAACAAATTGCAGAATCACAGTCGATATTTAAATCAGAGATTAATATAATGAAAACAGCTTTACAAAAGCAGATTGTAAATACGCAAGAGGAACTTAAAACTAAAATAGAACAAGTTTCTCTTAAGCAGACAGCTTTAATAACAGAGTTTGTTAACCGCTTCGGGCAGGTGCTTGTGGGCTTCCCGAAAAATTTCAATCTTCAGTTAAAATTTGATAAAGCGTCACAAAACCAAGAGCAGCTATCGGCCACAGTTACAGAACTGTCACAGGAATTACATAACGTTACAATAGGGCAAGCTAACGTGGTTAAGCAACAGCTTACACATGAGATGGAACAGTTTTCCGATGTTTTTAATCAGTGGCTCGGTGAGCGTGATTCGCAATTAGCGGAAGCTGTTGAGCAGAAATTTCAGTCTGCAGTCACCGAAGCTATAAATGACAGAGATTCTCAGAACAAAGAATTATCAAACGACTTATTGAAAATTCGGAAACAATTCGAAGAAGTATTGTCAGACACAGAGCTTGCACACCAAGAATTTTTCAAAGGTCTGCAAGAGGTGCGTAAACAAATTGACGATAAGCGTCAGTCTGACCAAGATTTTCAGTCAGTAGGTTCCGAGAACATCTACACAAGCGAGAGAGTTAATCCATCTCGCATCCAACAAAATACTGGTGTACATGAACATCGACATACTGACAATTCTCCATATAGTAGTGGCATGCAGAATCGTGTATCAGATTATGCAACACTTCATATGGAGGAAAAACTTATTAAATATAGACAATTTCCAACTTCCAATCCAGAAAAGAAAACTATTCATCCCATCGTGTTCATAAAATCGTTTAAAGGTGTTTTACCCTGGATTTGGACAGAAAGACGGAAAATTAGTTATGTAAGTGGACATATGGTAGGAGACGGAGCTATGCGGAGTAGTGAGGCAATAGACACTGATCTTATGTACTCAGATTTTGAGCAGGCTTTTATCGACAAATATTGGTCTCCTGCAATACAGGAAAGGATAAGAAAGCAAGTATATAACCCAGAACCATATAATTCAAGACTTGGAACACTCGGGAAATGTTTTCAGCGATATCTCAACAAAACAAAATATTTGTCTGAACCAATTACTTCCAAAGACTTGATTAGAGTATTAAAATCCAGATTGCCGATTGACATACAAACAAAATTGCTGCATGTCAACGACAATAACCTGGAAGAATTTTGACAGCAGTCGATGCAGTTGATATGCTATTAGAGGATATTAATGCTAGGTCCTACAATCCACATCAGATCAATGGTTTAAATGAAAGGAACTATAGCAATAGTAATCACAACAACAGCAGGCAACAACAATCAAATAGCGATAATGGGCAACAAGGAGAGAGTTACGGATCAAATAGTAAGTATCGTCAGGATAATGGTAACAACCAGGGTTACAAATCCCATAACAACAGGAAACAGGGAAGATGATATAATCCTGGATATCGTCAAAATCCCAGAACATCAGGTTCGAACCAGTCACACAATAACAACAATACTCCACACAATCACAACAATAACAGCAATAATTGGAGAGATTATTCCCCAATAATTACTGATGTTAGTGATGAACACAACTTAGCTAACAATGGACAGGAAAACTAAAATCGACCAACTTTAGCCCCGAAAGGCTGGTCGGAACTTGTGAATGGGGGTCGTGACAATAAAATTGATTAGATACAACCATGCTGATATCACGGAAGAGTTGCTTAAAGGTGATAAAACTTGTAACTTTAAGCCACGAAGCATGCCACAAGTGGCTATAGAAGTTAATATTGAGGGTTTTAAATTCACTGCAGTATTAGACACAGGCGCAAGTGTAAATGCTATCTCCACAGCTCACATGAAGAGGTTACAGGAACGAGCAAATACACCGACCTTACCCGTGGCAAACTGCAAAATATTAGGTGCTGTAGGCGGACGCTCCAAGTCAGTTAAGCTACAGACAAGAATTAAAATGAATTTAGGTAATGGAGCCATTGATTGCACGTGCCTAATTGTCCCAAATATTGTCGTAGACTTAACTCTCTCAGTAATTCAAGTCCTAAAATTAAGTGCAATTATTGATTTCGCCTCCAGTAAACTCATGTTGAGTGTTGATGGTGTACCGCTGACAGTTAATTTAATTCAAAAGCAGGAATTGCATGAGCGCTACTGCTGTAGGATCGAAATTAAGCTGATAAAGAGAAGTTTCAACAGGAAGATTTCTAACCCTCTAACCGAAAAATCAGAGTTAACTATAGGAGGACAGATTGATGTTAAAGTAACTGAAGCAAATGCCCAGATATCTAAACAGAAGCATGAGTTGAAACAATTTTTAAGCATTTACACCATGGTATTTGATAAGAAACCGGGTGTTATCAAAAATTGTGTGTGCCATTTAAATATGAGGCCACACAAAACTTAATGCCCATGGAATGAAGTTATATCGGTGACAGTAAGATCTGCTACTGATCGGGAGATACAGGAAATGATTAGCTGGAACATCAATGAGCCATCCAACCGTCATTATTGCAGTCCACTACATGTAGTACCAAAGTTAGACGGTAGTGTATGTTTGGTTTTGGGTGCTAGGGAAGTAACAAAAGTATTCTTTCTCTGAGAACTCAACCTCCTAATATACACTCCTGGAAATGGAAAAAAGAACACATTGACACCGGTGTATCAGACCCACCATACTTGCTCCGGACACTGCGAGAGGGCTGTACAAGCAATGATCACACGCACGGCACAGCGGACACACCAGGAATCGCGGTGTTGGCCGTCGAATGGCGCTAGCTGCGCAGCATTTGTGCACCGCCGCCGTCAGTGTCAGCCAGTTTGCCGTGGCATACGGAGCTCCATCGCAGTCTTTAACACTGGTAGCATGCCGCGACAGCGTGAACGTGAACCGTATGTGCAGTTGACGGACTTTGAGCGAGGGCGTATAGTGGGCATGCGGGAGGCCGGGTGGACGTACCGCCGAATTGCTCAACACGTGGGGCGTGAGGTCTCCACAGTACATCGATGTTGTCGCCAGTGGTCGGCGGAAGGTGCACGTGCCCGTCGACCTGGGACCGGACCGCAGCGACGCACGGATGCACGCCAATACCGTAGGATCCTACGCAGTGCCGTAGGGGACCGCACCGCCACTTCCCAGCAAATTAGGGACACTGTTGTTCCTGGGGTATCGGCGAGGACCATTCGCAACCGTCTCCATGAAGCTGGGCTACGGTCCCGCACACCGTTAGGCCGTCTTCCGCTCACGCCCCAACATCGTGCAGCCCGCCTCCAGTGGTGTCGCGACAAACGTGAATGGAGGGACAAATGGAGACGTGTCGTCTTCAGCGATGAGAGTCGCTTCTGCTTCTACCATTCCTAGACCGGCAAGGGAACTTGCTGTTCCAACAGGACAACGCACGTCCGCATGTATCCCGTGCCACCCAACGTGCTCTAGAAGGTGTAAGTCAACTACCCTGGCCAGCAAGATCTCCGGATCTGTCCCCCATTGAGCATGTTTGGGACTGGATGAAGCGTCGTCTCACGCGGTCTGCACGTCCAGCACGAACGCTGGTCCAACTGAGGCGCCAGGTGGAAATGGCATGGCAAGCCGTTCCACAGGACTACATCCAGCATCTCTACGATCGTCTCCATGGGAGAATAGCAGCCTGCATTGCTGCGAAAGGTGGATATACACTGTACTAGTGCCGACATTGTGCATGCTATGTTGCCTGTGTCTATGTGCCTGTGGTTCTGTCAGTGTGATCATGTGATGTATCTGACCCCAGGAATGTGTCAATAAAGTTTCCCCTTCCTGGGACAATGAATTCACGGTGTTCTTATTTCAATTTCCAGGAGTGTAGAAGAACTAATCCATAAGTTTCCTGGTGTCAAGATTTTTTCTACAATTGATTTGCGATCGTCATTTTGGCAGGTTTCATTAGACATGGAATCAAGGAAGTACACAGCATTCCTTTTTAATGGCCGCAGTTATCAATTCACGGTATTACCATTTGGTTTAAACGTGAGTTCAGGTGTTTTTATTTCAGCGTTGGATACTGTCTTGGGACCTGAGCTGCGTGAATTGGTTACCCCATTTGTGGATGATATGTTGATTGCTACAACCAACTGGGAGCAACATATTGTAATCCTTAAAAGAGTCTTAGAAAGTTTTAGATTAACAGGAGTGACTGATTTCATTCAAGGAAAACTTGGATTTCTTCAAGTTAGCAATTTCCTAGAACATCTAATTACATCCTATGGGATTTGGCCAGCTCAAAAGAAAATTTACGCAATAGAAAACGCGCCATCACCACGCAACTGAACACAATTAAAGGCATTTCTGGGATTAGCTTCATTTTATCGTCGTTTTATACTGACACAGGATCGTAATTCAGAAGCATTAATATTCTTACTTAGGAAGAATGTGTCATGGGAATGGACTCCAGATTGTGAAGAAGTATTCAATAGAACCAAAGTGGCACTTGTCACTGCACCCATACTACACCATCCAGACATGACAAAGGATTTTGGACTAATGACAGATGCATTGTCATATGGTTTAGGAGCTGGCTTATTTCAAATTCAGATGGTTGACAGTAAATATATTTTTTGTGCCATATCTTTTACAAGCCTGACACTCACTCACTGTGAACGAGCATACACAACCAGAGCTTGAAGCCTTAGCAATTATATGGACATTTAGAAAGTTCCACTATTACGTAGCTGGTGCTTATACAAGAGTGTACTGTGACCATCAGGCACTAAGTTTTCTAAACACGTGTAAACTCCTTCATCCAAGATTAACAAGATGGATTCTTGGATGGATTCATTGGAATACTTCAAGAGTACCAGTTTGAAGTGATATATGTCAACGGGAAAGAGAATATTATAGCTGATGCTCTTTCCAGACTACCAGAAGTATTAACTGAATCTGAAGAAATAGAAGCTAAAACAACAGAATTCATAATCTTATTAATGAAGGATGTTGAAAACAGAAGATGTTACATTAAGATGTGCAAAGACATGATCCATTTACAGGTAGAAGATCCTCGATGGACATAAATAATTCAGAAGATACAGGCAAATGACTCACTTAAACTGCAAGAGATGTATCAATTACATGACTATGTCTTATTGCATAAAAGGCATTCTCAGAGTCGAACCAATGGTGTGTCTGCATTCCACACGATTATGAAAGGAAATTAATATGGCATACACACATAGTCTGGGGACATTGTGGGGTAAGTAAATGTACAGAGAAGATAGGTAGATACTGTCACATTCCTAACTTGAGAAAGGCTGTGCAAACTACCATAAGGAGTTGTCAGATTTGCCAAAAGACAAAGTCTTTGAATCATGGAGCAAGAGGACTGTTGCATCCCATTGTGGTTCAGGAAACTTTGAAGGTAGTAATTGTTGATGTAATGGGACCCCTACCACGAGCCAGAAGGAATGTTAAGTACATTGTCGGATTTTACGATTTATTCACCAAGTATGTAAAATTGTACCCAATCAAGACTTGTACTGCAAAGGCAATTATTACGAAAATCATAACTGATTATATCCCAGGTGTCTGATAATGTATCAAATTTCACCGTATACAGATGGAAAAGATTCTTGAAGGAAAGCTGGATTAACCAACTATTAATTTCTAGATTTCATCGAGGAGCCAATCCAATTGAGAGGCTATTCCGAGAAGTTAACAGATTTATAAGGACTTATTGTCACTATAAACAAACTTTGTGGGTGGACTATTTAAAACAATTTGAAGAAGTTTAAATAATTTACCACACACTTCAACCAACTATACACCCACAGAATTGATGTTTAATAGAAAAGAAAATAATGAGTGGATAAATTGTCTACCTAAATTATCAATCAATGAAGAATCTAGGGACGCAAAGATTCGTCAGGCACTATCAGTGATTAAAAGAAAAGCTCAACAGAGAAAAATTTATTATGATGAAAGTTTAAAAAGGACAAAGACATTTCGGACTGGGACGAATGTGTTCTCAAGACACATCTCAAAGCATCATTGCTCAAGAAAAGGAATAAGAAGTGGTCATTAATTTTTTCTGGATCCTACAGAGTAATTTCAATGCCAAATCCAGGAGCCTATATTCTAGAACATCCAACGACTAACAAAGTAAAGGGCATGTACCCGCATAAAGATTTAAAGCCATATTTCTCAAAATACTGATACTGTCAATGATCTAGGATAACTGTGGAAAGTTTGATTTTAATTGGTATATTGTACTAGTGGTATTGTGTTACTTGATCTTGTATGTTAGTGTTAAGTGTTTTTAAGGTGATGTTTTTATAATTTAGTAGTTATAAATATAAGAGCTTTGCCATTGAACTTCATACACTACAACTTACACGACCACTGTCCATGGGAACTTCTGGTGGTAAACCTCTCGGAGTTTTTCCATTCTCTTCCCAACATGTAAAACTTGCAGGTGGCACATCTCGCCACATTCCAACAGCTGGGAGAAACAGGAGTTAAAATGCTAGAATTCACAGGCCCTGCTCTTCTATTTACACTCCTGGAAACTGAAATAAGAACACCGTGAATTCATTGTCCCAGGAAGGGGAAACTTTATTGACACATTCTTGGGGTCAGATACATCACATGATCACACTGACAGAACCACAGGCACATAGACACAGGCAACAGAGCATGCACAATGTCGGCACTAGTACAGTGTATATCCACCTTTCGCAGCAATGCAGGCTGCTATTCTCCCATGGAGACGATCGTAGAGATGCTGGATGTAGTCCTGTGGAACGGCTTGCCATGCCATTTCCACCTGGCGCCTCAGTTGGACCAGCGTTCGTGCTGGACGTGCAGACCGCGTGAGACGACGCTTCATCCAGTCCCAAACATGCTCAATGGGGGACAGATCCGGAGATCTTGCTGGCCAGGGTAGTTGACTTACACCTAGAGCACGTTGGGTGGCACGGGATACATGCGGACGTGCATTGTCCTGTTGGAACAGCAAGTTCCCTTGCCGGTCTAGGAATGGTAGAACGATGGGTTCGATGACGGTTTGGATGTACCGTGCACTATTCAGTGTCCCCTCGACGATCACCAGTGGTGTACGGCCAGTGTAGGAGATCGCTCCCCACACCATGATGCCGGGTGTTGGCCCTGTGTGCCTCGGTCGTATGCAGTCCCGATTGTGGCGCTCACCTGCACGGCGCCAAACACGCATACGACCATCATTGGCACCAAGGCAGAAGCGACTCTCATCGCTGAAGACGACACGTCTCCATTCGTCCCTCCATTCACGCCTGTCGCGACACCACTGGAGGCGGGCTGCACGATGTTGGGGCGTGAGCGGAAGACGGCCTAACGGTGTGCGGGACCGTAGCCCAGCTTCATGGAGACGGTTGCGAATGGTCCTCGCCGATACCCCAGGAGCAACAGTGTCCCTAATTTGCTGGGAAGTGGCGGTGCGGTCGCCTACGGCACTGCGTAGGATCCTACGGTCTTGGCGTGCATCCGTGCGTCGCTGCGGTCCGGTCCCAGGTCGACGGGCACGTGCACCTTCCGCCGACCACTGGCGACAACATCGATGTACTGTGGAGACCTCACGCCCCACGTGTTGAGCAATTCGGCGGTACGTCCACCCGGCCTCCCGCATGCCCACTATACGCCCTCGCTCAAAGTCCGTCAACTGCACATACGGTTCACGTCCACGCTGTCGCGGCATGCTACCAGTGTTAAAGACTGCGATGGAGCTCCGTATGCCACGGCAAACTGGCTGACACTGACGGCGGCGGTGCACAAATGCTGCACAGCTAGCGCCATTCGACGGCCAACGCCGCGGTTCCTGGTGTGTCCGCTGTGCCGTGCGTGTGATCATTTCTTGTACAGCCCTCTCGCAGTGTCCGGAGCAAGTATGGTGGGTCTGACACACCGGTGTCAATGTGTTCTTTTTTCCATTTCCAGGAGTGTATATACATATTGTCACTTTGTAATTAGTATTAAAATCTTTTTAAAGAATGTGGCAGTACTAGTTTGTCACATGTCACATAGTTTTTCACGTACTAGCATAGGCCCTTGGCGCAATATGGTGAAGGCTACGCCTTCTGAAAGGAATTTATCAATTTCATTGTCCTCAGCTAATCCCTCCACTACACACATACTCCGTGTTTTCTACCATGCATCTATGAGAGTAAAATTGGGATATGTACGTAAAAATGCTTAAATATTGCAAGAGAAGCCTCCGAGTTGTAGATAAACTATAAAAGGCTTCATCATTCACTTGGCAGCAGCTAAACAAACTAATTGACAACGGAACAATAACTACGGATTTGGCCATTATATTGCTGTAAGGCCTACACTGTGATATTACTATCATTATTATTATTGTTGTCACTAAACACTGTCATCCTGAATTCTGCTAATCGCTTTCATTTCTGAAGTAAAGAGTCCAGCAATGAAGTGATTTACAAACTTTGTATAGTTCATTTTAAATGGGGGTGCAGCATGTGAGTGAAGCCATCTGCTGCTTGGGAGAGGACTGGTGCAGAGAAACCACGTCTTGTGACAAGTGACTACCGTCAATGCGAATGGTTAGCTTTCTTTTCTGAGAAGGACTTTAGGCAGCACTCGTGACACTCTGGCAGCTACTCCACCGTTCTATTAAAAAATTATCTAGCAGTTGTCTTATTCACGCAATATTTAGTAGCTTAATGGAACACCTACTAAATTTAAATATTGTTTGTTTCTATATCATTTTATAAATAAAACTGTTCGAAGAGAATTTTATTTCATTCTAAAATTTGGTCAGTTGCTAATGCTGATGGGTACCAGCAAATATGTGATTGCTCTCAGTGGCTAATGGTCTCAGAAACCACTGCACTATATGGACGCTCTATTGTAAAAACTGTACAGCCGATCAGTATAAACGTTAGTATCCTCACTCATCCGATGTCGTATTCAGAGTGTCGCTTGCTGGCCGCTTGGTACGCTGCTGTCGGTGTGGGTCACGAAAACGAGACGGATTCTGTTCCGGCAATGCAGTTGTGGGCCGGTGGTATGAATATTTGGGTACCTTGTTGACCGTCCTTGCTGGGTCTAAATTAATTATACGTATTCCTGATAGTGCCCTGTACGTAGCCTACACTGAACTTACGATTAC
This sequence comes from Schistocerca cancellata, assembly GCF_023864275.1. Taxonomy (NCBI): domain Eukaryota; kingdom Metazoa; phylum Arthropoda; class Insecta; order Orthoptera; family Acrididae; genus Schistocerca; species Schistocerca cancellata. The sequence goes on along the minus strand of NC_064626.1, from coordinate 43,338,061 downwards.
GCGGTGCTCAAAGAGCGAGGTTCAGATTTCAGTCAGTTCCTTTAAAAGGCCCGCTGACAGAAGTAAATATCTAGCTCACTTGCATTGGTTTGGAGCATTCATCAGTGATTAATTCAATCATGCCACCCAAGTGTAAATTGCAGTTAATTGTGCAATATCTTTAAATCAAGTGTCATTTAATTTAATGTCATCCGAAAGAGATAATCATGCTTGGCACCAAGTTTATTGCGACCACCACTGATTCAATACAACCGTTTAGGCGGACTGCAGTCCACGAGGACCTGCCTGCCTTGTGCGTTCTGGCAGCTCTCCTCGCTTCTCGTGTCCGCCATAAGGGCCGCGGTAGCTGTGTTGTGCCCGCTGACGCTTGTGTGCGATCCGTTCCCGGGCTGCTTGATGGCCGCTCTGTATCTTAAAACATCTCATGGGATAACAAATTACACAGACAACCCATGTAAGAACAGGTTATGTTATCTTTGCCGTCACTGGTCGTTCACGCAGAGCTTTAGTGTTTTGTAGATGTACCTTTCCACCTTTCTGGCCTTTCCAACCGTGGGTGCAGTGAAGGCGCCTCGTCGTGCTGTCAAAGTGTTTGGCAACACCTTGGGGGTATTTCCAGAATGAGATTTTCACTCTGCAGCGGAGTGTGCGCTGATATGAAACTTCCTGGCAGATTAAAACTGTGTGCCCGACCGAGACTCGAACTCTGGACCTTTGCCTTTCGCGGGCAAGTGCTCTACCATCTGAGCTACCGAAGCAGGTTCGCAGGAGAGCTTCTGTAAAGTTTGGAAGGTAGGAGACGAGGTACTGGCAGAAGTAAAGCAGTGAGTACCGGGCGTGAGTCGTGCTTCAGTAGCTCAGATGGTAGAGCACTCGCCCGCGAAAGGCAAAGGTCTCGAGTTAAGGTCTCGGTCGGGCACACAGTTTTAATCTGCCAGGAAGTTTCACTTTGGGGGTAGTTGCTCGGTTATTCTATTGCCGTATTGTAAAATTGGCTGACTTCCAGATGTAAGTGTTTTGGAAGTATGATGTTGATATCTGTTAGAAAATTTTAGCCATTCATGCTAACAAACAATTTGTAATTAATTAATGTAGTTCAAATGAGTTTTTGGTCTTACTGGTATCGGCACTTGGGCGTAACATTTTATAGGTCTCAGGGGTAACTGTTTTTGATTTGAAACATGATTTTTAATGCAGGAGTTATTTAATATTTGTTCTGTATTTTAGTATTTACTACTTTAAGAGAGAGTTTCTTGTCTTATTATTAACCCTATTTGAGCACATAATTTTTATTGCTGGCAGCATTAGTTTCTGTAACGGAAGTAGATTTCAAATTTTGTAATTAAATTTACAGTTTGAGCGAAAGTTCATTATCATTTCTATTAACGACACTTTGGGAGCAAGATGTTAAGTATTAGGTAACTCCACTATAAAGAATCAGATTTAAATTGCAAAATAATTGAGCTTCCATGTTTCATTATTTCTGAACTTCTTATCTTACTATTGTTCCCACTTGGTTGTGTTGTTGTTGTGGTCTTAAGACTGCTTTGATGCAGCTCTCCATGCGACTATATCCTGTGAAAGATTCGTCATCTACGAGTAATTACTGCAACCTACATCGTTCCGAATCTGCTTACTGTATTCATCCCTTGGTCTCCCTCTACGATTTTTCCCTGCCCCACGCTTCCCTCCAACACTAAATTGGTAAAAGGATGCCTGAGACTGTATTCTACTAACCGATCCCTTATTCTAGTCAGATTGTGCCACAGATTTTTCTTCTCCCCAATACTATTCAGTACCTCGTTAATTACAAGGTCTATCCATCTAATCGTCAGCATTCTTCTGTAGCACCGCATTTCAAAAGCTTCTGTTCTCTCCTTCTATATATTGTTTATCGTCCATGTTTCACTTCCATATATGGTTAAACTCTATAGAAATACTTTCATAAAAGACTTCCTGATACTTGAATCTATACTAGATGTTGAAAAATTTCTCTTTTTCAGAAACGCTTTTCTTGGCATTGTTAGTCTACATTTTGTGTGGAGTCCTATCCACTTGTCGCGTATAGGGTGCCTAAGGAATGTCACGTTCTCGGAATGCTATACAGAAATTCAAGCAGATAACGTTAGTAGTTTTATTTTAACAAAGCAGGTTGACAGCTCTTGACTTTGAAGTAACAATGGTGTCGCAAGCGTTGGACGACATGCAAGTAAGTCAGAGTCCTTTGCTGTATACGAATTTCATGCAAGTTTGACACACAGTTTGTGGATCACTAACAACTGCTATCGTGGCGTTCTCTGCTAGGCCTGTCCGAATACTGAGCCGATACCGAGCTGCCGAGGCTGGCAGGAGCGGCGCTTATGTTCTCCTCTTGCAGAGGCCGCTGCTGTCGTGGTGCGGTCCTAATCAGTGCACCATTGGCCGACTTCGTTTCACCGCCTTCTCTACTCTTGCGTTCTTCGTTCCGCCGCTTGTGCTTACGCCAGAATATATTTTTTTCCTCCGTACTTCGACCATCATCAGTTATTTTGCTCCCCAAATAGCAAAACTCCTTTACTACTTTAAATGTCTCATTTCCTAATCTGATTCCCTCAGCATCACCCGACTTAATTCGACTACATTCCATTATCCTTGTTTTGCTTTTGTTGATGTTCATCTTATATCCTCCTTTCAAGACACTGTCCATTCCGTTCAACTGCTCTTCCAGGTCCTTTGCTGTCTCTGACAGAATCACAATGTCATCGGCGAACCTCAAAGTTTTTATTTCTTCTCGATGGATTTTAATAACTACTCCGAATTTTTCTTTTGTTTCCTTCATTGCTTGCTCAATATACAAATTGAATAACATCGGGGACAGGCTACAACACTGTCTCACTCCCTTCTCAACCACTACTTCCCTTTCATGACCTTCGACTCTTATAACTGCCATCTGCTTTCTGTACAAATCCTACATAGCCTTCCTCTCCCTGTATTTTACCCCTGTCACCTTTACAGTTTGAAAGAGTGTTGCTGTCAACATCGTCAAAAGCTTTATCTAAGTCTACAAATGCTATAAACAAAGGCTTGCCTTTCCTTAACCTTCTAAGATAAGTCATAGAGCCTGTTTTGCCTCGCTTATTCCCACCATTCACTTGAATCCAAACTGATCAAGGTCAGCTTCCAGTTTTTCTATTCCTCTGTAAAAGATTCGTGTTAGTATTTTGCAACTGTGACTTACTTTCACAATGTCAGGACCTGGTATCTTTTTAACTGTAATTATTATATTCTTCTTGCTGTCCAAGGGCATTTCGCCTGTCTCGTACATGTTGCTCACCAGATGAAAGAGTTTCCCATGAACGGCTCTCCCAAGGCTATCAGTAGCAAATGGTTCAAATGGCTCAGAGCACTATGGGACTTAACATCTGAGGTCATGAGTCCCCTAGAACCTAACTAACCTAAGGACATCACACACGTCCATGCCCGGGGCAGGATTCGAACCTGCGACCGTAGCGGTCACGCGGTTCCAAACTGAAGCGCCGAGCACCGTACGGCCACACCGGCCGGCCTATCAGTAGCTCTAACGGAAAGTTGTCTACTCTTGGGCCCTTGTTTCGACTTAAGTCTTTCAGTGTTTTGTCAAATTATTCACGCAGTATCACGTCTCCCATATCATCTTTATCTACGTCCCGTTCCATTTCCATAAATTTGGCCTCAAGTATATCTCCCTTGTATACACCCTCTATATACTCCCTCCACCTCTATACTTTCTCTTCTTTGCTTACGACTGGTTTTCAATCTGATATCTTTATATTCGTACAGGTGGTTCTCTTTTCTCTAAAGGTCTGTTTATTATAATCCTTCAGACAGCATCTATCTTACCCCCTAGTGATATATTTTTCTACACCTTGCATTTGTCCTTTAGCCATTTCTGCTTAGCCATTCTGCGCTTCCTGTCGATATCACTTTTTAGACGTTTGTATTCCATTTTGCATAATTCAGTTATTGCATTTTTATATTTTCTCCTTTCATCGATCAAATTCAATATCTCGTCTTTTACCCAAAGGTTTCCACAAGCCCTCGGGTTTTTATCCACTTCATCCTCTGCTGCCATACCTACTTCATCTCTCAAAGTTACCCATTCTTCTAGTGTATTCCTTCCTCCACTTCTTGTGCGTCGTTCCTGAATGCTCCTTCTGAAACTCTATGTCCACTATTTCTTTCAGTTTATTCGTATCCATATCTTTAAATTCATATATTTTTGGAGTTACTCCAGTTTTAATCTACAGTGTTATGATCAGAGTCCACATCTGCCCCTGTACATGCCTTACAATTTAAAACCTCGTTCCAAAATATTATATATTAAATCTGGAATCTTCCTGTGTCTCCAGGTCTCTTCCACATATACAGCAGTGTTTCGTGATCGTTAAACGAAGTGTTAGGGATGATGAAGTTATGCTCTGTGCAGAGTTGCACCAGATGGCTTCCTCTTTCATTACTTTCCCCCACTCCATATTCACCTACAACTTTTACTTCTCTTCCTTTTCCTACTGTCGAATTCCAGACCCCATGACTTAAAAGAAATTATTCAGATTGAAGAAATGCATGATGAGATAAATTTTCGTCTCCCTTCACAATCTCTTCATCATCTGCGGAGCTAGTTAGCATATAAACTTGTACTATTGTGGTGGGTGTGGGCTCTGTGTTTAGTTTTGCTACAATGCTGTTCGTAGCAGCTTATCCGCGTACCTATTTTTTTTATCCTTTTTTAAACGTGCTCCTGCACACTCCTATTTGATTTGATATTTATAATCTTGTATTCATCTGACGAGAAGTCCTTTTCCTCCTTCCACCGAACTTCACTAATTCCCACTATAACTAACGCTAACCTATCCATTTCTCTTTTTAAATTTTCTAACCTACCTGCCCGATTAAGGGATCTGACATTCCACGCTCCGATCCGTAGAATGCCAGTTTTCTTTCTCCTGATAACAACGTCCTCCTGAGTAGTCCCCGCCCGGAGATCCGAATGGGGGACTATTTTACCTCCGGAATATTTTATCGATACAGTAAAGATGCATGCTCACGGGAATAATTACGGCTTTCAGGGTAGCAGTTGCTATACCGCCGTGCTGTTGGATGGAGAAAAGATGACGACGGCTCCATTATGCTCTGGGGAATATCCACAGGGCCATACATGGGTCGAATGAAGCTCGTGCAGGGCACTGTAACAGTCAAGGAGTATCGTACACTGGTTGAAGACACCTTATACCCCTTCATGACGATCATGTTTCCCCACGGCAGTGGTACTTTTCACCAAGATAATACGCCTTGTCACAAGGCCAGGATTGTGATGGACTAGTTCGAAGAACACAGTGGTGAGGTTCAATGGACATGCTGCCACCCTCCCCCCAACATGACAGATATGAACCCGATCAAACACACTGGGTTGCGATAGAACGTGACGTAAGAGCTCATCGCTCTCTCCCCACAATTTACGGGAATTAGACGATTTGTGTGTGCAGATGTGGTGCCAGGTCTCTCCAGCGATCTACCAAGGCCCTATTGCTTCAGTGGCATGACGCGTCACCGCTCTTATCCGTGCAGAAGGTGGACACGCCGGTTATTAGGTACGTGTTAACGTTCTGGCTGAACATTCTAAGTCGTCACTTATAAGGCGGCGATACACAATTCGGCTCTACCTGCCAGCAGACTGATGTCTGGCTTAATATGGGTGTGTGTTGCTACGCCATATTGAAAACGTAGCAAACGGAAAGTGAATTCAACTATTCTCATACTACAAACTACGAACAGTAAGGTTAGGCAGGTGCATGACCACACAGTTTGTAGGTGTTCGTGTCTGCCATGAACCTTAACTCGTATTCAGAATTAAATTCTGTTATTCAGGAAAATAGATCTTGTTCTATGCTTGCAGTACAGTCAAAAGAATTTGCTAACAAACTTACTGAACTATATCACAAATATGTCCCAGTAAAGTTCGGGAAAGTAAGGAAAAAACCTGCACTTCGGCTAACAGCAGAAACAACACAGCTCATAAACCTCAGACACTGCACATCGGGCACACGAACTGCGCCCCACGAACGAAAATCGTGTTGCGGAACATAGGACAGCTGGTCTGTTTCTGTTGACGGTTAATGTATGAGCATGCCCGAGATTAGCATTAATGACAGCCTGACTATGTGGACACGGTACAGGCAAATTTAAGGCTTCAGTTGATCCCATTGTCCCATATGAAGAACTGAACCGGTACTTCACATTACCACCGTGAAATAATCAACGAGTCTCCGTTTCGTTTGTCATTCATATGTGGTTGTAAGTAAACGACTTTAGCCACGAAGAATGGTTCAAATGGCTCAGAGCACTATGGGACTTTACTTCTGAGGTCATCAGTCCTCTAGAACTAAGAACAACTTAAACCTAACTAACCTAAGGACATCACACACATCCATGCCCGAGGCAGGATTCGAACCTGCGACCGTAGCGGTCACGCGGTTCCAGACTGTAGCGCCTAGAACCGCACGGCCACCCCGGCCGGCTAACCACGAAAAATTCCATCCAAAGAATCGTATTTGCAATACCCTAAATTTCATCATAAGGATCAGATCAGCATCTACTGGGCACTAAAATGCCAACGTGTCCAGGCTACGTGCCCTCACACCACAAGAGCCGGGCACCAACTCCTCGCCACCTACACGCGAAAATTCTCTCTCCCGGTACAAAAGCACGCACTCTGCATACACAGTAGCAAATGCCTTTTATATTGCGATTCACATAACCCACTGTTATCATCCTTTTGACCAATGCCACTTCAGAAATTAATTTTCTCGAAAATGTAAACTATTATGTTCGAAAAACGCAAAAGGAATCACATTAATATCATCTTTCCTCCTTGCCATAATCGCCAGTCGTCGATAGGAAGCCTTTCGCTTTGGTCATGGGGAGGCCATACTCTCGTACCGTTCATAGTAAGATTATAATCAATGTGAACAAGGTAATTTCATGGTCTTTCTTAAACAAAAGCACTATAATGGCATCTCGTGTAAAAATTATTTGCACAAAATAACTTCTTCCCATTTCATTACGTGAAACACAGACAGTAGTGTTGCACTTTCAGAATCCGAAGGCGCTGCTACGGCTCTGCAATGGGTCGTAAAACTACGACAGCATCTCCATGTAACAGGTACGAGGGATTCCTACACGGTGGCTCACTATGTCAGTTCAAGGACGGACTGGCTTAATTGTAGCATAACTCAGCTGGAAAGCGTGGCCAGTTACACCATACGTCCCTTATACCACCATATACGGAGTCACCGGCTAAACTGAGACGTTTCTCGTACGAGTGGGGGTTCTTGCCCTCGACTTTTTTGTTTTTTTTGTTTTTTGTGGTTTTAGGGCGCACAACTTCAATGGTCATTAGCGCCCTGACGACGTTAAGAATGCACCGCGAGGCACAAGTTTAAAACAACAACGAAAGGGAAAACACGATAAAAGACAGACTGACAGGCATAGGATTAAAAACAGCATCATCAAATGTCCTTAGTGAGGTTTGTCAAATAGATAAAACGAAGAACACGAGCAGCTGCTCGTGGGTCATCCGCTAAAACGGCATCTAAAGTACATGGCAGGTTAAGATCGAGACGCAGTGCGTTAAAATCCGGACACGACATTAAAATGTGGCGCAGCCGTCAGCAGATGGCGATGGCTGAACCGGCAGTGTCCAATTCTTAACCGGGCTAAAACGACCTCTTCCCACCGAGAAGGGCGTGAGGAGGACGTCCAAGCCACGGGAAGAGGTTTTAAGGCCCGAAGCTTGTTGGCTGTAAGGGCAGTCCAATCGGCATGCCACAGCGATAAAATGCGCCGACAAATAACCCTGCTAAGATCTGACGAAGGGACACAACAAGAAGCTGTCCGAGGCTGGAGGACCGCAGCCTTGGCCGCGGCATCTGCAGCTTCGTTCCCAGGGATACCGACATGGCCAGGGACCCACATAAAGCTAACCGGAGAACCGACGTCCGCCAGCTGCCGAAGAGAGCGTTGGATCCGGTGCACGAAAGGGTGAACCGGATACGGATCACTGAGGCTCTGGATGGCGCTCAGGGAATCGGAGCAGATGACATAAGCAGAATGTCGGTGGCGGCAGATGTAAAGAACAGCCTGGTAGAGGGCAAAGAGCTCAGCTGTGAAGACCGAACAATGGCCATGGAGCCGGTATTTGAAACTTTGTGCCCCGACAATAAAAGAACACCCGACCCCGTCATTGGTCTTAGAGCCATCTGTATAAATGAAAGTCATATTGATGAACTTCGAACGAAGTTCCACAAAATGGGAGTGGTAGACCGAACCGGGGGTAACCTCTTTTGGGAGCGAGCTGAGGGCAAGGTAAACGCGGACCTGAGCCTGGAGCCAAGGTGGCGTGTGGCTCTCGCCCACTTGAAAGGTTGCAGGGATTGAAAAATTAAGGTGTTGAAGGAGGCGACGAAAGCGAACTCCAGGGGGTAGCAGGGCAGAGACATACAACCCATATTGACGGTCGAGAGAGTCGTCAAAAAAGGAACGATAAGACGGATGGTCGGGCACTGACAGTAGCCGACAGGCATACCGACAAAGCAGTATATCGCGCCGGTAGGTGAGTGGCAATTCGCCAGCGTCAGCATGAAGACTCTCTACGGGACTAGTATAAAATGCTCCGATCGCAAGTCGTAAACCCCGATGTTGTATGGAGTTGAGGCGGCGTAAGATGGATGGCCGTGCAGAGGAGTATACGAAGCTCCCATAATCCAGCTTGGAGCGGACGATCGAGCGATATAGACGAAGTAGGACGGTTCCATCCGCTCCCCACGACATACCACTGAGAACACGGAGGACATTTAAAGAACGGGTACAACGGGGGGCCAAATATGACATGTGGAGACAAGCTAAGTTTCCTGTCAAATTTAAGGCCTAAAAATTTGGTTGTCTCCACGATTGGGAGAGCAACGGGACCGAGTCGTAAGGACGGTGGGAGAAACTCTTTGTAGCGCCAGAAGTTAATACAGACCGTCTTCTCGGCAGAAAAACGGAAGCCATTGGCGACACTCCAGGAGTAAAGACGGTCAAGAGAAAGCTGAAGACAGCGCTCCAGGACACGTGTACACTGCGCGCTGCAATAGATGGTAAAATCGTCCACGAAAAGGGAGCCTGATACATCAGCTGGGAGGCAATCCATTATTGGATTGATCGCGAAGGCGAAGAGAGCGACGCTGAAAACTGAGCCCTGTGGCACCCCATTCTCCTGGCGAAAGGTGTCAGACAGGACAGAACCCACATGTACCCTTAACTGTCGACCCATTAAAAAGGAACGAATAAAAAGAGGGAGGCGACCGCGAAGGCCCCATGTATGCATGGTGCGGAGAATGCCCGCCCTCCAACAGGTGTCGTAAGCCTTCTCCAAATCAAAGAACACAGCCGCGGTCGGGCGCTTCCGCAAGAAATTATTCATAATGAAGGTCGACCAGGTAACCAGATGGTCAACAGCAGAGCGGCGCCTACGAAATCCACATTGTACATTGGTAAGTAGGCGTCGAGACTCGAGCAGCCAAACCAATCGAGAGTTAACCATTCGCTCCATCACTTTACAGACACAGCTGGTAAGCGACATAGGTCGATAACTGGAAGGCAAGTGCCTGTCCTTCCCCGGCTTAGGAATCGGGACAATAATAGACTCGCGCCAGCATGCGGGAACATGTCCCTCAATCCAGATGCGATTGTATGTACGAAGAAGAAAACCTTTACCCGCAGGAGAAAGGTTCTTCAGCATCTGAATATGAATAGAATCAGGCCCTGGAGCGGAGGACCGTGATCGGCCAAGTGCGTTTTCGAGTTCCCGCATGGTGAATGGGGCGTTATAACTTTCACAATTCGAGGAGCGGAAGTTAGGTGGCCTAGTCTCCTCTGCCTGTTTGCGGGGGAGGAAGGCAGGGTGGTAATGAGCGGAGCTCGAAACCTCGGCGAAAAAGCGGCCGAAGGCATTGGAGACAGCCTCAGGGGCCACAAGGACGTCATTCGCGACCTTCAAGCCAGAAACTGGTGAGTGGACCTCAGTGCCAGATAGCCGGCGCAGGCTACCCCAGACAACAGAAGGAGTAAAACTGTTGAAGGTGCTTGTGAAAGCAGCCCAGCTGGCTTTCTTGCTTTCTTTAATAATACGACGACACTGAGCACGTAATCGTTTATAATTGATACAATTCGCCACAGTAGGGTGGCGTTTAAAGGTGCGTAAAGGACGTCGACGAGCACGTAAAGCGTCTCTACATGCTGCGGACCACCAGGGGACCGGTACGCGACGTGGAGAAGAAGTAGGGTGAGGGATGGAATATTCAGCAGCAGCGAGAATGACTTCCGTGAGGTGTGCGACCTGACGATCGCAGCTTGGGAAGGTTTGATCCTGAAGGGTCGCCCTGGAAGAAAAGAGCCCCCAGTCTGCCTTGGAGATGGTCCAACTAGAGGAGCACGGAGAGGGGGGTATGCTGCAGGAGATGGATAACACACGGGAAGTGGTCGCTCGAATATGTATCATCAAGTGCATACCACTCAAACCGGCGTGCAAGTTGGGGAGTAATTATAGAGAGGTCTAAATGGGAATAGGTGTGAGATGTGTCCGAAAGAAAAGTAGGGGCGCCAGTATTGAGGCAGACAAGATTGAGCTGGTTGAAAAGGTCTGCGAACAAGGAGCCCCTCGGGCAGGATGCTGGAGAGTCCCAAAGGGGATGGTGGGCATTGAAGTCTCCAGTTAACAAAAATGGTGCAGGTAGCTGAGCAATAAGTTGCATCACGTCTGCCCTGGTAACGGCAGATGACGATGGAGTGTAAACGGTACAAATGGAAAACGTAAAAGTGGGGAGAGTAATGCGGATGGCAACTGCCTGCAGGCCGGTGTGCAACGTGATGGGATCGTAGTAAATATCATCCTGGACGAGCAACATAACCCCTCCATGAGCTGGTATACCTACCACAGGGGGTAGGTCAAAACGCACAGAGGTGTAATGTGCCAAGGCAATTTGATCACATGGGCGTAGCTTCGTTTCCTGGTGGGCTACGACGAGCGGACGGTGCAAGCGGAGCAGCAACTTCAAGTCCTCTCGGTTGGAGCGAATGCTGCGAATATTCCAGTGAATAAGTGCCATCGTAAGAAAAGGAAGATGAAAGAAGGGATCACCTCGAAGGCCGCTGAGGGCCTGGCTTCGAGCGAGCACTGGCGCCGCTATCAGTAGGCGGACAGTCATCGTCCATTGGGTCTATAGGTTCATCGCCCATCTTGGGAGGATGGCCGGGAGGGGGAGCTTCCTCCGCCGGTGAACGGCCAGATGTTCGGCTACCAGCGGTGCGGCCAGGCGAAACGGATGACGGCCTGGGGCGGCAACCGCTGGGTGGCGCAGGAGAAGAAATGCGCCGTGGCGGAGAAGGAGAACTGTGCTTCCTATGAGCCTTCTTGGAAGGACGTTTGGTGGAAGTACCGGTCGAAGGCTGTTAGGTCGAGGTACATAGGAAGTCTGCACGGGATGGTTCCTTCTTGAAGGCCCGTGCATCTGACTTCGGGGTCTTCGTCTTAGCAGAAGCTGATGAAGGGGCTGGTGTCTGTGGGGTGATGGGAGGAAGAGGAGACGTCGACCTTGGTGCTGAAGGTCAGATCGCATGTCTGGGTTGCCACCTCCCTGGTAGTCCGAGGAGAGGCGAGGACAGTACTGTATTTCCCCGCTGGGAGCAGCGCGGGCTTCCTACTAGCCAATAGCTTGCGAGCAGCCGAGGTGGACACTTTCTCTTTGACCCGAATTTCTTGGATACAGCGTTCTTCCTTATAGACAGGACAGTCGCGGGAGGATGCGGCATGGTCACCCTGACAGTTCACACAACGAGGAGACGGAGGTGGACAGTCACCCTCATGGGCATCCCTGCCGCAAATTGAAACGCTGACACTGGTAGCAGCGCGTAGGTGTCGGGACATAGGGGCGAACAGAAATAACCTCGTAGCCCGCCTTGATGCGCGATGGCATCTTAACACTATCTAAGGTCAAGAAAAGTGTCCCGGTCGGTACAAGGTCATTGTTGACCTTTTTGATGACCCTATGGACAGCCGTCACGCCCTGCTCAGCGAGGAAATATTGAATCTCCTCGTCAGTCAATCCGTCGAGGGAGCTAGTATAGACTACACCACGAGACGAATTCAAAGTTCGGTGGGCCTCCACCCGGACAGGGAACGTGTACAGGAGGGTGGCCCGAAGCTGTTTTTGTGCCTGAAAGGCACTCTCAGTTTCTAGTAATAAGGTACCGTTACGCAACCTGGTACAAGTTTTGACAGATCCGGTTATGGCATCTACGCCCTTCTGGATAACGAAAGGGTTGACAGAGGAAAAATCCTTTCCGTCCTCAGATCGAGAAACGACGAGGAACTGTGGGGCAGGCGGTAGTACTTTTGTCACTGGTGGCTGGTCACGTTTCCGTTTTTGGGCGGAAGTCGAGAGAGATGGAGTGAAATCCATTGCGGAGGAATCCCCCATGATTGCCAGCGTCTCCGATGGCGCGCTCCTTCCTTGTGGGGACCCTCTCAGAGGGCAGTCCCGCCTTAGGTGAATGTTTACACCTCAGGTCACACCTCCCGAGAAACAGACGGAGGGACCAATCGGCATGGTCAGAAGGTATCAGCTCAGGCAATCACCCCTCCCCGGGCCTGGCCTTTACCAGGGGGTACGCGCGTGCCTTACATGTCTACCCAGGGCGGGGACTTACGCGTTACCCCGTCACCGGCTACGCGTGCGAACGCGTGGGTCGGCCTTCAGACACGCACAGGGAGGAAGGAAGAAGAGGAAAAAGAAGAGAGAGAGGGAGAAAGAGGACAGACTGTCTCAAACGCCGAGGCGGAGACCAGAGAAGGCAAGGAGAAGAAGGCAAGGAGAAGAAGGCAATGAGAAGGCAAGGAGAAGGCAAGGAGAAAAAGGCAATGAGAAAAAGGCAATGAGAAGGCAAGGAGAAGAAGGCAATGAGAAGAAGGCAATGAGAAGGCGAGGAGAAGAAGGCAATGAGAAGGCGAGGAGAAGTCAAGGTAAAGAGTAAGGAAGACAGTGAAGTGGAGAAGAGCAAAGAATGGAACCAACAAAAGGAAGGAAGAAACGAGAAGTGAAAAACCAAAAAGACCACAATAATAGGTTGAGGAACCGTCCGTCTCCGGACGCAGGCGCTAACTACCCCCGTGAGGGGGATGGACTCCTTTTAGTCGCCTCTTACGACAGGCAGAAATACCTCGGGCCTATTCTAATCCCCGGACCCGCAGGGGGCCTTCCACTCTGCTTTTCCTTACCCATTATCCTCGTCTCCTCCCTGTCGGTACTACTTCCCCTCTGCCCCCTCTCTCCCCTCTGTTTTCGTACCTACAGTATGTTGACCTGGCCAGCCATCTGGTTTTCTGTATTCCTTCCAGTTTTGTTGCCGTTGCTTTTTCTTTTTGATCCTTCCTTGTTTTGTGTTTCTGGTCCCTCTTTGGAATTTGACCTCCACTTATAAATTTTATCTCTGTAGCATGAGATGAACAATTTGGGGAGTAACTCGCTCCTAGTACCTAAGGCGTTGATACCTCTCCCTTCCCTGGGGTAGCTCCACATGGCATTCTTTCCTTCAATTCCCCCATTGGGCGTCTTCCACCCTCTGCCATTTTGCATTCGCCATACTGGGCTGACCAGTAGTTTTTAACCCAGCAGTGAGCACCGCCCCCACTCCACCTCACCTTGTAGTGGTTGTTGTTGTTGTTGTTGTTGGCCCCCCCACCTCCCCCCCACCACAGTGATCCATATTTTGCGAGATTGCCCCTGAGTTTCGGCACTTCTCACTACAGATCCCCTCCAACCTGCGTGTTAGCAGATCATCCTCATACGGTAACATCTCTCTTCGGTTTTCTTCGCGAAAATGGTGTCTCTTCCGGTGTTTAAATCTTCGAATATTCGTTTGGAACTGGAGGCCATTAGTTGCCGTTCACATTGCTTACGGAGCCCTTGGCCTTGCCTCCACAGTGGCCGGGTTCTTCTCCCCTTTTTCCCCTACATTTTTCCTGGTTTCTGCCATTTTGATTCCCCTTTTTTGATCTTCTTCTCGTGGTGTTGCCCACATTATGTCACGATCATGGGATCGCGCATACTACGGTATTCTGTATGGAATGGTATGGTGTGGTGTGGTGTGGTGTGGTGTGGTGTGGTGTAGTGTATGATATGGTGTGAGTGGTGGAGCTGATGCTCCAAAGCGCATTGCGTATCTGTGATGGTCCTGCTCTCTGTTTGCGCCCACCCCATCCTGATCTTTCCTCTCTCTGCCGCCCTTTCGTACGTTTAACCTCTTTCTTTGGCCATTTTACCTTCCCTTTAATGACTGACTGTCCTTTGTGTTGTCCCTCTCTCTGTTTGTGCCACCTTACATCACAGGACTGATGGCGTTGCTTTTTTTATCCCCTCCTGCCACCCCCGCCCATCCCCAATCAACCAACTAAACAACCAACGTTTTTGATCTACCCTTTACACTCCTTGATGTCGCAGTTTCGCTGTTTTGGAACAAATATCTTCAGGTACTGTTTCCTTAAAATTGAGTAATTTACTGTTACTAACTTTATGGTTAAGGCTGTGAGATGCTCTATGTTTTGTGAAAACTGCCTGCATGTTAATTCCACTACATGGGCTGACTAGCAATTACAGAATATGCAAGTGGGAAACCGATCTACTGTAGAAACACAGTAGATTCTGTGCTACCGCATATCTGTGTTACTCTGTACCACTCTCTCTCTAAAAAAAAATGAGACTATACCAGAAATGTGTGTGTATGAATGGTGCTAGTTGAATACTTATTTAGTTTCTCTTTCCTTTTTCATATTGATTTTATTACGTTTTTGTTCTAGGAAAAGCTTCAGCGTATCCCATAAATATTTGTCTCTGAACGTACAATAGCAAAAATTGTACGCTAGACTTTCATACTGTAAAACCTTATCTTGGAAACTTTCCTATGTCAGTACTTATCATTAAGTTCCTCCTGTGAAGAATTTACGTAACAACATTATAACAGAACTCGCTCTGTCCATTTTTCATTCACTTTTGATTCTGTTTACTTTTCTAAAATCTTGACTTGGCTGCAAACACCTGCACAATAGCAATACTGAATTTGTTCTCACTTTAATGCAGATCAGTGTTGTAGTAGTTCCATGTAGAGAGCTCTGTTTGAGACTTACCTACAATGGAATAATTACTACCACCGCCATTTCTCCCTACATTTCGTCATTCAACCAAAGCTTTTACACTTTAGCCTCTGGCAGGTAACTATTGCTGCTATTTTCTTCTTGAGTCAGAAACATACAAATTTACAATAGCCATACACATCAATAAACACTGTATTTATATTACATTTGCCCAGTACTTTGCAACCTCCAAGGCGCTTGGAGTGGCTTGCAGGAGATTCACCTTCGTGCAGGATATAGGGCACAAAAGGCCCTGGAGCACGTGGCTTGTGGTTTGTTCTTGTCCACAATCACAAGACGTATCTTCTGTTATGAAGTCCCATCTCTTCATGTTGTCTCTGGATCGTCCAACTCCTGCTCGTAATCTGCTTAAAGATTTCCACACCAGCCAGCTCTCGTTGTGTCCAGGTGGAAGTTCTTCAGCTTCTGGTGTCTGCAGGTGAGGCGTCGACATCTTCCGTAACTGCAGCCTCGCCTTCTCTGGTGAAGTGGTGAGCTTCTCGGCTGTGCTCAGAAAGCTCTTTCGCGATCTCAGCCGTTGCTGTGGTGGACTATGTCCGTGCAGTGGATGGGCACTGTCCTGTTCCACTTTGTCTCTCCTTGTTGGCAGCCACTGTTCTGCATACCCATGGTGGCGTTTTTCCAGCCAGGCAGTAGAGCGTAACAGTTGGTTTAGGTCTTAAGTAACCTGTGATCAATCTGCAGGTTTCGTTGAGAGCAATGTCTACTTGTCTGGCATGAGATGACCTGTACCAGACTGGAGAAGCATATTCAGCAGTATAACAGCACAGTGCCATTGCAGAATAGCGAATAGTTTGTGGATGTGACCCCCACTGTGTCCCCGCTAGTTTGCGAATTAGGTTGTTTTGAGCGGAGATTTTCATTTTGGTGTTCTTGCAGTGAGTTTTGAATGTCAGAGATCTATCGAGAGTTTTTTTTTTTTTGGTTGTGGTTTTAGGGCGCAAAACTTCTATGGTCATTAGCGCCCAGCCCGTGACTTAAGACAGTAAAAAACCGAAATCGAAAACCAGCAGCAATGGGAACAAAATCATAAAATTGGAGAAACTAAAAGTAGAAAGAATGCTTAAAAATCCAGTACAGACAGGGGGTGGTTGTCCCAAAAAAAAAATTCAAATGACTGACGTCATTTCACTGTCACTAATAAACTGGAGAACGCGGTCGGCTGAGCGCGTGTCATCTGCTAAAATCGACGATAGGTCAGGCGATAGCTGTAGACGGGAGCGTAACGGATTAAAATAGGGGCATTCAATTAAAAGGTGTCTTACCGTCCACAGCTGAGAGCAGTGGGGACAGAGTGGGGGAGGATCGCCGCTTAAAAGATGTCGATGGCTAAAAAGACAGTGCCCTATCCGGAGTCTAGCTAAAATTACCTCCTCCCGACGACGCGTTCGGGAGGAAGAGGTCCAAGCGCAAGGAAGGGCTTTCACTTCCCGCAATTTATTACGGGGAAGTGTTGACCAATGCGCATGCCATAAATGAGCAACTTGGCGACATAAACCGCTCCGTAGATCGGTGAAGGGAAGCGACTGAATAGCTGGCCGAGGAAGAGAGACTGCAGCCTTGGCCGCCATATCGGCCGCCTCATTCCCACAGATACCAGCGTGTCCCGGGAGCCAGAGGAACGCCACCGAGACGCCCCCCAGGTGGAGCAAGCGCAGACAGTCCTGAATCCGGTGGATCAGAGGGTGCACAGGGTAAAGAGCTTGGAGACTGAGGAGAGAGCTGAGAGAATCGGAGCAGATAACGTACTGTATCCGCTGATGGCGGCGGATGTAATGGACAGCCTGGAGAACAGCGTAAAGCTCCGCAGTATAAACGGAACACTGGTCGGGAAGTCGAAAGCGATTTGGGGTGTCGCCAACAATATAGGCACTCCCTACACCTAATGATGTTTTCGAGCCGTCGGTGTAAATAAACGTGGCGTCCGTCATTTGTGCACATAGAGCAGCAAATGCCCGACGATAAACAAGTGGAGGGGTACCATCATTGGGAAATCGACAAAGGTCACGGAGCAGGCAGATCCGGGGATGGAGCCAAGGCGTTTTTTTTTTTTTTTTTTTTTTTTTGTTTTAGGGCGCACAACTTCAATGGTCATTAGCGCCCTGACTACTCTAAAAATGCACCACGAGCCACAAGTTGACAACAACAACTAAAAGGAAAAACACAATAAAAGACAGACTGACAGGCATAGGATTAAAAAACTTCATCAAATGTCCTTAGCGAGGTGTGTCAAATTGATAAAACAAAGAACACGAGCAGCTGCTCGTGGGTCATCCGCTAAAATGTCATCGAAAGTATTAGCCAGGTTAAGATCGAGGCGCAGTTGGTTAAGATCGGGACAGGACATTAAAATGTGTCTAACCGTCAGCAAGTGCCCACGTGGGCAGAACGGCGCCGGCGCAGCCGTCAGCAGATGGCGATGGCTGAACTGGCAGTGTATAATCCTTAACCTTGCTAAAACGACCTCCTCCCGCCGAGAAGGGCGTGAGGAGGACGTCCAAGCCACGGGAAGAGGTTTTAAGGCCCGAAGCTTGTTGTCGGTAAGTGCAGCCCAATCGGCATGCCACAGCGACACAACGCGCCGACAAATGACCCTGCTAAAATCGGACGAAGGGACACAACAAGAAGCTGTCCGAGGCTGGAGGACCGCAGCCTTGGCCGCGGCATCTGCAGCTTCGTTCCCAGGGATACCGACATGGCCAGGAACCCACATAAAGCTAACCGGCGGACCGACGTCCACCAGCCGCTGAAGAGAGCATTGGATCCGGTGTACGAAAGGGTGAACCGGGTACGGATCACTGAGGCTCTGGATGGCGCTCAGGGAATCTGAGCAGATGACATAAGCAGAATGTCGGTGGCGGCAGATGTAAAGAACAGCCTGGAAGAGGACAAAGAGCTCAGCTGTGAAGACCGAACAATGGTCATGGAGCCGGTATTGGAAACTTTGTGCCCCGACTATAAAGGAACACCCGACCCCGTCATTGGTCTTAGAGCCATCTGTATAAACGAAAGTCATGGTGATGAACTTCGAACGAAGTTCCACAAAATGGGAGTGGTAGACCGAACTGGGGGTGACCTCTTTTGGGAGCGAGCTGAGGTCAAGGTGAACGCGGACCTGAGCCTGGAGCCAAGGTGGCGTGTGGCTCTCGCCCACTCGAAAGGTTGCAGGGAGTGAAAAATTAAGGTGTTGAAGGAGGCGACGAAAGCGAACTCCAGGGGGTAGCAGGGCAGAGACATACAACCTATATTGACGGTCAAGAGAGTCGTCAAAAAAGGAACGATAAGACGGATGGTCGGGCATTGACAGTAGCCGACAGGCATACCGACAAAGCAGTATATCGCGCCGGTAGGTGAGTGGCAATTCGCCAGCGTCAGCATGAAGACTCTCTACGGGACTGGTATAAAATGCTCCGATCGCAAGTCGTAAACCCCGATGTTGTATGGAGTTGAGGCGGCGTAAGATGGATGGCTGTGCAGAGGAGTATACGAAGCTCCCATAATCCAGCTTGGAGCGGACGATCGACCGATATAGACGAAGTAGGACGGTTCCATCCGCTCCCCACGACATACCACTGAGAACACGGAGGACATTTAAAGAACGGGTACAACGGGCGGCCAAATATGACACATGTGGAGACCAGCTAAGTTTCCTGTCAAAGGTAAGGCCTAAAAATTTGGTTGTCTCCACGATTGGGAGAGCAACGGGACCAAGTCGTAAGGACGGTGGGAGAAACTCTTTGTAGCGCCACAAGTTAATACAGACCGTCTTCTCGGCAGAAAAACGGAAGCCATTGGCGACACTCCAGGAGTAAAGACGGTCAAGAGAACGCTGAAGACAGCGCTCCAGGACACGTGTACGCTGCGCGCTGCAATAGATGGTAAAATCGTCCACAAAAAAAGAGCCTGATACATCAGCTGGGAGGCAATCCATTATTGGATTGATCGCGATGGCGAACAGAGCGACGCTCAAAACTGAGCCCTGTGGCACCCCATTCTCCTGGCGAAAGGTGTCGGACAGGACAGAACCCACACGTACCCTGAACTGTCGATCCATTAAAAAGGAACGAATAAAAAGAGGGAGGCGACCGCGAAGGCCCCATGTATGCATGGTGCGGAGAATGCCCGCCCTCCAACAGGTGTCGTAAGCCTTCTCTAAATCAAAGAACACAGCCGCGGTCGGGCGCTTCCGCAAGAAGTTATTCATAATGAAGGTCGACAAGGTAACCAGATGGTCAACAGCAGAGCGGCGCCTACGAAATCCACATTGGACATTGGTAAGTAGGCGTCGAGACTCAAGCAGCCAAACCAATCGAGAGTTAACCATTCGCTCCATCACTTTAGAGAAACAGCTGGTAAGTGAGATAGGTCGATAACTGGAAGGCAAGTGCTTGTCCTTCCCCGGCTTAGGAATCGGGACAACAATAGACTCGCGCCAGCATGCGGGAACATGTCCCTCAATCCAGATGCGATTGTATGTACGAAGAAGAAAACCTTTACCCGCAGGAGAAAGGTTCTTCAGCATCTGAATATGAATAGAATCAGGCCCTGGAGCGGAGGACCGTGATCGGCCAAGTGCGGTTTCGAGTTCCCGCATGGTGAATGGGGCATTATAACTTTCACAATTCGAGGAGCAAAAGTCAGGTGGCCTAGCCTCCTCTGCCTGTTTGCGGGGGAGGAAGGCAGGGTGGTAATGAGCGGAGCTCGAAACCTCGGCGAAAAAGCGGCCGAAGGCATTGGAGACAGCCTCAGGGGCCACAAGGACTTCATTCGCGACCTTCAAGCCAGAAACTGGGGAGTGGACCTTAGTGCCAGATAGCCAGCGCAGGCTACCCCAGACAACAGAAGAAGGAGTAAAACTGTTGAAGATGCTTGTGAAAGCAGCCCAGCTGGCTTTCTTGCTTTCGTTAATAATACGACGACACTGAGCACGTAATCGTTTATAATTAATACAATTCGCCACTGTAGGGTGGCGTTTAAAGGTGCGTAAAGCACGTCGACGAGCACGTAAAGCGTCTCTACATGCTGCGGTCCACCAGGGGACCGGTACGCGACGTGGAGAAGAAGTAGGGTGAGGTATGGAATATTCAGCAGCAGCGAGAATGACTTCCGTGAGGTGTGCGACCTGACGATCGCAGCTTGTGAAGGTTTGATCCTGAAAGGTCGCCCTGGAAGAGAAGAGCCCCCAGTCTGCCTTGGAGATGGTCCAACTAGAGGAGCACGGAGAGGGAGTATGCTGCAGGAGATGGATTACACACGGGAAGTGGTCGCTCGAATATGTATCAGCAAGTGCATACCACTCAAACCGGCGTGCAAGTTGCGGAGTACATATAGAGAGGTCTAAATGGGAATAGGTGTAAGATGTGTCCGAAAGAAAAGTAGGGGCGCCAGTATTAAGGCAGACAAGATTGAGCTGGTTGAAAAGGTCTGCTAACAAGGAGCCCCTCGGGCAGGAGGCTGGAGAACCCCAAAGGGGATGGTGGGCATTGAAGTCTCCAGTTAACAAAAACGGTGCAGGTAGCTGAGCAATAAGTTGCATCATGTCTGCCCTGGTAACGGCAGATGACGAGGGAGTGTAAACGGTACAAAAGGAAAACGTAAAAGTGGGGAGAGTAATGCGGATGGCGACTGCCTGCAGACCGGTGTGCAACGTGATGGGATCGTAGTAACCATGAGCTGGGATTCCTACTGTAACAACTACTACGGCTTCTGACATCAAATGTAACAGTTGTGGTTACTAAATGTGACACTTCTGTCACTCAATGTAACTGGGTTTTCTCTTTTGATGCTGTCAATTGTCAGGATGAGCATTCTCAAGCATTCTGTCAGGGTGAAAATATTAAATAAATAAACTTTTCTCTCTTACAAAATGTGGGCAGGGTGGGTTCTTCCTTGGCTCGGGTATGAGGTCGAATGAAACATCATTTTTACATAAGATAACTTTTATTGAAAGTTTCGTACAACTGTTATCTTACTGGACGTTCTGGTTCGGAGAGCGGCAGCTGTGTCGTTTACGTAGCCTTCTGCTGCGGCAGCGGCGGCGGCGGCGGCGGCGTCTGATTACGCGTAGCGGTGTGTATCTCGTGTCGCCGTCTCGCCCAGCTGACCGGAGACGCGCAGCGCGAGGTGTCCCGTTTAATTATTGCGAGCGACGTCGTGCATTGGATGGTGATACCTTGAATGTGGCGTCCCAGTGTTTCTCTTCTCTAAGCGGCCGCGTGTGTTGTGCGTCGGCCAGCAGAGCGGCGCGGCGGGGGAAGGCCAGTGTCCCGGACTCGAACCACGGACTCCCGCTTGCCAGTCTTCGGCTGTCAGGTCTTCATCCCAGCTCACAGGTGACTGCTGAAGTGAGGCCGTCTCCTTCCCGTCCTCACGAGTCACCCGGGTATGTAAAATCAGACTTCAAAATACCTTTTAACTTCTTCTTCTGACACTGAGGCTGCTGCTTGCTATTCCATTACAGCGGCGGACTTGGTGCGTCTGTGCATGAGGTAGTCTCTTCTTGCATGACGGTCTTCAGCACCGAAACTCACTTAAAACAACTGCTACGCTTCTTCTTCGTCTTCTTCGTCGCTCGTCTCCGTCTTCGTCTCCGTCTTCGCCTTCGTCTTCCTCTCGTCTTCATCTACATCCCCCGGGCCCACTGCGTCTCGCGTATTTATTCACTTCAGTTTACTGGAGGTGAACGACTTCACGGCCATTGCCTCTTCTGTCACGTTGAAAAGATTCTCGAAGATTCTTCTTAACGTCGGTCATTGGCTCTTGGAATGTAGGCGAGGGCCTTTGCTCACATACGACAACTGAGAAACACGTGAGCCGGTCATTGCCTCTTCTGTCACGTTGAAAAGCTTCTCGAAGAATCTTCTTAACGTCGGTCATTGGCTCTTGGGATGTAGGTGAGGGCCTTTTGCTCACATGCGACCACTGAGAAACACGTGAGCCGGTCGGGCGATGCCCTGACGGCTGAATCGACAGCGCCCGCTTATGTGGAACTTGCTGACTTCACGGTCATTGTCTCTGCTGTTCGGCCCGCTGTGAGCCAGTATGTAACTCTCCAAACTAAACCAAGTTTTCCATTTATATTCTAATTTCTAGTTCACTTTGATTTCACTAATTTATTTACTTAAGTACCACTCAACATTCCTCCACCCTTCGGAGAAATTCGCCCTCGAATTTACCACTCAACACTACCATAGGGGGTAGGTCAAAACGCACAGAGGTGTAGTGTGCCAAGGCAATGTGATCGCATGGGCGTAGCTTCGTTTCCTGGAGGGCTACGACGAGCGGACGATGCAAGCGGAGCAGCAACTTCAAGTCCTCTCGGTTGGAGCGAATGCTGCGAATATTCCAGTGAATAAGTGCCATCGTAAGAAAAGGAAGATGAGAGAAAGGGTCACCTCGAAGGCCGCTTAGGGCCTGGCTTCGAGCGAGCTCTGCCGCCGCTATCAGTAGGCGGACAGTCATCGTCCATGGGGTCTATAGGGTCATCGGCCATCTCGGGAGGATGGCCGGGAGGGGGAGCTTCCTCCGCCGGTGAACGGCCAGATGTACGGCTACCGGCGATGCGGCCAGGCGAAACGGATGACGGCCTGGGGCGGCAACCGCTGGGTGGCGCAGGAGAAGAGATGCGCCGTGGCGGAGAAGGAGAACTGTGCTTCCTATGCGCCTTTTTGGAAGGACGTTTGGTGGAAGTACCGGTCGAAGGCTGGGAGGTCGAGGGACGGAGGAAGTCTGCACGGGATGGTTCCTTCTTGAAGGACCGTGCATCTGACTTCGGGGTCTTCGACTTAGCCGAAGCTGAGGAAGTGGCTGGTGTCTGTGGTGTGATGGGAGGAAGAGGAGGCGTCGACCGCGCGATCTTAGCACTGGCCGAACGGGCGACCGTGGTGCTGAAGGTCAGATCGCATGTCTGGGTTGCGACCTCCCGGGTAGTCCGAGGAGAGGCGAGGACAGTACTATATTTCCCCGCTGGGAGCAGCGTGGGCTTCCTACTAGCCAATAGCTTGCGAGCAGCTGAGGTGGACACTTTCTCTTTGACCCGAATTTCTTGGATGCAACGTTCGTCCTTATAGACAGGACAGTCGCGAGAGGATGCGGCATGGTCACCCTGACAGTTCACACAATGAGGAGACGGAGGTGGACAGTCACCCTCATGGGCATCCCTGCCACAAGTGACACATTTAGCCGCATTGGAGCAAGACTGTCGAGTGTGATTGAAACGCTGACACTGGTAGCAGCGCGTAGGTGTCGGGACATAGGGGCGAACAGAAATAACTTCGTAGCCCGCCTTGATGCGCGATGGCAGCTTAACACTATCGAAGGTCAAGAAGAGTGTCCGGGTCGGTACAAGGTCATTGTTGACCTTTTTCATGACCCGATGGACAGCCGTCACGCCCTGCTCAGCGAGGAAAGATTGAAGCTCCTCGTCAGTCAATCCGTCGAGGGAGCTAGTATACACTACACCACGAGACGAATTCAAAGTTCGGTGGGCCTCCACCCGGACAGGGAACGTGTACAGGAGGGTGGCCCGAAGCAGTTTTTGTGCCTGAAAGGCATTCTCAGTTTCTAGTAATAAGGTGCCGTTACGCAACCTGGTACAAGATTTGACAGATCCGGCTATGGCATCAACGCCCTTCTGAATAACAAAAGGGTTGACAGAGGAAAAATCCTTTCCGTCCTCAGCGCGAGAAACTACGAGGAACTGTGGGGCAGGCGGTAGTACTTTTGTCACTGTTGGCTGGTCACGTTTCCGTTTTTGGGTCGAAGTCGAAAGCGATGGAGTAGAATCCATTGCGGAGGAATCCCCCATGATTGCCAGCGTCTCCGATGGCGCGCTCATTCCTTGTGGGGACCCTCTCAGAGGGCAGTCCCGCCTTAGGTGAATGTTTACACCTCAGGTCACACCTCCCGAGAAACAGACGGAGGGACCAATCGGCATGGTCAGAAGGTATCAGCTCTGGCAATCTCCCCTCCCCGGGCCTGGCCTTTACCAGGGGGTACGCGCGTGCCTTACATGTCTACCCAGGGCGGGGACTTACGCGTTACCCCGTCACCGGCTACGCGTGCGAACGCGTGGGTCGGCCTTCAGACACGCACAGGGAGGAAGGAAGAAGAGGAAAAAGAAGAGAGAGAGGGAGAAAGAGGACAGACTGTCTCAAACGCCGAGGCGGAGACCAGAGAAGGCAAGGAGAAGAAGGCAATGAGAAGGCAAGGAGAAAAAGGCAATGAGAAGGCAAGGAGAAAGAGGCAATGAGAAGGCAAGGAGAAAGAGGCAATGAGAAGGCAAGGAGAAAAAGGCAATGAGAAGGCAAGGAGAAAAAGGCAATGAGAAGGCAAGGAGAAAAAGGCAATGAGAAGGCAAGGAGAAAAAGGCAATGAGAAGGCAAGGAGAAAAAGGCAATGAGAAGGCAAGGAGAAAAAGGCAATGAGAAGGCAAGGAGAAAAAGGCAATGAGAAGGCAAGGAGAAAAAGGCAATGAGAAGGCAAGGAGAAAAAGGCAAAGAGAAGGCAAGGAGAAAAAGGCAATGAGAAGGCAAGGAGAAAAAGGCAATGAGAAGGCAAGGAGAAAAAGGCAATGAGAAGGCAAGGAGAAAAAGGCAATGAGAAGGCAAGGAGAAAAAGGCAATGAGAAGGCAAGGAGAAAAAGGCAATGAGAAGGCAAGGAGAAAAAGGCAATGAGAAGGCAAGGAGAAGTCAAGGGAAAGAGTAAGGAAGACAGTGAGGTTGAGAAGAGCAAAGAAAGGGACCAACAAAAGGAAGGAAGAAACGAGAAGTTTAAAACCAAAAAGACCACGATTATAGGTCGTGAAACCGTCCGTCTCCGGACGCAGGCGCTAACTACCCCCGTGAGGGGGATGGACTCCTTTTAGTCGCCTCTTACGACAGGCAGGAAGACCTCGGGCCTATTCTAATTCCCGGACCCGCAGGGGGGGAGCCAAGGCGGTGCTGTACCCCAAGTTGTCAAGAAGGTTTTCGGAAAGCGGCAGGAAAGAGAATGGAGCAATTGACGGAAGCGGACTCCCGGGGGTAGTAGGGAGGAGGAGCGGCCTGCATACCCTACATCAAAGGAGGCGTCGAAAAAAAAAAAAAAAAAAAAAAGGTCATGGGCTGGATTAGCAGGCATGGAAGACAGATGGCTAGCATAACGACTCAGGAGGACTGCTCGCCGATTGGACAGCGGAGGTGCAGCAGTCTCAGCATAAAGGCTTTCCACAGGGCTAGTGTAAAAAGCTCCAGACACTAAACGTAATCCACGGTGGTGGATAGAGTCGAGACGCCAAAGAAGACCGCCGAGCAGAGGAGTAAACTATGCTTCCGTAATCCAATTTTGAGCGCACTAAGGCGCGATAGAGGCGGAGAAGGACCACTCGGTCCGCTCCCCAGGAGGTACCATTCAGGACACGGAGGGTGTTAAGCGATCGCAGACAGCGAGCCGAAAGATAGAAAACTGTGCTGGTCCTCCCACGTTTCCTGTCAAACATAAGACCCAAGAATTTAGCGACGTTTGAAACCGGAAGGTTGACAGGACCTACATGTAAGGAGGGCGGAAGAAACTCCTTACGTCGCCAAAAATTGACACAAACGGTCTTACTGGGTGAGAAACGGAAGCCGGTTTCGATGCTCCACGAGTGGAGGCGATCGAGACATCCTTGAAGACGTCGTTCAAGAAGGCTGGTCCGTTGAGAGCTGTAGTAGATCGCAAAATCGTCCACAAAGAGGGAGCCCGAGACATCAGGAAGGAGACAATCCATAATTGGATTTATGGCGATGGCAAGCAGTACAACACTCAGCACGGATCCCTGGGGTACCCCGTTTTCTTGGGAGAAAGTACGGGAGAGAGTAGTGTTCACCCGCACCCTAAAAGTGCGCTCTGCCATAAATTCGCGAAGAAAAAGGGGCAGCCGGCCTCGAAAGCCCCAAGAGAGCAGTGTGCGGAGGATGCCTGTCCTCCAACAGGTATCGTATGCTCTCTCCAGATCGAAAAATATTGCTACCGTTTGGCGTTTCCGGAGAAAATTGTTCATGATATAAGTGGAGAGAGCAACAAGATGGTAAACTGCAGAACGATGCTTCCGAAATCCGCATTGGGCTGGTGTTAAAAGACTGCGGGATTCCAGCCACCATGCTAAACGGTAATTCACCATACGCTCCAAAACCTTACAGACACTACTCGTGAGAGAAATGGGGCGATAACTAGAGGGGAGATGTTTGTCCTTTCCAGGTTTCGGAACAGGAACGACAATAGCTTCCCGCCACCGTTTGGGAAAGGTACTGTCGGTCCAAATTCGATTATAAAGGCGAAGGAGGTAACGCAGACTAGGGGTTGATAAATGCAGCAACATTTGGACATGGATACCATCCGGTCCTGGGGCGGAGGAGCGAGAAGAGGAGAGGAGAGGAGAGGAGAGGGCATGTTGGAGTTCCCGCATGGAGAAAACAGTATTGTAGCTTTCGTGATTTTGAGAGGAGAAACCAAGAGGTCGCACTTCCGCTGCACGTTTCTGCGGGAGAAACGCTGGCGGGTAATTTGAAGAGCTCGAAATCTCGGCAAAGTGCTGACCCAACGAGTTAGAAATTGCGACGGGGTCCACTAAGGTATCATGCGCGACAGTGAGCCCAGAGACCGGGGAGAAACTAGGCGCGCCTGAGAACCGTCGAAGCCGACTCCAAACTTCCGAGGAGGGAGTGAAGGTGTTAAATGAGCTAATAAAGAATTTCCAGCTTGCCTTCTTGCTATCGCGGATGACGCGACGGCATCGCGCACGGAGCTGCTCATAGCGGATACAGTTGGCCAAAGTAGGATGGTGACGGAAAATGCGAAGAGCACGTCGCCGCTCACGTATTGCGTCACGGCATGCCTCGTTCCACCAAAGAACTGGGGGGCGCCGGGGAAATTCGGAGGTGCGTGGTATTGAACGTTCCGCAGCTGTAAGGATAACGTCGGTAATATGTGTGACCTCATCGCCGACGCTGGGAAAGCGACGGTCATCGAATGTCGCGAGAGACGAAAAGTGTCCAATCGGCTTGGGCAAACTTCCAGCGTCGCGGGCGCATATACGGCAGTTGAGGCTGCAGTCTGAGGACACATGGAAAGTGGTCACTCGAGTGTGTATCATCAAGGGCGAACCATTCGAAGCGCCGAGCTAGCGGAACAGTACCGACCGCAAGGTCCAAATGAGATAAGGTTGTCGTGGAGGCAGACAAAAATGTGGGGACCCCAGTGTTGAGGCAAACTAGATCCGCTTGGTGGAAGACGTCTAGCAATATGGAGCCACGTGGACAAGGATGTGGAGATCCCCAAAGCGGGTGGTGGGCATTGAAGTCCCCAACCAGCAAATAGGGGGGTGGAAGCTGACCAAGAAGATGAAGGAGATCAGCTCGTGCCATTGGTGTGGACGATGGAATGTATACAGTACAAAGAGAGAACGTGTATCCGGAAAGTGAAAGACGGACGGCGACAGCTTGGAAGGAACTGTTTAAGGGGATTAGGTGATAATGGAGAGTATCATGGAGAAGAATCATGAGTCCTCCATGGGCTGGAGAGCCTTCAACAGAGGGGAGATCATATCGGATGGACTGAAAATGAGGGAGAACAAAGCGGTCATGGGGACGCAGCTTTGTTTCCTGAAGACAGAAGATGACCGGCGAGTAGGATCGTAAGAGGACCGACAATTCATTCCGATTGGCTCGAATGCCGCGGATATTCCAGTGGATAATGGACATGGGGTGAACAGAAAATGGAGGACTGTGACCAAAGTTGCTGTCAAGTCAAAGACTGCTCGGAGCTAGCGACCGAAAGCATGGAATGGCAGTCAGCCGAAGGCAGAAGATCCTGATCCATAGAATGGTCAGGAGCAGCTCCTGCCACCAGCGATCGGCCGGTTGACCGGCCACCAGCAGTGCGCCTCGGCGACACAGAAGACGGCCGAGGGCGATATCCGCCAGGTGGTGCTGTAGATGGGACACGCCTTGGCGGAGAAAGAGAGGAACTGGGTTTCTTTGTAGCCTTCTTGGAAGAATGATGTTTAGATGAAGGAGGAACCGATGGTTGGGAAGTTGCGGTACGTAAAAACTCTCTACCAGTATGCTCTTTTTTCGAAGACTTGGCGTCCGACTTTTGGGCACGAGATTTAGCAGAACCCGACGAAGGGTCAGCCATAGAGTGGGCAGGCGAAAGTGGTGAGGTTGAACGAGCGATCTTTGCGCTGGCCGATCTGACGACCGTGGCACTAAAGGTGAGGTCGCAAATCTGCGTGGCCGCCTCCTTTGTTGGCCGAGGAGAAGCAAGGACAGTGCTGTATTGTCCTGTCTGAGGCACGGTGGGCTTGCGACTGGCGAATAATTTTCGAGCAGCAAAGGTCGACACCTTTACCTTCACTCGTATTTCCTGGATGAGCTTTTCGTCCTTAAAAACGGGGCAATCTCGAGAGGAAGCAGGGTGGTCACCCATACAGTTGATGCAGCGAGGGGATGGAGGTGGACAAGCACCCTCATGGGCCTCCTTGCCACACGTAACACATTTGGCCGGATTGGAACAGGACTGGCTGGTGTGATTGAACCGCTGACATCGATAGCAACGCGTAGGGTTTGGGACGTAAGGGCGAACGGAAATTATCTCATAGCCTGCTTTGATTTTCGATGGGAGTTGAACTTTGTCAAACGTCAAGAAGACAGTGCGGGTTGGAATGATGTTCGTGTCAACCCGTTTCATTTCTCTATGAACAGCCGTGACGCCCTGGTCAGACAGATAGTGCTGAATTTCTTCGTCAGACAATCCATCGAGGGAGCGTGTATAAACGACTCCACGCGAGGAATTTAAGGTACGGTGCGGTTCCACCCGGACAGGGAAGGTGTGGAGCAGAGAAGTACGCAGCAATTTTTGTGCCTGGAGGGCACTGTGTGTTTCTAACAACAGGGTGCCATCCCGTAATCTGGAACAAGACTTTACAGGACCTGCAATTGCGTCGACACCTTTCTGAATAATGAAAGGGTTGACCGTGGAGAAGTCGTGACCTTCATCAGACCGAGAAACAACAAGGAACTGTGGCAACGATGGAAGAATCGTCTGTGGCTGAGACTCAGTCTACTTACGTTTGTGAGCAGACATAGTGGAAGGTGAGGAAACCATTGCGGAAGAATCCCCCATGATTACCGGCGTCTCCGATGGCGCGCTCCTCCCTTGTGGGGGCCCTCTCTGAGGGCACTCCCGCCTTAGGTGATTGTTCACACCTCAGGTCACACCTCCCGACAAACGGACGGAGGGACCAATCGGCACTTTCGGAAGGTATCAGCTCGGGTAATCACCCCTCCCTGGGCCTGGCCGTTACCAGGGGGTACGTACGTGTCCTACCTGTCTACCCGGGGCGGGGAATTACGCGTTACCCCGTCACCGGCTACACACAAAAGGCGTGCGTCGGCCTTCAGACACGCACAGGGAGGAAGAAAGAGAAAGGGAAAGGAAAGAAGAGTGGTCTCAAACGCCGCAGCGGAGAAAAGGGAAAGAGAAGAGGTAAGGAAAAAGGAAGGACAAAGGAAGGAAGAAGACATAAAAGCAAGGAAGGCGAAGAATGCAGTACAGTTACGAGCGTCCGTCTCCGGACGTAGGCACAAACCATACTCCCAGATGGGGAGAAAGGGAAGGAAATAGCCAGAGGTGAGGGGAGGAGGGGCGAAGATAGGGATGGAGAAGGATGCGGAAAGGGAAGGTATGCTGCCCGGAAAGGAAGGAAGGCCACATTAGCTCGGGGTCCCGTGCTCGCTACGCACGTATCCACAAAAGAGTTGTGGACCCCCTGGGGGGTCTATCGAGAGTGACTCCCAAGTATTTAGGTGCGTGCTGATGCTGGAGTTGGATGCCTGACCTTGCAATATGTAGCTCACGATTAGCTTCCCTGTTGCTTAAATGAAAGGCACACACTTGTGTCTTCGAAGGGTTTGGTCTGAGTTGGTTCCGATTGTAGTAGCTTCACAGTGTTCTAAGTGCTGTTGTCAGGTTTCTTTCCACTCTTTTAAAGCATCAGTTCTGCGTAGCAAGGGCTAAGTCATCTGCATATAAGAATCTCCATGTGCCTGGGGTCAATGGCTGGTAGTTGGTATAAATGTTGAAGAGAAGTGGAGTGGAGCCAAGTCGCTTCCCTGAGGTAGACCATTTTTCTGCGCTCTCAAGCGACTATGTTTTCCTTTAAATTCAACAAAAAATCTGTTTTTGGAGGAGGGTGCTGAGTAGTCTAACGAGGTGGGCGTTCTTGATCATATTGTGTAATTTTGCATGGAGTAATCGATGGACAGTATCATACGCTGCTGTGAGATCCACGAAGACCATGCCCATTACTCGACGGGTTTCGAAGCCATCCTCTATTAACTGAGTGAGATTCAAAAGCTACCCAGTGCAGCTTCTGTTTGGTCGAAATCCTCTTTGTTCGGGTATGAGAAGAGGGTCTGTTACTGGTAGGATTCTATTCAGAATCATACATTCGAACAGTTTATACAGGTGACTCAAAAGGCTAACTGGTTTGAAATTCTTGGGACGATTTGCTTCCTTTCCAGGTTTCAGAAGAGCTATCACCGTGCTCTTTCACCAGATCTTTGGTATTTGGCACTGGTTCTTGCGGTTGTTGGAAAGCTGCAGGATCCACTTTCTTGTTTCTGGGCCGAAATTCTTGATTTGCTCCATACGGGTGCCATCTAGACCGGATGCTTTTCCAGTTTTGCTCTCCTTAATAGCTTTGTTTAATTCAGATATCTAGAATGGGAGAGTCAGATACCTCTTTTGTTCTTGGGCCTCTTGCTGTACTTTCGGAACTTTTATTCTATAGCTTCCTTTCCCATTCATGAGCAGTTGGTGTGCTATCTGATCTGCAGTAATGTTTTAGTGTACTGTGGACCTGGTTGAGTCATTATTTAGGCGTCTCAATAATCTCGACGCTTTATGACTGTCTCTGATGAGATCAAGTTCTTCCATCGTTTTAACCCAAGAATTCCTTTTGGATTCTTTCAGAGATGCAATAAGTTAATTCCCAGCCGATAGCGTTGTCTCGTCGAATGGATCTTCTTCGAATAGTATCTTATACTCTGTAAATTGAGCACTGAGTTCTGAAGTTAGACCAGGAATGTATGATGTTCGACAACCCCGAGGAATTGCAATTCTGGAGCACCTCTTTACAGCCCTCATAGAAGTGTCATATGAGTCAGGTGAAGGTTCAATACTGAGAACTGCAGCGTCCAGCGTTTCTGTTAACTTCGGCCAGTTGACTTTCCTGAAGTAAAACCTCCTCCTAATCCGAACTGTCTGTGGTCTAACTGCTGCGTAGATTTCGCACATGATCGGTCTGTGCTGTGTATTTGGAATAGGGTTGCAGACAGTTTTAATGCACTGTTGTGAGATGTTCTCGCTGCAAAATATCAGATCGGGGTTGTATCCACTTTTCCCTCTCCCACTGATGAAAAATGCAGGTTGCTTAGGGTCATGTATAATGCTCAGATGGTTGCCTTCCGCCCATTCTTGTAATGCTGTACCATTCTCATCATCATGCTCATAGCCCCACGTGATGCTGTGACAGCTGACTCACCAGTCACTATTTGCGTGTGTTGACTATAAAAGCTATCAGGTAGATTGTACACAAAACAACGGACGTTGATCTCAAAATCAGATGCGACTGTATAGCCTTTGATTTCCAAAAGTAAGATTTCAATATCTACATCTACATCCATACTACGCAAGCCACCTCACGGTGTATGGCGGAGGGTACCTTGAGTACCTCTACCGGTTCTCCCTTCTATCCCAGTCTCTTATTGTTCGTGGAAAGGATTGTCGGTATGCCTCTGTGGGGGCTCCAATCTCTAATTTTATCCTCATGGTCTCTTCGCGAGATATACGTAGGAGGGAGCAATATACTGCTTGACTCTTCGGTGAAGGTATGTTCTCGAAACTTTAACAAAAGCCCGTACCGAGCTACTGAGCGTCTCTCCTGCAGAGTCTTCCACTGGAGTTTATCATCTCTGTAACGCTTTCGCGATTACTAAATGATCCTGTAAGGAAGCGCGCTGCTCTCCGTTGGATCTTCTCCATGTCTTGTATCAACCCTATCTGGTACGGATCCCACACTGCTGACGAGTATTCAAGCAGTGGGCGAACAAGCGTACTGCAACCTACTTCCTTTGTATTCAGATTGCATTTCCTTGGGATTCTTCCAATGAATCTCAGTGTGGCATCTGCTTTACCGTCTACCAAACTCATATGATCATTCCATTTAAAATCACTCCTAATGCGTACTCCCAGATAATTCCATAAATTAACTGCTGCCAGTTGCTGACCTATTTTGTAGCTAAATGATAAGGGATCTATCTTTGTATGAACTCGCAGAACATTATACTTGTCTACATTGAGATTCAATTGCCATTCCCTGAACCATGCGTCAATTCGCTGCAGATGCTCCTGCATTTCAGTACCATTTTCCATTGTTACAACCTCTCTATCAGCGCAGATGCTGATGTGCAAAAAGCCTCAGCGAACTTCCGATGTCATCCACGAGGTCATTTATGTATATTGTGAATAGCAACGGTCCTATGACACTCCCCTGCGGCACACCTGAAATCACTCTTACTTCGGAAGACACCTCTCCATTGAGAATGACATGCTGCGTTCTGTTATCTAGGAACCCTTCAATCCAATCACACAATTGGTCTGATAATCCATATGGTCTTACTTTGTTCAATGAACGACAGTGGGGAACTGTATCGAACGCCTTGCGGAAGTCGAGCAACACGGCATCTACCTGGGAATCCGTGTCTATGGCCCTCTGAGTCGCGTGGACGAATAGCGCGACCTGGGTTTCATACCACCGTCTTTTTCGAAACCCATGCTGATTCCTACAGAGTAGATTTCTTGTCTCCAGAAAAGTCATTTTACTCGAACATAATACGTGTTCCAAAATTCTACAACTGATCGACATTAGAGATATAGGTCTATAGTTCTTCACATCTGTTCGACGTCCCTTCTTGAAAACGGGGATGACCTGTGCCCTTTTCCAATCTTTTGGAACGCTACGCTCTTCTAGAGACCTACGGTACACCGCTCCAAGAAGGGGGGCATGTTCCTTCGCGTACTCTGTGTAATCATTTGCTTCAGTAAAGGCCGATGATATTATCTGTGTGCCTGGTTGGACAAATATAGCACTTCCGTATTTTGGGTGGGGTCTTTCCGTAGCCAGTCGCATTCCGTTTATTTTTGGTCTGCGCATTTCACAGCTTCTGTGGGTCTCCTGTATGCTGAGTACATCGCACTTGATTTGTCTGCACAGCTCATGTAACAGTTCTTCTTTTGGTGGTGATATACCTTCTATATTCATCGATATGATGGTCAACTGTGGTCCTGAAAAGGACCAAGATGATGATTCTGGTGTGAAAGGATCAGTCGCCCGAGAAACCAGACGCCCGGGGTACGCCCGACTGGAAGTCTTATCTTGGTCGGAAATCATTGCAATCTTCGTGGAGGCTCCTTTCATGTACCCTATTGCTGCTATGTCCATGGATGAAGCTGTGTCCAGTACGAAGAAATGCTGTAACACAGTGATACTGAGCGCCATTCAAATTAATGGTTCATTATGACAAATAGTGAAATCCAAAAATTTCAGTCAGCTCGTTGTTCCTCTGTGCACTAATCAAATAGCATTACGAATAGAGATGTATTAGATTTAAGTATTGCAATGGAATCACCTCATATGCAGCTGCGTTGAGAATACTGGATCCGGCATCAGTCGCAGAAAGCAGTGACTTGTCCTCAACAGATACTGGAAGTCATTGCCCCAATTGCCGCTGCTTATGTAGCAATGCATCCCTATGCAGGACAGTCGGTGGGAGCTCTAACTGCTTTTTACTAGGGCGCTCTAGTG
Source organism: Schistocerca cancellata (assembly GCF_023864275.1). Taxonomy (NCBI): domain Eukaryota; kingdom Metazoa; phylum Arthropoda; class Insecta; order Orthoptera; family Acrididae; genus Schistocerca; species Schistocerca cancellata. The sequence continues at coordinate 43,303,912 of NC_064626.1, read as the reverse complement.
GACATCGATAGGTGTCTGCCTGAGTGAACTCCAGCAGCTCTGCGTGGGATGTCTGCTCACAGGTGCATGTCAGGGACAGCAGACTTTAGCGTGCCTCCTGGATATGCCAAAAGGTTGCCGTTGCACAAAAAAACTTCAGCCCTTGGGAAGCTGGAGGTAGATTTCTAAATTTTGCATTTCCCATGATATCTCCAGGTGGCAGAACAATAATAGACATTTGAGCCATATCCATGAACGTAAAGCAATTCTACGTCCAGTACACAAAACTGAACTGGCAACCGCTGTTTGGTAAGATTGTTCTGTATGGAAACTCTACTTCTCATCGGAACATATGCTGATTCCAGGCAATTGTCCAACAGAAACCATAAAATGGCACGTGGTCTGCTAGCATCCAGTATACTGGTTAATGTTCCTCACAGATACACCAACCTATTTCAGCCCCTGAAGTTTCCTTGGACTGATAAAGAACTGGAATACTATTCAACACTGGATAGTAGTTTAGACTCTAGCCTCTATATGGACACACACTAATTTTCACAGTACTAAAGCAACCCATTAAACTACTGTATTCACTAGCAGTAAAGTTCTCATGTTAACTTACTCAAACTTTTAATTTCAACTCCACTTTGCCCAGAACAGACAGACACTCACGGCCTGACGACTGTTTGATGGCCTGACAAAAATCAAACTGCTGTTAAGACCGTATTAAATTTCGTTATCTTTTAAATATGAAGAAATAAGTAGAGAACCGCATTTTTTAAACTGATCATTGTATGTTACGTCAGTGAATTCCTCAGCAGCTAGCGGAGGATCAGTGTAGACTGTTTGTTGCTTATGTTGCTGCATGATTGTGTTCAGTGCATTTGTCATCTGGATATTTCCACAGTTCACTGTACCTCAGATTTGACAGCGGTCACCTGTTCGGCACTGAAGTCGCTTCTGTACAGCCTACTGGCCGGCGGTTGCACCACCTTGCAGACCAGCGACTCTTTTGTGAATGTGCCAATGGCCTTCCTGAGGCCTTAACAGATCGAAATCAACCTCCTCACATCGCGCAGAAATGTATCTCCCACCCCTTCTCTCAAGTCTTGTGCCATTTCCCAGTGCACAATGTCCAGCCACAGAGGAGTGTCCCCCTCACAACTATGTACCACATGAGATGGAAGCAACATGATTATGTATTATGCTGAAGTGTCGACTACTTCTCGTAGTGCCTGAAAATGTGAAATATTTCCCACGTCTTCAACAGCAGCATTCCACTTTATACCCGACCTAAGCAGTATTGGCATCCTTCCCTATTTGAACACAACTGCCTACTCCTTGCTGCACATCACGTATCAGTAGAACATAGATGTGAGACCTGTCCCGTGTGTCCTAACACTGTCACCTATTTTTGTGTCATCGTGGGTATCTCTTGCAGTGTCAGAAGCAGGGCCACCTGTGTACGTGGCCACATAGTCTACTGACTCTGCTCCAATCACTGTCCCGCACCCCCCAATGTGGCTCGCCACTTTTTGGCAGGTTTGTGCTCGGCTACCGTGCGGCCCCAGCCTTTGCAGCATCTTTTCCATTCTGTGCTGCATGTATATCCTCACGCAATTCTTTTTCTCCTTCCTAAGGGGACATGTCTGGGGTATTACTGGGAAAGTTTTGCATTATCTGTGGCTGGCATAAGAGCAGTCTCACCCATGTTCTTCGTTCCCTTTTCCTTTCTTTGTTTACCTTCTCCTCTCGTTCCTCCGCTTGCGTGTTCGAGGGTCCTCATTTTCTTCTTCCTCCCTGTGCACTCCCGAAGGCTGGCCCATGCGTCTGATATGTAACAGGTGACTGGGTAACGCGTAATTTTCACCCCCGGGTCAACAGGTAGAGTTGGCACGTACCCCATGGTACAGGCCAGGCCCAGAGAGGGACGACTGGCTGAGCTGCAACCTTCCCAAATTGCCGATTGATTCCTCTGTCAGGTGTTCGGGAGGTGCGAACAGTCACCTAGGGCAGGTGCGCCCACTTGTGAAGGAGCGTGCCATTGGAGATGCCGGTAATCGAGGGGGATTTTCTCGCCGTGAACAAATCGTCTTTACAGTCGACGTCTATGAAACTGAATCGTTAGCCTCATACCGTTTACAAGTCCCTTCCAGCTGCACCACGGTTCCTCGTCGTTTCACATACTGAAGACAGTCAGTCCTTCCCCGTGGTAAATCCGTTTATTGTTCAGAAAGGTGTTCATGCAATTTTGAGCCCTGTGAAATCCTGCTATCGTTTACAGAATGGCATGTTGCTTTTGGAGGCTGCTTCTGATTCTCAAGCGCGACAACCGCTTACCACCTCAGTTATGCACGGCTACCCTGTTTGTGTCGAGGCCCTTGGACCTCTGAATTCTTCCCGTGGCGTTAATTACACTAGGCTGCTTGACGGTTTAACCGAGGCTGAAATCCAATCTTATCCATCGGGTTATAAAAGTGGTAGATACCTCCGTTATGCCAACCAGCACTATTTTTCTCACCTTTGATCTTGGACAGAAGCACCACTATATCAAAGCAGGCTATGAATTTATAACAGTCAGACCGTACATTTCGAACCTGATGTGCTGCTACCAGTGTCGTCGTTTCAACCACACTAGAAGGTAATGTCGACACCCAGCCAAATGTGTGATCTGTGGTAGGGATTTGCACGAGGACAATTGTCTTCCTCCTCCTCTCCACTGTATCAGTGCAATGGCGGCCATGCCGCAGCCTCTCGGTGTTTTCCTGTATTCTTTGATGCGTGGGCTGACCGAGAGATCTGGGTAATGGAAAAAGTATCTTACCCAGTCACTCGCAACTTATTTGCTAGTCGCAAATCTGTTCTCCCGTCTGGTGCCTATAGTTCTGTTCTTAGTACGTCTAGATTCAGGAAGGACATGCCCACACAGACATGTGACCTCAAATTCAGCTCTGAAGTTGTGAAATAGCCCAGCTTCACGGTAGCATTGCCATCCCCCGTCCTGATGTGCAACAAGACATCAAACTCTCACCTCGAGGGGCGAAGCCACCAGCTACACAACCGGTAGGCCAGAATGGGCAGGAGTAGTTAGGCCAGGCGGGGTAGGAAGTCTCCATGGGAGTACTGAGTGTTGCCAGTGCGCACCACCAACCGTTTTTCTGCGTTGGACTCCATAGACCGACAGCACAAGCAAGCCAATGCTTCTGTGCACTCCATGGAGCAGGATCCTCCTGCATTTGTGCCCTGAAGCAGTGACTCTTCGCAGGCTGGCACCTCGGCAGCCACCGTGGTGACACTCCATCTCGTCCACATCGTGACTCTCCTCCACTCGAACGTTCGTGGCCTTCCGTCCCACAAAGAGTATTTACGGCAGATTTTAGCATCGCAGCATCCCCTTGTACGCTGCCTTCAGCAAACGAAATCCCACTCTCTCGACCACTAGAAGCTTTGACATTTCTTCCTGGGTCGTTTCACCTTCCCCCTGGGGTCGGCATTCCATCTCATTGGGGTGTCATACTGCTCATAGGGGATGACATTCGTAGTCTACCCATCTTCAAGCTGTTTTAATTCCCCTTTACCTTCCTCACCTGCCTTTTCCCTCTGTAACGTTTATATACCTTAGTCATTTGATGTCGCCAGGGCAGACTTCCTTCAGCTTATTGGGCAGCTACCTCCTGCATTTCTGCTACTCTGCGACTTCAATGAACACCGTCCCCTTTGTAGTTCTCCCAGAACCTGTCGGAGAGGATCCCTCTTGACTGGCCTCCTTAACCAACTCGACCTCTTCTACCTTAACAGTGGAGCACAAACATTCCTTTCTCACTCCCATCGTCTTGTGTGGTCCATTCTTTGTGACACCTACTTGAGCGTCCATTTCCCATGTGCTATCAGTTTGCTGACCTGTGTGCACACCCAAATGGCACCTTACTAAGCCTGACTGGCGGCTTTACTCCTCCCTGGAGACCTTCAAAGAACAGTATTTACCCAGCTGTGATGACCAGGTGGAATATCTCACAAATGTTATTACTGCTGCAGAATATTCCATTCGTCGCAATTACTCTTTACCACGTCGTGTCCCAGTCCCTTAGTGGACTGAGGCATGCCGCGACACAATTCGTGCACGGAGATGTTCTCTCCGCGCTTTTACTGCCATCCTATATTGACAAACTGCAAACATTAAAAGCAGAAGCGTGCAAAGCGTCGTTGCGTTCTTCAGGAAAGCAAAAATCTGGCTGGATTGCATTAACTAGGTCTTTTAACAATTCCATCTCTTCCTCTGTCATGTAGACCAAAATCCTGTCTGGGACCAAGATCCATTTGCCAATTTCTGGCTTGAATGTAGCAGACGATATCATCGTGGACCCTACCGCCATCTCAAATACTTTGGACCGCCATTTTGCCGACCTTTTGAGCTCTTCCCACTATCACTTTGCCCTCCTCTACCACAAATGAAAGAAGGAGGCTCTGGCGATACCTTTCTCTTCTGAGAATAGTGAGTGCTACAATGCCGCCTTTACTATAAGGGAGCTAGATCGTGCTCTCAGCTCATCCCGATCCTCTGCCCCAGTGCCAGATGATGTGCAAATTCAGATCTTGCAGCACCTCTCTCTTGTGGGCAGGCATTTCCTACTTAACATGTACAACCGCATCTGGGCAGAGGGCACATTTCCTGGCCATTGCCATTAAGCCACTGTCACCCTAATACCTAAGCCCAGTAAGGATAAAAACCTTCCTTCTAGTTTAGGCCACATTTCTCCCACCGACAGTATTTGAAAGGTGACGTATGACTCACGCCCGACTCCAGTGTCATTTACTAACGACTGCACAGTGTGGATTTAGAGTGTGGCGTTCTGTAGTTGACCATCTCGTTAGTTTGTCCACCTGTGTCATGAATGGTTTTCTGCGGAAATCCCAAACTTTGGCGGTGTTTTTCGATTTGGAGAAGGCCTACACCACCTGATGGAGAACTGTTTACATGTGGGGCTTCCGTGGCTGCCTGCCCCGTTTCCTACGGGATTTTTTGAAGGCATAGTTTTCAAGGTGCACGTGGGTTCTGCCTTGTAGGACACCTTTATCCAGGAAGGCGGTGTGCTTCAGGGTTCTCTCCTGAGCATTATCCTATTAGCTATCGCCATTTACCCTATAATGGCCTGTCGCCCACCGGACATCTTCGGCTCCCTCTTTGCCTTCTATTCCAGTTCTCACGGACCTGTCACTGAGCGGCGTCATCGACGACGTCTCGATCGTCTGTACTCCTGGACCACTTACAATGGTTTTAGTTTTTCCACTGACAAACCCGTCGGTATGAATTTCTGGCGGCGCAAATGGTTTCTCCTACCATCTTTACATCTTGGGCATGTTGCCCTTCCGTTCGTTGAAACTACGAAATTCATGATGCTCATGCTCGCTAGGAAACTCTTGGTCCTCTCATGTGTCTTACTTGGCAGCCCGTGTTACGTGGTTCCTCAATGTCCTACGTGTCCTCAATGGTACCTCATGGCATGCTGATAGAACCTCCGTTTGTACCGGTCCATTTTCCATCCGAAACTCGACTATGGGTGCTTTGTTTATGCATCTGCACCTCCAGCCTCTTACGCCATCTCAACACATCCGCCATCATGTTATCTATTTGCCCACTGGCGCCTTTTACACTACCCCAGGTGATAGTTTAGCAGCTTCAGCATACAGGCTACCACTGTCCTACCGTCATGACTTTTCTCCTCATGCATGCTGTTTGTCTGCCATGCGTGGCCACCAATCCTATGCCTCCTCGTTCGATGCTTACTTCGATCGCCAGTACGGGGCACATCCCTCTTCTCTGTTACCTCCTGGAGTCCGTTTCCGGCACCTGCTTCGGCAGCTTAATTTCACACTACCTGCAACTTCCCCAGTGAGTGTGAATTCTTCGCCAATTTCGCTTCGTGAAGTGGCCTTTGTTAACCTTGGCCTTCATTGACTTCGTAAGGACACTACTCCAGCCTTACTATATCGCCTTCAGTTTCGTTAGTTTCGCACGGAATTTCGCGATAGTCAGAGCCATCAGTGTACACAAATGTACAGACTGTTGGAAACCGACTACTAAAGACGTGAGTGCCAATCACGAAGGAACATCTGACCCTACACACTGCTCATTATTTACAGCATAGCTCTTCGCCTTTTATCAGGCCACAGAGCACATCTGGCGTCAGAGACTATTAAATTGTCGTGCTCAGAAACACTCACCGCCCTTCAAAGTCTCTGTGCGTTTTACACCGCCCAACCCTTAGTGCAACGGGTTCAGGAGAACTGTTACTTGATCACTCGTGGTGGAGCCACTGTGAAGTTTGTGGATTCCTGGTCATGTCGGTCTGCCAGGAAACCAGGCTGCTGACGTTGCTGCCAAGGCTGCAGTCCTTATCTCAGCCCGCTAGTTTCTATATTCCCTCCAGTGATCACTGTGTTGCTGTCCGTCAGGAGGTGGTGTCCCTTCGGCATCGCCATTGGTCCTTCCTTAAGGGAATAAGCTGAAGATTATTAAGCTTCTCCCAATGGCATGGGTGGCCTCCTCTCGGCTCTCCCGCCTGGAGGAAGTCATTTTAACTCGGTTGCGTATTGGGCACTGTCTTTTTAGCCATTGTCATTTGATAAGTGGCGCTCCCCCACTACCTTTTACACTGCGCCCAAATTTTAACTGTCCGCTTCTTCCTGGTTGAAAGTCCATTTCTTAACCGTTTATGTTCCCACTTGCCGTCTGATTTATCGACCGTTTTAGCATTGACGCGTGGGCTGTCTACCGCGATATACTTTCTGTCCGTGAAAGCAATATGGTGAAGGGCATTTAATTTTTAGTTTTGGACCTCCGTTTCTGTATGGTGTGTTTAGTAGCTCTTTCTCCACGTCCCTGTTTTTCACTGACTTCTAAAATGTCGATTGGGATTGACGTTTAGTCATTTTTTAACACCTCTGTCTTCGTGTTCTATAGTTTTGACGTGTGCGCATATGACCCCGGTTGTTTTTGCGCCCAAAAATGAGAAACTATACCGCATTCTATGTGAGCATCATCTCTGACGAGCAGTTTGTCACTGTGAATGGCCACTGCTAGACTGTGGCTGAGAGGCAGCTGGACCGCCCAGTTTCAGTTGGTTGCCTGACCTGATGTGCTAGACTTCGACTGCTTCGTGGTCTGCGCTGTAACTGTTCGGGCCTCATCTACACCTGCTTCTGTCCCAACGCCTGCTCCAATTCCAGCTCTATTCACGCCTTCTGTCACCCCCAGTGCACCTGTACAATTATTTCACCTTTTCTGCTAGTCTCCCCAAACCTTCCCCCTTCCCCATCCAAACTTCCTGTCACAACAATGTATGTGCTTCCCCCATAGGCAGCACTGCAGCATTCTACCCCACCCTTTCCTCGTACTGCCCTCCATCCCCTTGACATTTCATGTGTACAGCCACATAAAGTGAGATAGCTGTTCACGTTTAGGCCTTACTACCCCTCCGTTTGTGTGCATGGTTTTTCTTTTTCATCATTTCATGGAGGATTAAGTTCTGTAGCTTAAAAACCCTGTGTTCTTACAATGTGCTTGGCTGATGCTCAACATCTCTTCCATGTGGTGAATTGTAATCTATCCTATTTCATATTGCTGCCCCATCCGAGTTTTTCTATGGCGTAAATTACACATTTTGACATTCTCAGCATCCTGGCAGCAACACACCCTAACAAAATCTCAAAATATGTATCAAAGTAAATAATATTGTTTGATTGGAGAGTAATTCTGCTTCACCTACACTGTCCACATATTCTCGTAACTGTTGTTGCATGCACTATTTGACTAGTGCTGCTCGATTATTCTCATCGCACAGCACGATGGTGGAATGTGGTGTATCACAGGTAATGGGATCTTGGCTTGGCCACACACGTTGTGAGGATGGTGGAAACCTCTATAAATAGCGCCTCAGTCTTGAGGTGGGCTGTGTGCCAAAGAGATGCGCGGCTGTGGAGATGGGATAGTCGTTAGCGGGCAACCTCTGAGCGACCTGCTGCGCCTCAGTTGTATGAAGTCTACCTAGGCACACAGGGCTCTATCTAGAGAGACTTATTTAACTAGTTGTTCCTGGGACCGAGCTGGATCCTTCAAATTTTTCTCTTCCTCCTCCAGTGGAATGGATGGGCCACTGGCAGGTCCTCCCCCCCCCCCCCCCCTGCAGATTCGGGGGTTAGAATAGGCCCGCGGTATTCCTGCCTGTCGTAAGAGGCGACTAATAGGAGTCGCCAACGTTTTGGCCTTATGTGATGGTTCCCCGTCGGGTTTTCCGAAGAGCGAGCCGATTGGCGAAGGGCGCCTTACTTTGTGCATTGTGTCCATCTTGCATCGATAACTTTCGCCAGCTTATTCGTCGTTGCATTGCAGTCCAGCCTGCTCTCCATCTCTTTGGCATGGATACGTTCCTGCGTGCACTTTCCGCCACGCAATGTGCAGTGCCAATTTCTGCACTGACAGCGACCATGGACTAAATGTCACCTAAAATCCAGCATGGTAGCCAGTCCGTTGTGGTGGGGCCACCATGTACCCTGTTGGTTGTAGCCCCCTGACAACACAGCGATCGCTCTACTGATGCCCGTGCTGTTAACTCCCCACGTATGCCAAGGAGTAGATGCCCATCTCCCTGGGGCATCAGGACTCCCGGCAAAGGCCATCCTGCCAGGTGGCCTTTGCTGTGGCTGGGTGGCGTCCATGGGGAGGGCCATTGGTCGGAGTAGGTGGCATCAGGGTTGATGACACGCAATGAAGTGAGGCACATCACCTCTTGCTGGTGGCCAGCCACAAGCAGTCTCTAAGCATTCTAGGGCTCATTTTAAAGCTAACGTTTATGACCCCAAATCTTTCCCCTCCCTGGCCACACCATAGCAGGAAGGAAAGGCTATGAATGACAGTGAAAGGTATTCGCCCGGGTATATCGTCTGTACCAGACCTGACGGGGAATCCTTTGTGTCTGTGAACCTCAGTTCTTTGTAGAACATTTAGAGGACACGTTTGGGGAGGTGGAGGGCTTGTCCAAAATGTGGGCAGAGGATGCTGTTTCTACTGACTGACCCTGACCGGTCACGAGCCTTGCTCGCTTGTACAAAGGTGGGGGACGTTTCTGTTACGATTACCCCACATGAAAGCTTAAATATGGTCCAGGGCATTATTTTCCACAGAGATGATCTTTTACAGTGTGATGACGAGCTGCACACCAACCTAGAGCGATGTGGTGTCCATTTCGTCCGGCGCGTCCACCAGGGTCTGAGGGAGCATGGAGTTGCCACCGGTGCCTTCATCTTGACCTTTGAGGGTGACATTCCCTGAGAAGGTCAAGGTGATGGTGTACCGCTGTCATGTCAAGCCATATATCCCTGGATCGACTGACCTGCACTGAGGCTAAGCGGAAATTTGAATTTCATCCAGTACAGATGACGTTCTCTGATGCCGCCACTGTCACTCCTACTGCAGTTCCCATAGCTGCACCACACACTGTCAGCTCTCAGAGCCAGAGCACCACACCTGCCCCCTTGATGGTTGGGGGGAACTTCACTCCCTGTTGCTCCTGTTCCATCTACTTCAGGAGCAACAGCCCCCCCCCCCCCAACCATCGGGGACATTAGCTCCCCCTTCCCAGCCGGTGAAGCGAAAGACTTCTTCGGCTCCTCTCACCAGGAAGGGGTCCCTTGGGCGACCTCCCTTCGCAAGTTCAGACCAGTGGAAACGCAGATACCCGCAAGTGGCTGAAACCACCACCGGTCGCTGGTCGTAGGGCCTCACGGTCGTTGTCCATCCCTGAGACTGACACAGGGTAGCCCTCCCAGCCTGAACCACCGAAGGCACAGCAAGAGAATCAGAAAAAAGAGGTTTTCCAGGAATCCCGACATTGCAGTGGCACCCATCCCACCGCTTCCTACAAGCTCAGCGTGTGAGGACGAGGTCGAGGTCGAGATTCTGGTGTCTGCTGAAGACCTGGATCTCTCCGGTCCCTCAGACGCCATGGATGTCACTGCCTGGGTACTGACTCGGTGGCAGCGAGTGAACAAGCGGTGTAAACTGCCTTCCCAGTCCCTTCACGCCTTTCTCAGCCATGGACAATACCATCCTCCAGTGGAACTGCAGCAGTCTCTTCCACCATCTAGTTGAGCTCTGACTACTTATCAGCCTTTACCCTTTCATCTGCATTGCTCTTCAGGAAACTTGGTTTCCAGCGATGCGAACTGTCGCCCCCCGTGGCTATCAGGGTTATTATAAGAACCGGGCAGTTTATGAAATGGTATCCGGTGGCGTCTGCATCTATGTCCTTCACTCTCTGCACACCGAGTCTGTCCCTCCACAAACACCTTTAGAGGCTGTCGCTGTTCGGGTGTGGACGCCACAGGCTGTTACTGTCTGCAGTCTGTAGTCTGTATCTTCCATCAGATGATGTCCCACAGCATGTCCTCGCTGCGCTGATAGCCCAATTGCCTCCACCTTTCTTGTTACTAGGCGACTTCAACGCCCATAACCCTCTGTTGAGGGAGTCTTTTTTTTTTTTTTTTTTTTTTTGTGGTTTTAGGGCGCACAACTTCAATGGTCATTAGCGCCCTGACTACTCTAAAAATGCACCGCGAGCCACAAGTTGACAACAACAACTAAAAGGAAAAACACAATACAAGACAGTCTGACAGGCATAGGATTAAAAAACTTCATCAAATGTCCTTAGCAAGGTGTGTCAAATTGATAAAACAAAGAACACGAGCAGCTGCTCGTGGGTCATCTGCTAAAACGGCATCGAAAGTAATAGGCAGGTTAAGATCGAGGCGCAGTTGGTTAAGATCGGGACAGGACATTAAAATGTGTCTAACCGTCAGCAAGTGCCCACATGGGCAGAACGGCGCCGGCGCAGCCGTCAGCAGATGGCGATGGCTGAACCGGCAGTGTCCAATCCTTAACCTTGCTAAAACGACCTCCTCCCGCCGAGAAGGGCGTGAGGAGGACGTCCAAGCCACGGGAAGAGGTTTTAAGGCCCGAAGCTTGTTGTCGGTAAGTGCAGCCCAATCGGCATGCCACAGCGACACAACGCGCCGACAAATGACCCTGCTAAGATCGGACGAAGGGACACAACAAGAAGCTGTCCGAGGCTGGAGGACCGCAGCCTTGGCCGCGGCATCTGCAGCTTCGTTCCCAGGGATACCGACATGGCCGGGAACCCACATAAAGCTAACCGGCGGACCGACGTCCGCCAGCCGCTGAAGAGAGCGTTGGATCCGGTGTACGAAAGGGTGAACCGGGTACGGATCACTGAGGCTCTGGATGGCGCTCAGGGAATCTGAGCAGATGACATAAGCAGAATGTCGGTGGCGGCAGATGTAAAGAACAGCCTGGTAGAGGGCAAAGAGCTCAGCTGTTAAGACCGAACAATGGTCATGGAGCCGGTATTGGAAACTTTGTGCCCCGACTATAAAGGAACACCCAATCCCCTCATTGGTCTTAGAGCCATCTGTATAAATGAAAGTCATGGTGATGAACTTCGAACGAAGTTCCAAAAAACGGGAGTGGTAGACCGAACTGGGGGTGACCTCTTTTGGGAGCGAGCTGAGGTCAAGGTGAACGCGGACCTGAGCCTGGAGCCAAGGTGGCGTGTGGCTCTCGCCCACTCGAAAGGTTGCAGGGAGTGAAAAATGAAGGTGTTGAAGGAGGCGACGAAAGCGAACTCCAGGGGGTAGCAGGGCAGAGACATACAACCCGTATTGACGGTCGAGAGAGTCGTCAAAAAAGGAACGATAAGACGGATGGTCGGGCATTGACAGTAGCCGACAGGCATACCGACAAAGCAGTATATCGCGCCGGTAAGTGAGCGGCAATTCGCCAGCGTCAGCATGAAGACTCTCTACGGGACTGGTATAAAATGCTCCGATCGCAAGTCGTAAACCCCGATGTTGTATGGAGTTGAGGCGGCGTAAGATGGATGGCCGTGCAGAGGAGTATACAAAGCTCCCATAATCCAGCTTGGAGCGGACGATCGACCGATATAGACGAAGTAGGACGGTTCGATCCGCTCCCCACGACATACCACTGAGAACACGGAGGACATTTAAAGAACGGGTACAACGGGCGGCCAAATATGACACATGTGGAGACCAGCTAAGTTTCCTGTCAAAGGTAAGGCCTAAAAATTTGGTTGTCTCCACGATTGGGAGAGCAACGGGACCAAGTCGTAAAGACGGTCAAGAGAACGCTGAAGACAGCGCTCCAGGACACGTGTACGCTGCGCGCTGCAATAGATGGTAAAATCGTCCACAAAAAGGGAGCCTGATACATCAGCTGGGAGGCAATCCATTATTGGATTGATCGCGATGGCGAACAGAGCGACGCTCAAAACTGAGCCCTGTGGCACCCCATTCTCCTGGCGAAAGGTGTCGGACAGGACAGAACCCACACGTACCCTGAACTGTCGATCCATTAAAAAGGAACGAATAAAAAGAGGGAGGCGACCGCGAAGGCCCCATGTATGCATGGTGCGGAGAATGCCCGCCCTCCAACAGGTGTCGTAAGCCTTCTCCAAATCAAAGAACACAGCCGCGGTCGGGCGCTTCCGCAAGAAGTTATTCATAATGAAGGTCGACAAGGTAACCAGATGGTCAACAGCAGAGCGGCGCCTACGAAATCCACATTGTACATTTGTAAGTAGGCGTCGAGACTCAAGCAGCCAAACCAATCGAGAGTTAACCATTCGCTCCATCACTTTACAGACACAGCTGGTAAGTGAGATAGGTCGATAACTGGAAGGCAAGTGCTTGTCCTTCCCCGGCTTAGGAATCGGGACAACAATAGACTCGCGCCAGCATGCGGGAACATGTCCCTCAATCCAGATGCGATTGTATGTACGAAGAAGAAAACCTTTACCCGCAGGAGAAAGGTTCTTCAGCATCTGAATATGAATAGAATCAGGCCCTGGAGCGGAGGACCGTGATCGGCCAAGTGCGGTTTCGAGTTCCCGCATGGTGAATGGGGCATTATAACTTTCACAATTGGAGGAGCAAAAGTCAGGTGGCCTAGCCTCCTCTGCCTGTTTGCGGGGGAGGAAGGCAGGGTGGTAATGAGCGGAGCTCGAAACCTCGGCGAAAAAGCGGCCGAAGGCATTGGAGACAGCCTCAGGGGCCACAAGGACTTCATTCGCGACCTTCAAGCCAGAAACTGGGGAGTGGACCTTAGTGCCAGATAGCCGGCGCAGGCTACCCCAGACAACAGAAGAAGGAGTAAAACTGTTGAAGGTGCTTGTGAAAGCAGCCCAGCTGGCTTTCTTGCTTTCGTTAATAATACGACGACACTGAGCACGTAATCGTTTATAATTAATACAATTCGCCACTGTAGGGTGGCGTTTAAAGGTGCGTAAAGCACGTCGACGAGCACGTAAAGCGTCTCTACATGCTGCAGTCCACCAGGGGACCGGTACACGACGTGGAGAAGAAGTAGGGTGAGGGATGGAATATTCAGCAGCAGCGAGAATGACTTCCGTGAGGTGTGCGACCTGACGATCGCAGCTTGGGAAGGTTTGATCCTGAAAGGTCGCCCTGGAAGAGAAGAGCCCCCAGTCTGCCTTGGAGATGGTCCAACTAGAGGAGCACGGAGAGGGAGTATGCTGCAGGAGATGGATAACACACGGGAAGTGGTCGCTCGAATATGTATCAGCAAGTGCATACCACTCAAACCGGCGTGCAAGTTGGGGAGTACATATAGAGAGGTCTAAATGGGAATAGGTATGAGATGTGTCCGAAAGAAAAGTAGGGGCGCCAGTATTAAGGCAGACAAGATTGAGCTGGTTGAAAATGTCTGCTAACAAGGAGCCCCTCGGGCAGGAGGCTGGAGAACCCCAAAGGGGATGGTGGGCATTGAAGTCTCCAGTTAACAAAAACGGTGCAGGTAACTGAGCAATAAGTTGCATCATGTCTGCCCTGGTAACGGCAGATGACGATGGAGTGTAAACGGTACAAAAGGAAAACGTAAAAGTGGGGAGAGTAATGCGGATGGCAACTGCCTGCAGGCCGGTGTGCAACGTGATGGGATCGTAGTAAATATCATCCCGGACCAGCAACATAACCCCTCCATGAGCTGGGATACCTACCATAGGGGGTAGGTCAAAACGCACAGAGGTGTAGTGTGCCAAGGCAATGTGATCGCATGGGCGTAGCTTCGTTTCCTGGAGGGCTACGACGAGCGGACGATGCAAGCGGAGCAGCAACTTCAAGTCCTCTCGGTTGGAGCGAATGCTGCGAATATTCCAGTGAATAAGTGCCATCGTAAGAAAAGGAAGATGAGAGAAGGGGTCACCTCGAAGGCCGCTTAGGGCCTGGCTTCGAGCGAGCACTGCCGCCGCTATCAGTAGGCGGACAGTCATCGTCCATGGGGTCTATAGGGTCATCGGCCATCTCGGGAGGATGGCCGGGAGGGGGAGCTTCCTCCGCCAGTGAACGGCCAGATGTACGGCTACCGGCGGTGCGGCCAGGCGAAACGGATGACGGCCTGGGGCGGCAACCGCTGGGTGGCGCAGGAGAAGAGATGCGCCGTGGCGGGGAAGGAGAACTGTGCTTCCTATGCGCCTTTTTGGAAGGACGTTTGGTGGAAGTATCGGTCGAAGGCTGGGAGGTCGAGGGACGGAGGAAGTCTGCACGGGATGGTTCCTTCTTGAAGGACCGTGCATCTGACTTCGGTGTCTTCGACTTAGCAGAAGCTGAGGAAGTGGCTGGTGTCTGTGGTGTGATGGGAGGAAGAGGAGACGTCGACCGCGCGATCTTAGCACTGGCCGAACGGACGACCGTGGTGCTGAAGGTCAGATCGCATGTCTGGGTTGCGACCTCCCGGGTAGTCCGAGGAGAGGCGAGGACAGTACTATATTTCCCCGCTGGGAGCAGCGTGGGCTTCCTACTAGCCAATAGCTTGCGAGCAGCCGAGGTTGACACTTTCTCTTTGACACGAATTTCTTGGATGCAACGTTCGTCCTTATAGACAGGACAGTCGCGGGAGAATGCGGCATGGTCACCCTGACAGTTCACACAATGAGGAGACGGAGGTGGACAGTCACCCTCATGGGCATCCCTGCCACAAGTGACACATTTAGCCGCATTGGAACAAGACTGTCGAGTGTGATTGAAACGCTGACACTGGTAGCAGCGCGTAGGTGTCGGGACATAGGGGCGAACAGAAATAACCTCGTAGCCCGCCTTGATGCGCGATGGCAGCTTAACACTATCGAAGGTCAAGAAGAGTGTCCGGGTCGGTACAAGGTCGTTGTTGACCTTTTTCATGACCCGATGGACAGCCGTCACGCCCTGCTCAGCGAGGAAAGATTGAAGCTCCTCGTCAGTCAATCCGTCGAGGGAGCTAGTATACACTACACCACGAGACGAATTCAAAGTTCGGTGGGCCTCCACCCGGACAGGGAACGTGTACAGGAGGGTGGCCCGAAGCAGTTTTTGTGCCTGAAAGGCATTCTCAGTTTCTAGTAATAAGGTGCCGTTACGCAACCTGGTACAAGATTTGACAGATCCGGCTATGGCATCAACGCCCTTCTGAATAACAAAAGGGTTGACAGAGGAAAAATCCTTTCCGTCCTCAGTGCGAGAAACTACGAGGAACTGTGGGGCAGGCGGTAGTACTTTTGTCACTGTTGGCTGGTCACGTTTCCGTTTTTGGGTCGAAGTCGAAAGCGATGGAGTAGAATCCATTGCGGAGGAATCCCCCATGATTGCCAGCGTCTCCGATGGCGCGCTCCTTCCTTGTGGGGACCCTCTCAGAGGGCACTCCCGCCTTAGGTGAATGTTTACACCTCAGGTCACACCTCCCGAGAAACAGACGGAGGGACCAATCGGCATGGTCAGAAGGTATCAGCTCAGGCAATCACCCCTCCCCGGGCCTGGCCTTTACCAGGGGGTACGCGCGTGCCTTACATGTCTACCCAGGGCGGGGACTTACGCGTTACCCCGTCACCGGCTACGCGTGCGAACGCGTGGGTCGGCCTTCAGACACGCACAGGGAGGAAGGAAGAAGAGGAAAAAGAAGAGAGAGAGGGAGAAAGAGGACAGACTGTCTCAAACGCCGAGGCGGAGACCAGAGAAGGCAAGGAGAAGAAGGCAAGGAGAAGAAGGCAATGAGAAGGCAAGGAGAAGGCAAGGAGAAAAAGGCAATGAGAAAAAGGCAATGAGAAGGCAAGGAGAAAAAGGCAATGAGAAGGCAAGGAGAAAAAGGCAATGAGAAGGCAAGGAGAAAAAGGCAATGAGAAGGCAAGGAGAAAAAGGCAATGAGAAGGCAAGGAGAAAAAGGCAATGAGAAGGCAAGGAGAAGTCAAGGGAAAGAGTAAGGAAGACAGTGAGGTGGAGAAGAGCAAAGAAAGGGACCAACAAAAGGAAGGAAGAAACGAGAAGTTTAAAACCAAAAGGACCACGATTATAGGTCGTGAAGATCGTCCGTCTCCGGACGCAGGCGCTAACTACCCCCGTGAGGGGGATGGACTCCTTTTAGTCGCCTCTTACGACAGGCAGGAATACCTCGGGCCTATTCTAATCCCCGGACCCGCAGGGGGGGTTGAGGGAGTCAGTGGCAACAGGTCGAGGCGCCACCGTTGAGCATGTATTGGCACAGCTCGACCTTTCCATTTTAAATGACGGTGCCTTCACACATTTCAGAATGGCGCATGGCACATACTCCGCCATCGACCTTTCGATTTGCAGCCCTAGCCTCTTACCATTTGTCCAGTGGAGTGTGCATGAGGACCTGTGTGGTAGTGCCCACTTTCAGATCTTCCTGTCACTGCCACAGCGTCACTCTTCTGGGCGCCCTAGCAGGTGGGCTATGAATACTCTTTCTAATGAAGCCATTGATGCGGTGGTTCACTGTCACCACTGGCATCGCTACTGCCACAGAATCTGCCATTCCCCGTTCTTCTGGGTCCCCTCGGCGGAGGACTGTGCCTCAATGGTCGCCTGAGATCGCTGAGGCAATTGAAGATAGCCGGCGGACGCTCCAGCGTCACAAGCGACATCCCTCCGTAGAACACCTCATCGCCTTCAAACAGCTGCATGCGCGGGCCCGCCGCCTTATCCGTCAACGCAAGCAGGAGTGCTGGGAACGATATGTCTCCACCACTTGCCTCCATATCTCTCCATAGCAGGTCTGGGCCAAGATCAGACGCCTCTATGGCTATCAGAACACTGTCAGCGTCCCTGCACTCTCACTGAATGGAGCAGTTTGTACTGACTCCGACGTAATTGCCAATCGCTTGGCAGATCATTTTGCTCTTTGTTTCGCTTCTGCAAATTGCCCACTGGCCTTCTGGCTCCGTCTCAGGGTGGGTTCCGTAAAGGCCGCTCTGCCGCCGACAATCTCATGAGCCTGGAGTCAGCCATCCGTACGGCCTTCGTCCACCGTCAGCACCTCGTCTGTCTTTTTCGACACGCGGAAGGCGTACGATACAACATGGCGCCATCACATCCTCTCTACGCTTCATGGTTGGGGTCTTCGGGATCCGCTGTCGATTTTCATACGCAATTTTCTATCGCATCGCACCTTCCGTGTGCAGGTCGCGGCTTCCCATAGTTCCTCCCGAGTTCAGGAGAACGTGGTACCACAGGTGCCTGTTATGTATCTGCCTGTTTTTAATTATGATTAACGGACTCGCTGCGGCGGTGGGAACGTCTGTCTCAGCTTCCTTACATGCTGACGACTTCTGCCTTTACTATAGCTCTATTGGCATTGCAGCTGCTGAAGATCGGCTGCAGGGTGCTATCCGCAAGGCTCAGTCTTGGGCTATAGCACGTGGCTTCCAGTTTTCGGCTGCCAAGACCAACGTTATGCATTTCTGCCGGCGGTGAACAGTTCATCCCGAGCTGCAGCTTTATCTTGCCAGCGAACTTCTTGCTGTAGGAGACACATCGTCTTTTTGGGTGTGGTTTTTGATGCCCAGTTGACTTGGCTCCCACATATTCGGCAGCTTAAACAGATGGTGGCGGCATCTTAATGCTCTCTGATGCTTGAGCCACACCAGCTGAGGCGCCAACCTATCTACCATCTTACGGTTCTACCAGGCGATAATCCAGTCTAGTCTGGATTATGGGAGCCTGGCTTATGGTTCAGCATCCCCATCTGCTTTGCGGGTGCTGGACCCAATCCTTCACAGCAGGATCCGCCTTGTGACTGGTGCTTTCCGGACCAGCCCTGTGGACAGCATACTTGTGGAGGCGGATGTCCCTTCACTTCGGTTACGGCGCCAGTGTTTACTGGTTGCTTATGCTACGCATATATGTAGCTTGCCCTGGCATCCTAATTATCGTCTTCTGTTCCCGCAGTCGGTCGTCCGTCTCCCAAAACGTCGGCCCCAGTCGGGTTGTACGATCGCGGTCCACGTCAGAGAGCTTTATTCCGGGCTTGGGGTTTTTCCTTTTCCACCTCCTTTCCGGGCCCCTCTGCGTACACCCGCGTGGTGTGTGCCCCGCCCTTGCCTTCGGCTCGAATTGGCACAGGGCCCTAAGGACTCGGTCCCTCCGGAGGCCTTCCACCGCCGTTTTCTATCCATGATTGCCCCGTTTCAGGGCTGTGGCGTCGTTTACACTGACGGTTGGATGGTTGCTGGTCGTGTCGGTTACACTGACTCTAGGGGACCATCACGAACAACATTCATTGCCGGCTGGCTGCAGCATTTTCACTGCTGAACTAATTGCAATCTTTCATGCCCTAGAGTATATCCCCTCCTGCTCAGTAAGTCCTTTGTAATCTGTAGCGACTCCCTGAGCGGTTTACGAGGTATCGACCAGTGTTTCCCTCATTCTCGCCTGGTGATGGCTATCCTGGAGTCCCTGCCAACTCTTGCCCGTTGCGGCCGCTCTATGGTCCTTGTTTGGACCCCAGGCCATATTGGGGTACCCGGAAATGAAAATTTTGACCGCCTGGCGAAACAGGCCACCAGTAAATCATCTCTGGACATTGGCATCCCGGTGCCTCATTCACGAGCGCTCTTACGCCGCCAAGTTTTCGGACTTTGGGACACGGAATGGCGCAACCCGACCACACCAAACAAGGAGACGACGTATGTGTGGCGGTCATCCCTGTGAGCCACGTGCAGGGACTCTGTAGTCCTTTGTCGGCTCTGCATTGGCCACACACGCTTGACACACAGCCATTTACTGCGGCATGAGGACCCCCTCTATGTCGATGCGGTCAGCTTTGACAGTGGTCCACATTTTGTTGGCCTGTCTACTTTTTAAGTGTGCTCAGGCAGACGTTTGCGCTGCGTGATATGCTCCCTGCCCTTTAAACTGATGACACTGCCATGGCAGGCTTAGTTTTGCGTTTTATTCGGGCAAGGGGTTTTTATCATTTAATCTGAGTGAATGTTTTTTTGTGTTGATTCTGGCCTTTGGCCTACGATTTTAAAGTGAGTTTTTGATGTGTCTCTCGGTGGTTAGCTCTATGGTAGGCCAACCACCGACACACTGTGTGATTTTAGTTCCTTTTGTCTGGTCTCTTTCTTGTGATGTGTCGTCTGTTATCTCCATTATTCGTTTTCTTTCTGTGTGGGTGTCTTCAAGTTTTGGAAAAAGGGACCGATGACCATAGCAGTCTGGTCCCTATAATCCAACCAACCACCCAACCAACCAACCACTGGTAGGTACCAACACCCAGTCTAACAGGACTCAACCAACCAGTCCAGCAGGCTTTGTTAACAGTAAGATATGCATGCTGGTTGTCTGAATGTGCTTGTAATAGTTAAATGCAAAGAGTAGTTTTGATAAAGTTACACTATTCTGCGTATAAAGAGGTTTAGAGAGTTTTGCTGGAAATTAAAATCTGTCAAACCCTAGCCAAATGGCACGCTGTTGGTAGAAACGGCTAGTTCACAACAAGTGAACGACATCCAGCACAATGCCCCATAGAGTATACAATAGAAAATGAACTGCACAGTGGGTGACGCCAGGAAGGTATTATAGGTGTGATAAACCTAATTGAATGGTTTGGCGGTGATACAGTGCAATCAGACCCCTTTACACTGACTATCAACAACACGAAACTTCTAGAGCATGTTAAGGCGGTATTCCATAGTCTATATGTGTGGATTTTTTCCCCATGAACACAATGCGCCGTTTTAAATACCAACACTTGGGACTAACTACTGTTCCTGAAAGGGAGACGCCACTTGGGGCAAATGCTGTAAGACTGCCCTTGAAGGAGTCGGTTGTTCATCTCTTTGGAAGTTTGTAAATTGCTCCGGGGATCTCCTGGTCTGGAGTATGGATTGCAGTGTCTTCCTTGAAGAAAGGAAGATGCAGAAGATAAAAACATGAAAGTGCCTCCCATATGGTGAAGCCAAAAAGATCTACAAGGCTATGCAGCTGCCTCCTTTACTTCAGTTCTCAATATCCAATCCTGAAAACCGATGCTGCTACATGAATGAAGATCCCTATTGCTAATACTACTACTAACAGCTGTGTTTCTTAATGCACTTGGGCGCTGGAGTTACTTCGTAGCCCATACCTCCTCCCAGAACGCCAGACAAGGCAGCAGTTACCGATGTTGCAGAAATCCCTGAACCTCCAAAGGTTTGAACTGGCCCACCATCCAGCACTGCCTCTACCACCTTGGTGGTTGTGGCTCCGAAACCTACCCAATATAAACAAAAATAGAAGTCAAAGAACTGGCCGCACACGCACACACACACACACACACACACACACACACACACACACACACACACACACACACACACACACACATTAAGTGGGTTTTTTATTTATAAGAATGGAAAGGTTACTTAACTCAATAGGTATTCGTTGTGGTACATGATCTTGAGTGTAGTCCTCAGCCTCACTGCTGAAGAAGTACAGTGTCTCCTATGTTCACAATTACGGTTGCTATGTGCTGCCTGGGTCTGTGATAGTGGCGGAGCTAACTGCTACTATGACTCCTGCAGGGCTGTGACATCATCTGGAGACATTTTTTCAGACAATGGCAGAGCAATTTGCGCTGTCTAGTGCCACTGTCAGCCGGGATACCGCTACACCATGGAAAACGCTGAGTTGGACACAAGGTCTGGCAATTAAGAGGTCTAAAATTGCCTACTTTGCGTGAGAGAGTTAGACTCTGGCACGGTATCACAAGCTGCGAACAGTGCAGTCACTACGAAACCCGTACAGCATGCTGCAAAACTTGCAACCAGCGTCAAAGGAAGTCCTCCGAAGTGGTCTAATTTGATAAGGCAGACAAGCCACTTTCCCAGCAAATGGAAAGAGGGAATTTTGGTGCCTCTTCTCAAACCGGGAAAGTACCAAACGTTTCACAGTAGTTACTGGAGCGTCGACTTAACGAGCTGTATAGGCAAGGCCTTGGAGCGAATGGTTAACGGTGGTCTGGTCTGGGTGTTCGATACAAGGCAGCTCGTAAGTCGCTCTCAGTGTCGATTCAGGAGACAGCTATCCATTGTCGGCAACGAGACCCTGCAAGAGACCGCTATACAGCAGGGTTTCCTGTGCAAATAGCCTCATTCTTTATCAGTAAAATATACGACACGTCTTGGAGACACCATATTGTAAGGCAGCCCCACCAATGGGGCTTCTGTGCTGATCTCCCTTCCTTTATGCAGTAGTTATTATTGAAGCACTTTTTTTTCATTTCCAAGTCGTTGACATGTTGTCGAATAGTTTCGAGCAGGAGGATGTCGCTCAAGGCAGTGTTGTAATTGCTACCATCTTCGCCATATCCATAATCAGTATCATATGTATGGTAAGGAGTGCCATACAATGTTCGTTATTTGTGAATGATTTTGCAGTGTTCTGTTCCTCCTTCGGTATTGCAACAGCAAATCGTCAGTTGCAAGTGAAAGTAGAGAGGATTGATTGATTAGGAGCGGGCTGCAAACACCGCCTTTACATTTTCTGCAGAGAATAGTGTGTGTGTGTGTGTGTGTGTGTGTGTGTGTGTGTGTGTGTGTGTGTGTGTGTGTGTGTGTGTGTTTTTTTGTGGTTACCACACCTGAAGGCAAGTTCCCAGAAGACACTAAACATTTTAAAGTTTCTTAGCCACAGGTTTTGGGGAGCGTGAGCTCCAGTTTTACAGGGCTTACATGCAGGCTTGACTTGACTTTCGGTGCACAGTTTACAGGTCAGCGAGGCGTTTGTACCTGAAAATCTGTGAATCTCTACCATGAGGGGTTCTGGATGGCTACGGGCAGTTACAGGACAAGAGCCACACCTATTCTGTGCTGATGAGATGCTAGGGAACTACCACGTACCATCTGGCGGCAACTAATCGCCCTACATTAGCAGTGAGGGTTCCTTGCTACACCCACTTCCCATGCATACTGTACCAATACTGTCTGGCTATGAAACGCCTCGTTACTAATTGTCTGTGGGCAGCGAGGCCATTTGGGATCTGTGTAAAATGTTTGTTGCATCTCTCGGTGTGGGGTTCGTATGGACTCAGATCTGTGGTTTAACTGACTCCCACCCTGGTTACTACATGGGCCCTGAGCAATTCCAGATTTAGTGCAGTACAGGAGTGATTAATTCAAGCTTCTGTTTTAATACGCTGTTCGCTGACATATTAAATGAGCACTCCAACTATGGGGCTGCATGCACGGATGGGGCTAAACAGAGGGACTTTTTGTTCCTCCGTTTTCCCACAGTTTGTCCTCTAAATTCGGATGTCTCCAGACTTCGCTGTATTCGATGGCAAATTTCCATGATCCTTAGGGCCTTTGAGGAGATGAGATGTGCCATGCCTGCTAAATTCCTCATGTTTCAACCACCCCCCCCCTACCCTTGAGTTGCCTTCAGTCTCTGGAATGCTTGTATGCAACTGATAAAGTATTCCAGGATGTCCAGAACGCCTTCCTCTGGCCACAAAGCCTGGAAAAGGAAGCGACACTCTGCTGGGCGCCAGGGCACACGGGTATTGTGGGGAACGAAAGAGCGGCTGTAGCAGCCAAGGAGGAGTCGTGTTGTTTGGTTAGTTTCGTGTGCCATTCCCCTTGCATGCTATTGTCTCACTGCTGAGGTGAAAAGTCATGCGTCGATGGAAAGACTAGTGGTAGGAACTGACAGCTGACAAGCTGCTCATAGTGAAGACCACTATGTGAGCACAGTGTACCACCATCCTTCCACATAGGCGGGACGAGGTTCTCCTTACTTGTCTACACATAGCCACAGCTCTGTCGCATGACTTCTTGCTCAGGCGAGAGGACCCTCCGACATGAGCTGCTTGTGGCATACAGACCACCGTCCACCACATTTTATTAGACTGTGTTTTACTTTCAGATCAGAGGGCAGAAGCGGATTTCCTGACAGACGTGCCCTCTATTTTAAGCAACATTCAAACGAATGTGGCAAGAGTTATAAGGTTCAGAGATCTGTTAGACTTCTTTCCAAAAGATTTAGGGAGTTGTTCTTGACGTGTTATCTGGGCGATTGCCTCACCCACGGTTTTTATAACTGGTCAGCCAGACGCATTCCTCGTACCTTTCTTTCAGCTCCTGTGGTTTTACTTCTGTTTCCAGGTGTAGCACCTTTCGCCTGATCTGTTGTATGAAAGGCCTGTGAGATCGAGTGGTTGTGTGTGTCAACGTGAGGTGGGAGTGAGCGAATGGGTGTCATTTTATAAGATTTCCTCCTCATGTCTCCCCTCCCCTCCTTCCACCCCCCCCCCCCCCGCCACAACCACACACAGTGAAAGAGAAACAGGGCCATGGATTCCCATAAGGGTTTGGATAAAGTTTCTTACCACAGACACATGCGTGGTGGTCCAAATCCACCAAAACAACTCGATTTTTTGTCACTTTGATACGAGAACTGTCATCCTAAAGGAAGAACCATTTTTGTTTTCTTCATCAGAATGGCTTGGAAATAACTTCGTTGCTCATCGGTTGGTTGCACCTCTTAAGCCTCGAAATACCGTTTATTATAAATGAAGTATCCGTTTAATCAAAGCGTCCATGTAACATCACAGAGCCATTCCTAGCGTGCACTGCCCCTCATAAGCGATCTCCCTGAGGGCCTATCGAGGTTTGTCGTGTTCAGGAGCTGCACGCTGTTTACATACAGACAATTAACGATATGTGTCTGTATTCGGCCAATCTGTTCTGTTTACGATATTTTGACGACCGACCAGATTATTTTCTTAGGGTTGAGTCTGGGTGGCGAGGACATGAGACGACTAAACTTGTGGCACTGAGAGCGGACGATCATGTCGGTCGTCGAAATACTGTGCACGAATTGGAAACGACTCATCTGAACACGCGGACGTGCACTGTCGATGGCTTGTGTGGAGGAAACCTGACAAATCGAGCAGAAGAATAATTCACATAAATGGGTGACACTGGAAGGCTCTAAACATATGCTGTTCACATCTTTGTTTACTCTAAAGGGGCGGATTTGTGGGCTGGAGTAAGCAAGGCTCGCTAGTGTGTAAGCAAGCTGCAAACGTCTGCGCAATCCAAAAATACATTTATGGTATTTATTCGGAGACTTAACAAGAAAAGAAGAGGATGAAAATATAAGTGCTTGGTTATTTATAGTGAGGCAGTTCTTGGTCCAGAGCAGGAGTCATATCCATAGTTCCCTTCTGTCATGTTCGCCATCTGTCTCAGATTTAAATTCAGATGGGAACCTTCCCTTCTAAGCTTGCCCGGTGGTGTGTGGTGATAAATACTTCTAAGATTTGCTAATCCATTCGGAGAATGACTTTTCGTATGTCTGACGTCAATTAAGTTTTCATACGCAACCTCAGTTTTGTACATAATCTCACGTGTGGTGAAAGGAACGAGTAGGCTACAGGATTCTACAAACATTAGTAACACTGTTAACGAAGGTCAGAGCATGTGCAATAGGTTCCTAGGTATGAGAGTGGCACGAAGGCTTCGTAAGTAAAAGAGCCCAGTACATCGTTCTCGACGGCGAGTGTTAACAACAGCGGCCCTATCTTACTTTCCTTGGGCACTGCTGGCATTAACCTTGTCTCTGATTGTCTATACGCACAAATGATATGGCGGACAGTGAGCAGCATTCTGCTGTTTGCTGCTGATGCTTTGGAGTATGGGAGGGTGTTGAGGATGACAGTATGATGATAGATGATGATTTGGCCAAAATTTATAGTTGGTTCTAAAGTAGAAAAGTGTACATTAATGCAGATGAACATGGAAAACAAAACCAATATTAAGATACAGTGTGAGTAGTGCTCTGCTTCACACAGTCACGTCAATTAAATACCTCTGCATAACGTTGCAAAGGTACGTGAAATGGAATGAGCACTTGAGGATTACGGCAGGGAAAGCGAATGGTCAACTTCGGTTTATTGGTAAAAGTTTTGGGAAAATGTGATTCATCTGTAAATGAGACGACATATAGGGCACTGATGCAACCTGCTCTTGAATACTGTTAGTGTCTGCGCTCTGCGCCAGATCCGATTAAAGGAAGATATCTAAGAAATTCAGAAGCAGTTTACTCGTTCGTTGCTGGTAGGTTCGAACAACACAAGAATTTTAGAGATTCTTTGGGAACTCAAACAGGAATCATTGGAGAGAAGACGATGTTCTTTTCGAGAAACTCTTGAGAAAATGTAGGGAGCTGGAATTTGAAGCTGACTGCAGAACCATTCTATTCCCGCCAAATATACAGGTTGCTTAAGAATTATGTAGTGAAGAGAGGTGAAATTCTGGCTCATATGCAAGCAAATTGCTGTTTCACTTGCAAACGGAGGGAGCTGAAAACGACAAAGGAAATGACAAGATGTGATACAGGGTACCCTGCGCCACGCACTGTACAGTGGCTTGTGGTATGTGTGTGTGTATGTAGTGTGTCGGTAAAGAGGATTTCTTGCCTTGACAGAAAAAGTGTATTTTTGATATAAATGCACCAATTATATTTCACCATCCATTTTAGGTCCGTATACTTTGTACAACATTTTTCCAGTGAGGAGATTCCATTCCCCAAGTTCGGTTGCAGGATGTCCGAATCTATACTTGGCGGGAATATCAACGTTGTTGATCTAGAGGAGAACAGCCAAGGGATGCAATTGTCTTGAACTAGACTGGTGGTGGTGACTGATAATTAGATTTGGTACACAATGATGACCAGCTATTCCAACATATATTGCCAACTGCCGCAACAGCTTCTTGTGCAGGTACACTTTCCTGATAAGGTGATTTGTTTCCGTTTGTAATCCAATCTTCTTCTCGCATGTTTGTCGCCACTCAGTTGGCGACCAAAAGTTGCATAGGAATTTTTCCCCATTGAAAGGTTTATGTCAAAAGCATTGTGATTCTTTTCTCTGGAATAAAAAAAAATTATGCTTCTTTACAGTTCAACTTGCAATCTCTGGCGCATGGCACCTGGGCGCCACCTACTACGATGCTACTGATTTCCTCGCACGAAGCAATGTGCCCTGTCATTGTAGCAAATTATCAAACAAAAACTCAGTTTAATTGTTTGATAAGCTCCAAAATCTAGTGAACTACTTTTTGCACTTCATTTTAATACTAAACAAACATGATGTTCACCTTGCATAAGACTTACTCTTAATGGTCGAAGTACGACGACTCTTCATGATCACTGACTGACGTCTCTTGAAAAATTCTGGAACTTTGTCCACAAAAGTTTCTAACTGTGCATGGTTTCCTTAGAGATACTCTCTTGCACAATTGATACACCACTCCAAATGCCGTTTATATATCCGGAAGCAGTCTTCGTATGCCTTTTGCTGGGTCGCGTGAAGTGTCGTCTCACCATCAGTTAATATTATCCTAACAAACATCTGGTACCCATTTGAGCCATACAAAAGCTCTTCATAGGTTCAGAGGTGAAGGTCTTTCTGGTCTTGACTCCATAGCCATGTGACCAACCTGGCGGCAACCCGATGCAGTGTTAGGATTTTGTGACATGATCCAACTGAAATGCTACATTCTTCTGCAGTCTCTCGGGCAGTCTGTCTTAGATTCGCACGCAGAGTTTCGTTGACGTTCCTGACATGAGCGTTGTCGGTAGACGTCGAAGGGCAACCTGAATGGACGTCATTATAAACTTCCGTCTTGGCATATTTAAGCCGTGTGAACAATTCGTAACAACGAGTGCGGCGTAAGCACTCATGAAAATAGAATTTCTGCAACATCTTGTGTGTGTCTGTAAATGTCTGCTAGAGTTTCACGCAAAATGTAATGCAACGTGCTTCTCCTCTATCTCTGCCATCTCTAAATTCGCAAACTGTGCGACAAAACATGCTACTCAGTAAAGTTCTGAGCAATAGCTAACGGACGTACAGCAATGAAACTTTAGACACTTACACATTACATGCAGGTGTGTACAAGGATGACACCATTTCGTTCCAACACACCACGGGCGCAATTAAGAATGTTTAGGAAATTTTGAAAATACAATATTCTTTTTTATGATTTTCCTATGGCATCTCCTATTCCCAACACCTTGAATTGTTGATTGTGTAAAAGATCACTCTGCACTTTGTCGATATGTTAATGTGTGATTGCAACTTCTGAATCCCCTTCAGTCGACCATTTCTGAACTGCCGATAGTGTTGCAGTGGACATTTCGTAATCTTGCACCAATTTCGGATGGATTTTCGTCAGTGTTTAACTCGGAATATCACACCACCAGAAAGTTTAAAACGGTTTTTGTTTGAGTGGAATGTATACGACATGCCTGAGTAAAAAGAATTGGTCATATCTGATGTGTGGAACTATTGAAACCTTTTTCGTTGTGGAGCATCACAAACCTACCTCCATTCAGATCATTCATTGTCAGTCCTCTGCCAGGCCAGGAAATTTTCTTCCTGTAACCATAATGGGCTCATTCACCAGTCACAGTTTTTATTTAGAGAGGACTATTCTTGGTTTTCATTCAGATGGCTTGCTGGTACATTTAACGCAATGGGTAGCTAAATCGTTGTCTGATGACTTAGTTATGTAACTGTGTTCCACAAAAATCAGTTAAATACAGCAGCATTCTCTGTTGACTAGGTACTGCTTTTTTTTGTGGTTTTAGGGAGCGCCCAGACTACGTAAGGAATGCACCGCGAGGCACAAGTTTAAAACAGCAACACAAGGGAAAACACGAAAAAAGACAGATTGACAGGCATGATTAAAAAACAGCATAATCAAATGTCCTTAGACAGGTTTGTCAAGTGGATAAAACGCGAGCAGCTGCTGCTGGCTCATCTGCTAAATTGGCATCCAGAGTACATGGCAGGCCAAGATCAAGACGCAGGGTATTAAAATCCGGACAGGACGTTAAAATGAGGCGGACAGTCAGCAATTGCCCATATGGGCAGAACGACGCCGGCGCAGCCGTCAGCAGATGGCGACGGCTGAACCGGCAGTGTCCAATTCGTAACCGGGCCAAAACTACCTCCTCCCACCGAGAAGGGCGTGAGGAGGACGTCCAAGCCGCGGGAAGAGGTTTCAAGGAAGCTTGTTGGCCGTAAGTGCAGCCCAATTGGCATGCCACAGCGATAAAATGCGCCGACAAATCACCCTGCTACAATCTGATGAAGGGACACAACAAAAAGCTGTCCGAAGCTGGAGGACCGCAGCCTTGGCCGCGGCATCTGCAGCTTCGTTCCCAGGGATAGACATGGCCAGGAACCCACATAAAACTAACCGGAGAACCGTCATCCACCTGCTGCTGAAGAGAGCGTTGGATCCAGTGCACGAAAGGGTGAACCGGATACGGATCACTGAGGCTCTGGATGGCGCTCAGGGAATCGGAGCAGATGACATAAGCAGAATGTCGGTGGCGGCAGATGTAAAGAACAGCCTGGTAGAGGGCAAAGAGCTCAGCTGTGAAGACCAAACAATGGCCATGGAGCCGGTATCGGAAACTTTGTGCCCCGACAATAAAGGAACACCCGACCCAGTCTTTGGTCTTTGAGCCATCTGTATAAATGAAGGTCATATTAATGAACTTCGAACGATGTTCGACAGAACGGGAGTGGTAGACCGAACCGGGGATAACCTCCTTTGGGAGCGAGCTGAGGTCAAGGTGAACGCGAACCTGAGCCTGGAGCCAAGGTGGCGTGTGGCTCTCGCCCACTCGAAAGGTTGCAGGGAGTGAAAAATCAAGGTGTTGATGGAGGCGACGTAAGCGAACTCCAGGGGCTAGCAGGGCAGAGACATACAACCCGTATTGACGGTCGAGAGAGTCTTCAAAAAAGGAAGGATAGGACGGGTGGTCGGGCATTGACAGTAGCCGACAGGCATTCCGACAAAGCAGTATATCGCGCCGGTAGGTGAGTGGCAATTCACCAGCTTCAGCATGAAGACTCTCGACGGGACTAGTATAAAACGCTCCGATCGCAGGACGTAAACCCCGATTCAGTATGGGGTTGTGGCGGCGTAAGATGGATGGCCGTGCAGAGGAGTATACGAAGCTCCCATAATCCAGCTTGGAGCGGACGATCGACCGATATAGGCGAAGTAGGACGGTTCGATCCGCTCCCCACGACATACCGCTGAGAACACGGACATTTAGAGAACGGGTACAACGGGCAGCCAAATATGACATGTGAAAACCAGCTAAGTTTCCTGTCAAATGTAAGACCCAAAAATTTTGCTGTCTCCACGAATGGGAGAGCTACTGGACCGAGTCGTAAGGACGGTGGGAGAAACTCTTTGTAGCGCCAGAAGTTAATACAGACCGTCTTCTCGGCAGAAAAACGGAAGCCATTGGCGACACTCCAGGAGTAAAGACGGTCAAGAGAACGCTGAAGACAGCGCTCCAGGAAACATGTATGCTGCGCGCTGCAGTAGATGGTAAAATCGTCCACGAAAAGGGAGCCTGATACATCAGCTGAGAGGCAATCCATTATTGGATTGATCGCGATGGCGAACAGAGCGACGCTCAAAACTGAGCCCTGTGGTACCCCATTCTCCTGGCGAAAGGTTTCCGACAGGACAGAACCCACACTTACCCTGAACTGTCGATCCATTAAAAAGGAACGAATAAAAAGAGTGAGGCGACCGCGAAGGCCCCATGTATGCATGGTGCGGAGAACGCCCGCCGCCAACAGGTGTCGTAAGCCTTCTCCAAATCGAAGAACACAGCCGCGGTCGGGCGCTTCCGCAGTAAGTTATTCATAATGAAGGTCGACAAGGTAACCAGATGGTCAACAGCAGAGCGGCGCCTACGAAATCCACATTGTACATTGGTAAGTAGGTGTCGAGATTCAAGCAGCCAAACCAAACGAGAGTTAACCATTCGCTCCATCACCTTACGGACACAGCTGGTAAGCGACATAGGTCGATAACTGGAAGGCAAGTGCTTGTCCTTCCCTGGATTAGGAATCGGGACAACAATAGACTCGCACCAGCATGCGGGAACATGTCCCTCATTCCAGATTCGATTATAAGTACGAAGAAGGAAACCTTTACCTGCAGGAGAAAGGTTTTTCAGCATCTGAATATGAATAGAATCAGGCCCTGGAGCGAAGGACCGTGACCGGTCAAGTGCATTCTCGAGTTCCCGCATGGTGAATGGGGCATTATAACTTTCACGATTCGAGGAGCGGAAGTTAGGTGGCCTAGCGTCCTCTGCCTGTTTGCGGAGGAGGAAGGCAGGGTAGTAATGAGCGGAGCTCGAAACCTCTGCGAAAAAGCGGCCGAAGGCATTGGAGACAGCCTCAGGGGACACTAGGACGACATTCGCAACCGTCAAGCCAGAAACTGGTGAGTGGACCTTAGTGCCAGATAGCCGGCACAGGCTACCCCAAACAACAGAAGGAGTAAAACTGTTGAAGGTGCTTGTGAAAGCAGCCCAGCTGGCTTTCTTGCTTTCTTTAATAATACGACGACACTGCGCACGTAATCGTTTATAATTTATACAATTCGCCACTGTAGGGTGGCGTTTAAAGGTGCGTAAAGTACGTCGACGAGCACGTAAAGCTTCTCTACATGCTGCGGTCCACCAGTGGACTGGTACGCGACGTGGAGAAGAAGTAGTGTGAGGGATGGAATATTCAGCAGCAGTGAGAATGACTTCCGTGAGATGGGCGACCTGACTATTGCAACTCGAGAAGGTTTGATCCTGAAAGGTCGCCCTGGAAGAGAAGAGCCCCAGTCTGCTTTGGAGATGTTCCAACTAGTTGAGCACGGAGAATGGGTAAGATGTAGGAGATGTGTAACACCCGGGAAGTGTATCAGAAAGTGCATACCACTCAAACCGGCGTGCAAGTTGGGTAGTACATATAGAGAGGTCTAAATGGGAATATGTGTGAGATGTGTCCGAAAGAATAGTAGGGGCGCCAGTACTGAGGCAGACAAGATTGAGCTGGTTGAAAATGTGTGGGCCGGAGCAGTTTCTGTGCCTGAAAGGCGCTCTCAGTTTCTAGTAACAAGGTACCATTACGCAACTTGACAAATCCAGCTTTGTCAACCCTTTCATTATACAGAAGGGCGTAGATGCCAGAGGGAAAATCCTTTCCGTCCTCAGATCGAGAAACTACGAGGACCTGTGGGGCAGGCGGTAGTACTTTTGTCACTGGTGGCTGGTCAAGTTTCAGTTTGTGGGCAGAAGTCTAGAGAGTAGAAAAAGAGGTGTAGAAAAAGAAGGAGAGTAGAAGAGAAGAGGAGAAGAGAGGAGGAGGCGAAGGAGAAGAGAGGAGGAGGCGGAGGAGAAGAGGAGGAGGAGGAGGAGGAGAAGAGGAGGAGGAGAAGAAGAAGAGGAGGAGGAGAAGAAGAAGAGGAGGAGGAGAAGAAGAAGAGGAGGAGGAGAAGAAGAAGAGGAGGAGGAGAAGAAGAAGAGGAGGAGGAGAAGAAGAAGAAGAGGAGGAGAAGAAGAAGAGGAGGAGAAGAAGAAGAGGAGGAGAAGAAGAAGAGGAGGAGAAGAAGAAGAGGAGGAGAAGAAGAAGAAGAAGAGGAGGAGAAGAAGAAGAAGAAGAGGAGGAGAAGAAGAAGAAGAAGAGGAGGAGAAGAAGAAGAAGAAGAGGAGGAGAAGAAGAAGAGGAGGAGAAGAAGAAGAGGAGGAGAAGAAGAAGAGGAGGAGAAGAAGAAGAGGAGGAGAAGAAGAAGAGGAGGAGAAGAAGAAGAGGAGGAGAAGAAGAAGAGGAGGAGAAGAAGAAGAGGAGGAGAAGAAGAAGAGGAGGAGAAGAAGAAGAGGAGGAGAAGAAGAAGAGGAGGAGAAGAAGAAGAGGAGGAGAAGAAGAAGAGGAGGAGAAGAAGAAGAGGAGGAGAAGAAGAAGAGGAGGAGAAGAAGAAGAGGAGGAGAAGAAGAAGAGGAGGAGAAGAAGAAGAGGAGGAGAAGAAGAAGAGGAGAAGAAGAGGAGGAGAAGAAGAGGAGGAGTAGAAGAGGAGGAGAAGAGGAGGAGAAGAGGAGGAGAAGAAGAGAAATCCATTGCGGAGGAATCGCCCATGATTGCCAGCATCTCCGATGGCGCACTCCTTCCTTGTGGGGACCCTCTCAGAGGGCACTCCCACCTTAGGTGAATGTTTACAGGCACACCTCCCGAGAAACAGACGGCATGGTCAGAAGGTATCAGCTCAGGCAGTCACCCCTCCCTAGGGCATGGCCTTCACCAGGGGGTACATGCGTGCCTTACTTGTCTACCCATGGCGGGGAATTACGCGTTACCCCGTCACCGGCTACGTGTGCGAACACGTGGGTCGGCCTTCAGGCGGGCACAGGGAGGAACGAAGAAAAGGAAAATGAAGAGAGAGAGGACAGACTGTCTCAAATGTCGAGGTGGAGACTAGACAGGCAAGGGAAACAAGGCAAGGGAAACAAGGCAAGGGAAACAAGGCAAGGGAAACAAGGCAAGGGAAACAAGGCAAGGGAAACAAGGCAAGGGAAACAAGGCAAGGGAAACAAGGCAAGGGAAACAAGGCAAGGGAAACAAGGCAAGGGAAACAAGGCAAGGGAAACAAGGCAAGGGAAACAAGGCAAGGGAAACAAGGCAAGGGAAACAAGGCAAGGGAAACAAGGCAAGGGAAACAAGGCAAGGGAAACAAGGCAAGGGAAACAAGGCAAGGGAAACAAGGCAAGGGAAACAAGGCAAGGGAAACAAGGCAAGGGAAACAAGGCAAGGGAAACAAGGCAAGGGAAACAAGGCAAGGGAAACAAGGCAAGGGAAACAAGGCAAGGGAAACAAGGCAAGGGAAACAAGGCAAGGGAAACAAGGCAAGGGAAACAAGGCAAGGGAAACAAGGCAAGGGAAACAAGGCAAGGGAAACAAGGCAAGGGAAACAAGGCAAGGGAAACAAGGCAAGGGAAACAAGGCAAGGGAAACAAGGCAAGGGAAACAAGGCAAGGGAAACAAGGCAAGGGAAACAAGGCAAGGGAAACAAGGCAAGGGAAACAAGGCAAGGGAAACAAGGCAAGGGAAACAAGGCAAGGGAAACAAGGCAAGGGAAACAAGGCAAGGGAAACAAGGCAAGGGAAACAAGGCAAGGGAAACAAGGCAAGGGAAACAAGGCAAGGGAAACAAGGCAAGGGAAACAAGGCAAGGGAAACAAGGCAAGGGAAACAAGGCAAGGGAAACAAGGCAAGGGAAACAAGGCAAGGGAAACAAGGCAAGGGAAACAAGGCAAGGGAAACAAGGCAAGGGAAACAAGGCAAGGGAAACAAGGCAAGGGAAACAAGGCAAGGGAAACAAGGCAAGGGAAACAAGGCAAGGGAAACAAGGCAAGGGAAACAAGGCAAGGGAAACAAGGCAAGGGAAACAAGGCAAGGGAAACAAGGCAAGGGAAACAAGGCAAGGGAAACAAGGCAAGGGAAACAAGGCAAGGGAAACAAGGCAAGGGAAACAAGGCAAGGGAAACAAGGCAAGGGAAACAAGGCAAGGGAAACAAGGCAAGGGAAACAAGGCAAGGGAAACAAGGCAAGGGAAACAAGGCAAGGGAAACAAGGCAAGGGAAACAAGGCAAGGGAAACAAGGCAAGGGAAACAAGGCAAGGGAAACAAGGCAAGGGAAACAAGGCAAGGGAAACAAGGCAAGGGAAACAAGGCAAGGGAAACAAGGCAAGGGAAACAAGGCAAGGGAAACAAGGCAAGGGAAACAAGGCAAGGGAAACAAGGCAAGGGAAACAAGGCAAGGGAAACAAGGCAAGGGAAACAAGGCAAGGGAAACAAGGCAAGGGAAACAAGGCAAGGGAAACAAGGCAAGGGAAACAAGGCAAGGGAAACAAGGCAAGGGAAACAAGGCAAGGGAAACAAGGCAAGGGAAACAAGGCAAGGGAAACAAGGCAAGGGAAACAAGGCAAGGGAAACAAGGCAAGGGAAACAAGGCAAGGGAAACAAGGCAAGGGAAACAAGGCAAGGGAAACAAGGCAAGGGAAACAAGGCAAGGGAAACAAGGCAAGGGAAACAAGGCAAGGGAAACAAGGCAAGGGAAACAAGGCAAGGGAAACAAGGCAAGGGAAACAAGGCAAGGGAAACAAGGCAAGGGAAACAAGGCAAGGGAAACAAGGCAAGGGAAACAAGGCAAGGGAAACAAGGCAAGGGAAACAAGGCAAGGGAAACAAGGCAAGGGAAACAAGGCAAGGGAAACAAGGCAAGGGAAACAAGGCAAGGGAAACAAGGCAAGGGAAACAAGGCAAGGGAAACAAGGCAAGGGAAACAAGGCAAGGGAAACAAGGCAAGGGAAACAAGGCAAGGGAAACAAGGCAAGGGAAACAAGGCAAGGGAAACAAGGCAAGGGAAACAAGGCAAGGGAAACAAGGCAAGGGAAACAAGGCAAGGGAAACAAGGCAAGGGAAACAAGGCAAGGGAAACAAGGCAAGGGAAACAAGGCAAGGGAAACAAGGCAAGGGAAACAAGGCAAGGGAAACAAGGCAAGGGAAACAAGGCAAGGGAAACAAGGCAAGGGAAACAAGGCAAGGGAAACAAGGCAAGGGAAACAAGGCAAGGGAAACAAGGCAAGGGAAACAAGGCAAGGGAAACAAGGCAAGGGAAACAAGGCAAGGGAAACAAGGCAAGGGAAACAAGGCAAGGGAAACAAGGCAAGGGAAACAAGGCAAGGGAAACAAGGCAAGGGAAACAAGGCAAGGGAAACAAGGCAAGGGAAACAAGGCAAGGGAAACAAGGCAAGGGAAACAAGGCAAGGGAAACAAGGCAAGGGAAACAAGGCAAGGGAAACAAGGCAAGGGAAACAAGGCAAGGGAAACAAGGCAAGGGAAACAAGGCAAGGGAAACAAGGCAAGGGAAACAAGGCAAGGGAAACAAGGCAAGGGAAACAAGGCAAGGGAAACAAGGCAAGGGAAACAAGGCAAGGGAAACAAGGCAAGGGAAACAAGGCAAGGGAAACAAGGCAAGGGAAACAAGGCAAGGGAAACAAGGCAAGGGAAACAAGGCAAGGGAAACAAGGCAAGGGAAACAAGGCAAGGGAAACAAGGCAAGGGAAACAAGGCAAGGGAAACAAGGCAAGGGAAACAAGGCAAGGGAAACAAGGCAAGGGAAACAAGGCAAGGGAAACAAGGCAAGGGAAACAAGGCAAGGGAAACAAGGCAAGGGAAACAAGGCAAGGGAAACAAGGCAAGGGAAACAAGGCAAGGGAAACAAGGCAAGGGAAACAAGGCAAGGGAAACAAGGCAAGGGAAACAAGGCAAGGGAAACAAGGCAAGGGAAACAAGGCAAGGGAAACAAGGCAAGGGAAACAAGGCAAGGGAAACAAGGCAAGGGAAACAAGGCAAGGGAAACAAGGCAAGGGAAACAAGGCAAGGGAAACAAGGCAAGGGAAACAAGGCAAGGGAAACAAGGCAAGGGAAACAAGGCAAGGGAAACAAGGCAAGGGAAACAAGGCAAGGGAAACAAGGCAAGGGAAACAAGGCAAGGGAAACAAGGCAAGGGAAACAAGGCAAGGGAAACAAGGCAAGGGAAACAAGGCAAGGGAAACAAGGCAAGGGAAACAAGGCAAGGGAAACAAGGCAAGGGAAACAAGGCAAGGGAAACAAGGCAAGGGAAACAAGGCAAGGGAAACAAGGCAAGGGAAACAAGGCAAGGGAAACAAGGCAAGGGAAACAAGGCAAGGGAAACAAGGCAAGGGAAACAAGGCAAGGGAAACAAGGCAAGGGAAACAAGGCAAGGGAAACAAGGCAAGGGAAACAAGGCAAGGGAAACAAGGCAAGGGAAACAAGGCAAGGGAAACAAGGCAAGGGAAACAAGGCAAGGGAAACAAGGCAAGGGAAACAAGGCAAGGGAAACAAGGCAAGGGAAACAAGGCAAGGGAAACAAGGCAAGGGAAACAAGGCAAGGGAAACAAGGCAAGGGAAACAAGGCAAGGGAAACAAGGCAAGGGAAACAAGGCAAGGGAAACAAGGCAAGGGAAACAAGGCAAGGGAAACAAGGCAAGGGAAACAAGGCAAGGGAAACAAGGCAAGGGAAACAAGGCAAGGGAAACAAGGCAAGGGAAACAAGGCAAGGGAAACAAGGCAAGGGAAACAAGGCAAGGGAAACAAGGCAAGGGAAACAAGGCAAGGGAAACAAGGCAAGGGAAACAAGGCAAGGGAAACAAGGCAAGGGAAACAAGGCAAGGGAAACAAGGCAAGGGAAACAAGGCAAGGGAAACAAGGCAAGGGAAACAAGGCAAGGGAAACAAGGCAAGGGAAACAAGGCAAGGGAAACAAGGCAAGGGAAACAAGGCAAGGGAAACAAGGCAAGGGAAACAAGGCAAGGGAAACAAGGCAAGGGAAACAAGGCAAGGGAAACAAGGCAAGGGAAACAAGGCAAGGGAAACAAGGCAAGGGAAACAAGGCAAGGGAAACAAGGCAAGGGAAACAAGGCAAGGGAAACAAGGCAAGGGAAACAAGGCAAGGGAAACAAGGCAAGGGAAACAAGGCAAGGGAAACAAGGCAAGGGAAACAAGGCAAGGGAAACAAGGCAAGGGAAACAAGGCAAGGGAAACAAGGCAAGGGAAACAAGGCAAGGGAAACAAGGCAAGGGAAACAAGGCAAGGGAAACAAGGCAAGGGAAACAAGGCAAGGGAAACAAGGCAAGGGAAACAAGGCAAGGGAAACAAGGCAAGGGAAACAAGGCAAGGGAAACAAGGCAAGGGAAACAAGGCAAGGGAAACAAGGCAAGGGAAACAAGGCAAGGGAAACAAGGCAAGGGAAACAAGGCAAGGGAAACAAGGCAAGGGAAACAAGGCAAGGGAAACAAGGCAAGGGAAACAAGGCAAGGGAAACAAGGCAAGGGAAACAAGGCAAGGGAAACAAGGCAAGGGAAACAAGGCAAGGGAAACAAGGCAAGGGAAACAAGGCAAGGGAAACAAGGCAAGGGAAACAAGGCAAGGGAAACAAGGCAAGGGAAACAAGGCAAGGGAAACAAGGCAAGGGAAACAAGGCAAGGGAAACAAGGCAAGGGAAACAAGGCAAGGGAAACAAGGCAAGGGAAACAAGGCAAGGGAAACAAGGCAAGGGAAACAAGGCAAGGGAAACAAGGCAAGGGAAACAAGGCAAGGGAAACAAGGCAAGGGAAACAAGGCAAGGGAAACAAGGCAAGGGAAACAAGGCAAGGGAAACAAGGCAAGGGAAACAAGGCAAGGGAAACAAGGCAAGGGAAACAAGGCAAGGGAAACAAGGCAAGGGAAACAAGGCAAGGGAAACAAGGCAAGGGAAACAAGGCAAGGGAAACAAGGCAAGGGAAACAAGGCAAGGGAAACAAGGCAAGGGAAACAAGGCAAGGGAAACAAGGCAAGGGAAACAAGGCAAGGGAAACAAGGCAAGGGAAACAAGGCAAGGGAAACAAGGCAAGGGAAACAAGGCAAGGGAAACAAGGCAAGGGAAACAAGGCAAGGGAAACAAGGCAAGGGAAACAAGGCAAGGGAAACAAGGCAAGGGAAACAAGGCAAGGGAAACAAGGCAAGGGAAACAAGGCAAGGGAAACAAGGCAAGGGAAACAAGGCAAGGGAAACAAGGCAAGGGAAACAAGGCAAGGGAAACAAGGCAAGGGAAACAAGGCAAGGGAAACAAGGCAAGGGAAACAAGGCAAGGGAAACAAGGCAAGGGAAACAAGGCAAGGGAAACAAGGCAAGGGAAACAAGGCAAGGGAAACAAGGCAAGGGAAACAAGGCAAGGGAAACAAGGCAAGGGAAACAAGGCAAGGGAAACAAGGCAAGGGAAACAAGGCAAGGGAAACAAGGCAAGGGAAACAAGGCAAGGGAAACAAGGCAAGGGAAACAAGGCAAGGGAAACAAGGCAAGGGAAACAAGGCAAGGGAAACAAGGCAAGGGAAACAAGGCAAGGGAAACAAGGCAAGGGAAACAAGGCAAGGGAAACAAGGCAAGGGAAACAAGGCAAGGGAAACAAGGCAAGGGAAACAAGGCAAGGGAAACAAGGCAAGGGAAACAAGGCAAGGGAAACAAGGCAAGGGAAACAAGGCAAGGGAAACAAGGCAAGGGAAACAAGGCAAGGGAAACAAGGCAAGGGAAACAAGGCAAGGGAAACAAGGCAAGGGAAACAAGGCAAGGGAAACAAGGCAAGGGAAACAAGGCAAGGGAAACAAGGCAAGGGAAACAAGGCAAGGGAAACAAGGCAAGGGAAACAAGGCAAGGGAAACAAGGCAAGGGAAACAAGGCAAGGGAAACAAGGCAAGGGAAACAAGGCAAGGGAAACAAGGCAAGGGAAACAAGGCAAGGGAAACAAGGCAAGGGAAACAAGGCAAGGGAAACAAGGCAAGGGAAACAAGGCAAGGGAAACAAGGCAAGGGAAACAAGGCAAGGGAAACAAGGCAAGGGAAACAAGGCAAGGGAAACAAGGCAAGGGAAACAAGGCAAGGGAAACAAGGCAAGGGAAACAAGGCAAGGGAAACAAGGCAAGGGAAACAAGGCAAGGGAAACAAGGCAAGGGAAACAAGGCAAGGGAAACAAGGCAAGGGAAACAAGGCAAGGGAAACAAGGCAAGGGAAACAAGGCAAGGGAAACAAGGCAAGGGAAACAAGGCAAGGGAAACAAGGCAAGGGAAACAAGGCAA
Source organism: Schistocerca cancellata (assembly GCF_023864275.1). Classification (NCBI taxonomy): domain Eukaryota; kingdom Metazoa; phylum Arthropoda; class Insecta; order Orthoptera; family Acrididae; genus Schistocerca; species Schistocerca cancellata. Next base: position 43,265,009 of record NC_064626.1, on the reverse strand, counting down.
GGGAAACAAGGCAAGGGAAACAAGGCAAGGGAAACAAGGCAAGGGAAACAAGGCAAGGGAAACAAGGCAAGGGAAACAAGGCAAGGGAAACAAGGCAAGGGAAACAAGGCAAGGGAAACAAGGCAAGGGAAACAAGGCAAGGGAAACAAGGCAAGGGAAACAAGGCAAGGGAAACAAGGCAAGGGAAACAAGGCAAGGGAAACAAGGCAAGGGAAACAAGGCAAGGGAAACAAGGCAAGGGAAACAAGGCAAGGGAAACAAGGCAAGGGAAACAAGGCAAGGGAAACAAGGCAAGGGAAACAAGGCAAGGGAAACAAGGCAAGGGAAACAAGGCAAGGGAAACAAGGCAAGGGAAACAAGGCAAGGGAAACAAGGCAAGGGAAACAAGGCAAGGGAAACAAGGCAAGGGAAACAAGGCAAGGGAAACAAGGCAAGGGAAACAAGGCAAGGGAAACAAGGCAAGGGAAACAAGGCAAGGGAAACAAGGCAAGGGAAACAAGGCAAGGGAAACAAGGCAAGGGAAACAAGGCAAGGGAAACAAGGCAAGGGAAACAAGGCAAGGGAAACAAGGCAAGGGAAACAAGGCAAGGGAAACAAGGCAAGGGAAACAAGGCAAGGGAAACAAGGCAAGGGAAACAAGGCAAGGGAAACAAGGCAAGGGAAACAAGGCAAGGGAAACAAGGCAAGGGAAACAAGGCAAGGGAAACAAGGCAAGGGAAACAAGGCAAGGGAAACAAGGCAAGGGAAACAAGGCAAGGGAAACAAGGCAAGGGAAACAAGGCAAGGGAAACAAGGCAAGGGAAACAAGGCAAGGGAAACAAGGCAAGGGAAACAAGGCAAGGGAAACAAGGCAAGGGAAACAAGGCAAGGGAAACAAGGCAAGGGAAACAAGGCAAGGGAAACAAGGCAAGGGAAACAAGGCAAGGGAAACAAGGCAAGGGAAACAAGGCAAGGGAAACAAGGCAAGGGAAACAAGGCAAGGGAAACAAGGCAAGGGAAACAAGGCAAGGGAAACAAGGCAAGGGAAACAAGGCAAGGGAAACAAGGCAAGGGAAACAAGGCAAGGGAAACAAGGCAAGGGAAACAAGGCAAGGGAAACAAGGCAAGGGAAACAAGGCAAGGGAAACAAGGCAAGGGAAACAAGGCAAGGGAAACAAGGCAAGGGAAACAAGGCAAGGGAAACAAGGCAAGGGAAACAAGGCAAGGGAAACAAGGCAAGGGAAACAAGGCAAGGGAAACAAGGCAAGGGAAACAAGGCAAGGGAAACAAGGCAAGGGAAACAAGGCAAGGGAAACAAGGCAAGGGAAACAAGGCAAGGGAAACAAGGCAAGGGAAACAAGGCAAGGGAAACAAGGCAAGGGAAACAAGGCAAGGGAAACAAGGCAAGGGAAACAAGGCAAGGGAAACAAGGCAAGGGAAACAAGGCAAGGGAAACAAGGCAAGGGAAACAAGGCAAGGGAAACAAGGCAAGGGAAACAAGGCAAGGGAAACAAGGCAAGGGAAACAAGGCAAGGGAAACAAGGCAAGGGAAACAAGGCAAGGGAAACAAGGCAAGGGAAACAAGGCAAGGGAAACAAGGCAAGGGAAACAAGGCAAGGGAAACAAGGCAAGGGAAACAAGGCAAGGGAAACAAGGCAAGGGAAACAAGGCAAGGGAAACAAGGCAAGGGAAACAAGGCAAGGGAAACAAGGCAAGGGAAACAAGGCAAGGGAAACAAGGCAAGGGAAACAAGGCAAGGGAAACAAGGCAAGGGAAACAAGGCAAGGGAAACAAGGCAAGGGAAACAAGGCAAGGGAAACAAGGCAAGGGAAACAAGGCAAGGGAAACAAGGCAAGGGAAACAAGGCAAGGGAAACAAGGCAAGGGAAACAAGGCAAGGGAAACAAGGCAAGGGAAACAAGGCAAGGGAAACAAGGCAAGGGAAACAAGGCAAGGGAAACAAGGCAAGGGAAACAAGGCAAGGGAAACAAGGCAAGGGAAACAAGGCAAGGGAAACAAGGCAAGGGAAACAAGGCAAGGGAAACAAGGCAAGGGAAACAAGGCAAGGGAAACAAGGCAAGGGAAACAAGGCAAGGGAAACAAGGCAAGGGAAACAAGGCAAGGGAAACAAGGCAAGGGAAACAAGGCAAGGGAAACAAGGCAAGGGAAACAAGGCAAGGGAAACAAGGCAAGGGAAACAAGGCAAGGGAAACAAGGCAAGGGAAACAAGGCAAGGGAAACAAGGCAAGGGAAACAAGGCAAGGGAAACAAGGCAAGGGAAACAAGGCAAGGGAAACAAGGCAAGGGAAACAAGGCAAGGGAAACAAGGCAAGGGAAACAAGGCAAGGGAAACAAGGCAAGGGAAACAAGGCAAGGGAAACAAGGCAAGGGAAACAAGGCAAGGGAAACAAGGCAAGGGAAACAAGGCAAGGGAAACAAGGCAAGGGAAACAAGGCAAGGGAAACAAGGCAAGGGAAACAAGGCAAGGGAAACAAGGCAAGGGAAACAAGGCAAGGGAAAGAAGGCAAGGGAAAGAGTAAGGAAGACAGTGAGATGGAGAACAAAGAAAGGGACCAACCAAAGGAAGGAAGAAACGAGAAGATGTGAAAAACCAAAATGATCGCGAATATAGGTCGTGGAACTGTCCGTCACCAGACGCAGGCGCCAACTACCCCCTTGAGGGGGAGGGACTCCTTTTAGTCGCCTCTTACGACAGGCAGGAATACCTTGGGCCTATTGTAACCCCCGGACCTGCAGGGGGGACAAGGTACTGTGAAAAACTGGTTATCTGGACCCCCAGGTGGTTCACAGCTCTTCTGAATGAATGCTTGGCTATCATGAGTCCCCAGCCTTTCAGCATTACTTCCTTTCCATGCTACAAACTTGTACTTCCATTATCCCCCTCCTCCCCTCCCCTCCCCCCCTCTGCCTCCCCAGATGGTTTTCCTGGTGCACACATTGCTGGGACCTAGCTTATGGTTGGGAATCGAGTTTTCACTTCAAACATTTTCCGCAACTTCTCATTAAATAAAAACATAGTTGGAAAGTCAAACCCAAGAATGGGGACTATTTCCAAAGTTCTCCAGAAGTGCGTATCATGCAGGGAAGGTCACCCTGGATGCTCCAAATGTTGTGCCTTTCCATCTTTGCACCTGTAGCATTGCATTACTGGCCAGGTAGCCATTGGTGAGGCTGGGTGGCGCCCATGGGAAGAGTTCCAATTCAGAGTGGTGTCACTACAGCAGATGAGCTGTAAATGTAGTAGATGAAGTTATCTGCCACTGGCAGTCATACAGCCCAGCAGTATCTAGGGAAGGAAAGACCTCGCTTGATGCAGAGACGTATTACCCAATAAGTTCCCTTCCTTGGTAAGCACGTGGTTTGAATAAGGACTGGTGGGGATTCCTTGTTGGCCAAAAAAGAACATACAAGACAAGTCTGTGGGCAGGAGATGATGTTTTGATCAAAACTGACCGACTTTTCATTTTAAAGATGACTGCCACTTCCAGTCACAGGTGCTGCTCGCTTGCAACAAGCTGGGTGACATACAGGTGACTGTCACTCCTGCATAACATATTTATAATTCAGGGCATCATTTTCCGCCAAGAACTGCTCTTGCAATCTGATGAGCTATGCATCAGCTTGGAGTGAGGGGGTGTAAACTTTGTTCATCATGAACACAGGGGACCAAAGGACAATGGGTTGTTATAGGTGCCTTCATCTTGGCCTGTGAGGGAAATTAATGGCCTGAAAATGTTAAGGTGATTATACACCGATAAGTGATGTTTGCCTGTTTTGGCAACAGTACTCTCACCAGCTAGGTCTTCTACAGTGGGGCTTCAGGGCTGCTTGACCAAGCCTCCTCCCCCCCCCCCAATAGTTGGCAACTCTCCTCCTGCTACTTCCACCTCACCTACTTGAAAATCATGGACTTCCCACCCATCAGGGACATTGGTCCCCACCTCTCAGCCTGACAAGTCATGTTCCTCTGTCTTGCCTAGCCATAAAGAGGTCCTTTGGGACATGGGACACTTGCTTCCAGAGTTTCCACTGGTCTGCAAACACTCTAAGAAGAAATATCTGAAGTCATCAAACAAGGAAATTCTGGTAGCCCCCACACCACCAAATCCCACCTGTTCCATTCCTGTGACCAAGGGAGAGATTCTGGTGGCCCATGAGGCCCAGTTTGTACCATATATTGGAGCCCAGAACCCGTGTATATTGATGCTAATGCCCTCTAGCTGTGGCAGCACGTGACCCTAAGGCACTTTACGGCCCCACTGTACTTCAACGTTATTATTCTAAAGTGGATCTATAGCAGTTTTTTCCACCTCCAGGCTGAGCTATGACATCTTTCAAACACTTCCCCTGCCTTCCATATTGCCCTTCAGGGGACTGTTTCCACCAACACAGACCGTGGCCCTTCATTAATAGCAGGGGTATTATAGGACTCGTGCTACCTATGACAGGTTGTCAAGCAGGGTTTGCACATATGTTCAGAGCACTCTTTGTAGTGAACTTCTGCCTCTTAATACACCTTTAGAGGTTCTGGCTGTTTGAGTAAGAGCATTTGAGAATACTACCTACTGTAGTGTTAACCTCCCCACCCCCAACGGTGTCAGAATATACTGTAATCATTGGTTTTTCAGCTTCCCCACACTTTTGGGGATTTCAGTGCCTGTAACTCTTTTTGGGGTGGAACTACAATCATTGTCCATGGCAAAGACCATGAAAGTGTACAGCCACAACCTGACCTTTGCCTACTGATTTCTGGTACCCCCACAAACTTTCTTGGTTATTTACCTTCGTATCTATCTCCATCCATCCATACATCCATCCAGTGTCCACGATGACGTATGGTGACCACTTCCTGATGGCCTTCTCTGCCGAGATGGGCTCTCAACGGTGTTCATCAGGGTACTTTCACATCTCTTGTCACCCTTGGCTCCCTGCTGCATGGAGATATTGATGAGGCAGCTGAGAATGTGACTGCACTCAATCTTTTGGCAGCTGAATTGGTGATCCCCTGTCCTCAGACCTGCCCCAAAAGAAGACAGTACCTTGGTGGTCATTAAAAGCCACAGAGGCCATTAGAGATTGTATGTTGGCTCTCCAGTGCTCTAAGCAGTACTCACCAACAAAGCACCTTATCACCTGTAAGCAGCTTCATGTTCGGGCTTGCCACCTAATAAAACAATGGAAATAAGTATGCTGGAAATGGTATCTTTGAACCATCAGAAAATGTACCTCTCCTTTCAGGTTTGGGCTAAAATCAGATCTCTATGGATACTAGACACCTACAGATGTGCCTTGTATTACCTTGAATGGCACAGTCTACACTGATCCAGATGACACTACTGAACATTCTGCTCTTCTTTATGCCTAGACATCTGCATCTGAGAATTATCAACCTGCCATTGGTGTCCCAAAGGAGTGGATGGAGAAAAAGCAATTATCTTACTACTCACTACTGGAGCCATGTAATGCTCCATTGAGCAAGTGGGATTTTGTCGGTGTCTTAGGGCTGTATCAGGGCAGTGGACTAACACGAGGCCACATCCACATCCAAGTGATTAGACATCTATCAGCGTACTGTTGGCGTCATAGCTTTACAGTCTTTAACAGCATCAGGAGTGAGGGCAAGTTCGTATCACAATGGCAAGGAAGTATAATTGTCCCAGTACTGAAACTGGATAATCACCTTCTAGAGATGGGCCATTATAGCCCAATTAGTATCACCAATGCTCTCTAATTTTCATGAATGCAGGGCGAGCCAGCAGCTGTTTTGATTCTTCGGGACTCTGGATTTTCTTGCTCCATCCCAGTGTGGAAGCAAATTTTGTGTGGAGGTTGATGAATTCTTATGCCAGATAGGTACCACTGCAGCAAAATGAGGGAGATCAAGCAATGAAATGGATTAAAAATACAAGCAAAGAACAGTAGAGTACCAACAGCCCATGTGCCACCAAAGGATATAAGACAGGACCACGTATGTCACTTTGAAGTAGGGCAGAGATGCAAATTTCCTGAATATAATGAATTTATGTGGATTTATTGTGAAACGTATGTAGTCCCATTGTACAGTAACAAAAATAAAGTGCTTTAAGGCATTCCATATGCAATAGGACGAAATTGTTAGTCCCAAAATGAGCTGAAAAAATTTAGGATTAATTCTGTCTTGTATTTAAATACTTTATTTTTCTATATAATCTCCTGAGACTTAAGTACCTTCTTTTATTTTGCCTCTCTTTTCATGTCAGTTAAGAAGAGTGAGTGAGTGCGTGAGTAAATAGACAATTGTCACTTTAGCACTTGAGCTAAATTACCTGGAACCAACTGAGGCGTGATTGTCACTGTAGTGTGCCAGTTAAATGATAATGGTTTGTAGCTGATGAACTACGTAACACATTTAACTTATTCTTTTCTTGCTTTTAAGACAACCATGATAATTTTCAACAAAAATTTAAAAAATCATACATTAATGGTTAAAATACAGAAACTGTCTTATTGTAGTTGGTACTTATATCGAGTACTGTGGCTTTATTCTTGTGAATGAAATGCAATTAAGTATTGAGAATTGATGATGTATGAATCTACGTTTGCATAAATATTCCTGAAACCACTCTGAAGTGTGTGGTAGAGGGTATTTTGGAAGGCACCATGTGATAGATTTCTCCTCATAGCAATTGTGTGTGGACTGAGAGAATAACGGATGATTAACTGTCTTTATGTGTACAGTAAATAGCCTAATTTGGTCCTGAGAGTTTCTAAGGGAGCTAAATATATGAGGCTGAAGAGTATTTCTAGATTCTTCACTGAATATTGGTCCTTGTAATCTCATAAGGTGACTTCTGTGGGATAATGTGTATGTTTTCTCAGGATTATTGCTCCCATCAGTCAAGCAAACTTGTGGCAATCCGAATGTATACAAAGAAGGATATCACAGTCAGTTGAACAAATGGTCTGATCCCACACTTTTAGCAATTATCCAAGTTTGGCCACACAGATGAACTGGAGTCATCCACCTGTTATCGACCCTGTAAAACTGTTCCCTTTTGAATTCCTGAAATTATTATTGTTTTACTTTACTGTTCATCATTTTGTATCATTGATAACGTAGTAACAGTGGATTTCACAAAATGAATAAAAAAATGTCATACAGAGTTTTACCTTTCTATACATCAAATCAAGTCACCAAACTTTGCCCCACTTTGAATTTTTTTTCATATCTGATTATTTCTGCAAATGTTTCCTGACAATAATTCATTATTGGTAAGTATCATTTGTGAAAAGTCTAAGGTTGCTATTATTGCTGTTGGTCAGCTCATTAACATAAAATAAGAATGACTAGAGTTTCAGCACTGTCATCTGGTGCAAGTCATAAGTTATTCTAACTGGGGTTGATGAGTCTCCATCCAAAATCTCATACTTCATTTATCTAGTGCATCACTTTATCAAATGATTGAATGCTCATACATTTTTTTCTTTTTATTTAACTTATCATCCTGAGTTCAGCAAACATTATTACCTGCCTGTTGGGAGGCGCTTCCACAATAAATTGCTTCGTTTCCTTTTTAGTGCTTGACCCAAGTTTGCTTGAACCAAGTGCTGACCTATGGAATGTGGTGACACACTTCCTATTTCCACGCATGTCAAAGGGTCTTAACTAACTCTTCCAACCAGTGTGAGTGGTGTTGACAAAATGGAAATGGGGTGAGAGGATAGAGCAAATGAAAGAGGAGAGTTTGGACAGTATGCGAACACTACATTCCTTATTAGTGCTGGAGCAACCAAAGGCAGTGTTTCAACATATGCCTATTGTTTGTCACTTTATCTCCATGGTAAAACAACTTCTCCCATAACCCTAACAAATAGTATAGTATTCTTATTACAGTGTTTTGCAGACTATATACGTAGATATATTGCAGTCTTTGTGATAGTGATTTACACCCAAATTTTGTTGATTTATATTTATTTAAGTGCTGAACTTTCTTTTCTTTCAGTAAAGAAAATCTGACGGTGATGGCGATTCATCAGTGTCTCGTAGAAAGCGAAGACGAAGTGATAATGCAGGTAAGCTGTTTACATGCTACTGCAATGTGCCTGTTATGAGAATTCTGTGAAATGTGATCTTCCATACTGAGCAAATGGGAAGTTATTCTCCATTACATAAGTGGCACTTGTCACCCACTTGGTAATTCATTTTCCTGTCCCAGGAAAAAGCAAACAAAAATGTTGTTCATGGTTTATGATGGGAATTTCTTTTAGAGCTGTCTGCGTTCCTGAAGTCATAGGTCATTAGAAGTGAAAATAAAGTTCTGAATTTTCTAGAATGTAAGAATTCACTTTCATGTTTAGCATTTATTCATTACTTCATTCGCCTCAAGCCACTTGTGTTAGACTATATACTTGCTGGTGGTTGCTTGACACCATGCTGTTTGTGGATCTGCCCATCTAATAACATTATCTACACTCTACATCTACACTCTGCAAACAACTACACACTTCATAACAGGGGGTACGCCTCACTACCAGTTATTAGTGTTTCTTCCCATGTTCCATTCGTGTATGGAGTGCAAGAAGAATAATTGTTTTAATGTCTCCACGCAAGCTGTAATTAATCTAACCACCACCTCAGAATTCCTGTGGAAGTGGTATATATGGGGTTGTATTATCTTCCGAGTGACATAATTTGAATCCAGTTCCTAATATTTGTAAGCAGGCTTTCTTGGAATAATTCATGTCCATCTTCAAGAGTGTGCTCGTTCGGTGTTTTAGCGTCTGTGCTACTCTGCCATGCATCACACAAACCTGCGACATTTGCGCTACCCTTCTCTGTATGTGTTCAGGATCACCTGTGGGGTCCTATTTGATATGGGTCCCATACACTTCAGCAGTATTTTAGGATGGGTGATTTACAAGCATTCTCCTTTGTAGACTGACAATTTCCCTAGTATACTACCAATAAATTGGAGTCTGCTGCGAGTTTTACCCATGACAGAAATTCGACATATTGATATGATAATATCGTATGACTAAGTTTTCCGTTTTGTGAAGCGCATTGTGTTTAATTTCTCAACATTTATAACAAGATGCCATTCTTTGCACCAGTTTTAAATCTTATCAGGATTTAACTGAACATTGATGTCACTTGTGTCACACTGTACTTCTTTACTCTGAGGTGACGAAAGTTGTGGGGTAGCGATGAGCACACATAAAAATGGCAGTAGTATTGCATATGCAAGGCATAAAAGGCCAGTACATTGATGGAGCTGTCATTTGTACTGAGGTCATTCGTGTGAAATGGTATCAAGCATGATTCTGGCAACGTGATGGGAATTGAAAGACTTTGAACACGGGAGGGTAGTTAGAATTAGATGTATGGAGCACCCATTTCTGAAATTGTTAAGGAATTCGATATTAAAATACCAACAGTGTCAAGAGCATGCCAAAATAGCAAATTTCAGGCATCCTTTCTCACCACAGACAATGCAGTGGCCAGTGGGCTTCACTCACCAACAGAGCAGCAGTGTTTGTGTAGAATTGTCAGTGCCAACAGACAAGCAACACTGCATGAAATAACCACATAAATCTTTTTTGTTTTTTTGTGGTTTTAGGGCGCACAACTTCAATGGTCATTAGCGCCCAGACGACGTTAAGAATGCACCGCGAGGCACAAGTTTAAAACAACAACTAAAAGGGAAAACACGATAAAAGACAGAGTGACAGGCATAGGATTAAAAACAGCATCACCAAATGTCCTTAGTGTGGTTTGTCAAATTGATAAAACAAATAACACGAGCGGCTGCTCGTGGGTCATCCGCTAAAACGGCATCTAAAGTACATGGCAGGTTAAGATCGAGACGCAGTGTGTTAAAATCCGGACACGACATTAAAATGTGGCGGACCGTCAGCAATCGCCGACATGGGCAGAACGGCGCCGGCGCAGCCGTCAGCAGATGGCGATGGCTGAACCGGCAGTGTCCAATTCTTAACCGGGCGAAAACTACCTCCTCCCGCCGAGAAAGGCGTGAGGAGGACGTCCAAGCCACGGGATGAGGTTTCCAGGCCCGAAGCTTGTTGGCTGTAAGGGCAGCCCAATCGGCATGCCACAGCGATAAAATGCGCCGACAAATAACCCTGCTAAAATCGGACGAAGGGACACAACAAGAAGCTGTCCGAGGCTGGAGGACCGCAGCCTTGGCCGCGGCATCTGCAGCTTCGTTCCCAGGGATACCGACATGGCCAGGGACACACATAAAGCTAACCTGAGAACCGACGTCCACCAGCTGCCGAAGAGAGCGTTGGATCCGGTGCACGAAAGGGTGAACCGGATACGGATCACTGTGGCTCTGGATGGCGCTCAGGGAATCTGAGCAGGTGACATAAGCAGAATGTCGGTGGCGGCAGATGTAAAGAACAGCCTGGTAGAGGGCAAAGAGCTCAGCTGTGAAGACCGAACAATGGCCATGGAGCCGGTATGTGTAACTTTGTGCCCCGACAATAAAAGAACACCCGACCCCGTCATTGGTCTTAGAGCCATCTGTATAAATGAAAGTCATATTAATGAACTTCGAACGAAGTTCCACAAAACGGGAGTGGTAGACCGAACCGGGGGTAACCTCTTTTGGGAGCGAGCTGAGGTCAAGGTGAAAGCGGACCTGAGCCTGGAGCCAAAGTGGCGTGTGGCTCTCGCCCACTCGAAAGGTTGCAGGGATTGATAAATTAAGGTGTTAAAGGAGGCGACGAAAGCGAACTCCAGGGGGTAGCAGGGCAGAGACATACAACCCGTATTGACGGTCAAGAGAGTCGTCAAAAAAGGAACGATAAGACGGATGGTCGGGCATTGACAGTAGCCGACAGGCATACCGACAAAGCAGTATATCGCGCCGGTAGGTGAGTGGCAATTCGCCAGGTCAGCTTTTTTTTTTGTTTGTTTGTGGTTTTAGGGCGCAAATCTTCTATGGTCATTAGCGCCCAGCCCGTGACTTAAGACAGTAAAAAACCGAAATTGAAAACCAGCAGCAAGGGGAACAAAGTCAGAAAATCGGAGAAACTAAAAATAGAAGAATGCTTAAAAATCTGCTACAGAAAGGGGGTGGTTGTCCCCAAAAAAAGCTTCAAATGACTGACGTCATTTCACTGTCACTAATAAACTGGAGAACGCGGTCGGCTGAGCGCGTGTCATCTGCTAAAATCGACGATAAATCAGGCGATAGCTGTAGACGGGAGCGTAACGGATTAAAATAGGGGCATTCAATTAAAAGGTGTCTTACCGTCCACGGCTGAGAGCAGTGGGGACAGAGTGGGGGAGGATCGCCGCTTAATAGATGTCGATGGCTAAAACGACAGTGCCCTATCCGGAGTCTAGCTAAAATTACCTCCCCCCGACGACGCGTTCGGGAGGAAGAGGTCCAAGCACAAGGAAGGGCTTTCACTTCCCGCAATTTTTTACGGGGAAGTGCCGACCATTGCGCATGCCATAAATGAGGAACTTGGCGACATAAACCGCTCCGTATATCGGTGAAGGGAAGCGACTGAATAGCTGGCCGAGGAAGAGAGACTGCAGCCGTGGCCGCTATATCGGCCGCCTCATTCCCACAGATACCAGCGTGTCCCGGGAGCCAGAGGAACGCCACCGAGACGCCCCCCAGGTGGAGCAAGCGCAGACAGTCCTGAATCCGGTGGACCAGAGGGTGCACAGGGTAAAGAGCTTGGAGACTGAGGAGAGAGCTGAGAGAATCTGAGCAGATAACGTACTGTAGCCGCTGATGTCGGCGGATGTAGTGGACAGCCTGGAGAACAGCGTAAAGCTCCGCAGTATAAACCGAACATTGGTCGGGAAGCCGAAAGCGATATGGGGTGTCGCCAACAATATAGGCACTCCCTACACCTAACGATGTTTTCGAGCCGTCGGTGTAAATAAATATGGCGTCCGTCATTTGTGCACATAGAGCAGCAAATGCCCGACGATAAACAAGTGTAGGAGTACCATCCTTGGGAAATTGACAATGGTCACGGAGCAGGCAGATCCGGGGACGGAGCCAAGGCGGTGCTGTACCCCAAGTTGTCAAGAAGGTTTTAGGAAAGCGGAAGGAAAGAGAATGGAGCAGTTGACGGAAGTGGACTCCCGGGGGTAGTAGGGAGGAGGAGCGGCCTGCATACCCTACATCAAAGGAGGCGTCGAAAAAAAAGGTCGTGGGCTGGATTAGCAGGCATGGAAGACAGATGGCTAGCATAACGACTCAGGAGGACTGCTCGCCGATTGGACAGCGGAGGTTCAGCAGTCTCAGCATAAAGGCTTTCCACAGGGCTAGTGTAAAAAGCTCCAGACACTAAACGTAATCCACGGTGGTGGATAGAATCGAGACGCCGAAGAATAGACGGCCGAGCAGAGGAGTAGACTATGCTTCCATAATCCCATTTCGAGCGCACTAAGGCGCGATAGAGGCGGAGAAGGACCACTCTGTCCGCTCCCCAGGAGGTACCATTCAGGACACGGAGGGTGTTAAGCGATCGCAGACAGCGAGCCGAAAGATAGGAAACGTGGGAGGACCAGCATAGTTTTCTGTCGAACATAAGACCCAAGAATTTAGCGACGTCTCAAAACGGAAGGTTGACAGGACCTAGATGTAAGGAGGGCGGAAGAAACTCCTTACGTCGCCAAAAATTAACACAAACGGTCTTACTGGGTGAGAAACGGAAGCCAGTTTCGATGCTCCACGAGTGGAGGCGATCGAGACATCCTTGAAGATGTCGTTCAAAAAGGCTGGTCCGTTGAGCGCTGTAGTAGATCGCAAAATCGTCCACAAAGAGGGAGCCCGAGACATCATGAGGGAGACAATCCATAATTGGATTTATGGCGATGGCAAACAGTACAACACTCAGCACGGAACCCTGGGGTACCCCGTTTTCTTGGGAGAAAGTACGGGAGAGAGTAGTGTTCACCCGCACCCTAAATGTGCGCTCTGCCATAAATTCGCGAAGAAAAAAGGGCAGCCGGCCTCGAAAGCCCCAAGAGAACAGTGTGCGGAGGATGCCTGTCCTCCAACAGGTATCGTATGCTCTCTCCAGATCAAAAAATATTGCTACCGTTTGGCGTTTCCGGAGAAAATTGTTCACGATGTAAGTGGAGAGAGGAACAAGATGGTCAACTGCAGAACGATGCTTTCGGAATCCGCATTGGGCAGGTGTTAAAAGACTGTGGGATTCCAGCCACTAAGCTAAACGGTAATTCACCATACGGTCCAAAACCTTACAGACACTACTCGCGAGAGAAATGGGACGATAGCTAGAGGGGAGATGTTTGTCCTTTCCAGGTTTCGGAACGGGAACGACAATAGCTTCCCGCCACCGTCTGGGAAAGGTACTGTCGGTCCAAATTCGATTATAAAGGCGAAGGAGGTAACGCAGACTATGGGTTGATAAATGCAGCAACATCTGGACATGGATTCCATCCGGTCCTGGGGCGGAGGAGCGAGAAGAAGAGAGGGCATGTTGGAGTTCCCGCATGAAGAAAACAGTATTGTAGCTTTCGTGATTTGGAGAGGAGAAAGCAAGATGTCGCACTTCCGCTGCACGTTTCTTCGGGAGAAACGCTGGCGGGTAATTTGAAGAGCTCGAAATCTCAGCAAAGTGCTGACCCAACGACTTAGAAATTGCGACGGGGTCCACTAAGGTATCATGCGCGACAGTGAGCCCAGAGACCGGGGAGAAACTAGGCGCGCCTGAGAACCGTTGAAGCCGACTCCAAACTTCCGAGGAGGGAGTGAAGGTGTTAAATGAGCTAATAAAGAATTTCCAGCTTGCCTTCTTGCTATCGCGGATGACTCGACGGCATCGCGCACGGAGCTGCTTATAGCGGATACAGTTGGCCAAAGTAGGATGGTGACGGAAATTGCGTAGAGCACGTCGCCGCTCACGTAGTGCGTCACGGCATGCCTCGTTTCACCATGGAACTGGGGGGCGCCGGGGCAATTCGGAGGTGCGTGGTATTGAACGTTCCGCAGCTGTAAGAATAACGTCGGTAATATGTGTGACCTCATCGTCGACGCTGGGAAAGCGACGGTCATCGAATGTCGCGAGAGACGAAAAAAGTGTCAAATCGGCTTGGGCAAATTTCCAGCGTCGCGAGCGCATATATGGCAGTGGAGACTGCAGTCTAAGGACACATGGAAAGTGGTCACTCGAGTGTGTATCATCAAGGGCGAACCATTCGAAGCGCCGAGCTAGCGGAACAGTACCGACCGCAAGGTCCAAATGAGATAAAGTTGTCGTGGAGGCAGACAAAAATGTGGGGACCCCAGTGTTGAGGCAAACTAGATCCGCTTGGTGGAAGACGTCTAGCAATAGAGAGCCACGTGGACAAGGATGAGGAGATCCCCAAAGCGGGTGGTGGGCATTGAAGTCCCCAACCAGCAAATAGGGGGGTGGAAGCTGACCAAGAAGATGAAGGAGATCAGCTCGTGCCATTGGTGTGAACGATGGAATGTATACAGTACAAAGAGAACGAGTATCCAGAAAGGGAAAGACGGACGGCGACAGCTTGGAAGGAACTGTTTAAGGGGATTGGGTGATAATGGAATCATGGAGAAGAATCATGAGTCCTCCATGGGCTGGAGTGCCTTCAACAGAGGGGAGGTCATATCGGACGGACTGAAAGTGAGGGAGAACAAAGCGGTCATGGGGACGCAGCTTTGTTTCCTGAAGACAGAAGATGAGCGGAAGAGGACCGACAATTCATCCCGATTGGCTCGAATGCCGCGGATATTCCAGTGGATAATGGACATGGGGTGAAAAGAAAATGGAGGAATGTGACCAAGGTCGCTGTCAACTCAAAGACTGCTCGGATCTAGCAACCGACAGCATGGAATGGCATTCAGCCGAAGGCAGAAGATCCTGATCCATAGGTTGGTCAGGAGCAGTCCCTGCCACCAGCGATCGGCCGGTTGACCGGCCACCAGCGGTGCGCCTCGGCGACACAGAAGATGGCCGAGGGCGATTTCCGCCAGGTGGTGCTGTAGAGGGGGCACGCCTTGGCGGAGAAGGAGAGGAACTGGGTTTCTTTGTAGCCTTCTTGGAAGAATGTTGTTTAGATGAAGGAGGAACCGATGGTTGGGAAGTTGCGGTACGTAAAAACTCTTCACGAGTATGCTCTTTTTTCGAAGACTTGGCGTCAGACTTTTAGGCTCGAGATGTAGCAGAACCCGACGAAGGGTGAGCCATAGAGTGGGCAGGCCAAAGTGGTGAGGTTGAACGAGCGATCTTTGCGCTGGCCGATCTAACGACCGTGGTACTAAAGGTGAGGTCGCAAGTCTGTGTTGCCGCCTCCTTTGTTGGCCGAGGAGAAGCAAGGACAGTGTTGTATTTTCCTGTCTGAGGCACGGTGGGCTTGCGACTGGCGAATAATTTTCGAGCAGCAAAGGTCGACACCTTTTCCTCCACCCTTATTTCCTGGATGAGCTTCTCGTCCTTAAAAACGGGGCAATCTCGAGAGGAAGCAGCGTGGTCACCCATACAGTTGATGCAGCGAGGGGATGGAGGTGGACAAGCACCCTCATGGGCATCCGTGCCACACGTAACACATTTGGCTGGATTGGAACAGGACTGGCTGGTGTGATTGAACCGCTGACATCGATAGCAACGCGTAGGGTTTGGGACGTAAGGGCGAACGGAAATTATCTCATAGCCTGCTTTGATTTTCGATGGGAGTTGAACTTTGTCAAATGTCAAGAAGACAGTGCGGGTTGGAATGATGTTCGTGTCAACCCGTTTCATTACTCTATGAACAGCCGTGACGCCCTGGTCAGACAGATAGTGCTGAATTTCTTCGTCAGACAATCCATCGAGGGAGCGTGTATAAACGACTCCACGCGAGGAATTTAAGGTACGGTGCGGTTCCACCCGGACAGGGAAGGTGTGGAGCAGAGAAGTACGCAGCAATTTTTGTGCCTGGGGGGCACTTTGTGTTTCTAACAACAGGGTGCCATTCCGTAATCTGGAACAAGACTTTACAGGACCTGTTATTGCTTTTTTTTTTTTTTTTTGGTTGGGTTTAAGGGCGCTCAACTACTGAGGTCATTAGCGCCCAGTCACTGTTGTTTGAGCACATGGAATCTGGTAAAACTCAAGGGGATGGAGGGGACACCAGAAGGACCCGACAAAGATGCAGACAAAATAAGTAAAAAGATTAAATGTCCTTGGACAAGCCAGTTAAAGTTATAAAACGCAGAATACGAGCAGCTGCTCGAGCGTCATCAGCTAAAACATCCGGTAAAGTAGAGGGCAGGGACAGGACAACACGAAATTGACTAAAACGGGGACACGACAATAAAACATGGCGCACTGTTAATGCCTGACCACAAGGGCACTGCGGGGCTGGGTCACCGGAGAGCAGGTAGCGGTGGCTAAACCGGCAATGCCCAATCCGCAACCTGGTCAGAAGGACCTCCTCGCGCCGAGATGGTCGGGAGGATGTTGTCCAAGCAGTTGGTAGCGGTTTTACTGCCCGGAGCTTGTTTCCCTGGAGGGATGACCAAGCATCCCACCACAACGACACAAGCCTCTTACAGACATCCCCACGAACGTCGGATGACGGGACACAATGGGAGGCTGGCCGAGGCAGGAGGACTGCAGCCTTGGCTGCAGCATCCGCAGCCTCATTCCCAGGCACTCCCACATGTCCGGGAACCCACAGAAAGCTGACAGAACCACCGTTATCAGCCAAAGAATGGAGGGACCGCTGTATCCGTTGTATCAAGGGATGGACCGGATAGGGAGCTCCAAGGCTCTGAAGAGCACTGAGTGAGTCAGAGCAGAGTACATATGATGAATGGTGGTGGCGGCGGCGGGCATACTGAACGGCCTGATGGAGAGCAAAAAGCTCGGCCGTAAAGCTGGAACATTGTCGTCGGGGCCGCCACATTTAAATACAGGCTCCTCGACCAAAGGCACAGCCGACACCATCGTCAGTTTTGGAGCCATCGGTGTATATAAAGGTGTGACCGGCAAGTCGAGCACGAAGTTCGGCAAACCGTGAGCAATACATTGCAGCCGGAGTACCATCCTTCGGGAGTGAGCTGAGGTCGAGATAAATATGAACCGGAGCCTGGAGCCAAGGTGGTGTCGGGCTCTCACCCTCTCTGAAGGTGGTAGGGAGGGCAAAATCCAATTGTCGAAGCAGGCGACGGAAGCGGACTCCGGGGGGCAGCAGGGCCGACACATACAACCCGTACTGACGGTCGAGAGAATCGGCGAAGAAGGACTTGTAAGAGGGGTGGTCGGGCATAGACGACAGCCGGCAGGCATACCGACACAGCAGTACGTCGCGCCGGTAGGTCAACGGTAACTCGGCAGCTTCAGCATAAAGACTCTCGACAGGACTAGTGTAGAAGGCTCCGGTCGCAAGACGTAACCCCCGATGGTGGATGGAGTTGAGCCGGCGTAAGAGGGACGGCCGAGCGGACGAGTAGACGAAGCTCCCATAATCCAGCTTCGATCGGACTATGGACCGATACAAGCGAAGCAGGACAGTGCGATCCGCTCCCCAAGATGAACCGCTAAGAACTCTGAGGACATTAAGGGAACGTGTACAACGGGCCGCCAAATAAGAGACGTGTGGAGACCAACACAGTTTCCTGTCCAACGTGAGCCCTAGAAACTTAGTTGTGTCCACGAATGGGAGAACAACGGGACCGAGATGTAAGGATGGCGGAAGGAACGCTTTATATCGCCAAAAGTTGATACAAACCGTCTTTTCTTCAGAGAACCGGAAGCCATTTGCCACGCTCCATGAGTAGAGGCTGTCTAGACAACGCTGAAGGCAGCGCTCCAGGAGGCATGTTCTCTGGGCACTGCAGTAAATCGCGAAGTCATCGACAAAGAGAGAGCCTGAGACATTAGGTGGAATGCAATCCATAATGGGATTGATCGCGATGGCAAAAAGGGCTACGCTCAAGACGGAGCCCTGAGGCACTCCGTTCTCCTGGAGGAAGACGTCGGACAATACGGAGCCCACACGTACCCTAAACTTTCGATCCTTTAAAAAGGAATCAATAAAAAGGGGCAGGCGACCGCGTAGGCCCCACCTGTGCATAGTGCGCAGGATACCTCCTCTCCAACAGGTGTCATAAGCCTTCTCCAAGTCGAAGAACACGGCTACCGTTTGGCGCCTTCGCAAAAAGTTGTTCATGATGAATGTCGACAAGGTCACGAGGTGGTCAACAGCGGAGCGGCGGCGACGAAAGCCGCATTGGACATTAGTAAGTAGCCGTCGAGATTCAAGAATCCAGACTAACCGAGCATTAACCATGCGCTCCATCACCTTACAGACACAGCTTGTAAGAGAAATGGGGCGGTAACTAGAAGGAAGGTGTCTATCCTTCCCGGGTTTGGGTATAGGAACAACAACGGCGTCACGCCAACGCATGGGGACTTGACCTTCGGTCCAGACGCGATTGTAGGTACGGAGAAGGAAGCTTTTGCCCGCCGGAGAAAGGTGTGCCAGCATCTGAACGTGAATGGCATCCGGCCCCGGAGCAGAGGACCGGGACAGTGCAAGCGCACGTTCGAGTTCCCGCATAGTAAAGGGGGCATTATAGGTTTCCAGATTCAGCGAGTGGAAGGAAGGTCGCCGAGCCTCTTCTGCCTCTTTCCTGGGAAGGAAGGCAGGATGGTAATGGGCGGAGCTTGAAACCTCCTCGAAAAAGCGGCCAAAGGCGTTGGCGACAGCCACCGGATCAACAAGGACCGCATTACCTGAGGTCAGGCCAGGTACCGAGGAGTGGGCCTTAATACCCGACAGCCGGCGCAGGCTACCCCAAACGACGGAAGATGGAGTAAAACTGTTAAAGGAGCCGGTGAAAGAGGCCCAACAAGCTTTTTTGCTGTCTTTGATGACTCTACGGCATTGCGCTCGGAGTCGTTTGTATTCAATACAATTCGCCAACGTAGGATGGCGGCGAAAGGTGCGTAAAGCACGTCGTCGAGCACGGATAGCGTCCCTACAAGCCTCGTTCCACCAGGGGACGGAAACGCGACGAGAAGAAGTAGTACGAGGAATGGAATGTTCGGCAGCATGGATGATAACAGCCGTGAGGTATTCGACCTGACTGTCACAACTGGGAAAATCGTGGTCCGGAAAAGTCGCCAGGGATGAGTAAAGTCCCCAGTCAGCTTTCAGTATGTTCCAGCTCGAAGGACGTGGGGATGGGGTGTGGTGCAGGAGACGAACGACACAGGGGAAGTGGTCGCTCGAATAGGTGTCAGAAAGGACATACCACTCGAACCGACGGGCAAGAGTGGTAGAACATATCGAGAGGTCCAAGTGGGAGAAGGTATGAGTGGAGTCCGAGAGGAAAGTCGGGGTGCCGGTATTGAGGCAGACAAGATTGAGATGGTTGAAGACATCTGCCAAGAGTGAGCCTCTTGGACAGGATGCAGGAGAGCCCCAAAGGGGATGATGAGCATTGAAGTCGCCAAACAATAAAAACGGCGGGGGAAGCTGAACAATCAGGTGCATCATGTCAGCCCGACTAACGGCAGACGACAGTGGAGTGTAGATGGTACAAACTGAAAAAGTAAAAGCAGAAAGAGTAATGCGGACAGCTATTGCTTGGAGTGGGGTGGTCAATGGGATGGGATGGTAATAGACATCGTCCCGAATGAGCAACATGACCCCACCGTCCACAGGGGTAAGGTCATACCGCTCCGAGGTATAGTGGGTAAAGGCAATACGGTCAGTCGGGCGCAACTTTGTTTCCTGGAGTCCAAGGACGAGCGGACAGTGCAGGCGGAGGAGCAGTTGTAATTCCTCCCGATGAGATCGAATACCTCTTATGTTCCAATGAAACAACGCCATCGCTAGGCAAAAAGTTGGGGGAACGAGACGGGGGAAGAGCTGGTCACCTCGACGGCCGCGGAGGGCCAGGTTGCGAGGGAACAACGCTACAACCGACAGGAGGCGGATCCGGTTCCATCGACTGGTCGCCAGCTGCGGCCGCTGTCCCTGGTTGTGTAGGAGGGGCAGCATCATTTGCCGACGAAAGGCCAGCTGAGCGCCTGGCAGCAGAGCGTCCCGGCGAAACTGAGGACGGCCGGGAGCGGCGACTCTCGGATGGAGCGTCAGTCGAAACGCGCCGGGGTGGAGAGGGCGATAGAGATTTCTTTTTGGAGGCCTTCTTGGAAGGCCGAGGAGGCACAGGGATGGTGGGCTGGACCCAAAGAAGGTCCTCACGCGCGGGGTCCGTTTTGGAACGCCGGACCTCGGAAGCCGGGGTCCGGAACGTGTCCCCGATGGACACCTGAGAAGAGGATCGCTTCTCAGGTGGCGTGTGGGGAGAAGGAGGAAGAAGGATGGCCCCTGGGGCGGAGGGGGTGGGGGCCACGGGGGAGGAGGATTTGGAATGGAGGGATTTGGGAGGCGGAGGCAGAGCCCCCTGATGGGCGGAGGAGGCGGAGGGGGGACAGGAGAGGGGTGAGGATACCGCGGAAGGAGTGGACACAACTGAGGCAAATGAAGTGGTCAATGGCACGGGATGGAGGCGGTCGTACTTCTTCCTGGCCTCAGAATAAGACAGCCGATCCAAAGTTTTGATTTCTTGTATCTTCTTCTCCTTCTGATACGCGGGGCAGTCTGAGGATCTAGGCGAGTGGACGCCAGGACAATTAACGCACCGAGGTGGTGGGGTGCATGTATGTTCCTCACGAAGAGGACGGCCACAATCGCCACAGAGGGGCTCAGCCTCACACCGTGACGACATGTGCCCAAAGCGCAAACACCGAAAACAGCGCATAGGAGGCGGAACGTAGGGTCGCACGTCACACCGGTAGCACATTACCTTTACCTTCTCCGGGAGAACGTCCCCCTCGAAGGCGAGGATAAAGGCCCCAGTGTCGATGCGACGGTCTTTGGGGCCGCGCTGGACTCGCCGGACGAAATGCACGCCTCGGCGCTCCAGGTTGGCCCTGAGCTCCTCATCAGATTGTAGCAGGAGGTCACGATGAAAAATAACCCCCTGCGTCCTATTGAGTGCCAGATGTGGGACAATAGAGACTG
Source organism: Schistocerca cancellata (assembly GCF_023864275.1). Lineage (NCBI taxonomy): Eukaryota > Metazoa > Arthropoda > Insecta > Orthoptera > Acrididae > Schistocerca > Schistocerca cancellata. The sequence goes on along the minus strand of NC_064626.1, from coordinate 43,243,976 downwards.
GGATGTCCCCTAGGCGGTCGCACGCCTGGAGCGCCGCCGACTGTGTGGCGGACGTGGTCTTGATAAGTACGGACAATGAACGCATCTTGCTGAGAGCCTCGATTTCCCCGAAGATGTCCTCAATGTGCTGAACAAAGAACATGGGCTTGGAGGTGGCGAATGTCCCCCCATCGGTTCGAGAACAGACCAAATAGCGGGGGAAGTACTTCGCTCCAAGCCGGCGGGCCTGTCCCTCCTCCCATGGAGTGGCCAAGGGGGAAGGGGCAGGAGAACCAGATCCAGAAATGGTACTTTTTCTTTTAAAAGACTCGGCCGCAGAGCGACCCGATATGTGGTGACGTTTCATCTGCGAAACGTCCGCCCCGATACCACCCACTCCGACCAGGGGCTCTCCCCACGGGCGCCACCCAGCCGCAGCAAGGGCCACCTGGCAGGATGACCATTGCCGGGAGTCCTGATGCCCCAAGGAGACGGGCATCTACTCCTTGGCTGACGTGGGGAGGGTGCAGCTCAGGTATCGGCAGTACGATCCCTGTGTTGTCAGGGGGCTACAACCTAGAGGGTACATGACGACCCCACCACAACGGGCTGGCTACCGTGCTGGATTTCTGGTGCCATGGAAAGTCCATCATGATCGCTGGTGCAGATGGAGACGCACTATGGGCGTAACTGGGACAACCCAAAAGGCGTTTAGGCCCAATTTGAGTAATAGTGGGTATGGTTACAACGCCGGTGCAATGCTGAGTGCCAAGGTCTGAGTGCACTTAGGACCAGTGGTACACCATGTAAGGTGTCCTTCCCCAAAAGGCTCATACTTCTGTAGAAATTTAGAAAAATGGAGGTCAAACCCCAAGGGGGACCATCACATGGAAGGCCGAAACAGTTGAAACTCCTTTTAGTCGCCTCGTACGACAGGCAGGAATACCTCGGGCCTATTCTTACCCCGGACCCGCAGGGGGGACCTGTTATTGCGTCGACTCCTTTCTGAATAATGAAAGGGTTGACCGTGGAGAAGTCGTGACCTTCATCAGACCGAGAAACAACAAGGAACTGTGGCAACGATGGAAGAATCGTCTGTGGCTGAGACTCAGTATACTTACGTTTGTGAGCAGACTTAGTGGAAGGTGAGGAAACCATTGCGGAAGAATCCCCCATGATTACCAGCGTCTCCGATGGCGCGCTCCTCCCTTGTGGGGGCCCTCTCTGAGGGCAATCCCGCCTTGGGTGATTGTTCACACCTCAGGTCACACCTCCCGACAAACGGACGGAGGGACCAATCGGCATTTTCGGAAGGTATCAGCTCGGGTAATCACCCCTCCCTGGGCCTGGCCGTTACCAGGGGGTACGTACGTGTCCTACCTGTCTACCCGGGGCGGGGAATTACGTGTTACCCCGTCACCGGCTACGCTCGAAGGGCGTGGGTCGGCCTTCAGACACGCACAGGGAGGAAGAAAGAGAAAGGGAAAGGAAGGAAGAGAGGTTTCAAACGCCGCAGCGGAGAAAAGAGAAAGAGAGGAGGTAAGGAAAAGACAAGGACAAAGGAAGGAAGAAGACAGAAGGACAAAGGAAGGAAGAAGACATAAAAGCAAGGAAGGCAAACAATGCAGTACATTTACGAGCGTCCGTCTCCGGACGTAGGCACAAACCATACTCCCAGATGGGTAGAAAGGGAAGGAAAGAGCCAGAGGTGAGGGGAGGAGGAGCGAAGATAGGGATGGAGAAGGATGCGGAATGGGAAGGTATGCAGCCCGGAAAGGAAGGAAGGCCACATTAGCTCGGGGTCCCGTGCTCGCTACGCACGTATCCACAAAAGAGTTGTGGACCCCCTGGGGGGACCAGCGTCAGCATGAAGACTCTCTACAGGACTAGTATAAAATGCTCTGATCGCAAGTCGTAAACCCCGATGTTGTATGGAGTTGAGGCGGCGTAAGATGGATGGCCGTGCAGAGGAGTATACGAAGCTCCCATAATCCAGCTTGGAGCGGATGATCGACCGATGTAGACGAAGTAGGACGGTACGATCCGCACCCCACGACATACCACTGAGAACACGGAGGACATTTAAAGAACGCGTACAACGGGCGGCCAAATATGACATGTGGAGACCAGCTGAGTTTCCTGTCAAAGGTAAGGCCTAAAAATTTGGTTGTCTCCACGATTGGGAGAGCAACGGGACCGAGTCGTAAGGACGGTGGGAGAAACTCTTTGTAGCGCCAGAAGTTAATACAGACCGTCTTCTCGGCAGAAAAACGGAAGCCATTGGCGACACTCCAGGAGTAAAGATGGTCAAGAGATCGCTGAAGACAGCGCTCCAGGACACGTGTACACTGCGCGCTGCAATAGATGGTAAAATCGTCCACGAAAAGGGAGCCTGATATATCAGCTGGGAGGCAATCCATTATTGGATTGATCGCGATGGCGAAGAGAGCGACGCTCAAAACTGAGCCCTGTGGCACCCCATTCTCCTGGCGAAAGGTGTCGGACAGGACAGAACCGACACGTACCCTGAACTGTCGATCCATTAAAAGGAACGAATAAAAAGAGGGAGGCGACTGCGAAGGCCCCATGTATGCATGGTGCGGAGAATGCCCGCCCTCCAACAGGTGTCGTAAGCCTTCTCCAAATCAAAGAACACAGCCGCGGTCGGGCGCTTCCGCAAGAAGTTATTCATAATGAAGGTCGACAAGGTAACCAGATGGTCAACAGCAGAGCGGCGCCTACGAAATCCACATTGTACATTGGTAAGTAGGCGTCGAGACTCGAGCAGCCAAACCAATCGAGAGTTAACCATTCGCTCCAGCACTTTACAGACACAGCTGGTAAGCGAGATAGGTCGATAACTGGAAGGCAAGTGCTTGTCCTTCCCCGGCTTGGGACAACAATAGACCCGCGCCAGCATGCGGCAACATGTACCTCAATCCAGATGCGATTGTATGTACGAAGAAGAATTCGAGGAGCGGAAGTAAGGTGGCCTAGCCTCCTCTGCCTGTTGGCGGGGGAGGAAGGCAGGGTGGTAATGAGCGGAGCTCGAAACCTCTGCGAAAAAGCGGCCGAAGGCATTGGAGACAGCCTCAGGGGCCACAAGGACGTCATTCGCGACCTTCAAGCCAGAAACTGGTGAGTGGACCTTAGTGCCAGATAGCCGGCGCAGGCTACACCAGACAACAGAAGAAGGATTAAAACTGTTGAAGGTGCTTGTGAAAGCAGCCCAGCTGGCTTTCTTGCTTTCTTTGATAATACGACGACACTGAGCACGTAATCGTTTATAATTGATACAATTCGCCACTGTAGGGTGGCGTTTAAATGTGCGTAAAGCACGTCGACGAGCACGTAAAGCGTCTCTACATGCTGCGGTCCACCAAGGGACCGGTACGCGACGTGGAGAAGGAGGGTGAGGGATGGAATATTCAGCAGCAGCGAGAATGACTTCCGTGAGGTGTGCGACCTGACGATCGCAGCTTGTGAAGGTTTGATCCTGAAAGGTCGCCCTGGAAGAGAAGACCCCCAGTCTGCCTTGGAGACGGTCCAATTAGAGAAGCACGGAGAGGGAGTATGCTGCAGGAGATGGATAACACACGGGAAGTGGTCGCTCGAATATGTATCACAAAGTGCATACCACTCAAACCGGCGTGCAAGTTGGGGAGTACATATAGAGAGGTCTAAATGGGAATAGGTGTGAGATGTGTCCGAAAGAAAAGTAGGGGCGCCAGTATTGAGGCAGACAAGATTGAGCTGGTTGAAAAGGTCTGCTAACAAGGAGCCCCTCGGGCAGGATGCTGGAGAGCCCCAAAGGGGATGGTGGGCATTGAAGTCTCCAGTTAACAAAAATGGTGCAGGTAGCTGAGCAATAAGTTGCATAATGTCTGCCCTGTTAACGGCAGATGACGATGGAGTGTAAACGGTACAAAAGGAAAACGTAAAAGTGGGGAGAGTAATGCGGATGGCAACTGCCTGCAGGCCGGTGTACAACGTGATGGGATCGTAGTAAATAACATCCCGGACCAGCAACATAACCCCTCCATTAGCTGGGATACCTACCACAGGGGGTAGGTCAAAACGCACAGAGGTGTAGTGTGCCAAGGCAATTTGATCGCATGGGCGTAGCTTCGTTTCCTGGAGGGTTACGCCGAGCGGACGGTGCAAGCGGAGCAGCAATTTCAAGTCCTCTCGGTTGGAGCGAATGCTCCGAATATTCCAGTTAATAAGTGCCATCGTAAGAAAATGAAGATGAAAGAAGGGGTCACCTCAAAGGCCGCTGAGGGCCTGGCTTCGAGCCAGCACTGCCGCCGCTATCAGTAGGCGGACAGTCATCGTCCATGGGGTCTATAGGTTCATCGGCCATCTTGGGAGGATGGCCGGGAGGGGGAGCTTCCTCCGCCGGTGAACGGACAGATGTACGGCTACCAGCGGTGCGGCCAGGCGAAACGGATGACGGCCTGGGGCGGCAACCGTTGGGTGGCGCAGGAGAAGAAATGCGCCGTGGCGGAGAAGGAGAACTGTGCTTCCTATGCGCCGTTTTGGAAGGACGTTTGGTGGAAGTACCGGTCGAAGGCTGGGAGGTCGAGGGACGGAGGAAGTCTGCACGGGATGGTTCCTTCTTGAAGGCCCGTGCATCTGACTTCGGGGTCTTCGACTTAGCAGAAGCTGAGGAAGGGGCTGGTGTCTGTGGGGTGATGGGAGGAAGAGGAGACGTCGACCGCGCGATCTTAGCATTGGCCGAACGGACGACCGTGGTGCTGAAGGTCAGATCGCATGTCTGGGTTGCTACCTCCCGGGTAGTCCGAGGAGAGGCGAGGACAGTACTATATTTCCCCGCTGGGAGCAGCGTGGGCTTCCTACTAGCAAATAGCTTGCGAGCAGCCGAGGTGGACACTTTCTCTTTGACCCGAATTTCTTGGATACAGCGTTCTTCCTTATAGACAGGACAGTCGCGGGAGGATGCGGCATGGTCACCCTGACAGTTCACACAACGAGGAGACGGAGGTGGACAGTCACCCTCATGGGCATCCCTGCCACAAGTGACACATTTAGCCGCATTGGAGCAAGACTGTCGAGTGTGATTGAAACGCTGACACTGGTAGCAGCGCGTAGGTGTCGGGACATAGGGGCGAACAGAAATAACCTCGTAGCCCGCCTTGATGCGCGATGGCAGCTTAACACTATCGAAGGTCAAGAAAAGTGTCCGGGTCGGTACAAGGTCATTGTTGACCTTTTTCATGACCCTATGGACAGCCGTCACGCCCTGCTCAGCGAGGAAATATTGAAGCTCCTCGTCAGTCAATCCGTCGAGTGAGCTAGTATAGACTACACCACGAGACGAATTCAAAGTTCGGTGGGCCTCCACCCGGACAGGGAACGTGTACAGGAGGGTAGCCCGAAGCAGTTTTTGTGCCTGAAAGGCACTCTCAGTTTCTAGTAATAAGGTGCCGTTACGCAACCTGGTACAAGATTTGACAGATCCGGCTATGGCATCTACACCCTTCTGAATAACGGAAGGGTTGACAGAGGAAAAATCCTTTCCGTCCTCAGATCGAGAAACTACGAGGAACTGTGGGGCAGGCGGTAGTACTTTTGTCACTGTTGGCTGGTCACGTTTCCGTTTTTGGGTCGAAGTCGAGAGAGATGGAGTAGAATCCATTGCGGAGGAATCCCCCATGATTGCCAGCGTCTCCGATGGCGCGCTCCTTCCTTGTGGGGACCCTCTCAGAGGGCACTCCCGCCTTAGGTGAATGTTCACACCTCAGGTCACACCTCCCGAGAAACAGACGGAGGGACCAATCGGCATGGTCAGAAGGTATCAGCTCAGGCAATCACCCCTCCCCGGGCCTGGCCTTTACCAGGGGGTACGCGCGTGCCTTACATGTGAACCCAGGGCGGGGACTTACGCGTTACCCCATCACCGGCTACGCGTGCGAACGCGTGGGTCGGCCTTCAGGCACGCACAGGGAGGAAGGAAGAGGAGGAAAAAGAAGAGAGAGAGGGAGAAAGAGGACAGACTGTCTCAAACGCCGAGGCGGAGACCAGAGAGAGCAAGGAGAAGAAGGCAATGAGAAAGCAAGGAGAAAAAGGCAATGAGAAGGCAAGGAGAAGTCAAGGGAGAGAGTAAGGAAGACAGTGAGGTGGAGAAGAGCAAAGATAGGAACCAACAAAAGGAAGAAAGAAACGAGAAGTGAAAAACCAAAAAGACCACAATTATAGGTCGTGGAACCGTCCGTCTCCGGACGCAGGCGCTAACTACCCCCGTGAGAGGGATGGACTCCTTTTAGTCGCCTCTTACGACAGGCAGGAATACCTCGGGCCTATTCTAATCCCCGGACCCGCAGGGGGGACATAAATCTGTGTGGGATCTATGACAAATGCATCTGTTAGGACAGCACATTGGAATGGGGCATTAATGGGCTAAGCGAGCAGATGATTGACATGAGTGACTTTGCTAACAGCAGGGCATTGCCTGCAGCACCTCTCCTGCACTTGTGACTATGTGACTTGGACAGAATATGACAGGAAAACTGTCCAGAATTCTTTTGGTAACATCACGTGGTAGGATTAGAGTGTGGCATGAACCCGACAAAGCCATGGACCCAAGTTGTCAAAAGGCACTGTGTAACCTGTTGGTGGCTCCATAATAGTGTGGACGCTGTCAACATATAGCGGACTGTGTTTGTGTTCCAACTGAACTGATCATGAACTGGAAATGGTTTTGTTTGGCTAGTTGGAGATTACTGGCAGCCATTCATGGACTTCATGTTTCCAAACGACGATAGAATTTTTATGGATGACATTGTGCCATGTCAGAACATTCTGGGCAATTTCAATGAAGGATTTTTCCACACACATTTCCTGATGTGAACCCCACTGAACAGTCATGGGACATAATTGAGAGGTCAGTTTGTTCACAAAATCCTGCGGCGGAAACTCTTCTGCAGTTATGGATGGCTGTAGAATCAGCATGGTGCAGGATTTCTGCAGGGTATTTCCAGTGACTTGTCTAACCCACACCATGCTGAGTTGCTGTACTGTGCCACACAAAGGTGGTCCGACGCAGCATTAGGAAGTATCCTGTGACTTTTGTCACCTCAGTGTATAGCTAAATGAATCACCTGCAAAAAATGTTAGGTCACTAGTATTAATGTTTGCAAGGTAATTGATAGAAAATATGAACAGCAACATCCACAGTTAACTTCCCTGTGGCACACCTAAAGTTACCTCAACATCTGTTGATGACTCTTACCATGTCCTTCCATCAAAAACGCAGTCAATACATTCAATTTTTTTGCTTTATACTCCCTAACAATTGTACTTTTGATAACAAGCGTAAAAGTGGTATTAACTGATATTCATTTTGGAAATAAATACTGCTGTTACTTCATTGCCTCCATAAAAAGCTTCCATCGTGTCATGTGAAAAACGTGAGTTGATGTTCAAATGAGCATTGCTATCAGAATACATGTCGCTGGCATGGAGATTATTCTGCTACGGATACCTCATTATGTCTGAGCCGACAGTGTGTTTCAATGTTCTAAACAAGTCAGTGTCATGGATGTAGGATGGTAGCTCTATGGATCATTCAATGCCGAAATTCATGCCCTACAATTTTTATTTCCACTATGTTTTCGATATGTGAGTCATTTACAAGCTATAATCACAAAACCGAAAAAATACCCATTTTTCTGGTACAGTTTTGCCCCCCCCCCCCACCCACCACCACCTTTCCACAACTCCGCCGTGGGGGAAAACCTAGGATAGTCATATTGGGCCACAAATGAAGCCATTGAAACAATAAAACTTTTTGTAGCAGTTACTTTCTGTTTGTCTAATTTGTAGGTTTAACCATACTGAACTAAATGTGGTTCTCTGTACTCTTCGCCAATTTTTGGTTTTAGGGCGCAAAACTATGGTCATTAGCTCCCAGCCCGTGACTTAAGACAGTAAAAAACCGAAATTGAAAACCAGCAGCAAGGGGAACAAAGTCATAAAATTGGAGAAACAAAGTAGAAGGAATGCTTAAAAATCCACTACAGAAAGGGGGTGGTTGTCCACAAAAAAGCTTCAAATGACTGACGTCATTTCACTGTCACTAATAAACTGGAGAACGCGGTCGGCTGAGCGCGTGTCATCTGCTAAAATCTACGATCGATCAGGCGATAGCTGTAGACGGGAGCGTAACGGATTAAAATAGGGGCATTCAATTAAAAGGTGTCATACCGTCCACGGCTGAGAGCAGTGCGGACAGAGTGGGGGAGGATCGCCGCTTAAAAGATGTTGATGGCTAAAAAGACTCCTATCCGGAGTCTAGTCTAGTTAAAATTACCTCCTCCCGACGACGCGTTCGGAAGGAAGAGGTCCAAGCGCAAGAAAGGGCTTTCACGTCCCGCAATTTATTATGGGGAAGTGTCGACCAATAAAAGAACAACTCGACGACATAAAACGCTCCGTAGATCGGTGAAGGAAATCTACTGAATAGTTGGCCGAAGAAGAGAGACTGCAGCCTTGGCCGCTATATCATTCCGCTATATCATTCCCACAGATACCAGCGTGTCCCGGGAGCCAGAGTAACGCCACCGAAACGCCGCCGCCCCCCCCCCCCCCCCCCCAGGTGGAGCAAGCGCAGACAGTCCTGAATCCGGTGGACCAGAGGGTGCACAGGGTAAAGAGCTTGGAGACTGAGGAGACAGCTGAGAGGATCTGAGCAGATAACGTACTGTATCCGCTGATGGCGGCGGATGTAGTGGACAGCCTGGTGAACAGCATAAATCTCCGCAGTATACACCGAACACTGGTCGGGAAGCCGAAAGTGATTTGGAGTGTCGCCAACAATATAAGCACTCCCTACACCTAACGATGTTTTCGAGCCGTCGGTGTAAATAAATGTGGCGTCCGTCATTTGTGCACATAGAGCAACAAATGCCCGACGATAAACAAGTGAAGGGGTACCATCCTTGGGAAATCGACAAAGGTCACAGAGCAGGCAGATCCGGGGACGGAGCCAAGGCGGTGCTGTACCCCAAGGTGTCAAGAAGGTTTTAGGAAAGCGGAAGGAAAGAGAATGGAGCAGTTGACGGAAGTGGACTCCCGGGGGTAGTAGGGAGGAGGAGCGGCCTGCATACCCTACATCAAAGGAGGCGTCGAAAAAAAAGGTCGTGGGCTGGATTAGCAGGCATGGAAGACAGATGGCTAGCATAACGACTCAGGAGGACTGCTCGCCGATTGGACAGCGGAGGTTCAGCAGTCTCAGCATAAAAGCTTTCCACAGGGCTAGTGTAAAAAGCTCCAGACACTAAACGTAATCCACAGTGGTGGATAGAGAAGAATAGACGGCCGAGCAGAGGAGTAGACTATGCTTCCATAGTCCAATTTCGAGCGCACTAAGGCGCGATAGAGGCGGAGAAGGACCACTCGGTCCGCTCCCCAGGAGGTACCATTCAGGACACGGAGGGTGTTAAGCGATCGCAGACAGCGAGCCGAAAGATAGGAAACGTGGGAGGACCAGCATAGTTTTCTGTCGAACATAAGACCCAGGAATTTAGCGAAAACGGAAGGTTGACAGGACCGAGATGTAAGGAGGGCGGAAGAAACTCCGTACGTCGCCAAAAATTGACACAAACGGTCTTACTGGGTGAAAAACGGAAGCCAGTTTCGATGCTCCACGAGTGGAGGCGATCGAGACATCCTTGAAGACGTCGTTCAAGAAGGCTGGTCCGTTGAGAGCTGTAGTAGATCGCAAAATCGTCCCCAAAGAGGGAGCCCGAGACATCAGGAGGGAGACAATCCATAATTGGATTTATGGCGATGGCAAACAGTACAACACTCAGCACGGATCCCTGGGGTACCCCGTTTTCTTGGGAGAAAGTACGGGAGAGAGTAGTGTTCACCCGCACCCGAAAAGTGCGCTCTGCCATAAATTCGCGAAGAAAAAGGGGCAGCCGGCCTCGAAAGCCCCAAGAGAACAGTGTGCGGAGGATGCCTGTCCTCCAACAGGTATCGTATGCTCTCTCCAGATCAAAAAATATTGCTACCGTTTGGCGTTGCCGGAGAAAATTATTCATGATATAAGTGGAGAGAGCGACAAGATGGTCAACTGCAGAACGATGCTTCCGAAATCCGCATTGGGCTGGTGTTAAAAGACTGCGGGATTCCAGCCACTAAGCTAAACGGTAATTCACCATACGGTCCAAAACCTTACAGACACTACTCGTGAGAGAAATGGGACGATAGCTAGAGGGGAGATGTTTGTCCTTTCCAGGTTTCGGAACGGGAACGACAATAGCTTCCCGCCACCGTCTGGGAAAGGTGCTGTCGGTCCAAATTCGATTATAAAGGCGAAGGAGGTAACGCAGACTATGGGTGGATAAATGCAGCAACATTTGGACATGGATACCATCCGGTCCTGGGGCGGAGGAGCGAGAAGATGAGAGGAGAGGAGAGGGCATGTTGGAGTTCCCGCATGGAGAAAACAGTATTGTAGCTTTCGTGATTTTGGGAGGAGAAAGCAAGAGGTCGCACTTCCGCTGCACGTTTCTTCGGGAGAAACGCTGGCGGGTAATTTGAAGAGCTCGAAATCTCAGCAAAGTGCTGACCCAACGAGTTAGAAATGGCGACGGGGTCCACTAAGGTATCATGCGCGACAGTGAGCCCAGAAACCGGGGAGAAACTAGGCGCGCCTGAGAACCGTCGAAGCCGACTCCAAACTTCCGAGGAGGGAGTGAAGGTGTTAAATGAGCTAATAAAGAATTTCCAGCTTGCCTTCTTGCTATCGCGGATGACGCGACGGCATCGCGCACGGAGCTGCTTATAGCGGATACAGTTGGCCAAAGTAGGATGGTGACGGAAAATGCGAAGAGCACGTCGCCGCTCACGTATTGCGTCACGGCATGCCTCGTTCCACCAAGGAACTGGGGGGCGCCGGGGCAATTCGGAGGTGCGTGGTATTGAACGTTCCGCAGCTGTAAGGATAACGTCGGTAATGTGTGTGACCTCATCGTCGACGCTGGGAAAGCGACGGTCATCGAATGTCGCGAGAGACGAAAAAAGTGTCCAATCGGCTTGGGCAAACTTCCAGCGTCGCGGGCGCATATATGGCAGTTGAGGCTGCAGTCTGAGGACACATGGAATGTGGGCGAACCATTCGAAGCGCCGAGCTAGCGGAACAGTACCGACCGCAAGGTCCAAATGAGGTAAGGTTGTCGTGGAGGCAGACAAAAATGTGGGGACCCCAGTGTTGAGGCAAACTAGATCCGCTTGGTGGAAGACGTCTAGCAATACGGAGCCACGTGGACAAGGGTGTGGAGATCCCCAAAGCGGGTGGTGGGCATTGAAGTCCCCAACCAGCAAATAGGGGGGTGGAAGCTGACCAAGAAGATGAAGGAGATCAGCTCGTGCCATTGGTGTGGACGATGGAATGTATACAGTACAAAGAGAGAACGTGTATCCGGAAAGTGAAAGACGGACGGCGACAGCTTGGAAGGAACTGTTTAAGGGGATTGGGTGATAATGGAGAGTATCACGGAGAAGAATCATGAGTCCTCCATGGGCTGGAGAGCCTTCAACAGAGGGGAGATCATATCGGACAGACTGAAAATGAGGGAGAACAAAGCGGTCATGGGGACGCAGCTTTGTTTCCTGAAGACAGAAGATGACCGGCGAGTAGGAGCGTAAGAGGACCGACAATTCATCCCGATTGGCTCGAATGCCGCGAATATTCCAGTGGATAATGGACATGGGGTGAACAGAAAATGGAGGAATGTGACCAAAGTTGCTGTCAACTCAAAGACTGCTCGGAGCTAGCAACCGACAGCATGGAATGGCATTCAGCCGAAGGCAGAAGATCCTGATCCATAAGTTGGTCAGGAGCAGTCCCTGCCACCAGCGATCGGCCGGTTGACCAGCCACCAGCAGTGCGCCTCGGCGACACAGAAGATGGCCGAGGGCGATTTCCGCCAGGTGGTGCTGTAGAGGGGGCACGCCTTGGCGGAGAAGGAGAGGAACTGGGTTTCTTTGTAGCCTTCTTAGAAGAATGTTGTTTAGATGGAGGAACCGATGGTTGTGAAGCTGCGGTACGTAAAAACTCTTCACGAGTATGCTCTTTTTTCGAAGACTTGGCGTCAGACTTTTGGGCTCGAGATGTAGCAGAACCCGACGAAGGGTGAGCCATAGAGTGGGCAGGCCAAAGTGGTGAGGTTGAACGAGCGATCTTTGCGCTGGCCGATCTGACGACCGTGGTACTAAAGGTGAGGTCGCAAGTCTGCGTGGCCGCCTCCTTTGTTGGCCGAGGAGAAGCAAGGACAGTGCTGTATTTTCCTGACTGAGGCACGGTGGGCTTGCGACTGGCGAATAATTTTCGAGCAGCAAAGGTCGACACCTTTTCCTTCACCCTTATTTCCTGGATGAGCTTCTCATCCTTAAAAACGGGGCAATCTCGAGAGGAAGCAGCGTGGTCACCCATACAGTTGATGCAGCGAGGGGATGGAGGTGGACAAGCACCCTCATGGGCATCCGTGCCACACGTAACACATTTGGCTGGATTGGAACAGGACTGGCTGGTGTGATTGAACCGCTGACATCGATAGCAACGCGTAGGGTTTGGGACGTAAGGGCGAACGGAAATTATCTCATAGCCTGCTTTGATTTTCGATGGGAGTTGAACTGTGTCAAATGTCAAGAAGACAGTGCGGGTTGGAATGATGTTCGTGTCAACCCGTTGCATTACTCTATGAACTGCCGTTACGCCCTGGTCAGACAGATAGTGCTGAATTTCTTCGTCAGACAATCCATCGAGGGAGCGTGTATAAACGACTCCACGCGAGGAATTCAAGGTACGGTGCGGTTCCACCCGGACAGGGAAGGTGTGGAGCAGAGAAGTACGCAGCAATTTTTGTGCCTGGAGGGCACTGTGTGTTTCTAACAACAGGGTGCCATTCCGTAATCTGGAACAAGACTTTACAGGACCTGCTATTGCGTCGACTCCTTTCTGAATAATGAAAGGGTTGACCGTGGAGAAGTCGTGACCTTCATCAGACCGAGAAACAACAAGGAACTGTGGCAACGATGGAAGAATCGTCTGTGGCTGAGACTCAGTATGCTTACGTTTGTGACTAGACTTAGTGGAAGGTGAGGAAACCATTGTGGAAGAATCCCCCATGATTACCGGCGTCTCCGATGGCGCGCTCCTCCCTTGTGGGGGCCCTCTCTGAGGGCACTCCCGCCTTGGGTGATTGTTCACACCTCAGGTCACACCTCCCGACAAACGGACGGAGGGACCAATCGGCATTTTCGGAAGGTATCAGCTCGGGTAATCACCCCTCCCTGGGCCTGGCCGTTACCAGGGGGTACGTACGTGTCCTACCTGTCTACCCGGGGCGGGGAATTACGCGTTACCCCGTCACCGGCTACGCACGAAGGGCGTGGGTCGGCCTTCAGACACGCACAGTGAGGAAGAAAGAGAAAGGGAAAGGAAGGAAGAGAGGTCTCAAACGCCGCAGCGGAGAAAAGGGTAAAGAGAAGAGGTAAGGAAAAGAGAAGGACAAAGGAAGGAAGAAGACATAAAAGCAAGGAAGGCGAAGAATGCAGTACATTTACGAGCGTCCGTCTCCGGACGTAGGCACAAACCATACTCCCAGATGGGGAGAAAGGGAAGGAAAGAGCCAGAGGTGAGGGGAGGAGGGGCGAAGATAGGGATGGGGAAGGATGCGGAAAGGGAAGGTATGCAGCCCGGAAAGGAAGGAAGGCCACATTAGCTCGGGGTCCCGTGCTCACTACGCACGTATCCACAAAAGAGTTGTGGACCCCCTGGGGGGGGGGGAGAGAGTAGTGTTCACCCGCACCCTAAATGTGCGCTCTGCCATAAATTCGAAGAAAAAAGGGGCAGACGACCCCGAAAGCCCCAAGAGAACAGTGTGCGGAGGATGCTTGTCCTCCAACAGGTATCGTATGCTCTCTCTAGATCAAAAAATATTGCTACTGTTTGGCGTTTCCGGAGAAAATTATTCATGATTTAAGTGGAGAGAGCAACAAGATGGTCAACTGCAGAACAATGGTTTCGGAATCCGCATTGGGCAGGTGTTAAAAGACTGCGGGATTCCAACCACCACGCTAAACGGTAATTCACCATATGCTCCAAAACCTTACAAACACTACTCGTGAGAGAAATGGGGCGATAGCTAGAGGGGAGATGTTTGTCCTTTCCAGGTTTCTTAACAGGAACGACGATAGCTTCCCGCCATTGTCTGGGAGAAGTACTGTCGATCCAAATTAGATTATAAAAGCGAAGGAGGTAACGCAGACTATGGGTTGATAAATGCAGCAACATTTGGACGTGGATACCATCCGGTCCTGGGGCGGAGGAGCGAGAAGAAAGTTTTTTTTTGTGGTTTTAGGGCGCACAACTTCAATGGTCATTAGCGCCCTGACGACGTGAAGAATGCACCGCGAGGGACAAGTTGACAACAACTAAAAGGGAAAACACGATAAAAGACAGACAGGCATAGGATTAAAAAACATCATCAAATGTCCTTAGCGAGGTTTGTCAAATTGATAAAACAAAGAACACGAGCAGCTGCTCGTGGGTCATCCGCTAAAATGGCATCGAAAGTATTAGGCAGGTTAAGATCGAGGCGCAGTGTGTTAAGATCCGGGCATGACATTAAAATGTGTCTAACCGTCAGCAAGTGCCCACATGGGCAGAACGGCGCCGGCGCAGCCGTCAGCAGATGGCGATGGCTGAACCGGCAGTGTCCAATTCTTAACCTTGCTAAAACGACCTCCTCCCGCCGAGAAGGGCGTGAGGAGGACGTCCAAGCCACGGGAAGAGGTTTTAAGGCCCGAAGCTTGTTGTCGGTAAGTGCAGCCCAATCGGCATGCCACAGCGACACGACGCGCCGACAAATGACCCTGCTAAGATCGGACGAAGGGACACAACAAGAAGCTGTCCGAGGCTGGAGGACCGCGGCCTTGGCCGCGGCATCTGCAGCTTCGTTCCCAGGGATACCGACATGGCCAGGAACCCACATAAAGCTATCCGGCGGACCGACGTCCACCAGCTGCCGAAGAGAGCATTGGATCCGGTGTACGAAAGGGTGAACCGGGTACGGATCACTGAGGCTCTGGATGGCGCTCAGGGAATCTGAGCAGATGACATAAGCAGAATGTCGGTGGCGGCAGATGTAAAGAACAGCCTGGTAGAGCAAAGAGCTCAGCTGTGAAGACCGAACAATGGCCATGGAGCCGGTATTTGAAACTTTGTGCCCCGACTATAAAGGAACACCCGACCCCGTCATTGGTCTTAGAGCCATCTGTATAAATGAAAGTCATATTGATGAACTTCGTTCGAAGTTCCAAAAAACGGGAGTGGTAGACCAAACCGGGGGTGACCTCCTTTGGGAGCGAGCTGAGGTCAAGGTGAACGCAGACCTGAGCCTGGAGCCAAGGTGGCGTGCGGCTCTCGCCCACCCGAAAGGTTGCAGGGAGTGAAAAATTAAGGTGTTGAAGGAGGCGACGAAAGCGAACTCCAGGGGGTAGCAGGGCAGAGACATACAACCCGTATTGACGGTCAAGAGAGTCGTCAAAAAAGGAACGATAAGGCGGATGGTCGGGCATTGACAGTGGCCAACAGGCAAACGACAAAGCAGTATATCGCGCCGGTAGGTGAGTGGCAATTCGCCAGCGTCAGCATGAAGACTCTACGGGACTGGTATAAAATGCTCCGATCGCAAGTCGTAAACCCCGATGTTGTATGGAGTTGAGGCGGCGTAAGATGGATGGCCGTGCAGAGGAGAATACGAAGCTCCCATAATCCAGCTTGGAGCGGACGATCGACCGATGTAGACGAAGTAGGACGGTACGATCCGCACCCCACGACATACCACTGAGAACACGGAGGACATTTAAAGAACGCGTACAACGGGCGGCCAAATATGACATGTGGAGACCAGCTGAGTTTCCTGTCAAAGGTAAGGCCTAAAAATTTGGTTGTCTCCACGATTGGGAGAGCAACGGGACCGAGTCGTAAGGACGGTGGGAGAAACTCTTTGTAGCGCCAGAAGTTAATACAGACCGTCTTCTCGGCAGAAAAACGGAAGCCATTGGCGACACTCCAGGAGTAAAGACGGTCAAGAGAACGCTGAAGACAGCGCTCCAGGACACGTGTACACTGCGCGCTGCAATTGATGGTAAAATCGTCCACAAAAAGGGAGCCTGATACATCAGCTGGGAGGCAATCCATTATTGGATTGATCGCGATGGCGAAGAGAGCGTCGCTCAAAACTGAGCCCTGTGGCACCCCATTCTCCTGGCGAAAGGTGGGACAGGACAGAACCGACACGTACCCTGAACTGTCGATCCATTAAAAGGAACGAATAAAAAGAGTGAGGCGACCGCGAAGGCCCCATGTATGCATGGTGCGGAGAATGCCCGCCCTCCAACAGGTGTCGTAAGCCTTCTCCAAATCAAAGAACACAGCCGCGGTCGGGCGCTTCCGCAAGAAGTTATTGATAATGAAGGTCGACAAGGTAACCAGATGGTCAACAGCAGAGCGGCGCCTACGAAATCCACATTGTACATTGGTAAGTAGGCGTCGAGACTCGAGCAGCCAAACCAATCGAGAGTTAACCATTCGCTCCAGCACTTTACAGACACAGCTGGTAAGCGAGATAGGTCGATAACTGGAAGGCAAGTGCTTGTCCTTCCCCGGCTTAGGAATCGGGACAATAGACCCGCGCCAGCATGCGGCAACATGTACCTCAATCCAGATGCGATTGTATGTACGAAGAAGAAAACCTTTACCCGCAGGAGAAAGGTTCTGCAGTATCTGAATATGAATAGAATCTGGCCCTAGAGCGGAGGACCGTGATCGGCCAAGTGCGGTTTCGAGTTCCCGCATGGTGAATGGGGCATTATAACTTTCACAATTCGAGGAGCGGAAGTCAGGTGGCCTAGCCTCCTCTGTGGACACAGCCTCAGGGGCCACAAGGACTTCATTCGCGACCTTCAAGCCAGAAACTGGGGAGTGGACCTTAGTGCCAGATAGCCGGCGCAGGCTACCCCAGACAACAGAAGGAGTAAAACTGCTGAAGGTGCTTGTGAAAGCAGCCCAGCTGGCTTTCTTGCTTTCTTTAATAATACGACGACACTGAGCACGTAATAGTTTATAATTAATACAATTCGCCACTGTAGGGTGGCGTTTAAAGGTGCGTAAAGCACGTCGACGAGCACGTAAAGCGTCTCTACATGCTGCGGTCCACCAGGGGACTGGTACGCGACGTGGAGAAGAAGTATTGTGAGGGATGGAATATTCAGCAGCAGCGAGAGAGTGACTTCCGTGAGGTGTGCTACCTGACGATCGCAGCTTGTGAAGGTTTGATCCTGAAAGGTCGCCCTGGAAGAGAAGAGCCCCCAGTCTGCCTTGGAGATGGTCCAACTAGAGGAGCACGGAGAGGGAGTATGCTGCAGGAGATGGATTACACACGGGAAGTGGTCGCTCGAATATGTATCAGCAAGTGCATACCACTCAAACCGGCGTGCAAGTTGCGGAGTACATATAGAGAGGTCTAAATGGGAATAGGTGTAAGATGTGTCCGAAAGAAAAGTAGGGGCGCCAGTATTGAGGCAGACAAGATTGAGCTGGTTGAAAAGGTCTGCTAACAAGGAGTCCCTCGGGCAGGATGCTGGAGAGCCCCAAAGGGGATGGTGGGCATTGAAGTCTCCAGTTAACAAAAATGGTGCAGGTAGCTGAGCAATAAGTTGCATCATGTCTGCCCTGTTAACGGCAGATGACGATGGAGTGTAAACGGTACAAAAGGAAAACGTAAAAGTGGGGAGAGTAATGCGGATGGCAACTGCCTGCAGGCCGGTGTGCAACGTGATGGGATGGTAGTAAATATCATCCCGGACCAGCAACATAACCCCTCCATGAGCCGGGATACCTACCACAGGGTGTAGGTCAAAACGCACAGAGGTGTAGTGTGCCAAGGCAATTTGATCGCATGGGCGTAGCTTCGTTTCCTGGAGGGCTACGACGAGCGGACAATGCAAGCGGAGCAGCAACTTCAAGTCCTCTCGGTTGGAGCGAATGCTGTGAATATTCCAGTGAATAAGTGCCATCGTAAGAAAAGGAAGATGAGAGAAGGGGTCACCTCGAAGGCCGCTGAGGGCCTGGCTTCGAGCGAGCACTGCCGCCGCTATCAGTAGGCGGACAGTCATCGTCCATGGGGTCTATAGGGTCATCGGCCATCTCGGGAGGATGGCCGGGAGGGGGAGCTTCCTCCGCCGGTGAACGGACAGATGTACGGCTACCAGCGGTGCGGCCAGGCGAAACGGATGACGGCCTGGGGCGGCAACCGTTGGCTGGCGCAGGAGAAGAAATGCGCCGTGGCGGAGAAGGAGAACTGTGCTTCCTATGCGCCGTTTTGGAAGGACGTTTGGTGGAAGTACCGGTCGAAGGCTGGGAGGTCGAGGGACGGAGGAAGTCTGCACGGGATGGTTCCTTCTTGAAGGCCCGTGCATCTGACTTCGGGGTCTTCGACTTAGCAGAAGCTGAGGAAGGGGCTGGTGTCTGTGGGGTGATGGGAGGAAGAGGAGACGTCGACCGCGCGATCTTAGCACTGGCCGAACGGACGACCGTGGTGCTGAAGGTCAGATCGCATGTCTGGGTTGCTACCTCCCGGGTAGTCCGAGGAGAGGCGAGGACAGTACTGTATTTCCCCGCTGGGAGCAGCGTGGGCTTCCTCCTAGCCAATAGCTTGCGAGCAGCCGAGGTGGACACTTTCTCTTTGACCCGAATTTCTTTGATTCAGCGTTCTTCCTTATAGACAGGACAGTCGCGGGAGGATGCGGCATGGTCACCCTGACAGTTCACACAACGAGGAGACGGAGGTGGACAGTCACCCTCATGGGCATCCCTGCCACAAGTGACACATTTAGCCGCATTGGAACAAGACTGTCGAGTGTGATTGAAACGCTGACACTGGTAGCAGCGCGTAGGTGTCGGGACATAGGGGCGAACAGAAATAACCTCGTAGCCCGCCTTGATGCGCGATGGCAGCTTAACACTATCGAAGGTCAAGAAAAGTGTCCGGGTCGGTACAAGGTCATTGTTGACCTTTTTCATGACCCGATGGACAGCCGTCACGCCCTGCTCAGCGAGGAAAGATTGAAGCTCCTCGTCAGTCAATCCGTCGAGGGAGCTAGTATAGACTACTCCACGAGACGAATTCAAAGTTCGGTGGGCCTCCACCCGGACAGGGAACGTGTACAGGAGGGTGGCCCGAAGCAGTTTTTGTGCCTGAAAGGCACTCTCAGTTTCTAGTAATAAGGTGCCGTTACGCAACCTGGTACAAGATGACAGATCAGGCTATGGCATCTACGCCCTTCTGAATAACGAAAGGGTTGACAGAGGAAAAATCCTTTCCGTCCTCAGATCGAGAAACAACGAGGAACTGTGGGGCAGGCGGTAGTACTTTTGTCACTGTTGGCTGGTCACATTTCCGTTTTTGGGTCGAAGTCGAGAGAGATGAAGTAGAATCCATTGCGGAGGAATCCCCCATGATTGCCAGCGTCTCCGATGGCGCGCTCCTTCCTTGTGGGGACCCTCTCAGAGGGCACTCCCGCCTTAGGTGAATGTTTACACCTCAGGTCACACCTCCCGAGAAACAGACGGAGGGACCAATCGGCATGGTCAGAAGGTATCAGCTCAGGCAATCACCCCTCCCCGGGCCTGGCCTTTACCAGGGGGTACGCGCGTGCCTTACATGTCTACCCAGGGCGGGGACTTACGCGTTACCCCGTCACCGGCTACGCGTGCGAACGCGTGGGTCGGCCTTCAGACACGCACAGGGAAGAAGGAAGAAGAGGAAAAAGAGGAGAGAGAGGGAGAAAGAGGACAGACTGTCTCAAACGCCGAGGCGGAGACCAGAGAAGGCAAGGAGAAGAAGGCAATGAGGAAGCAAGGAGAAGAAGGCAATGAGGAAGCAAGGAGAAGAAGGCAATGAGGAAGCAAGGAGAAGAAGGCAATGAGAAGCAAGGAGAAAAAGGCAATGAGAAGGCAAGGAGAAAAAGGCAATGAGAAGGCAAGGAGAAAAAGGCAATGAGAAGGCAAGGAGAAAAAGGCAATGAGAAGGCAAGGAGAAAAAGGCAATGAGAAGGCAAGGAGAAAAAGGCAATGAGAAGGCAAGGAGAAAAAGGCAATGAGAAGGCAAGGAGAAAAAGGCAATGAGAAGGCAAGGAGAAAAAGGCAATGAGAAGGCAAGGAGAAAAAGGCAATGAGAAGGCAAGGAGAAAAAGGCAATGAGAAGGCAAGGAGAAAAAGGCAATGAGAAGGCAAGGAGAAAAAGGCAATGAGAAGGCAAGGAGAAAAAGGCAATGAGAAGGCAAGGAGAAGTCAAGGGAAAGAGTAAGGAAGACAGTGAGGTGGAGAAGAGCAAAGAAAGGAACCAACAAAAGGAAGAAACGAGAAGTGGAAAACCAAAAAGACCACGATTATAGGTCGTGAAACCGTCCGTCTCCGGACGCAGGCGCTAACTACCCCCGTGAGGGGGATGGACTCCTTTTAGTCGCCTCTTACGACAGGCAGGAATACCTCGGGCCTATTCTAATCCCCGGACCCGCAGGGGGATGTGGGCAAAGAAGTGGCCAATGCAAAGTAAGAAATTCACCCATGTTCAGGCTGGGAGCTTATAATTTTCCTGATTATTTAAGAAGGGGTGAATCATGCATTTCGGAGCTGCTAGACATAGACCCATTCTTAAGTGAAAAATAACAGTCCTGAGGTGTGCTAAACTCCCAGGAGAGATTGTTAGCTGTATTACGATTTCTCGCTACTGGCGGCAGATCTAAGATTCAGTACTGTTATCCAGCTACAATTATAAACTAACGTTATTCCTGAAACGTTCAACATGATCCATAGTCGACAGAGGTAATAAATCATGATAAATTAAAATAAATAAAACAAGAGAGTTTCATGAAAACGTTATTACTTTACTTACGGATGTAGTACAAAATATGACCTCATTTCATATTAGAACAAGAAAGACTACACATGACGGCTTCGCGCATTATCTATTAAATACGATACGTAAGAAATGAAACATTTAGCGACTGTTAGAATTGTTGGGTTGGGTTGTTTGGGGGAAGAGACCAAACAGCAAGCTCATCGGATTAGGGAAGGAAGTTGGCCGTGCCCTTTCAAAGGAACCATCCCGGAATTTGCCTGGAGCGATTTAGGGAAATCACGGAAAACCTATGTCAGGATGGCCGGACGCGGGATTGAACCGTCGTCCTCGCGAATGAGAGTCCAGTGTGCTAACCACTGCGTCAACTCGCTCGGCGTTAGAATTGTAATAAATAAATAAAAACTAAAGAGTCCACACTTTGGTCTACAGGGAAATTAAAATCTAAAAACAGAAATAAAGATCGACAGACTTAATCTCGTGTTGCACGTAGTGAAACCATTATTGATTCGTTAAGAAATGAAATAAGTGTCATCCCTTCTATCTCTATTGTTATACTCCTCGCACGATGTGTCGCGAAAACATATGCAGTCTTTGAATTTCTCTGAAAACTTTGTCCTTAAAGTTTCGTCCGCCTCGGACGTCGAAATGTATATTAAAACAGTATTTAATTCGTAGAGCTGTGTCAAAACAGGAGTTATACTCTTGCGGTTGGCACGATCGCGCTACACACGGCAATTTCTTGGGTCGGTTGTCGACTGGTCGGACGCGCCCGACATCCCGACAGTGAAAGTTCGTCGGTCGGTCAGTCAAAACACCGACACAGCCAATTTGTCAGACGGTCGGTCGGTGGGGTGCCTCGAGAGGCGCTGCTATCGAGTCCCGTGACCTGCCTGACGGCTGCAACGGATGACACGAACAGCTGAGGGTTATTCGTCTTACTTGATTAGAGAAGTACAGATCGAAATATTACGGCGTTGTTTGTTGGTGAGAGGAGTTTTGTTGCTGCTGCTGTTTCGAGTTTTGTTGTTGCTGCTGCTGTTTCGAGTTTTGTTGTTGCTGCTGCTGTTTCGAGTTTTGTTGTTGCTGCTGCTGTTTCGAGTTTTGTTGCTGCTGCTGTTTCGAGTTTTGTTGCTGCTGCTGTTTCGAGTTTTGTTGCTGCTGCTGTTTCGAGTTTTGTTGCTGCTGCTGTTTCGAGTTTTGTTGCTGCTGCTGTTTCGAGTTTTGTTGCTGCTGCTGTTTCGAGTTTTGTTGCTGCTGCTGTTTCGAGTTTTGTTGCTGCTGCTGTTTCGAGTTTTGTTGCTGCTGCTGTTTCGAGTTTTGTTGCTGCTGCTGTTTCGAGTTTTGTTGCTGCTGCTGTTTCGAGTTTTGTTGCTGCTGCTGTTTCGAGTTTTGTTGCTGCTGCTGTTTCGAGTTTTGTTGCTGCTGCTGTTTCGAGTTTTGTTGCTGCTGCTGTTTCGAGTTTTGTTGCTGCTGCTGTTTCGAGTTTTGTTGCTGCTGCTGTTTCGAGTTTTGTTGCTGCTGCTGTTTCGAGTTTTGTTGCTGCTGCTGTTTCGAGTTTTGTTGCTGCTGCTGTTTCGAGTTTTGTTGCTGCTGCTGCTGTTTGGGGGAAAGTTTGTTGTTTGAAGAGGAGGAGAGCTTTGGCTGTTTGCGCGCGAGAGGAGGAGAGCTTTTGCTGTTTGCGCGCGAGAGGAGGAGAGCTTTTGCTGTTTGCGCGCGAGAGGAGGAGAGCTTTTGCTGTTTGCGCGCGAGAGGAGGAGAGCTTTTGCTGTTTGCGCGCGAGAGGAGGAGAGCTTTTGCTGTTTGCGCGCGAGAGGAGGAGAGCTTTTGCTGTTTGCGCGCGAGAGGAGGAGAGCTTTTGCTGTTTGCGCGCGAGAGGAGGAGAGCTTTTGCTGTTTGCGCGCGAGAGGAGGAGAGCTTTTGCTGTTTGCGCGCGAGAGGAGGAGAGCTTTTGCTGTTTGCGCGCGAGAGGAGGAGAGCTTTTGCTGTTTGCGCGCGAGAGGAGGAGAGCTTTTGCTGTTTGCGCGCGAGAGGAGGAGAGCTTTTGCTGTTTGCGCGCCAGAGGAGGAGAGCTTTTGCTGTTTGCGCGCCAGAGGAGGAGAGCTTTTGCTGTTTGCGCGCCAGAGGAGGAGAGCTTTTGCTGTTTGCGCGCGAGAGGAGGAGAGCTTTTGCTGTTTGCGCGCGAGAGGAGGAGAGCTTTTGCTGTTTGCGCGCGAGAGGAGGAGAGCTTTTGCTGTTTGCGCGCGAGAGGAGGAGAGCTTTTGCTGTTTGCGCGCGAGAGGAGGAGAGCTTTTGCTGTTTGCGCGCGAGAGGAGGAGAGCTTTTGCTGTTTGCGCGCGAGAGGAGGAGAGCTTTTGCTGTTTGCGCGCCAGAGGAGGAGAGCTTTTGCTGTTTGCGCGCCAGAGGAGGAGAGCTTTTGCTGTTTGCGCGCCAGAGGAGGAGAGCTTTTGCTGTTTGCGCGCCAGAGGAGGAGAGCTTTTGCTGTTTGCGCGCCAGAGGAGGAGAGCTTTTGCTGTTTGCGCGCCAGAGGAGGAGAGCTTTTGCTGTTTGCGCGCCAGAGGAGGAGAGCTTTTGCTGTTTGCGCGCCAGAGGAGGAGAGCTTTTGCTGTTTGCGCGCCAGAGGAGGAGAGCTTTTGCTGTTTGCGCGCCAGAGGAGGAGAGCTTTTGCTGTTTGCGCGCCAGAGGAGGAGAGCTTTTGCTGTTTGCGCGCCAGAGGAGGAGAGCTTTTGCTGTTTGCGCGCCAGAGGAGGAGAGCTTTTGCTGTTTGCGCGCCAGAGGAGGAGAGCTTTTGCTGTTTGCGCGCCAGAGGAGGAGAGCTTTTGCTGTTTGCGCGCCAGAGGAGGAGAGCTTTTGCTGTTTGCGCGCCAGAGGAGGAGAGCTTTTGCTGTTTGCGCGCCAGAGGAGGAGAGCTTTTGCTGTTTGCGCGCCAGAGGAGGAGAGCTTTTGCTGTTTGCGCGCCAGAGGAGGAGAGCTTTTGCTGTTTGCGCGCCAGAGGAGGAGAGCTTTTGCTGTTTGCGCGCCAGAGGAGGAGAGCTTTTGCTGTTTGCGCGCCAGAGGAGGAGAGCTTTTGCTGTTTGCGCGCCAGAGGAGGAGAGCTTTTGCTGTTTGCGGGAGGGGACGACTTTTGCATCAAGTTAACAGCCATGGTAAGTGAACTCTGATATTCCTTGTAAATTGTATTTTGCAGGGATGTTATGTTTTGAGTAAATGACAGTGTTCCTTTTTTAGTTGATTTTCTTGTAAACATGTTATTCATGTAAAATTAAAATGGCCGATATTTAGATATCTTTCACTCATTAAAAGTTTTATCTAATACAACTTGTATAATAGCTTGCTCATTGCAAATATTTTTTTACAGTAAACACCAGACATTTTACATTATTATTTTGCCTGTTTCGACTCGATAGATGGTTGTTTTTTTTCGTCAGCCGTGGCTGTGCTGTCTATTTTTGCATTAGAGGTTTTTCTTCCGTCATCTGACTTCAGATTTCGTATCCATCCAACTCAAAAAGATCCAAGTGAAGAGTGTTAGAATAAAAGTTTGGAAACCCACCAAACGTCACATAATACATGTTCAGAATTTTCAGGAAGAGGACAGGGAATGCAAATAAAATTCCTTGTCTGTGATAAGGAAGTTTACGAGCAGGTCATTGCTTCCTGCAGTGGGAGAAGAAGTTGTGTGTGTTATGTTTCCAGTAACTATTTCGACCAATACCGGACGATTCTTTCTATTAATTTAGAGTGTTTTCTTGTTGGTATTTGGCCATTGTTAGATAGTGGTTGGTAGGTGTCGTCGACATCTGTTTACCGTTGTTGGTCATATTTTTGTACTGTGTCTGGAGAGTTTTAGTTTGTTTTACTGTGGCCTTCCTGTTAGATATGGTAAGTGAAGGTTTACGTAACGGGTTTTTATGATTTCAGTGTGTGTTTTTGTCACTATAGGCATTCTTTTTTCTGCCATAATGACCAAGCGAAATATGCGCTATCAGTTTTCGGAAATGTGTGTGGGTATCTGGTATCGAGGGTTTCGTTCGAGCAATACAGGTCAAGCGAAGTTACAATGCCACTGGTTTTTGTTTTGCGTATTTGGATTGTGCTTACTGTGTAGAATTTCGTGTGCTAGATTTTTGGATTAATATTGGTCTGGAAAGTTGTTTATTCTTACATTCTTACATTCTTTTGTCCCCACCGAGAATTTCTACTTATCGTCGTTGGCCCGTTAATTTGAGCTTTTAGTACTCATTACTACGCATGTTAGTTAAGTTTGTTCGCGGATGCAATGAGTGGCACTATGAGGGACATATTCTTTATGCTTGAAACCCAGATTGCCTGTATTTTCATATCATGAGTCAAAGCAGACAGGTGGGATCGCAACCTTTCGGTAATCCCGTAAACAGTGCTATGCATTTTTGTCATCTACTGAACTCACTGTGTTTGAAGTCAATGAATTGCATCCATCCTGATTCCGTTGTAATGAACAGTAGAACTATACTGGTACATTACAATGTGTGTACATCCTGTTACTTTAAGCACAAGGTTTGCAGTTTTAGTTGTCGTTTTCTATAACTTGCAAGTAATAGGTTGGAGTGAATGTAACTGTTACTGCTCTACTAGATCGAAGGTATGTTCTAGACGTTCAAGAAAACGGAGGAGGAATGGAAGCGACTGCCGATTTACTTCGATACACAGCTCTCAAGGGACTTGTTCGAAGAGTTCATAATGAGTAGAAAGATAGTGCACATCAATTTTTTTCCTTTCATTGGAACTTTGAAGGAAGCATCTGTCTTAGGAAAAACGTGAACCTGAAAGGGGAAAAATAAACACCTCAGGGTACACCAAATAATATTCATAGAATCTTAGCAATATGCCAGAATGCCTCACATGAAGAGAAGGAAGCCCAGTATTTTGTTCTGATGTTTGAAGAGTCAAAAGGGTTTTCGAAAATTGAAAAAATATAGTCATTCGGTACTATTTAGGTGGTAACTTACACGAAACGTTCCTAGTCTTTGAACCCGTAAAAACTTGGTCGCTTATTCTTCGTCGGCCTACATTAAGAAAAAACTACCAACTGTAATTTAAATTTCTGTTGCAAAATCACATGGAGCTGCACCTACAAGTGATTTTTATGCACGTATTCAAGCTGTTTTAAGCAAAGAAATGCCACAAGCCACCTACACACATCCTTCCAAACAAAATAATACCATCTTTATTCATCAAAAAGATTAGTGGGTCCTGTCCGCGGTTCGTGGTCTTGCGGTAGCGTTCTCGCTTCCGCGCACAAGGTCTCGGGTTCGATTCCCAGCGGGGTCAGGGATTTTCTCTGCCTCGAGATGATTGGGTGTTGTGTGTTTGTCATCATAATTTCATCCTCATTCACTCGCAAGTCGCCGTAGTTGCGTTAAAGAACTTGCGGCGGCCGAACCGCCCCGCGAAGGCTCTCCCAGCCACCAGTGCCGTATGCTCATAATTGGGTCCTAATTACATACAATGTACTGATTACCAAGCAGCATTTACTATTCTTTTATCTACTAAATATTAACTACAGGATGGAAAGCTAGCTACTCTATGTTCAAGCCTACTATTCAACCTACTATGCTAACTACTCTACCAAGCAACGTCCTGCAGCGTTAAAAGTGTGCCAGCAAAATACAAACTTCTCTTGGCCGTGTCCACTGAGCTAATCCCAGTGAGCGTGCCATTTGCACTGGGCTGGCCTCAACTGGAAATCGCTGCAGGTCTTTCAAAATTATCCATAAAAACTATTTTCTACCAATGAATCCTAACTACTAGGCTCAAACAGTATGCAGTGTCTAATTTGGCTAAGTTCACACGCACCCCCTAATCCAGGACGTGGCGGATTCCAAAGGTCACGGCGATCGGCCAGTCCGCACCCCGGCGAAGTGGTATGGCTGTGGGATGTCGATTCATTGCTCGCCACTCACTCTCTCCCTTCGGTATTCATGCAGGACCTTGGTGGATACCTCGATGCGAATGGGCACGACGTTGCGGACGTGTGTGTCTTGTTACGTTGTATCAGGATAATTCCTGTGCAGCGTTTGGTATTAAAAGGACGTTTGCATGGCGCATATTTCACGACAGTGTGCCCACAATTGTTGCAAGAGTTTCGTACGTAGAGTCATAATTTATCGTTGACCGGAAGTGTCAAACTTCTGTATGAATCGTTTGTAGCCAAGCCCCGATGCATGATCAGTAACCCAGTTGTAAACTGGTACCGCCAGTCCTCGTACCAGCTGCTTCTTTGATGTATTCAAGTGTCTTAATTTGAAACTCCTTTTCTGTTCCTGAAGTACAATATTCGTGTTCCACAGTCGTTTCGTCTTTAATCTGAAAGATGTTCTCAGTGACTTTTCAGAAAAATACAGTCTTCATTTAAAGGAATGTTTATCAGCCATTAGTGGGTGCGTTTGACAACTGGATAGAGATTGATAGGTGAGACTCAGGTGGTCGCTCTTGGGTTTCCAGACACTGTAATCAGGCTACTCTCGCATTGTGTGCCACCCTTATACCTGCATTACACCATAAATTTGCCCCAAGATCTTTTGTAAAGGTGATGTACGAAGCTGAGAAATGAAATCCTTTAAAGTCCAATAAAATTCGTAAACGTTGGATTTGGCATTTGGCGGGAGGTATGCGTCGTTCAGGGATGACCTGCAGACTAGTGGAAGTGTTACGGCTGTGAAAGTGCATTGCAGAATGATAGCACATTGCCTGATCCTTGCATGTCCCTGCGGCAAGTGTACGAATACAGCAGAAACTATAAGAGGCGCAACTATTTTTTTTTTAATTTCTTGGCTTTCGGAACGTGCATATACAGCCAACCAAACACAGGAAATGTTATTACAGTTGGTTTCGACAGTTCATGGAAGACATTTGAATTCGTGTCCTGGTACGATGTAACACACGATTGACAAGTATCGGATTCGACATGAAACGAGATTTACGATCAGTACACGAAAACGAGTGAACAGGACGAAAATCGAACACAAGACACACAGTGCTAGTATGCTATAAAAATTCTTGCGCTAACAAGAAATAACTCGCCATTGGCACAAATTTGGGATATTGCCATTCAGTCCACAATAATGACTAACAATGAAATGTTTTTTGTATGTTCTGACAATTGTTTCAAAAGCTTTGAAAGACAAATGTTTGTACAAGTCTGTAAGTTCCGTCTACACAGAGCAGAACAGCAGAACAGTTAATAAGAACTAAAGTGTTATTACAGCCACACGCATTGAGACACCAGTACACAGGCAAGTACACACAGAACGTACACAGCGACATGAATTTTGAGACTGAGCATTCCATATCCTGCAGAGTAGCAGATACAGTCAATTGAGCTTTGGTCTTCTGGCATTCTCAGTACATTAAGCAATAATTAGCAACTGGGAGCTATTATCTGATGCTGGCACTGTTATCTAATTCGTACGGCAGGTTGTATGTTGCTACAGCGTTCGATGTTAACGGATTTCGGAGGCTGACTGGGAACACATGACGAAGAGCCCGAAGATTACGTCTAAGGAGGTTGATGTGATACATGCCCAGAGGACATCGTAGAAGTGAGTGGTTGGATGACACTTCTCGAGTCGATGCAAGTGTTTGTTGAACTTTCAATGTTTAATTTTCAGCCATACTGTAGTTGTGATACCCTGGAACACACTGAACTGTTGGCTGAACTAACGTGTAGTGATCGCTTTTGATTTTCGATGTCTGTGACCATTCCTCTTACCAGTCCAAAGACAATCGATTCGTGAGCATGGGTATCATATCTTTGAGAGGGAGCTTATCATATGTATAGTAGCTCCATTAGCTGCATGCCTCGGTACTTGCTTTGCACGGCCGTCTACTTATTGAATTCCAGGTATCCAAGAGTGGCCTTTCATCGAAACCCTCACGATGTTGCGACGGTTTTCCTGCTCCCGAAACAACTGCTGCGACTGTGGGGTTGGTACAACTATTATGATCGTTTCAAATCAGGGATGCAGGCTGTCTGCTGTCTACGTCTGTGTGGAAAGAAGGGCTTCCAAAATGTTGGTAACGAAGCTCCGGTGGGTTCTTTAAGTTTTTCGCCTAGGGTAGAAATTCAAGGCACTACCTACAGCTACCCATTAACTATGTCTACATATGGTGAATGATGGTAAGGAAGCTTTCTGCAGTTTCTTCCATACGTTTTTCGACTAGCGTAGAAAATCAAGGTGGTACGTACAGCAACGTATGAATTACTGGGGCTGTAGTAAATGACTTTGATGACCTTTTGCTAAGCTCTTCCATCCTATATGTACCTTGGTGCAGGGATTGGATGTGCTAACCTTGGACGAGTTGCCACACGTTATTGAAGTACTTTGGTTGTTTGTGTAGTCTACAACTTACTGGAATCCGGCAGTAATATCTCATCGTTGCACTACATAATGAATATTCTTCCTCCTGAGACATTACTTTTATTTATAGACATAACCGATACCATGTATAATCTCAAATTTCTCATAGGTTAAAACTGTATCAGCTGTCTCATTACAAGAATTCATTTTATTTTGTATGTTGTATGTCAGGGTAACATGTATAAAAAAGATTGTGTCACGATTGGTAGTAACAGTTAAAATGGCTCTTTTTGGAAATTTGAAATTACAAAATTTGTTGCATACTTAAAATTCGCATTTATTGCACAATCTAACACTAATTATTGATGTCTGGATTAATTTATGAAATGATATTTTAGTGGTGATTCTTCTTTTGTTTTGCCAACTCTTACTTTATGAAGTCTTTGGGATATTGTGGGTACCGCAGAGTATGTATGGAGTGGTCGGCATGTCTGATGGAAACATGTATTTTGTTAACCTTGTAAGCGACAATGTATTTATTGGTTTAACATTGGAGTGTGTGATTTAGAAGAATGGTATAAAATAAAAGGATGTTCATAGCGAAAGGAAACTTCAGTTATTTTCTTTTAACGAACCTAATAAATCGAAATTTTCAGCTGCAAGAAAGTAGTTTTAGACAGGACAGCTATCTACTACAACGAGATAATCAAGGTACGTAAAAAATTGCTCTTCTGTAATCTCACTGTTTTCCAAAATTGTACGAAGAATGGAAGCTAATGGTGATGTGTGGGAGTGTGAGATTACAACTACCGGTCGTATCGTAATCTTTCACGCACGTGTTCTGCTTGGAGCTCACTTTACAAGGACATCGTGCTGTCAACGGACAGGTGATATCCCTGATGGGTTACTGTAAAGTGATTTGTTTGCACAAGATTTTTCGTTGCTAGTTAAACTATTAGTAACTAGATATCTTTCAGGCAGTTTGTTATTGGCTGCGTTTGGATCCAGCGAGCGGGCTTATAGATGAAGCTGATAAAGCATTTTTCTTTAGGTTTTGTACTGACAAATTCAGATCATGTTCATGTCAAGTTGTGACTGGATTTAAGAATGTAGATGTGGGGAGGTTCGGCGTGAGCCATTTATCCAGAGGGGAGTCTGAGGGCCTGTTTGAAGTTCTCACTCAGTTCCCCGACTTCTTGGTCAATAAATCGTCCGTCACCAATAGCATCCTTTACAAGAAACGGCTGACCAATTATGTTCCAGTTAGGCAATCCCCGTATCTGCTTTCACTGTGCAAGGCAGGCCTTATGACAGATAGTGAACAAAGTGTTTGAGGAATGAGTAATTAGGCCATCTGCATCTCTTCCTGCCTCGTCCTCGTTAATGTTTCTAGTCCTGAAAGAGTTTTCTGGGTACCGCCTGCTCGTTTTTTATATGCAATTGAATGTGAAGGTTATTTTGCAACCTGTTCCGTTACCGACTTACGCCATTGTATCACCAGGTTTACGAAGACAAAGATTTTTACGGTCTTCAGTCTGAACCAGGCATTTTATCAGATTCTTCCCACTGTAAAGGTTTAACAGTTCTATTGGGACTGCACACAGGTGGAGCCGCCGTTTCCCGATTATTGGATAATATCTCGCGAGATCTGAAATTAAGTCTCTTTACGATTATCTGGACGATGGTGTCTACAGCGCTCTCTTCAAAATGGCTCTGAGCACTATGGGACTCAACTGCTGTGGTCATAAGTCGCCTAGAACTTAGAACTACTTAAACCTAACTAACCTAAGGACAGCACACAACACCCAGCTATCACGAGGCAGAGAAAATCCCTGACCCCGCCGGGAATCGAACCCGGGAACCCGGGCGTGGGAAGCGAGAACGCTACCGCACGACCACGAGATGCGGGCAGCGCTCTCTTCGAACACCAATATCTGGAGTAGGTCTTACTTCGTTTACGTGCTGGGGGCCTCATAATTAAGCTGTCTAAAGTAAGTCTACCACATAAGGCAGCTGAAAGGTTCAAATTCGATCAAGGACAGTCTAGATATTTGTGTGTGTTTTCTCCATCTCAGAACAAGAAGATAATTGCTCGGTTTTATAGGCATGCTCAATTTTTCTTAAGGAAGTTCGTGCCCCATTTTGCTCAATTAGCCATTCCCTTGAATGACCTACGTAAGACAGGTGCGGAGTATCGCAACTGTCTGCCTATGATGCTGTGAAGACCGCTTTGGCTAACCCTATTTCATACAGTGTGCTTTCCAGAAATCTTTCATTGTGCAGACCAACGCATCTTATTCAGGTGTGACTGCTGTGCTTCTACGAGAGGAGTTTGGATTGAGCGTAAATCTAAGAAAGACGAAGGTAATCACAAGTAATAGAAATGAGAACAGGGAGAAACTTAATATGAGGATCGATGGTCACGAAGTAGCTGAAGTTAAGGAATTATGCTACGTAGGCAGCACAGTAACGACTGACGGACTGAGCAAGGAGGACATCAAAAGCAGACTAGCACTGGCAAAAAGGGCGTTCATGGCCGAGAAAAGTCTACTAGTATCAAATATCGGCGTTAATTTGAAGAAGAAATTTCTGAGAATGTACGTCTCGAGTACAGCATTGCATGGTAGTGACACATGGACTGGGGGAAACCGGAACAGAAGAGAATCGAAGCATTTGAGATGAACTACAGACGAATGTTGAAAATTAGGTTGACTGACAAGGTAAGGAATGAGGTTCTGTGCAGAGTCGGAGAGGAAAGGAATATGTGGAAAACATTGATAAGGAGAAGGGACAGGATGACAGGACATCTGGTAAGAGGGAATGACTTCCATGGTACTAGTGGTATTATAGGAAGCTGGAGAGGTCGAAAACTGTAGAGGAAGACAGAATGGAATACATCCAGCAAATAATAGAGGACGTGGGTTGCAAGTGCTACTCTAGATGAAATCGTGGCGGGCTGCGACAACCCAGTCAGGACACTGATCAAACACCACAGCGAAAAAACAAAAAAGCGACATCTGCTTGCCGTTTTCGCGGAGTAGCGAGGTGTGTCTCCGAGCTCTGGGCAGATAGGAACGGACAGCGGTTAGCAGCAGATGTGTCTTCCCTACTATACTACGAAGTCTGGACTGTCTTCGGCCCAAGTTGGCACTGTGTAACAAGGAGGGCCGGAGCGGTGCTCCTGCAGGGCCGTGGATCGCCGCAGCTGAGCTCTGGACGCGCAGTGCGGCCTGGCCGCGCCTCCCCTGGGCAGCGGCCACTGCCTTCTGCCGGACGGCGTCCTGTCACCTCGACAGTTGCTGAAGGCCTGTTCTTTCGCGAAGCGGTCGTTGGCGTGTGCGACATGTTTCTGATACATCGTCCCACGTTTTAATCTCAGAGTTTCGCTTCTCTAGTGTGAACTCGTCCCACACCTGGCTGGGTCTGATTTTGAACATCATCCTACTTAATTTCTTTTTGCGTTTATTTTACTTTGAGAAAATTTTCCTGTTCTCATCCAGCAAGTGTCAAAAGCATACAAACTGACTACTGTAAAACATGAGATCATTTATCTACTGAGAGTAACTGACATTCCATATTTGAAATAATTGTGCCTAGTCACAGTCACGCAAAATAATGTTAAATCTTTTATACCACATAACAATTAGGCCTAATTGCCCCTAGGACGAATAGAAATTGGAAGAAATTTGGCTTACATATTTTCAAAATGTGTCCATAAGCTATAGGACAAAAGTGACCTGACGAATGACTGGGTTTAAAAATCTTTAACCCTAAAATGCGCAGGGTAATCGCTTTCCAGCTACGTCACTGTACTTTCAAAGACCCCGTAACAGACCACGAATATCAAAGTTACACATCACAATGCCCAACAACTTTGTGCAGTAACCACATCCCTCCGAGCTCGATACAGCAGCTAGAATGGGACACCAGCACAGAAGCTCGATATTCAGTTAATCAGAAGCTGCGAGATGTGCAGGCAGAACTGAAGTTAACGACCAACCCTGAACTGGACTTCAAACCCATTACCAGTAAATTTGATGGAATGCTCACTACATTGCAACAGCCTCATCGGCTGCTAAGAATGATACACCTTTATTATTTACTGAAAATGGTAACTGTTTCTTGCACTAAGGAAATGTCAGTTTGATCAATATTATAAACTTTGCACAAAAGCTCATTTATCATTTACCTCGGGTAGCCTTCCACATATTTTAGGGATGACACACATCAGGGAAAGCAGAATTTGAAGGTTTGTACAGAATGATTTGAAAGCTAAATATGGACAATCACTGAAAGTAAGGAAATACTGGAAATCGCAAAACATCTGAGATGGGATGCTCAGATGACGAACCCACAGCAGGAAGTGTAAGACCATTATTTGACGTGTGTTGATTACACACGATGGCACTGTGGTCCCGGTGTCAGATACAACCCATTGTTGGAAGTGGCTTTATAACCACCTCTAGCTACGAGAGGTTGCTGCTTAGTTACGTCAACAACATTTGTGCTCAACTACACAGCTGGAGATTTTTTACTACTGGTAAATGGGAGGATTATTTTAATCCAACTACTGACAGACTTTCCATTCAATATAAATATTACTACAGTCCGATGACCTGGTCGATTGTGCATTAAGAATCTAGTTGCTTCCAGGAGAAACAAATTTGAGTTGCATTACTTCACGTACTTAATATATACAATGCTATCATGATCTGCACATTACGATGCATAATATCATGTTAGAAGTTTAACAACAAAACTAAGTTTTACGGTTACAAACTGTGTGACATTAGGCAGCGTAACTGACAGCACAGAAGTATCTTGACAACTCATCGAGTATGTGAGGATGGGAACACCCAGTGATTATCTCGCTTATGAACATGAAGTTCGTTTGGAAAGTTTATGAAAGGTTTGAAACTAAATTTGACATACAATTATTATAACAGTAACTAATTTATAAAGTAATCAGACGACTGAAGCTGTTTTGTACATGAGAGTTCGAGTCTTTAAGGCTCAGAGGTTTACTGGTACATTTAGAACCCTTCCATGTTCAGGCACAGCATTTTCTCAAATAAATTAGAGGTATATGGAAACATCACGTCGATATTTTGAATAGTCATGTTACTGCATAATATTAATTTACAATGAACTTATTTGTTGTGAACAGACAATTTTATGGAAATCACGTAACATCAGTGAATCAACTTTCAGTACAGACAGGAAAAAATCATTTTCTACTATCCGCCCAATGTGTTTCGGAGCTACAGCTCCATCTCAACGACTATGGATACAACGGGCGTTTCATCTGCTTGGGTTTTTTAGACTACCGACACATTTCTAGGTAAACAACACCCTCAAACAGGATACTTACAGTACACCTCTTCTCTTTCGACCATTCTAACTTATTACCTACGTCTGACGACACAACTTTCGTCTTCTACAATGGTGAGATACATTTGCACTTATGAATTGAATCTCTTTGACGTGTTAATGACAGAACTATATTAGTCATTTTCACATTTAGCCATATTACAGTCATGTGATGTAATGACTGATTTTCATTTACATAATTAATAAACTTAAGGAAATAATGTATTACTAGGAGATCCGACACGTAATTTCAGTTTACATATATATTCAACATGAAAATTTAATTGCTATTTTATGTAACTGATTTAGGTACAGAAGCAGTAAACAACAGCATGAAGTACGTAAGATAGGGAGGGGAGTGATTTTGGGGGGGGGGGGGTGATGCCCCTAACTTCGGAGCCACTGGCCTTTAAACTATCACTGTCCCTCCAGAGCCAACTCTGGAATGTCTCGCTGAAAGGCTCGTAAGTCGTCGGGAACGGATTTCCACTCCTAAGGTGCTGGCCAGCAACTTGCATCTTCCACTGTATATCTTGTGAGCTGGGTGCTTTCAGGTCAGGCAGTAGCGATAGTGAAGTGGCTGGAAGGACTGCATTCAGCGGACGCCACCATCATCTTCGTCAAGTGAACGACAGCATGGGGAAGTTCTGGCTTTACCTCTTCTCTTATTCTTGCTGACTGATCTGCGGAACGATCTTCTTCAATGACAAATGATCACAACTCTTCCAGTTATAGCCACCAACACAGAAGTGATGAGAATCAGTGCAGACGTTCGTGAGGTCAGACACGGAACTTGGAATATGGTGCCATCTGGCGGGCTGTGTTCTGCCGACACTGTTTTGGGAGGGAGTACACCAGTATCTGATACAGCGAAGCTCTACCACAGCGTTCTATCCCCGTCTTCACATTGTCTTCTCTTCGCAACTGGCAACCACAAAATTACTTTGCTTGTCAGCGGTCTACGGCATGGTACATAATATCACTGGAGTTTTGAAATATCAGTCTTCTCTGTCTCACTTTCATTTGTTCACTAGCCATCAAGGTCACTTCAGCGCTGTGGACCTATCCAGGATTGTCCCTGTAGTAACTCCAGGAACTTTTGATTGTGCGATTCCAATATGCTCCAATATTTCTACTGGTGATCACACCTCCAAGATCAGCAACAGTACATTTGACATGGTTTACATCCTGAGAAACAACCTTCTTTATGTTTAAGGCTTCCTTTTCGATCCCCTTTACTTCACTACTGATGCAGAGTAACGTCTCCATCTGCGATTCACATTTTATTCACGAACTAGGGATATTGTGAGTGATCATGCTGACACTACTGTTCTGTTTACACATCTGGTATGGCTTGTTCTGTCTCTTGCTTAGTCTTCACATCCAAAAATTATTTTCAGGCGTTGGACTATGAAGACTTACATGGATCGTTTACCAACTTTATCGCTTAACACCCAGCTTGGAGGGCCAGGCTTTCTCTGATGGGATCGCTCCCAGAAACGTTGGCTTCTTCTCTAACCATGTCCTGAGGCCGCCGCCGCCCCCACCCCCTTCCCCAATCGAAGGCAATAGTGAAAATGAAAGACACCCTCTGGCCTCGCAACCTAATACCATTGGGGTCGAAAAGAACAAGAGTTGACCAAGAGAGGCCGACAGGAAAGGAAACAGAAGATCGTGAAGTAAGTGGAAGTAAAGTCAGACTTCGTGAACAGTGACTAGCAAGACCATTTGCATGAAAGGAACGTTGATGTCCTAAGGTTGTAAATTATTTTAAAGTAATATTTCTAGTCTGACTGCGCTTCTGTAATACTGCTTACAAAGTAATGGTGATTAACAGAAGGTAACTTAAAAGATGCATCTGCACACTGTATATTGTAGAAGTTACTTATTTAGTAATGCTGCTGATCTATTTGACATTGAAAGTTTGTGATCGTTACACAACGACAGCTAAATTGCGTTTACATCTTACCTAAACATAATTTCTTGAGTTACAATTTTCTTAATCTCAGTTATAGTTGAAATGGCTATGCAAGTTGTTTGATCTGGTCATACAAAGTAAAATATTCGTAACAGTTCAACTGTAAACCAGCTTCTGTATCTACCATTTACCAATTCTAGTAAGTGGAGAATTTTTGTAACAGGCTTTATTACAGTGCTTGTGAGAAGTAACACTAATTTAAAAATCTCAGCAACTTTTCACGTAATATTACAGTTTACTTTCAGAGACAGGAATTTCAATTGACTACTTGTAATACAAATTTCAGTTACGATGAACTCTTTGATTGCAAATATTTCAGAGAGTTCTCTGCACTGATATGAACACACAAAAATTCATAAAAAGACAATGATAACGTAACAGGTATCATTAACTACAATTAAGAAAACCATGGATTCTGTAACTAGCAGTTCGTTCCTCAAGTAGAAGAGGTAGGCTGGGAGAGGTTAAAAAGGAAGAGGAAGTGAGAGACTGCAATGAGTAGGACCCTCATGAGGTATTGGTGAGGTTACATAAAGATCGAAGGTTAGACAAAATTACTTTTATAGCTATCTCTAAGCAGTAACGTGTTTTATCTTCAAACACCGACATTTGCATATACTGGCGATCAGTACGAAATCAAGTATTGGCTTCGAAAAGTCCGTTACAATGCTGTCTTCTAATCACTTATTACTAGTTTCATTCACTGATCACACTCACAGTAGTATACAAACACCATAAGACAAAGAAACCCAATATAACAGTAGAAGGAATTGAAGATCCAATGGGATTACGTTGTCATCTTCACATACTTATCAAAAAATATTTATCATATCAGATATCCTACATTTCTACATATACGAAGAAAAACTGTTACAATAAAAATGTATATAAAAGTGGACATAAATTTGCAGTTCTGAAGTTATACATTGGCAGGACAAATGAAGAGTATACATGTGCATAGCAATATGGAACTATTTCTGCCAAGTATTATGACTTAAGATCGTATTAATGTATAAAATTAAATTGATTACGTTCAATAAAGGGATTATGAAATTAATCTTCACTCCACTCCCAAAGTGAACTGTATGTTTGAAGTGCACATTCTTCATGAACATAGGAGCCATGCACAAACCCAGAGGTAAGTGAAGGGCACAAAAATAAAATGTAATGGGCTTTATCATTAAATTGAACATACTAAAACACAGTACAATGAAGTCATGTTAAAGAATATAGTAATATTTTATGTATCCAATATTTCTGATGTATCTACTATTGCCAAGACATTTCAGTAAATGAGTATCAAACAACTTAAGAATCTTAAGCATATGTATGCCAACTAATTGCAAGACAACATGAGAGCTTCCAGATGTAGTCTCATACCTATGAGAGTAGTACTGCACTTTAGACAATAGAGGGGGCAGGGGAGGTCAATAGCAGTAGTAAACCAGCACGCATAGTAATGCTGAGATTGCTTGTGATTATTCCTTATGCACAATGACTAAACGAACATATCCGCAACTGAACCTAAACAGAACGAAATACACTGAAGGCCAAAGAAACTGGTACGCTTTCCAACTATCGAATAGGGCCCCTGCGAGCACGACAGTGCCGCAACAGGACGTGGCGTGGACTCCACTAATGCCTGAAGTCGTGCTGGAGGCGTGCTGGAGGAAAGTGACACCATGAATCCTGCAGGGCTGTCCCTAAGTCCGTGGTAGTACGAAAGGGCGGGGATCTCTTCTGAAAAGCACGTTGCAAGGCATCCCACATATGCTCAATAAGGTTGATGTCTGGGAAGTCTTTTAGTCAGCGGCAGTATGAACTCTGAAGACCGTCCCTGGAGCCACTGTTACCATTCTGGACGTGTTGGTTGTTGTATTTTCCAGGTAGAATTGCTGAAGTCCGTCGGAATGCAGAAGGGACATGAATGGATGCAGGCGATTTATCAGGAAGGCTACAAATGTGTCACTTTTCAATCGTATTTAGACGTATCAGAGGTCCCATGTCACTATAGCTGCACATGCCCCATACCATCACAGAACCTTCACCAGCCGTAACAGTCCCCCGCTGTCGTGCAGGGTCCATGGATTCATGAGGTTGTCTCCACACGTCCATTCGCTCGATGCAATTTGAAACGAGACTCATCCAACCAGACAACGTGTTTCTCGTCAACCGTCCAGTGTCGCTTGTTGCGTTGAATTGTTCACACGCTGACACTATGGCCCAGCATTGGTATCTGCAGCAGTTTGCTGAAGGGTTGCATTTCTGTCACGTTGAACCATTTTCTTGCCATTGGCACCGTTCTTTTAAGATCTTTTTCCGGCCGCATGATGTCAAAGATTTGATGTTTTACCGGACTGCTGATATTCTAGGTACACTCTTGAAATGGTCATACGTGAAAATCCGGACTTCATCGCTACCTCAGAGATGCTGTGTCCCATCGCTCGTGCGGCGACTGTAACACCAAGTTCAAACTCAAATCTTGATAACCTGCCATTGTAGCAGCACTGACCGATCCAACAGCCGCGCCAGGAACTTTTTGTTATACAGGCGTTGCCGACCGGAGCGCCGTATTCTGCCTGTTTACATCTCTGTATTTGAATAGGTACCACTTTCTTTGGCGCTTCAGCGTATACAAAGCCAATAAATTTCTGATTAAAATTCTGGAACAGAGTGAGAAATGGAGAGTTCAAATGCACATGACTAGTAACATGCTTGTTTATCTACATATACAGTTCAGATTACACCTAGAACACAATTACCATTATTAATAGCAAACTGCTCATTCTCTAATGCAATTAACTAAAAACAATTACCTACTCTGACAGTCCTGAGATGAGAGGATTGCTTAAAAAACGCAAGATTTATACAGTACATAAAATCGACAGATAATGAAAGGGCATAAAAAAAGCATGGTTATAATAAATTTGTTGAGTTTGCCCTTATAAATTTTTCTATCCGTATGGTGTCACTGGAAGGTCAGCTATATGGTAGGAAGGAGTGCTGCCAATATCTAATTTTATATAGTCTGCACATTGCTGTATTGCTCACTGAAAATGTCACTGACTGAATGCAATGAGGCGTTCGTCATCAGACATGTTTTAATTAAATCAATTACTCACGACATAAAAATGAGTTACAGAACCAATATCGGCATACAATAAAAGCATTGCAAAGCTGAAGAGGACATGTGCCAGGAAACTGCATGCAACTAGTAGACATAGTTACAAGCACAAGTGGACGTAATATTTACATGTTTTAATGGTCACGGACATAAAATTGCTGATCATTAGGTAAGGATACAAATGTTGCGCCTGCAGCACCATGGTATGAAATCACGTACGACTTACAAAAAGCATTAAACCAAGGGAAATACACAGTAATGTGCAATAACAGTAATGTTTTTACAAATAAAATGTTAAAAATCAGTAAAACATAGCATTATTATTAATATTGCTGACTGTACAATGTTTGACGCCAGATGACGTTGCACATGCAAGTATGACGCTACATAGCGACAGTTTTAATTGGTGGTTTGTACTAATATAGCATGTAGAAAGCTGACAGTCACAATTAAAATAAGCTTGGTTCTGAACTTTAAGCGCAGAACTTAATTCGAGCAGTACATTTCCTTGTCTGTTCGAAATTACATACTTTGTGCCGACGTAAGTACAATGAAACAGTCTACCAGTTCTAGACTACGAACTGCGTATATTAGCGTTGTAATAGCTACATGCATTGAACAGTATAAGTGGTTACAATGAATTAAATACTTAGTTCTGACTTATTAGCATTAAAGGAAACGGTATAGTACATTGCCTGTTTAAAATGGAAAGTGGTAAATAACTTACTATTTGCGCCAAGCAGTGCATGAAGCTATTGCAGCACTGAACGAATGAATATGAACTGCCGAAGTATTGGTACAACTCACCGAACAGCACAGTTCTCTGCCTGTTAGAAGTGAAGCAGGGTACATAAGCGCTAAAGCAGCTAGATACACTGAATGGCGTAAGTAGTTACGAAAGTACATATTTAGTAGCGCTGTCACATTAGCACAAAAACTAAATACAAACCTGTTTACGACTATCACTACAACCGTAATGAGCAAGTTTTGTTGCTCTATCCGGGATAACGATGTGCACAATTACCGTATAGCGTTTTGTTTCACTTAAATTAATGTAGTTCTCATGGGAGAAGAAGTCTTACATCGAGCATATGTTGATAATATAATATGAGACCAAATATAGAACATGAAAAACCTCAGTCATCAGAAGCATTGATAGCAATTAGAAATCTAATAGTAAACCTCTGATTCCTTATGCAATCAAACTCCCATGTTTTGAACTCACTTGTAAAGCAATCTGAAGTTTAAGCTGTTCCACTGTGTTAAATATCTGACATTAGGAGTGTAAGCAAAAAAATTGTAAAGCGTTTTTGTAAACAGGCTAAGCCCAACTAACATTGAATATCCTCACTACGTAACATTGAGTAAGTCTGACTAATTTGCGCGTCGTGAGCTATGCATCCTGGAGAAACGTATATACGTCGCAGGTTTCATACAGTGAAACAAGTATTGTAGACCAAATACTAAGATCCTCTTAGTAAGCAGTTTATGAGTCATTTGGTTTCCAAAATTATGTTTTTAAAATTGAGTCTTTACAATTTTGTTGCTCCTAGAAGACATACAGGCACAAAATGTACCTGGCGCTGGGTGTCATGAACCGAGTTAGTCTAGTAATATCTATGTACTTTCTGTGCTGTATCCTTCAACATCTTTGATTTATGCCTATCTACCAGCAGTAGTGAATGGGGCCAGAGTGCAAATTTGCCTTTTCTGACAGATGTTCTGTTGTAATACTGGTGTCACCCGTCTACAGTCAGTAATAGCATTTTATAGAAAGTTATTAATTGGTTTGCTGGTACCTCCCTTCCTGCGCGCCTAAGCCCATCTTCTACATTCTAGTCCTAAATACTGGAATATGATATTGTCAGAGCAACGTTTCACAATGTCTTCGGAGCAGTCACGTGTCCTGAGTAACACCGTGAATGCTCACATGCTATTCGATTCCATGAACTATATTCGTCAAATCTGAATCGGAACTGGAGAACTGATCATACATATCTACACACTGGCATGTTCTCCGTTGCCAATCCATGTTCTTGAAATATACTGCACAAGATGCAATCGACACACACACACACACACACACACACACACACACACACACACACACACACACACAGAGAGAGAGAGAGAGAGAGAGAGAGAGAGAGAGAGAGAGAGAGAGAGAGAGAGAGAGAGAGAGACTAACATTGCGAATCACAGGTTAACGTTAGCGTGAAATAAGCCATTGCAAATTTGAAATGCTGTTACATTGAAAACCCATATAACTGCCAGGATGTTTAATCTAAGCATGCAAACGTGCATGCAGTGTGTTTCACACGTGCCTAAAGCCAGTGTGTACGGCAGAGTTCTACGCCTGTTGCACTTAGTTAATACAGGTAATGTTAACGCTGGTTGTGGATGACCCTTGCCTTCGGATTTTTGTTTGTTTTGGTTTTAGGGCGCGGAACTGCTATGGTCATTAGCGCCCGGTCCGTGACATAGTAAACAATAGAAACCGAAAATGGAAAACAGCAGAAATGGGAACGAAACTCAAAAAATTGGAGAAACTAAAAGCAGAAAGAAGGCTTAAAAATCCACTACAGAAAGGGGTTGGTGGTCCCCAAAAAAGCTTCAAATGACTGACGTCATTTCACTGTCACTAATAAACTCGAGAACGCGATCGGCCGAGCGCGTGTCATCTGCTAAAATTGACGATATATCAGGCGACAGCTGGAGACGGGCGCGTAACTGAGTAAAATAGGGTCACTCAAAAGGTGTCTTACCGTCCACAGCTGAGAGCAGTGGAGACAGAGTGGGGGAGGATCGCCGCTGAAAAGATGACGATGGCTAAAAAGACAGTGCCCTATCCGGAGTCTAGTTAAAATTACCTCCTCCCGACGACTCGTTCGGGAGGAAGAGGTCCAAGCACAAGGAAGAGCTTTCACGTCCCGCAATTTATTATGGGGAAGTGTCGACCAATAAAAGAACAACTCGACGACATAAAACGCTCCGTAGATCGGTGAAGGGAATCGACTGAATAGCTGGCCGAAGAAGAGAGACTGCAGCCTTGGCAGCTATATCATTCCCACAGATACCAGCGTGTCCCGGGAGCCAGAGGAACGCCACCGAAACGCCCCCCAGGTGGAGCAAGCGCAGACAGTCCTGAATCCGGTGGACCTGAGGATGCACAGGGTAAAGAGCTTGGAGACTGAGGAGAGAGCTGAGAGAATCAGCAGATAACGTACTGTATCCGCTGATGGCGGCGGATGTAGTGGACAGCCTGGAGAACAGCGTAAAGCTCCGCAGTATTCACCGAACACTGGTCGGGAAGCCGAAAGTGATTTGGGGTGTCGCCAACAATATAGGCACTCCCTACACCTAACGATGTTTTCGAGCCGTCGGTGTAAATAAATGTGGCGTCCGTCATTTGTGCACATAGAGCAGCAAATGCCCGACGATAAACAAGTGAAGGGATACCATCCTTGGGAAATAGACAATCGGAGCAGGCAAATCCGGGGACGGAGCCAAGGCGGTGCTGTACCCCAAGTTGTCAAGGGTTTTAGGAAAGCGGAAGGAAAGAGAATGGAGCAGTTGACGGAAGCGGACTCCCTGTGGTAGTAGGGAGGTGGGGCGGCCCTCATACCCTACATCAAGGGAGGCGTCGAAAAAAATGTCATGGCCTGGATTAGCAGGCATGGAAGACAGATGGCTAGCATAACGACTCAGAAGGACTGCTCGCCGATTGGACAGCGGAGGCTCAGCAGTCTCAGCATAAAGGCTTTCCACAGGGCTGGTGTAAAAAGCTCCAGACACTAAACTTAATCCACGTTGGTGGATAGAGTCGAGACGCCGAAGAATAGACGGCCGAGCAGAGGAGTAGACTATGCTTCCATAGTCCAATT
Organism: Schistocerca cancellata; assembly: GCF_023864275.1. Lineage (NCBI taxonomy): Eukaryota > Metazoa > Arthropoda > Insecta > Orthoptera > Acrididae > Schistocerca > Schistocerca cancellata. The sequence goes on along the minus strand of NC_064626.1, from coordinate 43,200,345 downwards.
TCGAGAGCACTAAGGCGCGATAGAGGCGGAGAAGGACCACTCGATCCACTCCCCAGGAGGTACCATTCAGGACACGGAGGGTGTTAAGGGATCGCAGACAGCGTGCCGAAAGATAGGAAACGTGGGAGGACCAGCACAGTTTTCTGTCAAACCTAAGACCCAAGAATTTAGCGACGTTTGAAAACGGAAGGTTGACAGGACCTAGATGTAAGGAGGGCGGAAGAAACTCCTTACGTCGCCAAAAATTAACACAAACGGTCTTACTGTGAGAAAAACGGAAGCCGGTTTCGATGCTCCAAGAGTGGAGGCGATCGAGAGAGCCTTGAAGACGTCGTTCAAGAAGGCTGGTCCGTTGAGAGCTGTAGTAGATCGCAAAATCGTCCACAAAGAGGGAGCCCGAGACATCAGGAAGGAGACAATCCATAATGGAATTGATGGCCATGGCAAACAGTACAACACTCAGCACGGAGCCCTGGGGTACCCCGTTTTCTTGGGAGTATGCACCCTAAATGTGTGCTCTGCCATAAATTCGCGAAGAAAAAGGGGCAGCCGAGCTCGAAAGCCCCAAGAGAACAGTGTGCGGAGGATGCCTGTCCTGCAACAGGTATCGTATGCTCTCTCCAGATCAAAAAATATTGCTACTGTTTGGCGTTTCCGGAGAAAATTGTTCATGATATACGTGGAGAGAGCAACAAGATGGTCAACTGCAGAACGATGCTTTCGGAATCCGCATTGGGCAGGTGTTAAAAGACTGCGGGATTCCAACCACCACGCTAAACGGTAATTCACCATATGCTCCAAAACCTTACAAACACTACTCGTGAGAGAAATGGGGCGATAGCTAGAGGGGAGATGTTTGTCCTTTCCAGGTTTCTTAACAGGAACGACGATAGCTTCCCGCCATTGTCTGGGAGAAGTACTGTCGATCCAAATTAGATTATAAAAGCGAAGGAGGTAACGCACACTATGGGTTGATAAATGCAGCAACATTTGGACGTGGATACCATCCGGTCCTGGGGCGGAGGAGCGAGAAGAAGAGGGTGCATGTTGGAGTTCCTGCATGAAGAAAACAGTATTGTAGCTTTCGCGATTTTGAGAGGAGAAAGCAAGAGGCCGCATTTCCGCTGCACGTTTCTTCGGGAGAAACGCTGGCGGGTAATTTGAAGAACTCGAAATATCAGCAAAGTGCTGACCCAATGAGTTAGAAATTGCGACGGGGTCCACTAATGTATCATGCGCGACAGTGAGCCCAGAGACCGGGGAGAAACTAGGCGCGCCTGAGAACCGTCGAAGCCGACTCCAAACTTCCGAGGAGGGAGTGAAGGTGTTAAATGAGGTAATAAAGAATTTCCAGCTTGCCTTCTTGCTATCGCGGATGACGCGACGGCATCGCGCACGGAGCTGCTTATAGCTGATACAGTTGGCCAAAGGAGGATGGTGACGGAAAATGCGAAGAGCACGTCGCCGCTCACGTATTGCATCACGGCATGCCTCGTTCCACCAAGGAATTGGGGGGGGGGGGGCGATGGGGCAATTCGGAGGTGCGTGGTATTGAACGTTCCGCAGCTGTAAGAATAACGTCGGGAATATGTGAGACCTCATCGTCGACGCTGGGAAAGTGACGCTCATCGAATGTCGCTAGAGACGAAAAAAGTGTCCAATCAGCTTGGGCAAACTTCCAGCGTCGCGGACGCATGTATGGCAGTTGAGGCTGCAGTTTAAGGACACATAAAAAGTGGTCACTCGAGTGTGTATCATCAAGGGCGAACCATTCGAAGCGCCGAGCTAGCGGAACAGTACCGGCCGCAAGGTCCAAATGAGATAAATTTGTCGTGGAGGCGGCCAAAAATGTAAAGACCCCAGAGTTGAGGCAAACTAGATCCACTTGGTGGAAGACGTCTAGCAATAGTGAGCCACGTGGACAAGGATGTGGAGATCCCCAAAGCGTGTGGTGGGCATTGAAGTCCCCAACCAGCAAATAGGGGGGTGGAAGCTGACCAAGAAGAAGGAGATCAGCTCGTGCCATTGGTGTGGACGATGGAATGTGTACAGTACAGAGAGAGAACGTGTATCCGGAAAGAGAAAGACAGACGGCGACAGCTTGGAAGGAAGTGTTTAAATGGATTGGGTGATAATGGAGAGTTTCATGGAGAAGAATCATGAGTCCATGTGCTGGAGTGCCTTCAACAGAGGGGAGATCATATTGGACGGAGTGGAAATGGAGAACAAAGTGGTCATGGGGACGCAGCTTTGTTTCCTGAAGACAGAAGATGACCGGGTAGTAGGATCGCAGGAGGATCGACTATTCATCCCGATTGTCTCGAATACCGCGGATATTCCAGTGGGTAATGGACATAGGGTGAACAGAAAGTGGAGGAATGTGACCAAGGTCGCTGTCAACTCAACGACTGCTCAGAGCTTGCGACCGACAGCATGGAATGGCATTCAGCCGAAGGCAGAAGATCCTGATCCATAGGTTGGTCAGCAGCAGCTCCTGCCACCAGCGATCGGCCGGTTGATCGGCCGCCAGCAGTGCGCCTCGGCGACACAGAAGACGGCCGAGGGCAATTTCCGACAGGTGGTGCTGTAGATGGGACACGCCTTGGCGGAGAAGGAGAGGAACTGGGTTTCTTTGTAGCCTTCTTGGAAGTATGATGTTTAGATGAAGGAGGAACCGATGGTTGGGAAGTTGCGGTGCATAAAAGATCTTCTCGAGTATGCTCTTTTTTCGAAATCTTGGTGTCTGACCTTTGGGCTCGAGATTTAGCAGAACCCAACGAAGGGTGAGCCAGAGAGTAGGCAGGCTAAAGTGGTGAGGTTGAACGGGCGATCTTTGCGCTGGCCGATCTGACGACCGTGGTACTAAAGGTGAGGTCGCAAGTCTGCGTGGCCGCCTCCTTCGTTGGCCGAGGAGAAGCAAGGATAGTGCTGTATTTTCCTGTCTGAGGCACGGTGGGCTGGCGACTGGCGAATAATTTTCGAGCAGCAAAGGTCGACACCTTTTCCTTCACTCTTATTTCCTGGATGAGCTTTTCGTCCTTAAAAATGGGGCAATCTCGAGAGGAAGCAGCGTGGTCACCCATACAGTTGATGCAGCGAGGGGATGGAGGTGGACAAGCACCCTCATGGGCATCCTTGCAATACGTAACACATTTGGCCGGATTGGAACAGGACTGGCTGGTGTGATTGAACCGCTGACACCGGTAGCAACGCGTAGGGTTTGGGACGTAAGGGCGAACGGAAATTCTCATAGCCTGCTTTGATTTTCGATGGGAGTTGAACTTTGTCAAATGTCAAGAAGACAGTGCGGGTTGGAATGATCTTCGTGTCAACCCTTTTCATAACCCTATGAACAGCCGTTACGCCCTGGTCAGACAGATAGTGCTGAATTTCTTCGTCAGACAATCCATCGAGGGAGCATGTATATACGACTCCACGCGAGGAATTTAAAGTACGGTGCGGTTCCACCCAGACAGGGAAGGTGTGTAGTAGTGAGGTACGCAGCAATTTTTGTGCCTGGAGGGCACTGACTGTTTCTAACAACAGGGTGCCATTCTGTAATTTGGAACAAGACTTTACAGGACCTGCAATTGCGTCGACACCTTTCTGAATAATGAAAGGGTTGACCATGGAGAAGTCGTGACCAAAGTCAGACCGAGAAACAACAAGGAACTGTGGCAACGATGGAAGAACTGTCTGTGGCTGAGACTCAGTGAACTTATGCTTGTGAGCAGACATAGTGGAAGGTGAGGAAACCATTGCGGAAGAATCGCCCATGATTACCGGCGTCCCCAATGGCACGCTCCTCCCTTGTGGGGGCCCTCTCTGAGGGCACTCCCGCCTTAGGTGATTGTTCACACCTCAGGTCACACCTCCCGACAAACTGACGGAGGGACCAATCGACACTTTCGGAAGGTATCAGCTCGGGTAATCACCCCTCCCTGGGCCTGGCCGTTACCAGGGGTACGTACGTGTCCTACCTGTCTACCCAGGGCGGGGAATTACGAGTTACCCCGTCACTGGCTATGCATGGAAGTGCGTGGGTCGGCCTTCAGACACACACAGGGAGGAAGAAAGAGAAAGGGAAAAACAAAGAAAGAGAAAGGAAAGAGGAGAGTTCTCAAACGCCAGAGCTGAGAAAAGGGTAAAGAGAAGAGGTAAGGAAAAGAGAAGGACAAAGGAAGGATGAAGACATACAAGCAGAGAAGGCGAAGAATGCGGTATATTTATCAGCGTCCGTCTCCGGATGTAGGCACAAACCATACTCCCAGGGGGGGGGAGAAAGGGAAGGGAAGACCCAGAGGTGAGGGGAGGAAGGGCGAAGATGTGGGAGAGGGAAGGATGCGGAAAAAGGAAGGTATGCAGACCGGAAAGGGAGGAGGGCCAAATTAGCTCGGGGTCCCGTGCTCGCTACGCATGTATCCACAAAAGAGTTGTGGACCCCCTGGGGGGCTCTTTCTTCAGATGATGTCCAGTATTTAATCAATAGAAGATAGATCTGGTGATTGCCCAGGGCAAGGCAATGTATCTATACTATGTAGATTATGTTGGGTTACAACAGCGGCATGTGGCCAAGCATTGTTCGGTTTGAAATCTGCCTCTATAGTGCTGTTTGGGAATGGTAGTCAACAGGTAGAATCTTCAGACTGATGTACAAATCTAGTGTCAGGCTACGTGGGGCAGTCGTACTGCTATCATGCTAAGTTGAACCCTAAATGAAAACCTCAGGTTTGGGTCCATTGTGTGTAGCACACAGACAGGCTCGTCGCCGGCCCTCAACTGACCTCTCATCCACCATGGCACCAGGGTAGGGACATTTCTTCAGGGAATGTAACTGCCCACCCACCTCCCCCCATGAGCTCTCCCTTGACACCACTGAAATTGCAGACTGCGATGGTTTGGTATGAGTGGAACACACGCTACAGGTCGTCTGGCTCAACTCAGCTCTAAGCAATCAATTTGGGCCAGATCCTCGTGTCACTGGTGCCAACAGCTGCTCCAACTGCTGCTGCACATGCACCACCATGCAGCAAAGCTGTACGTCTTCTCGATAGCGCTACATGGTGGTGCAAAGCGTGGTCTTGTGACTATAGATCCCCATGACCACCTCTACCAGTAATAATGGACAGTGGTCGCATTGCTTTTAAGTTTATCTGCAATATCACAAAAGGAATATCAGTTTTCTTGTAACCCTACTACATGTGCTCCCTCAAACTCAGTTCGTCTTCATCGCCTGAAAGGCATTCTCTACTAACGTCAGCGTATCACATCCAATCTCGAAAGTAAAGTTAACGACCGTTACAACGTCTATTTGAAGCAAACCTGATTTGTATCCTTACAGTGGAGCCACTAGTGGCTGTTACGCGAATGGAGCGATATCTGAACAGCTATCTTTCAGATGTTGTAATGCAATGGGCGAGTTGTAGCGCCCTGAAAGTATTCAGAGTTGGCGTGGCCGCACGGGCCACTCCGCAAGCAGGGGCTTGTCAGCAGCTGCGTGGGGCCGAACACTAGCCACGGGAACAGGGGTAGCCACACTGCGTGGTCCAGGCCGACCGCGTGGGAATTCCATGTTGACGCAGTGTCAAGGAATGGACTTTGGCACTCCCAGCATACAAATCTCCTCAGACACAAAGAGGGTGCACATTGTGAAACCATAATGACATTTCACAGTTCATGTAGAAATTAATAGCCAGATGGATCATGATACCTTAAAAAGAAGCATGTACATTACCATTATGTGCACGACGATTCTGATGGTGTGATCAGATTTTCAATATCTTTATTACTTTAAAGTTTAGTATCTGACTGCAAATTATACAACAGCCAGCAACGAATTTCTAAAATCTAAACCGTTCGTCCGATTTTTTCGATCGATGTGTGTTCAGAAAGCTATTGGTGTAAACCTAAATTGGTATGAATTACAGGCATGTAACATGAATTATTGATGTCCAAATGGCCGATCACTATTAATCGCGTTACACGATGATTGGTTTGTGCGGCGCGCAACTGCGCGGTTATCAGCGCCCATACATATTCCCAACCTTTGCTCAGTCCGATCTCGCCACTTTCATGAATGATGAAATGATGAGGACAACACAAACACTCAGTCATCTCGAGGCAGGTGAAAACCCCTGACCCTGCCGGGAATCGAAACTAGGACCCTGTGCTCGAGAAGTGAGGACGAGACCGCAAGGCCATGAGCTGTGGACACGGTTACGCGAAAAAATATATTTATCCATCTAGGCCTTTGTTTATATCCGATATATACCATTCACGAAGAAATTGATCAAATATTTACAGAGTTTTAGAAAGCAGAGACATTAGGCTACTGGCCTACTTTTGTTTCTATTCGTTTCATGTGTGTGATTTGGTCATGTATTTAGTAATGTGTGTTACAGTATGTTTATGGTCGAGCCACACGAATATTTATTTTTAAGTGATTTAAGTGTAAATCCAGTATTTTGTAAGTGTTTCAATATGTTTGTGTGTTCGTTGGCTTGGAGACATTGCGGAAGCGCTCTAGTCAATCATAGCGCTCGTTACTACGGTAGGCGACTACCGATGTCAGTGGAGAGACTGTATGGAGGTGGGGCAGCAGCATCGCGTCGCACACGACACGGAGTGCTGGACAGGGACGTGCCGGAAATACTTAGTGTGTTTAGCATTTTGCGAATGGTCGCGGAAGACAATATTTCGTAGTGCCAACTTGTGAGATTTCCGTGGCTTCTGTTGTGAAGATGTAGTATGCGTTTAATAGTAAATATCTTGGGAGCTATGTTCATAACTGATTACGTGAAAAAGGAATCAGTTGTTTCCCTGTTATTCAACTAATATTTTAATTAATTGCTGGATATTTGAATACCGTGTTGCAGGTACACCTAAAATTATGTAGCATGCCTACAAGTTGTGCTCACGAAATGTGCATACTGGTTACGTTCTACTGTATTTTAATTACTTCCTTGAAACGCCATACTTACATTTTAATGGTGAATATTGGGAGAACATAGGACAACAGACATTTGTTTTGGGAAATACCACTACATGTATAATGAATCAGTGAGCATGTATTATTCACACAGATGTTTAGCTTTTTGCCAAATAGTAGCACGTCTGTAACTCTTGAATCTTCTGGTACTAATTACTTGCTATGTGCTATGTTTCTTCAATGACAACTTCTGTAGTTCTAGTCATGCCTGTCAAACACAAATTAGACACAAATTCTGATTTTTACAGCTAAATGATCTTGACAGGTGCAGACTAGGGTTTAAAATCACATTCATTCAGGTTTAGACTTCAGAGTAAAGGTACTTCCTATGTTAGTATACATTAACTGATTGCCTTCCTGCTGCCAATGAACATTCATTGTAATCCATTTGGTGAAAGACATTGATGCCATTCGTCAGAGTTGCTACTTGTTCCACTTCTGTGTCCTATCACAGCACCAAATAGAATAACTCACACAGTTAACTGCTTTAGTATAAACATTTGTATCAGTTGCTCCCTGTTTCCCTAACTTGATTCTGTTTGTGATCCCCTATAATTTTTGAGAGACTGCAGTTGCACATGTTCCAATTAATTCATATTAAAAAATGAAGTATTTGTTTTAAAGCTTAATGCAATAGAAACTTAATAAAATCAAAGTTTGGTTCAGAATACTAAAGCGTGTGTTAAAATAAAGATTGAGGAGCTACAGTGAGTGTAAAGTAATGGTTGTCAGCCACATAGTGTGGGAGAGGTCATTGTATCATATTTTGCATTGCTTCTAACTGGTGGTAATAGTAGTTGCTCCTTCTAGAATATACAGTATTGTAACCCAGTCTAAGTGAATATTAATGAGCACTTCATTACAGATATTTGCTCGTATTTGCAGTTACAACCGTCATCACGCTTGGGTGCATTGTGCTTCGTGTGTGGGAAAACTGCTGCATCAAATGCATCACCGCCGTCATCACGGACAGAAACAAGAAAAATAAAACTTTATAAGCGTCTCCTACTTCTTATAGAGGACATATTAGACACAGAAATAAATCACGATGGAGTAGTCTGCAATGACTGCTGCTGCATACTGATCATCATTGACAACCATGAAAGCGAAATGAAGTACACGACAAAAATACTGCGGCAACTGCTCCATCGTGATGAAGTCTTTCGTCCCCATGTGGATGATGGCACACACACTGCAGGTGAGTAACATTATCTGATTTTTAGTGTATAGGCTCATTTTGTTTGTTGTTACTTGCTAACATGAAGTCTTTAAACTAATTTTCTGAGAGCACATGGCAACATGGGGAATGGGGGGAGGATATTGTGTGATCATTCTAGTGGAGAGCTGTTTATGGCTATTGTAATGAACTTTCCATGTTCTAGGAGGAGAGGAAAACTCAACGCTCTCTTTCCTGTTCCGTATTTTATTTTTTACGGCAGGGGTACCAAAACAACTACTCTGATACGGCACTGAGAATTGCGCTACTTTGATGGAACACTTTGCTTATTTTAAAGGCTAATAAATGTAAAATAATGAAAACCTTATTGTGCTCAGTGATTAATTTTAAATTAGAACTAATAATACAGAAATAAGAACAATGCAAGAAACCCTTGTCTGATTCTCCAAAGGTTTTATTATTTTGGGACCCTGTTTGGAAACTAGAAAATTATGTAGCATGTCCAGTAAAATGTTTTAAACAGTATTCTTTAACTCCGATATTTATAATATTTACCGCCATCTTCCTAACATTCAGAAGTTTATTTCTGAAGAAAACCCTATTCACGAGAGACGTCATGCAGCATGACATCCAAAACGCTGATTTTTCTATAATGTGCAACTAGATCTATTTATCATTGGTGCAATTCTTTTAAATCTTCACCAGAAATGCTATTACGAGGACTAGCATCTCTAACACGTTGCAACACATTTCCCTGTTACAGTATTATTTATTATTGCCAGTATCCCTGAAACAGCTGTGTCATTGTCAGTTTTCTAGCAAATATGTTGCTTTAAGTGTGTGGTTCCTCACCAGAAACACAATAATACAAAGCAGCATATGTACATAGTAGACTTGCTGTGTTCATCCACAACCAATCAAAATGTACTCCATACTACAGCAGCTTACCTCAGAAGATCTCGAAGCAGTACTGTGGCTGGAGTGGGGGCAGCTACAGATGTACTGGGTAACAAAGACCCCACACTAGGAGGCTTGCGTTCCTACTCTACACTAGTGAATCAAATTTACCTGGACACCTATTAGTAAACATTAAGGTGGTGTGTCCACCCTTCCCCTTTACAATAGCTTTAACTCTTCTGGGGATGCTTTTAGTGGGATGTCTATCTCTTTGAAGGAATGGCAGCTCGTTTTTCCTTGAGAGCTGAAACCAGAGACGGTACAGATGTCTGGTGCTGCATTTGGAGTGAAGTCACCTTTCTAACTCATCCCAACATTCCAATCAGGATGGAACATCTGGCAGGAAAGCTCACTTCAGGAGTGCCATCTTCCATAAACCATCACCCCACAATGCTTTGTCGTGACAGGTGGCATTGATCAGCTGATTCAAGCTTCATTTCTTCTTAATTGTTATACTGAATATAGTACGCAGTACTGTCAAATATATACTTACTCTTATGTGTTTGACATTTCCTAAAGCGTAATAAGGGGAGAACAAATTAATGAGGAAAAATTACAGCATGCTGTAACAGTGCCTTCTGTGCACTTCATTGTTGGAACCAGACATGATAGATAATGTTGACATGGGATTCATTAAACCCAAATTTTTCCATTCGATTGATGTGGGGTATAGTGTGATTCATCTCTCCAAGTCCTTTGTTACCAAACGTCCACTGTACTGTGGTCATCGCTCTTTACACTACCTTGAGCATGACTTAATGTTGAGAACAAATGTGTTGTTTTGAGAAGCTGCTCAGCCATTCTAACCAGTGTTTTGTAACTCCCTGTGCACCGACATTTGCTTAAGGGGACTACCAGCAGCACACCAAAACTGAAGGAGAGAGCACAGCAGCTGTATTTTACCACTACCCACCACAGTGCTAAATGCCATGTCCATCAGCACATTATTCCTCTGTGGACGTCATTTAGCTTTGGTTGTTTTTAATATTTTAGTTTTACTGTCACATCACTGACAGCTGACTTTGGCAAATTTAGGAGGGTTGAAACGCCTAAGTATGTTAAATATTCAGGAGACAACAGAGACAAGGACGTGTTACATGTGCTGAGCCCTCGTGACCCATTCTGACATTACAGAAGGTGGCAGGTGATACTGCTTTATCAGCAGAGAAGCAGTAATGATAGATTCACTCCTTGGGAAGTTTAGTAGTCAATTCTGTGTTACATAATGGCGTCCAGGTACTTCAATCAGATAGTATAGTCATTTGGCCACACTCAAAATATATTGTGATTTGTGGATTCTCTCATTCATTTATTACAATTATGTTTTTGAGTATTGAGAGGACTGATGTGGGGCAGATAGATACAGACTTACAAAAATCAAAAGTTTGCGTAGATAGCAGTGGATAAATGCGTGCTGAGAATTATTTGTGGAGACAGGGAAACAGAAAATGGTCAAGGAACAGACTTGAGTTCAAGAGGTGGGGGGAAGGAAGTGGACGTAGGTGGGCATGTAGTCAGGGGAATAGGTGGCAGATGGGGTGAGAATTACATTCCAGAGGTGATGAGGAGAAAAATGGAGGAGATAATCTGATGAGAGATGGGAAGTGGACATGCCTGTAGCTCGAGACTGGAATATCAGAAGTCTGGGGGGAGGCTTTGTCCAACAGTGGGGCTCAAATGACTGATGTGGGTACAAAAGAAATTAGGATGAACTGAATTGGAAAACAATGTTTATGTACAACCTAATAGGGTAGTCACTGAAATGAAATATTTGGGTGTGAATCTAGTTTATAACTGGCCATAGCTAATTAATTGATCTCTACCATTTGAAGTATTTGGTACTTCTAGTTTCACAGGCTCGCTTAACCTTTCTGTGAACAATTGGACTTCAAGTTACTGCCAACTTGTTTGTTTCTGAGTCCCCACAACTGTAGGAATGACCAATTTCTGTGTGGTACTGTGATATGTTGTTCAGTTTGCATACTTTTTGAACGCAGAGGCTGACAGATGCAGTTAGACATGTGTGTTTCTGCTTTTGTTGGTGCAGAAGTGAGAACAGTATGTTTTGTAGAAGGAGCTTTCAGTCTCGCTTTTTTGTGGTTGGCGGAGTCAGTTAAGAAACTATATTACATAATTTGCTACATATAATGTTTGACATGTATATTCACTGATGCCTTATTCTTGAAGACAACTGATATTGTCTTAACTACAGTGTTCAGAAAAATTAACATTTTGATCATTTCCTTACATTCAAAACTATGTTCTTTAAAAAAATAAGTGCCTTATTTCTTGCATCTCTTGTTATACTCCTCGCACGATGAGTCGCGGAAACATCTGCAGTCTCTAAATTCCCCTAAAACTCTGTCCTTAAAGCTTCGTCCACCTCGGACGTCGAAATGTCTATTAAAACAATTCGGAGAGCTGTGTCAGAACAGGAGTTATACTCATGCGGTTGGCACGATGGCGCTACACACAATTTCTTGGGTCGGTTGTCGACTGGTCGGACGCGCCCGACATCCCGACAGTGAAAGTTCGTCGGTCGGACAGTCAAAACACCGACAGAGCCAAGTCGTCAGACGGTCGGTTGGTTGGGCGCCACGAGAGGCGCTGCTATCGAATCACCATCTGCCTGACGGCTGCAACGGATGATACGAACAACTGAGGGTTATTCGTCTTAATTCTCATAGTGAAGATCGAACTATTGCTGCATTGTATTGTTGCACAGAGTTTGTGAGGAGAGCCGTGTTGCTGCTTTTTGGAGGAGTTTTCCATCAAGTTAACAGCCATGGTAAGTGAACTCCGTTTCTTGTAAATTGTATTTTGCTGAGATGTTATGTTTTAAGAAAATGACAGTGTTCATGTTTCAGTTGATGATGTTTTAAACATGTTATGCATGTAAAATGAAAATGGCTTATATTTAGATATCTCTCATTTATTAACACGTCCCTCTGATACAACTTGTATAATAGCTTGCTCATTGCGAATATTTTTTTTACAGGAAACATCAAAAACAGACATTTTACACTTATTTTGCCTGTTTAGACTCAATAGATGGTTGATTTTTGTCAGCAGTGGCTGCGCTGTTTATTTTCGCATTAGAGCTTTTCCTTCCCTCAGCTGACTTCAGATTTCGTATCTATTGTGTACATAGTTCCGCGTGGTCAGCGCGTACAGAATTTTTCCCACTAGAGTGCGCCCCACTAAGCACAACAGCACAGGTGCAGCACTCGTCCATCTCCGCACTACGAGATGACACTGCCTTAGAGACAGACCAAATTCTGCTTCCACTGATCCACGTATTAATATGTAACGCAGCCAATGTGATTACTGCTAACGTAGAACCTTTTCTCCTCGCGGATCTCACCCAGTGATACCTGAGCGCGTGAGGTATTATAACGAGTGTACAGACCTCCGATTACGAAGTCTGCATTTGTCTGCACCAGTCTGTATCAGTCTACAGTAAAGTTTCAGTCTGCGCCTAATAAGATTACCATAAATGAATAGACGCTGTCAAGTATCAGAGATATGTGAGAGTAAGATTAACGTACTAAGACCAAAGGAACTTCAGATTGTCAATTGTGAACAGCATCCAGAATCAAGTTACATAATGTCTATGCTTTTTATTACTTTAATAAATGTGTGTGAAAATTAATCAAGTTGTGTTTAAAGTTTGTCACCGTCAATCTCCTATTCTAAGCGTGCAAATGGCGTTTCTATCGTCTTACATAGCGGCAGAAGAAACACGCCACGATAAGACCACGAGACATATTGCTGACACTCGCCTACTTCATTAGAGCGCCAAGTCAAATAATCTGATGGTGGGTGTACCGAAGGCCTTACAGTACGCACACCACAGTATCCATCCAACTCGAAAAGCTCTGGGTGAAGGGTGTGAGAAGGTAAGTTTCGGGACCCACCAAACGTCGCATAATACATTTTAAGGAAGAGGACAGGGAATGCGTATAAAATTCGTTGTCTGTGAGAAGGAAATTTAAATGCACGTTACTGCTTCCTGCAGTAGGAGAAGTTGTCTGTGATAGGTTTCCAGCAACTATTTCGACCAATAACGGACGATCCTTTCCATTAATTTAAGGTGTTTTCTTGTTCATATTATGCCGTTGTTAGTGGTTGGTAGGTGTCGTCGACATCTGTTTACCATTGTTGGTTGGTCATTTTTTGTACTATGTCTGGAGAGTTTTCGTTTGTTTTACTGTGGCCTTCTTGTTAGATATGGTAAGTGAAGGTGTACGTAACGGGTTTTTGGGATTTCAGTGTGTGTGTGTGTGTGTGTAGGAGAAGTTGTCTGTGATAGGTTTCCAGCAACTATTTCGACCAATAACGGACGATCCTTTCCATTAATTTAAGGTGTTTTCTTGTTCATATTATGCCGTTGTTAGTGGTTGGTAGGTGTCGTCGACATCTGTTTACCATTGTTGGTTGGTCATTTTTTGTACTATGTCTGGAGAGTTTTCGTTTGTTTTACTGTGGCCTTCTTGTTAGATATGGTAAGTGAAGGTGTACGTAACGGGTTTTTGCGATTTCAGTGTGTGTGTGTGTGTGTGTGTGTGTGTGTGTGTGTGTGTGTGTGTGTGTGTGTGTGTGTGTGTGTGTGTGTGTCACTATGGTTTCTCTTTTCTGCCATAATGGCCAAGTGAAATGTGAAATATGCGGTATTGGTTTTCGGAGATGTGTGTGGGTATCTGGTATCTAGGGTTTCGTTCAAGCAATACAGGTCAAGCAAAGTTACAATGCCACTGGTTTTGGTTTTGCGTATTTGGATTGTGCTTAATGTGCAGAATTTCGTGTGCTTGATTTTTGGGTTAATATTGGTCTGGAAAGGTGTTATTCTTACAGTCGTTTCGTTAATTTGAGTTTTTAGTAATTATTATTGCTCGTGTTACGCAAGTTTGTTCGTGGATGCAATGAGTTACTATGAGCGACGTATTCTTTATGCTTGAAACCCGGATTTCCGGTTTAAGCCACATATGGTGAAGAATATTAATGTGGAATGAGTGGAATGAGATCCACATCAGCCGCCGACTCACCATCCATTCCAGGAGTTTGCACATGTTAGTAAGGCTGATAGGGCGATAGCTATCAACCAACAGCGGATCTGCACCAGCTTTCAGCACCGGGATGGTATTGCCATCCTGCCAACGAGTTGGGAAAACGCCCTCCGTCCAGATGCAGTTAAACAGGGCGAGTAATTTGCCCTGACAGTGCGCTGAGAGATGGCTAAGAAACTGGTTGTGAATTCAGTCTGGACCTGGAGAGGTATCGGGGCAAGCTGTAAGGGCACTTTGGAACTCCCATTCACTAAACGGGGTGTTCTATAGTTCCTGACAGTGCGTGCGAAACAACTGCGTACCCTCAGCTTGATCTGAATTCTGCACTAGCCTGCTGTCGCGGAAATACGAGCGAAGTTCTCTGCCAGATGTTCGGCGATGGCGGTTGGGTCAGTAGAAAGTGTACCCCAAAGAGAAAGGCAAGTGACAGACGCATGAGGGCGAAAGCCAAAAATGCGTCGAACCCACGACCACACCTGAGATGGGTAGGTGTGAGAACCTATGGTGGCAACATATCGTTCCCAACAGTCCAGTTTGCTCTACTGGATTAACCGCCGAGCCTGGGCCCTCAGCCGTTTAAAGGCAACCAGGTTCTGTAGGGAAGGATGACGCCCGTTGGTTGGTTTGGGGGCGATTAAAGGGACCAGACTGCGACGGTCATCGGTCCCTTTTTCCAAAAAAAAGGGAAACCACCCAAAGAGAATAAAAAAAAACGAACAACAGGAAAGACGTCAGACGACACAGGACAAGAAATACTCCTACAGAGATCAGACGAAACAAATTAAAATCTCACAGAGTGAGTGGTTGGCCGACCATAGAGATAAAAAGGAAAAGCCAACCACCGAGAACACATTAAAAACTCAGCGTAAAATCGTAGGCCAATGGCCAGAATCAACACAAAAGAACCCTGCCCGAATAAAACGGAAAACTAAGTCAGCCATACCAGGGTCATCACATAAGAGGGCAGGGAGCGTATCAGGCAGCGCAAATGTCTGCCTGACCACAGCTAAAAGGGGGCAGGCCAACAAAATGTGGGCCACCGTCAAAGCCACCCCGCAGCGACATACAGGAGGGTCCTCCCGGCGCAGTAAATAACTGTGTGTCAGGTGGGAGTGGCCAATGCGGAGCCGACAAAGGACGACTGAGTCCCTGCGGTTGGCTCCCAGGGATGACCGCCACACAGTCGTCGTCTCCTTGATGGCACGGAGTTTATTGGGCATGATCCGATTGCGCCATTCAGCGTCCCAAAGCGCAAAAACTTTTCGGCGGAGGACTGCCCGCAAATCAGTCTCTGGGAGGCCAACGTCCAGAGACTGTTTACTCGTGGCCTCTTTCGCCAGGCGGTCAACATGTTCATTGCCCGGGATACCGACATGACCGGGGGTCCACACAAAGACCACAGAGCGGCCGCAACGCGCAAGAGTATGCAGGGACTCATGGATAGCCATCACCAGACGAGAACGAGGAAAACACTGGTCGAGAGCTCGTAAACCGCTCAGGGAATCGCTACAGATAACGAAGGACTCACCTGAGCAGGAGCGGATATACTCTAGGGCACGAAAGATGGCGACTAGCTCAGCAGTGTAAACGCTGCAGCCAGCCGCCAAGGACCGTTGTTCGGAATGGTCCCCTAGAGTTAGCGCATACCCGACACGACCAGCAACCATCGAACCGTCGGTGTAAACAATTCCAGAGCCCTGATACGTGGCCAGGATGGAATAAAAGCGGCGGCGGAAGGCCTCTGGAGGGACCGAGTCCTTCGAGCCCTGTGCCAAGTCGAGCCGAAGGCAAGGGCGAGGAACACACCACGGTGGTGTACGCAGAGGCGCCCGGAAAGGAGGTGGAACTGGGAAAAACCCAAGCCCGCAGAGAAACTCCTTGATGCGTACGGCGATCGGACAACCCGACCGGGGCCGACGGTCTGGCAAATGGACGACTGACTGCGGGAACAGGACACGATAATTTGGATGCCCGGGCAAGCTAAAAACATGGGCAGCATAAGCGGCCAGCAAACGTTGGCGTCGGAACCGCAGTGGAGGTACACCTGCCTCCACTAGGACGCTGTCCACAGGGCTGGTGCGGAAAGCACCAGTGGCAAGGCGTATCCCGCTGTGGAGAATTGGGTCCAGCACCCGCAATGCAGATGGGGATGCCGAGCCATAAGCTAGGCACCCATAATCCAGGGGAGACTGGATTAACGCCTGGTAGAGCCGCAACAGGGTAGATCGGTCGGCGCCCCAGCGGGTGTGGCTCAAACAACGCAGGGCGTTGAGATGCCGCGAACACGCTTGTTTAAGCTGCCGGATATGAGGCAGCCAAGTCAACCGGGCATCAAAAAGGACACCCAAAAACCTGTGGGTCTCCACCACAGCAAGAAGTTCGTCGGCAAGATAAAGCCGCGGCTCAGGATGGACCGTTCGGCGCCGGCAGAAATGCATAACGCGGGTCTTGGCAGCCGAAAACTGAAAACCACGCGCTACAGCCCAAGACTGCGCCTTGCGGATTGCGCCCTGTAGCTGACGTTCAGCTGCTGCAATGCTAATAGAACTATAGTAAAGACAGAAGTCGTCAGCATACAGGGAAGCGGAGCCGCAGCGAGACCGTTTATTGCAATTAAAAACAGGCAGACACTGAGGACAGAGCCCTGGGGTACCCCGTTCTCCTGGACGAGGGAGGAACTATACGAGGCCGCGACTTGCACGCGGAAGGTACGATACGACAGAAAATTTCTGATAAAGATCGGCAGAGGGCCCCGAAGACCCCATCCATGAAGCGTAGAAAGGATGTGATGACGCCATGTCGTATCGTACGCCTTCCGCATGTCGAAAAAGACAGCGACCAGGTGCTGACGGCGGGCAAAGGCTGTACGGATGGCCGACTCAAGGCTCACCAGATTGTCGGTGGCGGAGCGGCCTTTACGGAACCCACCCTGAGACGGAGCCAGAAGGCCCCGAGACTCCAGCACCCAATTTAAGCGCCGGCTCACCATCCGTTCAAGCAACTTGCAAAGAACGTTGGTGAGACTAATGGGACGGTAGCTGTCCACCTCCAAAGGGTTCTTTCCAGGTTTCAAAATGGGGATGACAATACTTTCCCGCCATTGCGACGGAAACTCACCCTCGACCCAGAGACGGTTGTAAAGGTCGAGGAGGCGTCGCTTGCAGTCCACTGAAAGGTGTTTCAGCATCTGACAGTGGATGCGATCTGGCCCGGGAGCGGTATCAGGGCAAGCGGCAAGGGCACTCTGAAATTCCCACTCACTGAATGGAGCGTTGTAGGGTTCAGAAGCGTTGGTGCGAAAAGAAAGGCTCCGACGTTCCATCCGCTCTTTAATGGAGCGGAAGGCCTGGGGGTAATTCGCAGAAGCGGAACTCATAGCAAAATGCGCTGCTAAGCGGTTTGCAATGACGTCGGAGTCAGTACAAACTGCTCCATTCAGTGAGAGCGCAGGGACGCTGGCAGGGGTCCGATAGCCGAAGACCCGTCGAATCTTGGCCCAGACCTGCGATGGAGTGACGGAGTCCAATGGTGGACACATACCGCTCCCAGCACTCCTTCTTGCCTTGGCGGATAAGGAGGCGGGCCTGCGCACGCAGCCGTTTGAAGGCAATAAGGTGGTCCATGGAGGGATGTCGCTTGTGACGCTGGAGCGCCCGCCGGCGATCTTTAATCGCTTCAGCGATCTCAGGCGACCACCAAGGCACAGCCCTTCGCCGAGGGGACCCAGAAGAACGGGGAATGGCAGACTCAGCGGCAGTGACGATGCCGGCAGTGACCGATGTAACCACAGCATCAATGGCATCAGTTGAGAGAGGCTCAATAGCGGCAGTGGAGGAGAACAAGTCCCAGTCAGCCTTATTCATAGCCCATCTGCTAGGGCGCCCAGAAGAGTGACGCTGTGGTAGTGACAGAAAAATCGGAAAGTGGTCACTACCACACAGGTCGTCATGCACACTCCAGTGGACAGATGGTAAGAGGCTAGGGCTACAGATTGAAAGGTCAATGGCGGAGTAGGTGCCATGCGCCACACTGAAGTGTGTGGAGGCACCATCATTCAAAATCGACGGATCGAGCTGCGACAATAAATGCTCAACGGTGGCGCCTCGACCTGTTGCCACTGACCCACCCCACAGAGGGTTATGGGCGTTAAAGTCGCCCAGTAATAAGAAAGGTGGCGGCAATTGGGCTATCAGCGCAGCCAGGACATGCTGCGCGACATCACCCTCCGGTGGAAGGTAAAGACTGCAGACGGTAAGAGCCTGCGGTGTCCACACCCTAACAGCGACAGCCTCTAAAGCTGTTTGTAGAGGGACAGACTCGCTGTGAAGAGAGTTAAGGACATAGATGCAGACGCCACCAGACACCCTTTCATAAGCTGCTCGGTTCTTATAATAACCCCGATAGCCACGGAGGGCGGTGGTGTGCATTGCTGGAAACCAAGTTTCCTGCAGAGCAATGCAGAGGAAAGGGTGAAGGCTGATAAGTTGGCGGAGCTCAGCTAGATGGTGGAAGAAACCGCTGCAGTTCCACTGGAGGATGGTTTTGTCCATGGCTGAGAAAGGCGTGCCGGGACTGGGACGGCAGATTACGCCGCTGGGTCACCTGCTGCCTCCGATTGAGCACCCGTGCAAGTGCTATTGCTATTCACGGCGTCTGAGGGACCGGCGAGATCGAGGTCCTCAGCGGACGCCAGAATCTCCACCTCGTCCCCAGACGCAGAGCTAGAAGGTTGCGATGGGGTGGCTACCACCGCGCGTTCCTTGGGCTTAGAGCTGCTCTTCTTTGATTTCTCACGCTGCTCATTGGGTTTAACTGGCTGGGAGGGCTTCACCGATTCAGTCTCCGGGACTGAGGAGGATCGGGAAGCCCTTCGACCTGCAGATTGTGGGCACTTACGCCACTGTCGATCGTCAGCCTTCCCGCCGGTGGAAACCTGGGAAGGGAGGGACCCAAGGGACCCCTTGCGAGCGTGAGAAGCCGAAGAAGTTGGACACTTCTCCGGCTTAGAAGCGGGGACCGACGTCCCTGATGGGGGGGGGATGGTGTTGCTCCTGAGGTAGGTGGCACAAGAGCAACCCGGTGGGTAGAGGCCCCCCACTGGCAAGGGGGCAGGAGGAGTTGTACCACTCGTCGATCCGGCCGGAAGGCGCGAAACTGATGGGGCTAGCACAGGTGTTGTAGCAGCGGCGTAGGAAGTTGTCATTCGCACTGGATGTAATCGGTCGTATTTTCGTTTGGCCTCAGTGTAAGTCAGTCGGTCCAGTGTCTTATATTCCATGATTTTGCACTCTTTCTGGAATATTCTGCAGTCTGGCGAGCAAGGTGAATGGTGCTCCCCACAGTTGACGCAGATGGGAGGCGGGGCACATGGAGTATCGGGATGAGATGGGCGTCCGCAATCTCGACATGTGAGGCTGGAAGTGCAGCGGGAAGACATATGGCCGAACTTCCAGCACTTGAAGCACCGCATCGGGGGAGGGATATAGGGCTTGACGTCACATCGGTAGACCATCACCTTGACCTTTTCCGGTAACGTATCACCCTCGAAGGCCAAGATGAAGGCACCGGTAGCAACCTGATTGTCCCTCGGACCCCGATGAACGCGCCGGACGAAATGAACACCTCCACGTTCTAAGTTGGCGCGCAGCTCGTCATCAGACTGCAAAAGGAGGTCCCTATGGAAAATAACACCCTGGACCATATTTAAACTCTTATGTGGAGTAATAGTAACGTTAACATCCCCCAACTTGTCACAAGCAAGTAACCTGCGTGACTGGGCGGAGAATGCCGTTTGTATCAGTACTGAGCCAGAGCGCATTTTAGACAAGCCCTCCACCTCCCCAAACTTGTCCTCTAAATGCTCGACGAAGAACTGAGGCTTTGTGGAGAGAAAAGACTCCCCATCAGCTCTCGTGCAAACTAAGAATCGGGGCGAATAACTGTTACCTCCATCCTGGGACTTACGCTCTTCCCACGGCGTGGCCAGGGAGGGGAACGTTTTCGGATCGTACTTCTGAGCATTAAATTGAGCCCGAGAACGCTTAGAGACTGCTGGCGGCTGGCCGCCAGCGAGAGATGATGTACCACGCTTCATTGCGGGTCATCCGCCCTGATGCCACCTACTCCGACCAAGGCCCTCCCCACGGGCGCCACCCAGCCACAGCAAAGGCCACCTGGCAGGATGGCCGTTGCCTGGAGTCCTGATACCCCAGGAGGATAGGCATCTACTCCTTGGCATACGTGGGGAGTTAACGGCGCAGGCATCAGTAGAGCGATCCCTGTGTTGTCAGGGGGCTACAACCAAGAGGGTACATGGCGGCCCCACCACAACGGACTGGCTACCATGCTGGATCTTAGGTGCAAAAATGGCCAAGATCGTCGTCGCAGTTAAAAGAAACACTGCAGAGTGCAGTGTGGTAATCGCCCAAGAGATCGAAAACGAGCGGGACACCATTGCAACGACGAGAAAGACGGCTAAAGGTCTAATTGCACGACGGATACAGTGCACCATGTAAGGCGCCCTTCCCAAATTGGCTCGCTCTTCGGAATAATTTAGAAAGATGGAGGTCAAACCCGAGAGGGGACCATCACATAAGGCCAAAACATGTGAGACTCCTTTTAGTCGCCTCTTACGACAGGTAGGAATACCGCGGGCCTATTCTAACCCCCGAACCCGCAGGGGGAGATGACGCCCGTGTCGTTGCAGAGCTCGCTGGCGGCCCAGATAGCTTCTGCAATCTCTCACGTCCACCAAGGGACTGACTTACACCTTAGGGTACTTTAACAGGGGACAGTTACCTTGGCAGCAGTAACAATGGCCATAGTGACCTCGTCCACTGCCAAATCAAAGTCACCAGAAAGCAGAGCAATGGCCACTGTAGCTGAGGTGTAGGCTGCCCAATCAGCTCCATGAAGAGACCATCGTGGCAGCTGGTCAAGGAGTTGGGACTGAAGAGAAACCAGGATAGGAATGTGGTTGCTACCACAGAGGTCGTGATGGACCCTCCAACTGCAGTATGGAAGAAGATCTGGGCTACTAAGAGAGAAGTCAATGGCTGAGTATGTGCCATGAGTCAAGCTAAATTACATGGGAGCACCAGTGTTAAGGAGGCAAATGTCCTGTGCCAAGAAAGCCTCAACCTTCCTATCCTGGCCTTGAGATCTGGACCCCACCCCATTAAAGTCCCCCAAAAGGAGGAATGGCAGGCGGAGCTGGGCAATTAAGGCAGCTACGTCAGCAAGAGGGACAACATCTGGGGGAACGTAGAGGGAACAGATGGTAAGCTCCATTCCTGCCCGAATTCTAACAGCCACAGCCTCGATATCCATATGAAGTGGCACTGGGGCACTAGGAACAGTGGCAAGAAAAACACCCCTCCAGACACCCAGTAGCCACAGAGGGAGGGGTTTCCTGTAGGGCCAGGCAAGTGGCAGGGAAGCGGCACAAAAGCTGTTTCAACTCAGCAAGGTGGTGGAAAAAACCATGTCAATTCAATTGAAGGATAATGGTATCCAACTGTGAAGAAGTGAAAGAACCTGGGGGAATAGGTCACGCCTTAGAAGGGGCTCACCACCACCGATTGCGAAGTAGCCTCATCAACTTCCAGAGGAGCTGCGGCTCGAGCAACATCTAGCTCCTGAGTGGACGCTAGATGCTCCACACCATCTTCCAGTGCTGTGGTGAACTCCTTTTCTGTCTATGTCCTTTTGCTTTTTTTTGTAGGGTCCCATTTGTCCCTCAGTTTATTGGGCTGGATGGACTTTTCCAACCCAGTCTCATGGATTGAGGAAGACCTGGAAGCCCTATGACCCTCAGGTGGTGGCTTTTTCAGCCACTGGATGACATCTGGAGGCGCAGTAACCGTGGAAGGGAGGGTGCCAAGTGATCGCTTCCACCCGAGGGGAGCTGGAGGAGACAGGCAATTCTCTGTCTCAGATGTGTGGGACTGAAGTCCCCAAAGAAGGATGGGTTGTTACTCCCAATGTTGGAAACAGGGGAGCAATGGAAGAAGTTGTTCCCCAACTACCAGGGGGCAGGAATAGACAGCCAGGCTGCAGGGTCCACAAAAAGCGGCTGAGCTTTGGGTTTCATCACCAGGGATGGCGACATCAAAGCTGCTGCAGTTGATGAAATGCACACATGGTGAAGTCAGTTGTACTGGCGTTTAGCCTCTGTAAGTGAGCCTGTCTTAGGTCTTCCTTTCTTTTTGATGAACCGTGCATTCTCACAAGCAAAGTGAATGTTTCTTTCTGCAATTGACACAAACAGGGGGCGGCGAACATGGGATGTTGGGGTGAGAGGCACGTCCACAATCCCGACAGGTAGGGTTGGCGTCACATTTCTATGACATATGCGAAAACCACCAGTACTTAAAGTGTCGAATGGGAGGAGGGACATAAGGCTTAACACCACATCGATATATCATCACCTTGACCTTCTCAGGCAGGGTGTCTCTCGAAAGCAAAGGTGAAGGCGCTGGTGGCGACCTTACTATCTTTAGGTCCCCAGAAGACATGTCGTACAAAGTGGACACTGCGGCGTTCCAGACTTGCACGGAACTCATCAGACTGCAACAACAGGTCACGAAATTGAGTCCCTGAACCATATTGAAGCTCTTATGAGGCGTAATGGAGACTGCAACATCACCGAGCTTGTCACATGCAAGCAATGTCCCTGACTGTGCTGCGGATGCTGTCTGTATGCGTACTGCGCCAGACATTTTAGACATGCCCTCAACTTCTCCAAACTTGTCCTCTAAACTTTCCACAAAAAAACTGAGGCTTTGTGGTCACAAATGAGTCATGTGTTCGGCTGCAAACCAGAAATGGAGGAGAATACATCTCACCAGGTAATTTAGACCGCCGTTCCTCCCCTGATGTGTACAGGGAAGGGAACAATTGGGGGTCATAGTGTAAAGCACTGAACTTTCCTTTCTCAGAGACTCTTGCTTGCGCACTATTCGTATTTTGTTTCATGGTGGTCCCACGAGCAGCTAGGGAAAGGAATTTTTTTGTGGTTTTAGGGCTCAGAACTACGATGGTCATTAGCGCCCAGAATAAGTTAGGAATGCAGTGCGAGGCACAAGGTTAAAACAGCAACTAAAAGGGACAACACTATAAAAAACAATAGGCATAGGATTAAAAAAACAGCATAATCAAATGTCCTTAGACAGGTTTGCCAAGTGGATAAAACGCGTGCAGCTGCTCCTGGGTCATCTGCTAAAATGACATCCAGAGTACATGGCAGGCCAAGATCAACGCGCAGTGTATTAAAATTCGGACAGGACGTTAAAACTTGGCGTACCGTCAGCAATTGCCCACATGGGCAGAACGGCGCCGGCGCAGCCGTCAGCAGATGGCGATGGCTGAATCAGCAGTGTCCAATTCGTAACCGGGCCAAAACTACCTCCTCCCGCCGAGAAGGGCGTGACGAAGTCGTCCAAGCCGCGGGAAGAGGTTTCAAGGCCCGAAAATTGTTGTCCGTAAGTGTAGCCCAATCGGCATGCCACAGCGATAAAATGCGTTGACAAATGACCCTGCTACAATCGGATGAAGGGAAAACAAGCTGTCCGGGGCTGGAGGACCGCAGCCTTGGCCGTGGCATCTGCTGCTTCGTTCCCAGGGATACCGACATGGCCAGGAACCCACAAAGGTAACCTGAGAACCGTCGTCCACCAGCCGCTGAAGAGAGCGTTGGATCCGGTGCACGAAAGGGTGAACCGGATACAGATCACTGAGGCTCTGGATGGCGCTCAGGGAACCAGAGCGGATGACGTGGCTAAGAGTTATTGTCTTTAATGTATTGGTTTCCATTGTCTTCTGCATCCCTATGCGTTGATCATTACTGGTTTTTTCGCCTTTATGGGCAGTTTCCCATCCCAAGGACAAGAGTGCCTGAACCTCTTGTCTGCTCCTCTGGTCTGACAAAGTGTTGGCAGACAGTGTCACTTCCTCTGCCGGAAGCCTTAGGCCATCAATTAATCACAATATAAACAGTGGTGGGTTTCGAACCCAGGATAGAGGGTTTTAATTACTAATCAAAGTTGCTACCCCTAGACCAGGCGCTTCATTGGGAGAATTTTGGGAAAGTAGTATATCTAGAAAGAAGACAGCTTATAAAACACTAGTGCTACCTATTCTTTAGTATTTTTTTAGCTTTTGGCATCTCCAACAGGTTGAATTTAAGGTAGGCATTGAAACAACTGAGACGTGCTGCTAAATTTTTTTTACCACTAAATTCGATCGGTAAGCAGTTGAAACGAAGAAAGTTTATGAACTATGCGAATCCCTGCAGGAACGAAGACGCTCTTTCAGAGAGGAACCGTGGCGTAAATTTAGAGAACCGGCATCTGAGGCCAACTGCAGAACGTGTCTACAGCCAACAACGTTTATTTCGCTGTAGGGCATGAAGACAAGACGCAAGAATTCAGGTGTCGTATCGAGATGTGTAGATAGTACAGAGAGCCAAAAGAAGGGAGCATTCCACTGAAATGTGTGCTACTGTCTAAGGCTCCACAACCACAAAGTGGGGGTGGCTCATTACGCAAAAGGAAACCATGGGTCAGGCTGGTACGGCCGATGCAGAGACGACACAGGGTGTTCCTTTCGGTAGAGGTGGAAGGAAGAACGCCACAGGACATGTGTCACCTTTAGCGCACGTATTAGACAGGGAGGTAGCCTCCCAAGAGTTGGCCCATGACTGCGAAGTGGGATTTGATATGAAGCCGTAAATACCGGGCAGGAGGGGTTATTGAAAAGGAGTGTGGGTTTAAGTGACTGCTCCTCCAGCCAAACGATCAGCAAGCGCATTACCTGGGATACCCACATGGCCAGGGACCCAAAGGAAGTAAATGGAACAAACAGCATGGTTAAGATCAGTGAGACTCATGGATGGCCGAGACCAAGGGATGGCGGGAAGAACACCGATAAATAGCCTGAAGGCCACTCATTGAGTCCATACATAACATAATGCGGTTGAGTTGGGACTTTAATAAAGGTAAGGGCCTGGGAAACTGCCATCAATTCCACAGTAAATACCTCGAATACAGTTGGCAGGAGATGATTTTCCATGCCAACAGAGGATGTGACGGCATATTCCACACGATCAGCTGATTTAGAGCCATAGATGTAAAAACGGCATCCCCAAACTTCCATAAAATTCGGCGGGAAAAAGGAACACCATAGTGGAAACAGAATCTTTCGGACCTCAGCAAAGATCCATCAGAATCCGAGGCAGAGGAACTAAGTGGCGGCGTTGGGGAGAGAACGTGGGAAACAGGACAAAGAAGGAAGCTGAAAATCAGTGAAGAGATGCAAGGCAGAGCCCAACCGGTAGACCTGCCTGAGGGTGAATATCAGGTGGGCGACGTCCTTGGTCTGGGAACAGGATAGAAAAGGAAGTGTGAGTGGGAGAGGAGCAGACAGCGATTGCAGAAGAAACTAGAAGCTGTGACCACAGTACAGAGGGGGGGGGGGGGGGACCCAGCTTCAACCAGTAGACTACCAACATGGCTAGTAGGGAAGGCACTGGTGGCCAAACTGATACCACAATGGACTGGATCCAGAAGGTGCAGTGTGGAAGGAGCTGCTGAACCACGAACTTGATAACCATAGTCCAAGCGAGACAGCATTAAAGCCTGACAAAACTGCAGAAGAGTGGAACTATCTGCACCCCAAGAGGTGTGGGCAATGAAGTGAAGGACATTGAGTTTACAAAAACATCCTATCTTCAGAAGTCTGATATGAGGCAGCCACGTGAGCTTGTTGTAAAGAAGACCCAGGAAACTAAACTATGGGACCACAGATAATCATTGTGCATTTAGGTATAGCTCTGGATAGGGGTGGACCATGGTACAGCAAAAGTGGACCACCCATGATTTCAAAGGAGAGAATTGAAACCTGTGTGAGAGGGTCTATGCAGACACGACATGTAGCACCCTGGAGCTGCCACTCTGCATAGGCCATCGAAGAGGAGCTAACCCAATAGCAGTAATCATCCAAATACAGAGCAGGGGTGAACAAAGGACCAATGGAGGCACCAAGTCTATCTATAGCAATGAGGGAAAGGAGTACACTCAATACAGAACCCTGTGGGATGCCATTCTCCTGAGTCTGTGGAGAAATGAAGAGTACCAACGCAAACCCTGAACAACCGATGGAATAGGAATTGGCAGATAAAAATCTGGAGTGGGCCCCGAAGACCCTACTCATGAAGTGTAATCAAGATATGATTGTGCCAAGCTGTATCATAGACCTTGCAAATATCCAGAAATACTGCAACCAAATGGCGACGCTGTGAAAAAGCCTGCCCAATGGCGGATTCCAGTCGAAATAAATGATGGATTGGAGACTGTCCCTCTCAGAATCCACACTGGTAAGGGGACAATAGATCCCGAGAGTCGAGGACCCAATTGAGCCAACGGGCTACCAGCCATTCCAGTAACTTGCAGACAACATTTGTCAGACTAATTGACCGATAGCTTTCGACGAAGATGGGGTTCTTACCAGGCTTAAGGACAGGAACCACGATGCCATCCCTCCATTGAGAAGTGAAGTCACCTTGGAGCCATATACAGTTGAGCACCCATAGAAGATGTCATATCAATTGGTTATGATTGGAGTCTGGGTCAGGGGCCGTACCATAAGGAAGTGCGCAAAGACGTTCCCATTCTGTAAAAGGTTCGTTGCAAGATTCTGACTGACAAAGGATAAAACAAGGTGGAAGCTTTGGCCCACTGTTTCTGGTGAAGGAAAGCAGCCGCATAGGTTTATGCTGATTATGTCGCAAAATGTTCCGCAAGAATCGATGGGTACGTGCAAAGACTATCTGGGAGGGCAAGACCCGAGAAGGTAGACTGCCGATGGGAGCTTTGGAGAGAGCGAAGTTTAGCCCATATCAGTGACATAGAGACAGTAGAACAGAGGGAAGGAACAAAGCTTTCCCAATACACCCGTTTGCTCCATTTGAGTAAGTAACGGGCTTTGACGCGAAGGCGTTTAAAGGTAATAAGATTGACAGTGGACGGGTGCCTCTTAAGGTGCTGCAAAGCTCGATGGCGATCACAGATAACAATGGCAATGGCCGTACTCCACAGGACTTGGTGGCGGCGAAATGGTCCAGATGAGCGTGAGATACCGAGGCTAGCAGCGCGAACTATCTCACACGTCACGTAAGACTTCAATACAACCCGACAAATGGGAAGAAAAACCGACCTGTGCACGTCGTACGGCGACCATTGGGAGGGAGGGATAAGAAAGAAAGATCAGTGGCACAAAAGGTACCATGACTAGCACCGAAATGGGTAGGGGAGCCATCATTAAAAAGGCACAAGTCGTGGTCTGCAAGAAACTGGTCTCTGGGAAGACCCCAACTAGGTGGAAATGCACTGCCTCACAAGGGATGATTAGCATTAAAATCCCTGAGGATGAGGAACGAAGTCGCTGAAGAAGGGCAGTTATGGCAGCAGGTGTAAGTCCTGTCAGGAGGGAGATAAATATTGCGAACTGATCACAGAGTCCAGGTGTGCCCTAACAGACACCACTTCCAGTGTCCGAAAGAATATATATATATATATATATATATATATATATATATATGTGTGTGTGTAAATAGGGCACATCGGCCATTTGACCTGTGCAGATGCACAAATAATGCCCTAACTCTTACAGAAATCGGCAGTAAAGCCGCGAGTAATTAGTATAACGGACAGGGGCACTATGAATATAGTGCGGGACATCAAGTTGCGAACGTGGGTCTCATGGGAGGCGTGCAGTCCCACTATCCTGTGTGTCCTCGGTGGCTCAGATGGATGCCGGCACGATAACTCAGCGTGTTCGGTCGCAGGGTTAGCTGCCCTCTAATTTAAAAAAAATTGAGTTAATAGATCGATGACGAACTGCAACAGGTGTCTGCGACGTCCGCCACGAGCAGATGCAACGAACGAAAACTAACGATTTAGAAATGGAGCATCTGAGTCGAGTCCGGGCACGTTTTTTAACTTTTCCCGTTGACGTATCAACGCCTGTATGCAGCTAGGGGTATTTATTTCATTGTAAACCCGTTTCTCGTTGGGGAGGAATCTTCTCAGGAAATTCCTATCACCAACTTTCTCCTCTGAATGTGAAAATATTTTGTTGTCTCCGAACTACATAAGGAGAAACTATGGCCATGATTAAGTAAGGGAAATCAGTTATAGATGTAGGTGTTTGTTCTTTCCGCGTGCTATACGAGATTGGAGTTTTAGAGAATTGTGAGCGTCCTTCGATGAAGCCTCTGCCAGGCACTTTAATGTGATTTGTAGGGTATCCATGTAGATATTGATAGATGTTCCTGCTTGCATTAGGTATTTCACTTCCTAATTTTAAGTGCATATACTTCCAGAAAAATTACGTGAACTATCAACGAATTTGCACTGAATTTGCTGCTGTACTGTATATAGCGTAAGAGGACTAAAGATGTCCCAGAATGTTCGTTTGAGCGAGCACGTTCAGCAGTGGACATTAGCAACTTACACACACACACACACACACACACACACACACACACACACACATTAACAGTAACATTTCTAAGCTATTACTCATGCAGAAGGCTTGTAGGCCTGTGATCCCTTATTTCCATAAATAATTTGCAATCACCGTTACTACTACGTCCTTCGTTTTGTAAGATACTTCCACATTGTTTCTATGGAACTGAGTGGTCTTTCATTGTTAAGTGAACGTACAACCTAGCCAGCACCTGGAAGACCGAACAAGAGCGTACTTTCAGATACAAAACATTTGCTCCAGAGAATTAATCACTTCTTGAAGGAAAAACAGTTATTTCAGCACGTCCATACTAAACTCCTGGAAATTGAAATAAGAACACCGTGAATTCATTGTCCCAGGAAGGGGAAACTTTATTGACACATTCCTGGGGTCAGATACATCACATGATCACACTGACAGAACCACAGGCACAGACACAGGCAACAGAGCATGCACAATGTCGGCACTAGTACAGTGTATATCCACCTTTCGCAGCAATGCAGGCTGCTATTCTCCCATGGAGACGATCGTAGAGATGCTGGATGTAGTCCTGTGGAACGGCTTGCCATGCCATTTCCACCTGGCGCCTCAGTTGGACCAGCGTTCGTGCTGGACGTGCAGACCGCGTGAGACGACGCTTCATCCAGTCCCAAACATGCTCAATGGGGGACAGATCCGGAGATCTTGCTGGCCAGGGTAGTTGACTTACACCTAGAGCACGT
Source organism: Schistocerca cancellata (assembly GCF_023864275.1). Taxonomy (NCBI): domain Eukaryota; kingdom Metazoa; phylum Arthropoda; class Insecta; order Orthoptera; family Acrididae; genus Schistocerca; species Schistocerca cancellata. The sequence continues at coordinate 43,170,909 of NC_064626.1, read as the reverse complement.
TGGGTGGCACGGGATACATGCGGACGTGCATTGTCCTGTTGGAACAGCAAGTTCCCTTGCCGGTCTAGGAATGGTAGAACGATGGGTTCGATGACGGTTTGGATGTACCGTGCACTATTCAGTGTCCCCTCGACGATCACCAGTGGTGTACGGCCAGTGTAGGAGATCGCTCCCCACACCATGATGCCGGGTGTTGGCCCTGTGTGCCTCGGTCGTATGCAGTCCTGATTGTGGCGCTCACCTGCACGGCGCCAAACACGCATACGACCATCATTGGCACCAAGGCAGAAGCGACTCTCATCGCTGAAGACGACACGTCTCCATTCGTCCCTCCATTCACGCCTGTCGCGACACCACTGGAGGCGGGCTGCACGATGTTGGGGCGTGAGCGGAAGACGGCCTAACGGTGTGCGGGACCGTAGCCCAGCTTCATGGAGACGGTTGCGAATGGTCCTCGCCGATACCCCAGGAGCAACAGTGTCCCTAATTTGCTGGGAAGTGGCGGTGCGGTCCCCTACGGCACTGCGTAGGATCCTACAGTCTTGGCGTGCATCCGTGCGTCGCTGCGGTCCGGTCCCAGGTCGACGGGCACGTGCACCTTCCGCCGACCACTGGCGACAACATCGATGTACTGTGGAGACCTCACGCCCCACGTGTTGAGCAATTCGGCGGTACGTCCACCCGGCCTCCCGCATGCCCACTATACGCCCTCGCTCAAAGTCCGTCAACTGCACATACGGTTCACGTCCACGCTGTCGCGGCATGCTACCAGTGTTAAAGACTGCGATGGAGCTCCGTATGCCACGGCAAACTGGCTGACACTGACGGCGGCGGTGCACAAATGCTGCGCAGCTAGCGCCATTCGACGGCCAACACCGCGGTTCCTGGTGTGTCCGCTGTGCCGTGCGTGTGATCATTGCTTGTACAGCCCTGTCGCAGTGTCCGGAGCAAGTATGGTGGGTCTGACACACCGGTGTCAATGTGTTCTTTTTTCCATTTCCAGGAGTGTAGTTCGAAGAGCTGACTATTCAAGGAATCTCAATAGAGGCCTACTGATGTTAGTGAATTGGGACATTAACAGTGGTATTGTTGGCAATTGAAATACCGGTTTGTGCACGAAGTACGAAAAATCACTCCCTGACAAGCTGAGTATTTTCTGTGGCGATGAAGTAATGTCTTATGAAAGATGCTCTACATTGTACTCTTTACGTTGTGATTCTAAATTTTAGTACAAACTAATGAACATGTTGCTAACGGTCATTTCCATCCTAGGCATTTTAATCCACTTTTCCAAGAACTTTTGCGTCATGAAAACTATCAAAAAATATTTCACCCATCTGCTTTGACCAGTGGCGTAACTGTGTGGTCTGCGGCCCCACGAGAAATGCGTGCCCCGCAATGAGCTTGTGACGTCACTAATCGCCTAGCGAGGCCTAGAAGAAAGACGCTTTAACACTTAGCTAGGTTTGTACGTTCGAACGAGAATTCCATCTTCTGCGGTAATCCGCTATTATGGAGGCTTACTGTTAGTCCTACAATGATCGGAAGTCAGCAGGCCTATTTATGATTTGTTACGGTTGTACTGGGATTGTAAAAATTAAAATCATGCCACAATGATAATCAGTTGCATATGGCACCACTTATTTGAAACAAGGACTTAAGCAGATGAGAATGCTATAATCAAGCCGTTATACCATTTATATCGAGTATTTATCTTAAATTTCGTTTTAATCAGTAAGACTTCATAATAGGAGATTCAAGTAGAAGATGAAATTCCCGTTAGTACGTACACGTCCAGCTACGAGTTAACAGGTTTAGAAACTTTTGTCTGCTGAACAGAGCTAGCGAGTTAAGGCCAGCCTTCATGACGAAAGCGCCGCTGCCTGTTTTTCTCGTGGGCCTCGTGCCTTGCCCGCGTAACATGCAAATGCTCGGCTACGCGCAAAGCCGACGGGCAATCAATGCCAGTGGAAAGGTAATTGCTGAAGGTCTTAACATTGTGTTATAAGGAGCTGTGTATTTAAAAGCCGCCATGAATATATACTGAAGTTACCTGGAACGAACTCCCTCTCCACAGGAGACAGTCGCCAGCAATGGCACTTCCCACGTGTTTTGAAGGACACCTAGGGTGCGTTTATAACGTTGGTGGCGGCGTAGTTCCATTGTGTCGCAATTGTTTACTTCTGGTCATGGTTATGAGTGGAGTGTTGTACTTGGTGGCACACTTGTTAGATGTGTGTGTTTGGAACTTTTTCGTTATCTTTGCGAGTCATTTGACGACGCTATCTGAGTGGGCGAGGTTCGCTGGGAGTTACTTTCATTTTGCAAATTGTTGGTTATGAATTTGTTCTTGTGTCTGGTATTATTCGAGGCATGTGTTTCTTGTGGTTTGAAAGTGTTTTCCTTTTTCTTAGTAATTTATGTTAAGTCTGTGAGAAGTTCATGCGCTGATGCAGTAGGTGAATTGGTGATTACAATCAATCTTTCCTTCATGGACAGGTCAGATATTTTGCCATTTCAAAATGCACTTTAGAATGGCTACATAGCCAAAATCAATTGTGTGCAATAAACCAACAATTAACACGCAAACAGCAAAAATTTTTTAGAAACTTTTCTTCCGATCATGTCCCTGCAGTTGGTATGGTTGACTGCAGGCGACTTTCTTTTCACTGTGCGCGTGCGCCAAATTAGATTTGTTTGTCGGTGACTGGTTGGTATATTCCTTCTTTGTTTTTAATCCACTAAGTATGGTTTGGCTTTAGCATTTTAGTTCTTCGTGTGTTTTTAATTAAGTGAAAATTGAGGTTTCGGGTTTTCGAGTGGTACGTGGATTCATTGTTATCGAGGGCCTCGTTTGGGCCATAGGTCAAATTAAGATTTCGATTCCTATGGCTATCTTTTGTAGTGTTGTTGAATGTTTAGCCTTTTTGTGTGACTGGTTATTTTAGTTCTGGTATGGTGTTACGTTTCAACTTGTCCCCACTCTAACAGGTGAACAAGACTTCCTGTACTTTCCCCATCCGCTTTCATTTTATAACTGTAGTGGAGTATTTGGTGTTTATCTTTGTTCGTGGGTCCGTTTCTTGGATTTGCGATAACCGTATTACATATGCTGGAAATAGGCGTGTCTGCCGTCTTCATGCCATGGGTCGAAACATAGGTGTAACCTTAAATTTCGGTTTTGCTCAGGATTCAGAGAAGTACGTTCTAGATTGATTCCCATCTGAAGCACATTGCAGGTAATACTTCGAACTGAGCAAGTGTTCCGAACACCAAATACAACAAGCAGTGTATTATCACTGCCATAATGAAGATCAATGTAGAAAAATTAAAGTCCGCTACGCTTGTGTGCCTTGAGCGTGTCTTAAATATTGTACACTCTTTAAAATTCTTTGCGCAGTGTGAAGTACAAGGATCAGCTGAAAAGTGAGGTGGTTTCAGAAACAGTCTACACTCTACGACAAGGCATTTAAAAAAACGACTAATCGAGAAGTTACCTCAATATTGGGCGAGAATTGGTCAGTTTTGAAGGCGCTGGATGATAACCATGATCCAGGCAGGTCCTGCAGCGATTGCCTAACAGGACACTCACGTTGATTTTAAGGGCAACCGTTGGCAATTTCTGGGAGTAGATAATTTCTGTTTCAATTTTTAACACAATTATAAAAATATTCATTTTAGTATTTCAGTTTTCAGTCAGAGGAAATGGACTCAGGTTGTAAAATTGCGAATTCCATTACGGGAAGCCGTAATTTTGATTTTTAGTAGATGTTAAAATACGTCAACTAACAGTTACAATTAGCTCGAATTAAAAGCTCAAGGCGACGCCTTTCATTGACTATATTAAGTGAATGGCGAGTCGTGAAAAATCGTCTATTTCATTGAGTGGGAGGTGGTAATCGGATTCCCTGAAGTGAAGGGATTGGTTCGTCTGGTCTCCACTGCCTCACCTGTCAACCAGCTCCAGCTTTCAATGCATCAGAACTGCCTCAGCGGTTTAAACGACTGAACAGGTGAACAAGACTTGGAATACTGGAAGCCAATGTCTAACGAAATGGTCGTCTGCTCGTACAAATGAGATTTTGAAGTTAATGCTGCCATAATAACTACTTTCACATGCACGCTGAAGCTTTCCTGCTACGCGAATCCAACTAGGAATATATTGCCAACGGAAGATGAGCACATAACTAAAAGACTTTCTACTCTTGATAATTAATTTTGCTTATTTGACAAGTTATTTGAATAACGGTGTTAAACAACGAAATCCGCTTTGTGTGTGCACCACACGCATCTGAACACCAGTTAGTCCTTCGGTTGCTGGTGAGTACGTGTATATAAACATTGCCCACCAACGACTAATCATTCTATTCCGCAACTGGTTTGTCAAATTACGATTCAGGTAGAAGTCATCGGTTATAAATATTACGTATTTTGAGGTTTCTTTAATGACAAATGTGCAACAATGTTACGTACTAGCATCATATTACACTTCTACCGAAAATGTGATTATAACCAGTATTAGAATGAAACAGCTGTAGCAAGGACGAATAAATTGTTAATTTCCTGTGGTAGCCGGAGGCAACCACAGACGCTCAACAAGCACACGTTTTAGCAGTGGGTAAGCTTCCTATGAAACAGAAAACTTGACACTGATTTCGAAAACATTGCTATCATGTATCATTTGAATTAGGTATCATTCAACTGCTGAGCCGAACTGACTGGTTGTTGGCCTTATGTTGAGCATGTGAACCGTGTTCCGAAATAAACTTAGATTTCAAACGGAAGATTAGAGAGAAAATTGAACCCATTAAAAGCCAAATGAAATGTGTACTCAATGGAAACTGACATTCAGTACCAAAGCACAATATGAACGATGCATGTTAGACTAAGAATGTCCACAAAACCGAATTACTGCTGTACTCTGAAGAAAATTAGAAATTAGGAACAGTGTTTACTGTAAGTTTGCTTGCTGACACGACAATCAAGACATCTCACGATCCTGACTACACACTGCTTGCACAAGGACGCAATGCAAGGTGCACCTTGAAATAAAATTGACTTACCTCTCGCTCAGCAAGCTGTTTTTTTGGTCTGCAGTACTCACGTTCTCCAAATCAAATACAAATCAAGAGATGCAGTAGCTATAAATAAATGATTTACTCTAAATTCTTATTGTCAGAAAATCTGTTGCTTCATGCGGCATAAGGTGCATTGGACGTACTACAAAATTCAGAGCTTTACTATGAACAGGATGTGGGTTTTACTTTACAGACAGTCGTCACTGATAAACTGACGAAAGGAGAGCTGAACGTAAGGCTAACAATCAAAATTGTCTCATTGGAAACATACCTTCGAAATTCCTGAAAATCAACATAAGAATAGGAAAGTATTATCCCTCAGTTTTTGTCTCCATAATGTATTCTACACATCTTCTCCCAAATACACGGAAAATAGATCTCATTCTTTAAGGAAAGGACTGCACCCCACTATGCCTCAATTTCTCAGAGCTGAACAACTAAAGTCAACCACAGATTAAACACAGAGTCAAGGGTCTGTTTGTCTACACATGCAGTGCACTCTCATCTTTGTTCCAATACAATAAAGGTGATTTATGTACAGTAGCAGGAAATATGAGAAGCTATACACATCTATTACTTTTAGTTCGAGGCATCACGCTCTTAATTAGTTTCCAAGTTTCAGCTATGGCCTTCAAAGGATTGCCAACATTTTTAGTGGTTCATGTATCTAATCACGTTGAGTTTTTCATACTCCATTACGTTTTGGTTACATATAACCGCAAGTGGGTCCACCCGAAACCTGTCAGCGCCGATCTGTGACCTAGACGAGTGTTGCACAGATTGCCTGCTACGTAATCTGATAATGTAACTGATAGCCGGTAGCTGTAGTTACCCAAATATCGCACTACTCAACCAAACTATCGCTGGAAACGGTTCCCTTTCTGACTCAGCTCCAGATGCAACCATCGTTTACTCCGCACGCGTTCACTGTCGCCAAGCAGACGTCAGCGCAGTTCCAGCCGCAGTGAGTGACGTGTGCACAGCTCACTACCTGTGCTGCCACACGGCAGGGAAGGCCAGCCTGGTGGTTCCACAGCAACGAGCTCTGAATTTTCGTACCACTTTCTATAGAATCGGTGAGTCGTGTTTTCAGAAGAATTTCGTCAAAAGATCACATAGCTTCGTACAGTGTCTGCAAAACTATTAGAGCCGAGTTTTAACCTATTATGTCATGAGAAGCCATGAAACAAGATAACCTATTATCATCGGAAAGTTATATGTCCACTCACACAAGAGAAAAAGTGAAAATGGTAACAGTCCAGCTGAACAAAAATTGTTTATAAATCTGAAAGTATAGTACCAGTACAGAGACAGCAGAAAAATTTAGAACTTCTTGATTTAAAAACGGTAATTGTGTGGCAGCACTCTCGTATTTGTATCAAAATTGATTTTTTGGTAAAGGTAGTTGTGTTATAATCGCCCAGAGCTCCACAGCCAGTATATTACGAAAGCTTTATGGGTGTAGTGCCGCGTCACATTCTAAATTACTTCCGCTCATGAAACCAACGTTTCAGCAACGGTTTAAATGGCCGCCTCCTGGGTGTACTTATTGCTGCCCATAACTGACATGGGCTCAGATTATCCGCGTGCTGCACCGCCGTGTTTCTCGCAACTAATCAGTTTTGAAAGGTGCGAAGGATGTTCTCCGACGGTTAACCCCCCCCCCCCCCCCCCCCAAAACATCTCCACAGCCATGGTAACGAATGAAAGAACCCGAGGTAGGCAGGACAGGGACGAACTGCAGCCAGCAGCGCGCTTACCTTGTGTGCAGAGCGCCAATGGCCGGAATGGTGAACACCTTCGCCTCGTTGGTATGCTGTCACTCTTCTACAGCACCCTGAAGATGGATGTGCTACGCTCCAAGGATGAGATACATGCTCTGCACACTGACTGCGTATACCAATTGTCAGTGTGTAGACATGTATATTGTCGAAAGTGGTACGCCAGTAGCAAATGGGCATACGGGAGCACGAGCGTTACATCCGCATTGGGCAGTACAACAGACCTACAGAGGCAGGGCGCTACAAATACGGCGGCAGTGCAATTAAATGCAGTGACACGTATGACGGCGAAATGCAAGATCAGAGAATCCACCAAAATGCTCGGCACTATTCGCCGATGATTACCAATTATGGACTGCAGCATATCACCACTCCCTCCATCAGCGAACTCATTACAATGAGCTTTCCCGCTCTTCCACTAACAGAACCTATTAATTTCAGTTCGACGTTATGCTCAGCAGAGCCATCATGGCAATGTAAGTGATTCACTACGAAAAAACAACACCAGTAAACCCATAAGAAGGCCACTGCAACCGTAGCCCATGAAATGGTTTATCAATGATACTATTTCACTCACTACCAAACGAACGAAACTCCTAACGAAAGTTCAAGGCCTTTCACATATTGTCGATTGTCTGACAAAAGTATTCTTAGTTTGTACAAAATTTCACACTGCCCGCAGTTGCTTCAGTGTGTTGCACGTTTTAAGGGTCCTACCAATCGAGCTATCGGCTGACGGACCGACAAACTGTACGTATGTAGGCGTTTCGACCGACCGACCGCCAAACACTACTTGTTCGGACGTCGGGCGAGTAGGCCGCACATCACCCAACAAACTATGCCGTCTGTAGCGCTGTCGTGCTAACCTTCCGAGGAAAGTTGGCCTTGTCACTGTGCGCGGGATTAAATACACACGACAGGGTGCGAGGCGGTCGGAACCTTAAGGACACTGGAGAAACTGAAAAACTGCAAATCTTCTTGGGACACGTCATGCGAATATAGAAATATATACGCACGAAATGAAGCACTATTTTTAGCTAATCCGTAAGGTTTTCGCGTGGCTCAGAGTGAAAGTCCGGCGCATTTCTGTGTAGATCTTGTTTTCAGTACTTACGGGAAATTTAATATACAAACTGGAATATCGACGTATAGCGGTCGTTAATTCGTAAGATATACAGCGCTCTTCAAGATGGAACAGATTTTCAACATTCCAACGTTCCTGGGAAGAGAACAGTTCAAATTTTTATGTATTCAACATGAGTCCTATGTGTTACAGAACAAAGACGACGACACCAGGTACTTCGTGTCTGGCACGAAGTTAGCCACCGTTCTGGTGTAACTTACAGGTTGAACAATACGATGAGTATGGGGCATGGTGGAGGGGAGGGAGGAGGGATGAAAACGCCGTCTTTTACATGTCCCCTCAAGTAAGTCACAATATGTGACGTCTTGAGACCCGGAAGGCCACCGGCGATAAAGCTCCTCCCAAGTCTCCAGACTATATTTCGACTTACCTGTGGGGTCACGTAAAGGACCTCGTATTCACCTCCACCCGCCCCCCCCCCCCCAAATGCCTGATACTCTTCGAAGTGTCAGAAATCGCGTTTTTCAAGCTGTGAGCTGGATAATGAGACGCCAGCTGCTTCGTGTGTGGCAGGAAATGAGCTGCCATTCTGAAATTTGTCGTGTAACATTGCGCTCTCCTTCAACGCATAGAAATGTCTCTCTCCAGGAACATAGGAGCTGGGTTGAAGTCTTTTCCTTCTTTTTGAATAGCCCTATACTTGCTTCACGGTTATAAACGGTGAAAGTCCAGCCTATACCGATACTTCTGCTACGAAGAGCGAAGGATAGAATTTTTTTACTGGTCTTATAGTTGCCAAGTACTTCATTTCTGATGCATCTGTAGTATTTATTAGATTATGTACACCATCACCACGTTAGTCTTTCGTGTTCGGATTAAAAATAAGTTTCTTAAACTTTGAAGTAATTTTATGCTACGTACATAATGTTTATTTAAACTAGCTTTTTTGCTTTAGCATGATTTATTGCCTCGCAACTATAAATCAAGTTGCGCGTTTCACGAATTATATTAACCGATAACCGTGGGATACAATAGCACTGAATTTGAGGTACTCCTGACTTCTACCAGTCGCTAGAAATCATGAAGTTGTTAGCAGCCTCTCATTCATTTTCGCTAAGAATGGTTTGATGTTCAGCAACTCTGAAATGAATAATTCGCCCCTTATCAGATAATTATGAAAATTATCAGGGCCCAGCTGCTCAAGTAACAGAACGTGAGTAAATTTCTTTGCTCGCATTAGTCACTTTAGACCATAGCTCTCAGCTTTTTGGCCTCATTACCTGTAAGACAGTTTATGCAAACCCTGTGTTTCCGTGTGAAACAAATCGGTATCTCTTAGGGCAAACAATGAACTTTAGATAAGGTCGGCACGTGTTTCGGCTGCCACGATATTGGTCGGTTGGACGACATATTGATGCGTAAGTAGCAGCCCTTAGTGGAAGTCACAGATCGTATTGCGAAATCAAAGAGAATGTTGAAAATTTTCATAAAAAGCACATCTATGTCATTTACTTTGTTAGACTGATATACAGGGTGGTTAAAAACAGTATGAAAGGCCTTAAGTGTGTTGCACGGTAAGTTGTACTGACAATTAACTGTAAGGAAACAATTCGATACGTTACGGAGTTTCCGAGTTAATTAGCATTAACGTTAGCCTATCAGCTCAATCCGCGCGGAATCGCAAGCGTCTGAAGGAGACTGTCGCCAAACGTGTCCTTCGGTTTTTCCTAAAATCAAACAGGAAATAAAATTGGAGTGTGAAGGTAGTAGGGATCGAACCCGAGCCAAACACTGAGCAACCTCGTGCGCCATCATCTACGCTATGAGAACAACTGACAGTCGTATGTGGAGGGCACTAATTTGCGCTCGGAACAACCTGACTTAACTTCAATGTTAATTAACTCTGAAACAGTGCAAGCTATGTTATTTTTTTCCTTGTCTTTTCAACACAACCTACCCTGGCACACCCCTTACAATCTATTAGGATTGTTTCTCACAACCTCTATATATGAAGTGCGTGCCTACCCTACAGACCTACATCGCACCTAAAATTTGGTAATATGTTTCACACCAAACGAGTGTATGTTAACGGGAGAAACGAGTTGGTGGCTCCATTTCCTCTCACCACTAGACGTGACCAACTGTCCGTTCACGCTGTACGGCAGGTTAGTGAACATGGGAGGTAAGTAACGTCGACGTCTTAAGACGTATGCTGTCGCATTTCCTCCTTTGGCAAAAAACTGAACTTCTTCCGTTACTGTAAGATACTACGCACCAACAGCACCTACTCGTTCGATTTCCGAGTAAATCTATTCTCCAGCATGCGTGAAGTTTTCTGGCTGTTGTCTGAAACATTTCGGTTGATCAGGGTAATTCTTCATAAAGTATCAGTTCAAAAAAATTTCTTTTACTTCAGGGGCTAACCTATCATTAAATTAAGGTTTTATTTTCTACATGCTACAGATTTCATTGGTGCTTCAATTAATATACACAACGCGAGACCAAAGGCAAATCATCTCACCTGCGCTACAGTAACTTTTTCGAAGTCGCGAGTAACAAACTGTATTGTAATGGTAAATACGTAGCTGTGAAGCTGAATCTCACCATTGGACCAGAAAACCCGATACCAATGGCTTTGCGCTTAGAGCAAATTCTGATGGTAACAGCCTGGAAACGGCGATTGTGGAAATATTGCCGGCACGCAAGTCAGGTTAAGCAACAGATCTTAGACGGTAAAATCACAGCACCTAGCTACGAACGATATTTAAGCTATTTGTTTCAGTGTGAGGTAAACATTCGCACCGAAATTAAATACCACAGTATTTAAGACTGACTCAGTAAGAACTTACGTTCTCTTTATTTTGATAAACTAACGCCCAAACAGTACATGAAGGACATGTCCAGACTGATTTACTGATAAGACTACAATCAAAGAAGTGTTTAAATTTCTTAGAATTTCAAGTAATCTAACGTAATGGCACGTAAGGTGACCATTTTCCACAAATTTGTTAGTTTCAAAAAAAATCCAAGCACTCACTGTCAGCAGCTTATATCACTGAAACCTCAAATTCACCGCTAAGATCATATTCGGCTCTTCAGTTAGCGTCCATGCTATAGCACCTGCCCAGATTTTACATGAGAAAAGGGAAGTGTGATTTTTTTACTGTTCTAACAGTTGCTAAATCGTTCATTTCTTATGTACCTGTGGCATTTATTACGCAGTGTGCGCAACCGCCATGTTTAGACTGCCTTCGAATTGAGTTTTTTAAACTTGTCAGTCTGTGTTACATAAATCAAATTTTGCATTACCATGATTTATTTCTGTAGCAAACTATAAATCACGCTGCATGTTTCACGAATCATTGTAAGTAAAAATTGTGGGATACAACAGCACTGAATTTGAGATCCTCTAACTTCTGCTATGGGGCAGAAATCAGTGTAGGCAACAGCCTCTCAACTATCCGTTTTCGTTAAGAATGATTTGATTTCAGCAGGTCCGAAACACGATTCACCCATTCCTACATAATTACGAAAACCATCGGCTCCGAGTTGCGTAAGCAGCGGAACTTGGGTGAATTTCCTTCCTTGCATTAGTCGCTATTTGGCCCACAGCTTTCCGATTTTTTGGCTTTGTTACGTCTAGAACAACCAACGAAAACCCTCTGTTTCTGTGCAAAACCAAGGAGCAACTTTCAGGACAAACTCAATGAAGTTAAGGTTAGCAAATCACAACACACCGGCGCTGCAATCGCCGAGTGCAGTCTGTCGAGACGTGCCTGAAGGCTGCCACGAAATAGGGCGCTCGGCCCAATTGCTGAAGCGCGTGTAGGCGTCTTTGAACTGTTACAAGTTCTAGTGGCCACCAAACAGTTATTCCTACAGTCTAAGTCTAAACCAGTCGTTCCCAGCCTGGTGGTAAAATTACATTTTCTGAGGGATAAAAACTGAATCATTCAATTCTGTTTCGCTCACGAAACAATTATTTTCAAAAGATCATTACTATCTTCAATTTTGTAAGACATACTGATAATGGAAGCTACCAGTAATTACTGTTTCTCAATAGCATTAATCCGATGGAGGTTACAGGTTTCTCAATCTATCCACTACACAGGTATGTTGTTCGTCCCGCACATTACTAATGGTAAAAGCGAGATATGTAACAGACACTAAATATCTCAAACAAATGTTTTCAAGTATTAGATAGTGTCTGCAGTAGTCCACAAATTGCCTCATTAATTGCTTCGAAGCAAATGAATTGATGAACAACACGATACAGCAGTAACCATGTAAGAGCTACTACAGTGCCGTACTATAACTATTAAAGTGGTCAGAAAGTATTAACAGTTTGAAGTGTTCCAGTATCTGGCACGTCAGAAGAGAATAGTGCAGCAATCAAGTAATTTACGAACAGTAAGTATAGTGGAAACTTTAATTGGTTTGGTTTTTAATTGGGGCTGCAGTGTGCAAGTCAAGCAAGTGTTTCACGAATCATTGTAAGTAAAAATTGTGGGATACAACAGCACGGAATTTGAGATCCTCTAACTTCTGCTATGGGGCAGAAATCAGAGGATTAATGGAGGGGAAGAAGGCGAAACAAGTGTCTACTCTCTCTTTGGATAGTTAACTATCTCAGGAAGAGTTTTGAGTAGCATTTGCGATGCACCACGAGCTCTGTCACTCATTCTAACACACACACACACACACACACACACACACACACACACACACACACACACAGTGAACATTCACGTTCCATCATTTAAAAAATAATGTCTTTCTACAATCCATTAGTTACCTCCCATTGCTCCTGGCTTACAACACCGTTGCCAACGGCGATTCATTTTCTAATTGAGTCTTCCCCGCATGAAAAATTCTACATTTGACTACAGAGCGTAGATACTTTGCTAAAATTCCCTCAGCAGTTACTGTTTGAAGTTAGTAATTAGCGTCTGCACTAAGAAATTTTTTGTTTTTCGTTTTTTACTACTAAGAACACACCGACAAGTAACGTTTCAACTTTCTTCCGCATACGTAAGTAAAAATTGTTTCAGGAAGTAATTAAAGTTATCGAAAGCCCCGTATACAAAGCATATATCGGCATCACGACTTAGCTTATACGTACTCTGTGCATAAACCGTCAATATTTTCTAACAACTACACTGGGCAGCACATCAGCACATGTTCCGTACTCACCAAGGACTGCAGCCATGAGCAGTAAACTGCAGTGAGGTGACGTCCAGGACACACTGCTCGCGTAATACAGGCAACCTCCTCACCACCGTAATTTGAGGTTTCCACGACGAGCGAAAGCCGCACAACAGACGCCACAAACTACCGCAGTCAACGCTAGTGAAGTCAGTGGGGCGTGACAGTCTGCACAGATACTGAGATACCACGTTGTCGACTGTAGCGCCCTCCATACGAGGAATCGACAAGCATCACTTCTCGATGTCACACAATGCTCGTAATCAACAAATCACAAGCGAAATCTCACGACAGACTTCCCAGGAACGATTGCCGATATCGGATGAGTATTTTAATACGAAGAGTCTTGGTTTCTAGTACTTAACAGCGCATTAAGACTGAGGTGTTCGGCATGTATTAAATGTTGGGTCGCGGAAAATAGTTTCAGTTAACCTACGAAGGAAATTTAATCAGCTCGATATTCCTCTTAAGTAACGTAGCGGGAACAGAAGCGTCCACCTAGGATCTAAGAAAGGAACAGCGGCCTAGGTCTTCCTGTCTTTATTACGTATTCTTCTTTCTTGACATTCTACATCCTAGAGTATCTCCTCACTATGGATCTATATAATAAATAGTATATCACATGTAATAAACTTTGCAGTAGTTTTAACAGTTTATTTATTTGATATATAACACTGCACATGATATACCGAGAGAAACTGGAGAGAAATCACAAACGGCACCATTTAACCAACAATCGGTTGCCACGTGCTAATGTCAATTCTTCTTACCCATTCGAGGCTCGATGGTGCAGCCACGAAAAAGACGCTTGGATCACACAGGCAGCCTCTCAGTCTACACTCCTCGACTATGTGCCGGTTCGAAGCTCCACAACCAGCTTGGGCTCGACAGCTTACCCCACATGTGCCTGTTCTGTGCGCACACTCAGAGTCTTGTTCGGATGCGATTCGTATACGTCCACTAATGCTGTGGGAGTTCAAAACACTTCGTTTCTGTAGAGGGTAATGAATATGCCGGACTTTGGCTCGGTCACTCATAGTCCTCGATTCACGCCATTAGTGTTAATGGTGAAGCTGCTATCGGCAAGTCGTTTCGCCAGTCGCAGAGATGGGAGTCTGTAACCAACTCTGTTTGTTGTCAACCCAGGAATATCTTCATGGTGGGAACTTGAAGACTATTCATCATTTTGGAATATTCTTTCATCAGTGCTTCTTGTCTTCTTACCATAGGAGGGACTATACGGCTGAGTACTGGAAGCCGGCATAGAGGAGCAGTTATCGTCCACCCAGAGATGATCCTTGTGGTTTTACTGAGCTGAGTGTCTGCCCTATTTACGTGCGGGCTGTCCGAGCACACCGGAGCACAACACTCAACTGCTGAAGTTCGAAGCCTTCCTACTGACGCTCTCCAGTTAGTACTACAGAGTGTCTCTATAAGTTTCTTGTTTCATCGCCGACATTGATTTTTTAATGTAAAAATGTCTTGTTGCATCGTGATTCTGGTTCCCCTTGACCTGTTGGTCCCCTTAAAGTTGGTTGTGTGAATAAGTTCAAGGGTCGGATGAAGACAAGGGCCTACCACATTCTGTAGGACCACGCTCAGCAACGCATAGGGGTATTCAGAACAGCCTCCGGAACGGAGACAGCCTCACCTTATTAATGCAGCTGCCAGTGACACAGCTGACACGTACTGAGCGCCTGTAACACAGAGCCCAGGTCTCCAAGGCGAAGCTCGCTGGCTTGGTTTCTGACATACTTGGCGAACGCTCTGAAGTTATTTGGTAGATCACGCACATAGCTGTCAAATGTGCGGCTTTACTTACATAATGATGTATTCGAATATGGTGTCTGCTCAGGACTGTCTGTTGCGTAGAAAGCTCTCTCTCGTTACATTGGTAGACGCTCGATCGAAAGTTCGTACAAGTTCCTTACAGCGCAGATAACTGAAATGTGGTCATTAGCAAGGAAACTGTGATGTGAAGAAATCTGCTACTAAACGTAAACGATCTCTGCTTCAACCTTATACAACCTCTACTGAAAGAACAGGTTCTAAACTGCTACGTAGAAACAATGAGGGTACATACATGGTGTTCGTAAATTCCCGTTACAAACTTCTGTGACTTGTAGAGAGGAGTGAGTACATAACACTTTGAGCAGGAACCCATTTCTAGAAACGTCATCCAACGATGCTACAGAGACTCAAAATTGTACTGTACAGACATACATTTACAGGCGCCGATGCATATGATTCCGTAATGATGTTACAAACGTTCTAGGATGAAGGCAGAAGGATAAATGTCTCAATCTGAGGCAAGGGTCTCTGGTCCGGAAACGGACTCGAAGGTTGCAAGAGAAAATCGTTCTTATATCTCTGGCAGCGGAATATATGTACCGCTATTGTTGTTGCTAAAACTGTAGGGTAGGCAACTTTCAGAGATAGAAGTATGCACCCAAAACAAGAAAAAAAATTTAGCAAACGTGGGCTCTAAAATGCAGACCTTAAGAGCTATGAGCACTCGTTCAATAGAGGAGATGTTTCACAGCAGCATAGATAAACAAGTGCTCGTAGTGCCTCAGGCATGTGTTTTAGAGCCCATGTTTACGGAACGTTTTTTCTTGTTTTGGTCCCTACTAGCACATGCGGAAGTTGCTTGCCCTAAAATCTTAGCAACAACAGTACAATACATGTATTCCACTGTCTGAGGTATCAAACGGTTTTCGCTTATAATATTCGACAGTTCGTTGCGGTATAAGGACCTTACTCCAAATTGATATATTTATCCTTCTCCATCGTCCTAGAAAGTTGTAACATCATCCTGCATATACATACACTTACAGACACCGGAGCATATAACTTTGACGGTTTGTAGCGTCGTTGGGTGACGTTTCCGGAAATGGGTCTCTAAACAAATTATTATGTGTTCACTCCACTCTACAAGTCCTACAAATCTGTAACGGTATTTTGGAATACCCTGCATGTTAAGCGCTTAACGATGAACTTATAGGACTAAAAATTTTTATTGCATCTTGAATAAAATTTTGTAACTCAAGCTTGACTTTTCTTTCTTTGATATTGTGTTCCTTCATCAACTCGTTAGCGCTAGGAATGATACACAACGTGTTTTTATTGACATCATTACATCACAGCCTCGACAGGTTATTTTTCCACGTTCACGTATGCAATTCATGTGGTGCGCGCTCTATAGAACGTGTTGCAGTTGAGGGATTGGAGGAAAAACGTGAATGATCGCTATGTCTCATTTCTTTCTTTATGTTTTTAATTTTTTTGTTCCGGATCTAATTTCATTCTTCCAGGCCTAAGCGAAATACCAAGGGATCTTCTGCAAAGCAAGGAAAAAGTAATTCATTTGAAAAAAATTCTAGTAATTTACACAAATTTTAAAAACAGTTACCGAATTAAAAACAAGATATTTTTTGCTATAAACTGTCTGTCAGTGGCAGTTTACTTACTTCTTTGGTTCGTATCAATCGTTTGGATTCTCGAATGAGTTGTTCGTCACTTCATCCTTCTAAACAATACTTCTCGTTCCTCCTGTTTCTCCCTATTTTCGTCTTGTTTTTGAGCCCGGTACTAGTCCAGCTAGGATATCCCACTTTTTTCCTGTGTCAGAACCTATGTTGTGTTTCTGTGCATCAATTTTTGCCAATATTTCAGTTGCTTTGCATTCCTTTCCGACTTATTTCCCTCAGTCCTTCCCGGTTAAGTCTGTTTCGTTCCACATCTTTTGAGTCAAATTCTTGTCGTTCACAATCATGATGTGCTCGAAAATCTCAATCTTCTCTTCCGTAACGTGCTTAAAACAGCCTTCTTCTTGATCCATGTATCCAAAATTTGCCCTGTTTTTCCGTTCGCCAAATGTTTGTTCAAATTTTCAGACCCTTATTCGCCAGATGTATGCAGAATCCCTTGCCCAATATGGTTGCTTTAGATCCGTACATTTCTGCATTTCTGATTATTGTTGACATATTGCTGTAATTCAGGGGTTCCTCGATAATTCATAGTTTCTGCAAGTTGTCTTATCGTGGTGTTTGCAGTATGTAAGGCCTGTCTAATATGATCTTGTTCATCTGTTGGTTACTTGTTATTTGGCAGCAGATACTAACTGATAAGGAAATAAAAAACTCATACAACACCCTGTCTTTCTCTTCTTTAAAACGTCAGATGGCATTTCAGGTACACGACTCTATCCTGTAGTTACGCTACTTCTTCCATGTTGGATTTTGATGTGTAAATTGAAACCATTTATGATATAAAAGAAAAATTAAAACTGTTATCTGTGTCAGTCACCTTTATTTTGTTTATCTTCTAGTAGATAAATGGTCTACATTAGCATTTATTTTCATAGACGAAGCTGGTTGTCTGTCTTAGGCTTCATTTCATTAAAAATGAGTTGTTATGTCCCACTTGTTATCATAATATGTCACTGAAGACACACATTATAAACGACGACAAAGCTTCTTACAAGATGATAAATCAAAAGGCATACTATATGTTGTTATGTCTACGCGTTTGTGCAACTGGTTATTACTAGACCACGAATTTTTTAGGTCATAAAAAGTGCATTTTTGGCACCTAAAATATGCTCTTTTAGATCTTCATTTCGCCTATATAAAACCTGAAATAGGCCCTAAAAGTATTATGTAGTAGAACTAACTAAAATGTAAAATAAACATTGTTGACATATGAGCATATTGTTACTCATTAAAAAAAAGGAAAATATAAATATGCACAACTGCTCAACACAGCAGACGCTATACCACTTTCATGCTCAAATTGATCTCAAAACACTTCAGTTTTCATAAGATAAAAAATATGGTATAAAACACATACAGCCATACGTTGAAATAGTGTAATATGTAATGTAATTAATTACTGATAAACCAGTGGTTTCAAACATTCAGACCATAGCTGGCCACGCGCTAAATAACTAAAATCTTATCTACGTTTTCCGGAGTAAAACTAAGGCGCTTGTCCGTCAGTATTTATTTACAAGCCGGAAAAAATGTTCTTCCTCAACAGATGTGACAGGGGTGAGTTTTACTTTCGTCTGATATTGGACACGAATGCTGCAATCAAAGGACGAGGATTTTCCGTTACTTATGTATGCTGTTGTATAGAAGTAGTTCAGCCGTTTTTGCTCATACTTTTCCTCCCACTTCATTCGGCACTTCATTAACTTTCTTTTTCACTTCCTTCAGTAAGGATATGCTCTCGTAGGTCGATCTTCCGAGCCTTCTAATCATGAAATGGTCCTCGCTATTAATATGCAGTGGGCTCTAATATATGCCAAGTCTCGCTGGATTGAAGAATTTTGGAGTACGTGCTTTGCAAAAGTTACAGACGCGGCATCGTACAGTAGATTTCCAGTTACCTTCTGGGAGGTGCTTATTGCAGTCCACTGATGCTAACCACCTGCTCCAGCGATTAACAACATGTTCATGTGGCTGGGGAAATAATTTCTTTGCTATAGAGATTAATTTATTTACGTCAGGGAATTCTAGCCATACTTGCTCTGCTATACGGTTGGTACCATGTACATGCAGTATCAAAGGGTAGAAAATTTGAAGCAACCGAAACGCTACAATCATATATGCAGCGGCATCTGGAAGGCAGAAGCATCTCGTTTCTATCCACACCTTTTGGATACAGCACATTCAAAGTGTGCAATTGTTTGCTACTTACTCTTTGGGAGCTGTTTTGAACAAATCAGGTAAGTGCTAGAAGTGGCAACTGGGTCCGACGTGCCAAAAATCAGATGCCAGGAAGTTTCATATCAGCGCACACTCCGCTGCAGAGTGAAAATCTCATTCTGGAAACATCCCCCAGGCTGTGGCTAAGCCATGTCTCCGCTATATCCTTTCTTTCAGGAGTGCTAGTTCTGCAAGGTTCACAGGAGAGTTTCTGTAAAGTTTGGAAGGTAGGAGACGAGATACTGGCAGAAGTAAAGCTGTGAGTACCGGGCGTGAGTCGTGCTTCGGTAGCTCAGGTGGTAGAGCACTTGCCCGCGAAAGGCAAAGGTCCCGAGTTGGAGTATCGGTTGGGCACACAGTTTTAATCTGCCAGGAAGTTTCAATCAGATGTACAGTCTACCGGAATAGACTGTCAGAATTTTGATCATCATAAATCCATGTGCAAGATTCCGTAATATTCTCTCGGGTTCTATGCAGTGCGTCAGTGTAAACTGAATCCACATAATTTTTACGCAACTTTGCCTTTGCCGGAACAGACTGACTGCAGTTCTTTTCAAGAAAACCTTTGAAATTAGGATTTTCTAGATTTCGAAAAGGGATGTTTAGTGCCACAATAGCATGACAGAAGTCACCGCTGAAATAGTTCTTTCTGATGGGTTCTTCAGATTTCTTTGTTAAAAGCGATTGCTTTAATTTTGAATTTTCGTTCAACATTTATCTTATGTAATGCTCCATCTGTATGTTGACAACAAAGGGATATTTCATAACGCACTTTTTAAAGAGATGTCGATTTGTAAGAATGGTCTAGAGGCTCAAATCACTTTTTATCACGTTCTTTGCAATATCAACACACTTTCAATAATGTATACTTCTGACTTCATGACAACCAAAATAAAATTGGGAAAATGCAAACTTCGTTCATTGTAGTTGACTTTTATTTTCAAGATACTTTTTAAGAAATACTGGTGTATAAATACGGCCCTGAACCACGAACCACCGAATAACATACTTATTGGGGAAAGTGAAAACTTTTACGGAGACTTAAATTTGTGGGTAGTGTTTAACTGGAAATTTTAAAAGATACATGAAGTATGGCAGAAGAATTTATTAGAAACAACAAACATTTTTCAGAATTTTTAAATAAAAAATTAACTGACTAAATTACAGCTTTTTCGCAAGGCGGGCGTGAAGTACTTACTCCCCGCCCCTGGTATTGCGAGGGGTAAGTGGGACTTTTTATGACTCAGAGCCTACTACAAGAAAGAAACAGGAAAGTGTATATAGAGGTGCATATAAAAAGTATTTGGTGTTGTTAGAGTACACTGGTACTTAATTTTAGAAAAATAATAAAAGTCAAACAGAAAACATACAATAAAATTTGACAATTTTAGTTTTCCATCTGTCTTGCCACTGAACAGATTTTCGTTACAACTCAAAACTTTAAGCAAATAAATAGCCGGTCCATTATTTTAAGTACATGAATGCTTTTACTTATAGGTATGCCATTTTCACACTGCTTACTTTCCCTTTGTACAAAGATTGAGCTCAGTAACCAATGTGTTCTGGTGTCTCTTAGCATGATATTAAAGCAATGTTTACAAAATAATATGCTTCAGGAATGCTCTGGCGGTGAAAGATGTAAGGAGAAACTTGCACTTCTGACATGACAGGAAAAACTAAGAACATAATTATTCCATCTGTCACATAGTGCTGAAGCTCTAGTAGCCACAGACTTATAGGACTGTCTTTGAATAGAGGGAAAACATGTGTTCTGAGACAATTTTGTAGTGCAGGTTGCAAACATTCAGGGAAAAACTTGATTGATTTATTACCCCTCCCCTTGCGCTAAGCACATTGTTGTGTTAATTGATGTATGAACTCCTGGAGACAATACGTCCTTCTGAGAAAGCCCCCTCAACCCTCCACCTCCCCCTCTCCTGTCGCTCCGGGAAACCCCTCGCTGATACAAGTACTCTTTTGATATCAAATTAATTGACTAATATATTAATTAACGTCTCCCCCTCTGGCAAATCTCCCCGGGCCCTCCCCTCCAACACCAGGAAGTTGACGAGTCCATGCTGGAGAGGAAGGATCTCATAGCAAGAAATTCAATTACAAAGCAGAGGATAAGCTGTTTATTTATAAAATTCAATTTGGAGGGGTTGTATTTCTGTTGCTCATTGCTCTCTGCCACATTGGAAGATGCAGGTCTTGTAAAATGAATCGTAAAGACGTAATTGAATAAATCGCTTTTTTTTTTCAATCACACAAGGGATACCATGAACATAACTCACCGTAAGTAATTACACTGTTAAATGTCTTTCGCACTGACTGCAAGGACTTGTGCGCCTGTATGCCAACCGATTCGCTGGACTGCACCATGCACTGATGTCCAAGAGATGGCACTATGCTCTCTCAGACCCGTTGGTCATGTGATGCTGGACACGAATTTTGAGCATTGTTATAAAACTTTGACTGATAGCTTGGCTGTTCGCTTACATGAAATTTCGAAAGAATGCGTCTGAATAGTAATTCATTTTCATTCTATTAATCAAATGGCCCACCCAAAGGTGTAGATATTTCCTGACATCTTCGATGTAGTGTGTGTGTGTGTATATATGCTTAAACCCCACCCTTAAATAGTGCAAGTTGCTGTCTTCTCTGGAGTTGACCTAAGTTGGGCGTCTGTTTGGTTTAACCTTCCGTCTGTTAGCCACCCCTTTGAGTTGTTCTGGGTGTCTGTAACGTCTCTCTTGCGACTTCGTTCAATGTGGCCACGTGGCGTTGCCGGCCTTGATTTCTGTGTATTGCATATTGCGCCCCTGTTATCTCAGTGCTTCCATATTGACTCTGGTTTCACAAAGGCACTGTTCTCTTTTGTACTGGACTTGTATTCCCTTCCCGTGAGTATTTATTAAAACTATTTCTGGACAAGTGGTATGGAACCGACCGTTAACGCATGTCTTAGTGAGTTGTAGTTTGGCAGCGTGAGGGCCTCGCCTTGCGGAAGACGACGCCGGCCTGGTGGGGTGGAAGGACGCTCGGACCTGTGACAACCGACGGACGACAGTTCTGCAAACGGCTCACTGAATCAACAGTTGCGTAAGCTGCGTCGAAAGCACATTTTGGGGTTGTGTCTCAAATGGTTGTATTTTCTCCTGGAATAGTTGATGGCTTAAGAATTTTACGGAAAGTAATTGTAACATTTTATCATGGTAACGCACAGAGACTTTCACATTTTCAAAGCAAGTTACACAAATTTGGGAAGTTGGTTTGAAAGCTCGTTTTGGGGTGTGTCTTAATTTTTTAAAATGGGTAACACTTCTCTTAAGAATTGGAGGATTGCAAATCTTCCTAAAGCACTTGAATGGGTCTGTAGTTTGCGCTACGTGTTTCTTTTATTTATTGATGACGTAATTAAGCAGGTCAGCAAGTCGAGTTTTGTTTCTTCTTGAAATGTGTGTGAATCGCTAGACTTACACACTACTGAAACTAACTTAGGCTAAGGACAACACACACATCCATGGCCGAGAGAGGACTCGAACCTCCGGCCGGCCGCGAAATCCGTGACATGGCGCGTCAAACCGAGCGGCCGCTTAGGGTGGCTTTTGTTTCTTGTTGTTAAAGTGCACAGGCTTAACATTACTTTCTTTCAATGTTGCTCGTTGCCTCAATTAATACATGATTCCTGTGTGCATGTCGTATTCTTACAAGGACTTCAGTTCACTATTTCTCCTCTCCCTCCTTTTTTCCTCTGCGTTTCACGTGGCTCCCGGATGTTCAACGGCACTGCCTATTTTTGTTATGGAGGAGCTTCCCATTGAAGGGGTCGAAGTCCTTGGCAATGATAGAGAAATAGGGTATACCTTTTTTCTGCGCCAGACCTTGATCTATTTGTGCACCGTCCAGTTCCGGACGGACTTTGGAACGTTCCCGATTTTATAAAAAAGATTTGCGTTACCTCTTGTGGAAAATTCCGCAGCATATTTCGCTACGTGCTGATTTTAACTGTATGTTGTGTCTTGTGGATCAGTTTCCCTGTCCTCAATTCTGTCGGAAATTGCAAGATTTAGCTCATTTATTTAAACTGCAAGACGATTAGATCTGTGAATATCTGACTCGTCAAATTTACATATTTTACTGCTACTTCTAACTGTAGTCTGGACAGATTCTATTCATCTGATAGGCTGCGTGATTGGTTCTTGGCTGTCGATGTTATTCCCACCAGTATGTTGTCGGTGCATAGGGACAGTGCAGCTAAGTAAGGGATGATCACATAAAATATGGGACTTCTGGTCACCCTACCCCGGTCAGTCCGACGAAGAATCAGCAACGCTGGTGCGCCGTCCCTGGACTATAGTGAAGACTTCTGGATCCACCCATGTGCAACAGTGGCAGGATGTGGTGTTACACTCTGAGACTGGTAATTACGGTGAGGTAGCCGTCTCAACGATTAACGGCTGCCGTTGCTCAGTAGCGTGTACCAGACGTCGCTTTACTGTTAACAGGCAATCGAGTGCGAACGTCATGTACGTCATCGATCCGTCTGACCGCCTGCCTTAGGAGCCACATTGCTGGGGTACTTACGGAGCGAAGTGATGGCCAATGTTTACCTGACGACACACAACATAGGTGTCGCTGTTACGAAGGCACCAGCGCATCTCACTGTGCCGCGCTAGGTTAAAGAGCTTTTTAGAGAATGTGACGTGATGCCGTCCTGCGGCTTTGCCGCACTAAATTTCTGCTGAGGTCGGCTGTCTGGCCATACAGAAGCGCTGGTGTCGTGTTTTCCCCTGACCCACTCTCGGTGCTGAAATGTTATTCTTCGCGCCTGCCTCGTGTCGACTCTAGCGTAATGCGAGCAAGATGGCTTCGCTCTGGGGCTTTAAAAATTCTAACCGTTTACTGCCTTGTTGCCGTATAGCAGCAGGTGAGGTTGACCAGCTATCTGGCCAGTGCTGTCCAAGTTAAATGCGCCGGTACAGCTGTTTGAACGTACGATTCCTGCCGATGTGCGCGTAACGTACAGAATAAACTTTTTACTATTATTGTACTCGACTGTACTCGAGACATGTTGGCTTCCTCTCCATGTGAAGTGAAATCCAGTGAGATTCCAGTACACGCGGAAGGATACGTGGTGTAATGTTTACATCAGTTTTATTCTTGTCGATAACACAGTATACTATCTCTGACAGTGGCTCTTGCGGAAGAATGGATTGTCATTTCTTCCGAAATTCACATACCAGACTGACTGTGTTCCCAGCGGAGTTCAATTCGTTATAATGAGGGATACACACACTCCCGTATTAAAGTCCAATAATAATTGTGTAGATATTTCCCATCAGAAAATATATTATTATAATTCCAGTTGATCCAGTTTCCTAGGGTAACTGCCATTTAGAGAGTGGCTAACGCAGATCGTCGCAGGCGGTAGCTGCCGTGGCGGCCATGTCCCACGTGTCCCACGGACGTGCAGGACTGCGACGGCGGCCTGCTGCTCGTGGCTGGGGCCGGCGTCGTAGCCCTCTGCGCCTCTGAGCTCGCAGTGTGTTGCGTGGCGTGCGGACGTGTCTGGTGTTTGTGGCGAGAAGAAGTTGTCGGAGTGCAGTGCAAGTTTCCGCGTGGGTAACTAAAGGTGTATTTTGTCACGTTAAGCATTGAAGAGTAGTTCTGAGACTGTAGTTTGGCGCTGAGAGGTCTTTTTTTTCGTGACAGTGAATGTATTCTTGCGTGCCGTGTGGCGAGTTTCGTTGGCGGAGCGTCAGGCCATTCTCTTCCCTGCCGGGCGCGGCGCGTTGCGCTTTCTGCCGACGGCGCGGAGTGCAGCGGGCTGGCTGCGAGAGCCACAGCTGTCCGCTGAGTCAGGAGTCCCGGACAGCAGCGGCCGACTCAGAGGACGCCGCCTACGGAGAGCTGCCTGCAGGTATCGTCAACTGGCCTGTGGCTCCTGTTTCCTTGCGCCACCGAGTAACAGCGCGGCGAACTGCGGAACAAATTACACGGCATACTGCGCTTCGCGGAACTGGTCGCACTCGGTTAAGAGACGAACTACGTGCGCAACGGATCCATAATTTGGGAATCGACTGCCGTCCGGCAAATTTCGTCAGGTGCGCGTTCTGTTTGCCTCACTTTTTTGAAGCATTTTGGACGTGTGCATCGGCTTTTGGCTAAGTTAAGCTCCACGTCCGCGAGTATACGCGGACACTGGAGCATACAATCTGTTAACATTACAGCTTAAGGACATTAGGTGTGAAGAACCCAACAAGTTCAGACCCCTGCTGCCAGTTCACCATGTGTCAACATATTTAACTGACCAGGAATTCTTAGAAGAGCTCTATGAAATAAACCTGAGTGAACACATTACTAGAGACGAGTTCGATATCGAGGTTAAAATAAAATTTAAACAGCACCAAAGGGCAAAAGGACAGTAAACAATATTTTACAAGTGTCGCCAACAATACGGTTACTGCTGCTTCAAAATGAAAGGGTTTTCATTCAATTTCAATCCTTGTTCATCAATGACTTTGTTGCTGTACAAAAATATTTTAACTGTTGGGTGATTGTTCGGTCACCGATCGAAGCGTTGCGACAAGGAACCAGTATGCGGGAGATGTGAAAAACCGGGACACTAAGTGTGTGAGTGCAGGCAGGAGAATCCTCTAAGCTGTATACCTATCAAACCCAGAAATAGAACATGCGGTAAGACAGGGGGCGGGACTGTCCTACATACAAACAGCCCTACCAAAGACAAATAGAGCGCACCGAGTAAGATGTTCTGGACAACGTCCATTAATAAGGAGTGCTACCATAACTGTCAGAAACCCACCCCCCTAACACATGCAGGGACAGACGTAACTAGTAACATAAACAGGCAAAGGTACAAATGGCCGTCAACTAGAATGAGAGGCTGGTGGCGGGCCGTTGCCTTGCGGCAAAACATGGGCTTTCTACAACACCCAAATGCCAATACTAATAATCATGTAGAACCTCAGTTCTGGGAGAGAATACAATTTAGGTACTTCAGCATTACCGACTACATAGGAGATATTTTCATGCGGGGTGCAATTAAATGTGAAGTTGCCAGGCACCTGAAACATCATATGTTTGATTGGGCCGTCTTTCAGGCGGGTCTCCTTTTGCGAGTGGACGAACTAGAAGACGAAATGCACACGAGATAGTTCAGAGAAATGTATCGACGTCCTTGAACATCCTTAGGATGGAGATGTCACGGAGTTCACAAGAAATCCAACACCACAGGCAAACCCACAGAAATACAACCATACACTACCCGCACAACAAGGAGAGTGCAATACAACCAAATGTAGACCCTATATTAAACTTGTTCGTTTTGCCTATGGGGGTAGCACACACAGTCACTACGAAATATAAAATAGTAAAGTAGCTGAACAGAAAGACACATCCTTCACCGGCGCAATACGAGACACAACCACCCGAGAAATGGACATACAAGGGTCACCTTTCACAAACAAGTCCCCGGAAGAGATCAAAAACAAGTCACTATCAGGAAAAATGCTCAGCAAAAACACATCAAATTCCACACTACTAGAAACAATAAGGCAGGAAGACTATGCTGCATTGCAAAATTACACGAAACCGGAGCAGCAAACAAACTGTCAAGAACACCAACCAAACACAATACAGGAGCCCCAAGCTGAATAGCGTTTACCTCATAAACTACGAAAACTTTGAATCTAACCTACGGCTTAGCAGAAAACAAGGTTATATTTCAAACAGCTCTTCGCTATGTAATACGAATCAAGCATGAAAACAGGGATAAAATCTGCTTCCCAACTACACGACAAACTGACAGGATGATCCTAAGAGTTGAAAATCTGCCAACGAACCCAAAGAACTAAGTAAGTTTTTATGGGAGGCATGTGAGCGAAGGGGAGAGGGCCTAAACTTGTAGAAAGTGTTGTTAACAGCTCCCATGACTACATGAGTGGCAGAATGCTGATTTTCAACGATGAAAAAATAATAAGTTTACGAAAAATCGCTATGAATTCGAAAAGACTAAATGCGCTTAAAGTGCTTTCAATGGTGAAATATGTCCTCAGCTGTCATGATCCAGAGAATAAGGAACAAATTTTTCATATTTTCGCACAAATTAAAAAAAAATAGAAAGGATTTAATTTTTAAATGCTTAGATCAGACTCGAACTGTAACAATTTAGGTTCAAGTGAGTAAAAATGTTTGATTCTGTTCTTTTAGGATTCTATCAAGTTTCTGAAAATTCTGTTCTTATGCAGGTTCGTTTCTGTTTACATCATATCTAAAGTGAGGCAAAAAATTTTCTGGTGCAGCTCCCTACCTATTTTAAGTACGAATTGACAGTGCAAACATAGTTCAGCAAACCTGCTCTGCCGTACTCATGTCATGTGCGGTCTTGTGCCTAAATATCCTGAACTCTGGGCACTGTAAAGGATCGAACGTGTCTAGTCCAGCGGTACAGTGTCACTGAATCGCCTACTGCAGCAGCAAAGCGATATAAATAACAGTAAATGGTGTCACGTCTACTGTAGTGGTTACTTTAGCTGGCACAGAACTGAGCGTCAGTACTGGTCGTTCGGTTATTCATTCCTTGACGTCAGACTCCTGAAAGCAAATCAACATCGATTATGGGCTGCGAGCAGATCACGTGAAGGAAAAGCGAGTCTAGACGAGCCATTTATAGTAAAATCTTAGTCAACTGAAACCTCTGCAAACCACCGAAAATTTTCAAATAATAAGGAAAAAAGGAGCATGTACTGGACGGAGATTCGAGGCGAGGGTGTGCTGGGCCGCCGCGGTTAGCGGGGAGAGGTGAACGCTGACGTGGAGTTGCCTTCCTACCCACAGACTGACCTGTCCAAGCAAAGCTACAATGCCAAAATTAGTGCATTCGAGTGGCTGTTTCTTTCCATTGCGTATGCATTTTTGTGCTATGGCGACTAAACGGGAGCGTATTATGATTACTATCTCTGACCAGCTAGCAACTACCCACGAAGCTGAGAAAGTAATTTTATTGGAAACGTTGCAGCTAATTACAGAGTTGGTGCTTATGTCGATTCAGAATGGGGGAAGTCGTGATCTAAATTTGTAGAGTGATCTGTGGAAAACCCAACAGGAAAAACAGTGAACACTTCCGAGAGCAAGAGATGCCTTTTCCGGCTTGGAACTGAAAAAAGAAGCTAAAATATTGGCTGTTGCAGGCGAGGAAAGAATAGATTTTTCTTCAGGCAGTGGGTGGTTAATCGGGTTTCGAAATAGATATGGCATTCCGCAATAGAATGTGTGTGGACTAAAGTTATTTGCAGACCCGGACGCGATATGTTTCCAAAACAGAATTTGGAGATTACACCCAAGGCTACACTAAGCATCGATTTTAGATTTTACAATGACCTGAAACTGGAGTTAATTTCAAGATGATGTCTCCAAAACCTTTCAGCTCCCTCAAATAAAACGTCTGCTTCAGGACACAAAATGAAAAAATAAACGCTTCCGGAACACGTAGACTGTCCCTAATGTGTTTCGGGAAGGTGTTCGTGATCAACGATATTTTTGGATAACTTGTGAACTCATTGCCAGATGGTTTAGTGATTACTTCGTAGCGAAAGTTGAGAAGTTATAACTAAAAAGGTCAGCTTAACAAAGACATCGCATGAGTTCTCAATTCGTCTACATGTCGTTGCGAGTTAAAAAGTTGCGATATTGTTGTGCATTTTCTTGCCCCAAGTGTTACGTCTGTATATGTCACTTGCTCAAGAAATAACAGCATTTAAATGGCGCTACCTGTAGCTGTTTGTGAGAACGATCCTGCAAAACAGTGACATGCAAAATAACAATGCGAATGATGCGATGAGGGAAGTAAATATGAAATACATAATTTATTGGTGAATGCAGGCCTGATAATGTCGAAGCAGAAATTCTTCATAGGTGCTGTAGAAAGTTGTATGATTGGCATGAAGAAAATGATTCGTAAAATTTTGAGAACTTGACAGATATTGTAAGGAGAATTCGCGTGTAAGGAGACATGGATACTTGCGATGTAGATGAATGGGTAGTGGCGGACGATGCACAAGAAATAACGGACCAAGAAACTGGGGAAACAGTGTTCCAGTGACCCGATCGAAGAGGCGAAGTAGATAATGTGAACGACAATTTGGCAGCGGCGATGGTTTTCGAGTACTGGTGGTACGTCTGTATTAATAATTTATCTTTCAAATACCTACTTGGCATAGTATAACACGGTATATGTTTTGTTTTTATAGCAGGTTTCTCCAAGATTTGTTGAAAAATGCATTGCTTCAGCGCCAGGTGAAGTACTTCTAATGAAACGATGGCGGGACATTGCTGCTCGAAAACGTGGCAGAGACACAAGAAACAAACAAAAATTACCACCTTTTTTGAATGAGTAATTCGCATGCAACAAACTACTGTATTACGTGCAGTGTATTGTATGCGAATGTAATGTAATCCTAAAAAGATAATTCTTACTTTCATAAAGAACATAAGTATAGCCTACAAAGAGATTTTTGACTTCGTTTGATCTTCAATACTTACTGTAATTACAATACAAAGTACTGCAGTACATGTTAGAGGTTCAAAGAAACTGTTACGGAAAACGTCTTCCCTTCCTTTAATTCGGTTGTACTGTATAATACCAATCGACAAACACTGGGCACGGTAAACCGGCCTCCGTTGCAATTATCCTATGTAACGGTTTCCACGGCCAATAAAAATTTGATTTTCAATGTTTCAAACAATTATTGAAGGAAATTAAAAATTTTAAATGTTGTCACAATTTGTCGTTAAGACGTATAATCTTACGTTGCAGGTCAAACACAGTAATACAAGTACACTCATGCTCATAAATTAAGGATAATTGCAGAATGTGGTGCCACACAACGTGGCAATCCAAAAAACTGGCGTTAATGGCATAGGCACATAGGCAACACACACGACACAGATTTGTAAGTCCACAATATTGGTGATAAGTTGAAAAAACCGTCCCGAAACACATGTGCTACAAAGCGCCACTGTTTCCTGCGCATGTACCCCGACATCAGTATGGGATATGATCACCATGCACACGTACACAGCCTGCAGCACGGGTTGGCATACTCTGGATCAGGTGATCGAGCAGCTGCTGGGTTATAGCCTCCCATTATTGCACCAGTGCCCGACGGAGCTCCTCAAGTGTCGTAGGGGTTTGAAGACGTGCAGCGATACATCGACCAGGAGTATCCCAGACATGCTGGATGGGATTTAGGTCTGGAGAACAGGTAGACAACTCCATTTGTCTGATACCTTTCGTTTCGAGGTACTTCACGATGGCAGCTTGGTGGGGCCGTGGGTTATCATCCATCAGGAGGGAGGTGGGACCCACTGCACCCCTGAAAAGGCAGACATAGTGGTGCAAACTGACGTCCAGATACACCTGACCTGCTACAGTTCCTCTGTCAGAGACATGCAGGGGTGTACGTGCACCAGTCATAATCCCACCCCACACCATCAAACCACGACCTCCATACTGGTCCTTTCAAGGACATAAAGGGATTGGTATCTGGTTCCTGGTTCACGCCAGATGAAAACCTGGTGATAATCACTTTTCAGACTATACCTGGACTCGTCCATGAACATAACCTGGGACCACTGTTCCAGTGACCATGTCACTGTGTTCTTGACACCAGGCTTTACGGGCTCTCCAGTGACAAGGGGTCAGTGGAATGCACCTTGTAGGTCTCCAGGTGTCTTTTCAGTCGTCTGTAGACTGTGTGACTGGAGGTAACTGTTCCAGTGCCTGCAGTAAGGTCTCTAGTAAGGCTACCTGCAGTACTCGGTCGCCGTCTGCGGGCACTGGTGGTGAGATATCGGTCTTCTTGTGGGGTTGTACACTGTGGACATTCCGTACTGTAGCGCCTGAAAACGTTTCCTGTCTGCTGGAATCGTTGCCATAATTCTGAGATCACACTTTGTGGCACACGGAGGGCCAGTGCTATGACCTGCTGTGTTTGACCAGCATCCAGTCGCTCTAGTATTCTACCCCTCATAACGTCATCAATATGTGTTCTTTGAGCCATTTTCAACACACAGTCACCATGAGCGTGTCTGAAAACTTCTGTACACTGACTCGCTGCACCGTACTCTGACATGCAGCAGCACACCTCAGTGTGTGTGGACTGCTGCCAGCGCCACTGTGCGACTGTGCGACGACCTGTAGGGAATCAGTCTACCCATGCCATATAGAACTCATATGCTTTCCACTGTGTGCCAGCCTAGTCCGCTGTAACTAGCTATGATGTCACAAATGTTGTGCAATACCTTAAAAGTAAAGTACATAATCTGAAAAGTTAAAAGCATGTCAGAAGTGGTGATAAAATGATAAGGTGTTAAGTTTCAGTTTAGTAACTTTAACAGATTTCGAAATTTGGATGTTTTACGTATATAACTTCAGTGCAACGGGAAGGAGCTAGAAACTTCAAAATTTATATTGGGATTCCTTTTTCGTTGTCATTTAATGGAAACACCATGCTGGATCTCACAAAATAATATTTTGGTTGAAATTCATGATTTTCTGTTTTTGTATCCTAAAATTACGGAAGCAAGATAGATTAAGTAAGTGATTAGACAAAGCTAGGATGTTTGGATGTAGGCTGAATGTAGATACGCGTATAATAACAAAGATGCGAGAAGTTTCCAAAAGGCAGCTATAAAATTATAGCTGTAGCGTCTCTCAAAAGGGCACGTTCAGAGCTCATCTACTGCATGCAGTGCAACTAAAATAATTCTCTCGCCAAAAGTATTTAACCTAGCCACATCAGAATTTTATTATAGATAGTTAACTGAGTGCTTATTGCACAATTAAATTGAGAGCTTCATCGGCCTTCAGCGAATGAGGCAATTAAATATTTAGTAACTCGAAGTAGTGCTCTACTAGCCCCAGCGGCTAGTCAGGAAGGCGAATTTTGTCGGCTATGCCTTCGGCGGTCCGCACCGTGGCTGTATAAATAAGAGCGTGCGAGCTAGAGTCAGGGACTCGCACACGCTCAGTGAACATTCGCGCGCCGGAGGTCATCGCCATTAGTGTATCGTGTGTGCGCCTTCGTTTGTGCTTAGTGTTAGTTCGCCGAAACGCCGCCACTGTTCACGTGTACCATCGCCATCATCCCTGTTTTGTGCGCCGTGTCCACTAGTGTCAGTGATGTTTTCTCGTCAGGCGTGAACGGCTCCGTGTTTTTTTTTGTTTTTTGGTGTCTACATTGTTTTGCCCACCATTTTTGATTGTATTCTCTGTGTCCCCTCTATTTATTACTTATTGTAAATCTCAAGGCTGAAGAGCGGCGTACTCAGCTGCTGACAGCCCGCCTTGTGTAAGGTGATAAAAATTACAATAAAGAAAAAAAGAAACTAGAGTCAGGCCCCAGTTCTCTTCTAGATTCGTACCGACGCGCACTTCATGTTGGAAGCTACGTCGCGTCTGTGCAGTTGCAAGGAACAGCCTCGGATGCTGTGTTACGAAACTCGGTATGCACGTAACAATGAGTTCGCATTGTGGTAAAGTGTTACTTGTGGAACGACCTCAGTGATTTATTCTCAGTTTGCGTATGTCGTATTTATTTTCACGTGTCGCCGCAGGACATACCTTGTACCATTACTAGCGTGGCGTTTGATGAGTATTAACATCAAATTTTGTTGAGCATTCACTTTGAACATTTACATTGATAAAGATTATCGAACAGTTTCATTATCTAGGAACAATAGGATCCACGCAATAGACTCTGAACAGCTCTGATACTATAGAGCTGACACTAGCGTTACTTGGTCAAACTTTAGTCTGGAACTTTATGCTTTATCGTTTTCAGAATATAGTGAAAATTCTTATAGTAAACTGCATTTTCTATGAATCCCAGACATCATCCTCAATCCTCAGCGTAATGAACTTCAGTGATCAAATAACTCTATTTCTCCATCAGAGTGGGCACAGTGAACTTTAATTATAGGCATTACGGTTTTGCTAATCACTTTCTGGTTGCCAACATTGTAGTTAGAGACCCTGCGTTGTGAGTGGCAACAACAACAAAATTTCCACCCACCGCCCTGCAGACCGCAGGTCAAATGCACTGCACGGTCATTCTGTGAGGTGATTTAAACCCGAAATCTGCCCACCACAGTGTTGTTTCACCCTGTATCAGCATTATCCTTAATTTATGAACATGAGTGTATTACGGTTAGAAACTGTGTATTCGTCTTGGGATGGCATAACAGATCGCGAGCAAATACCAAGAATAGATTCG
Organism: Schistocerca cancellata; assembly: GCF_023864275.1. Classification (NCBI taxonomy): domain Eukaryota; kingdom Metazoa; phylum Arthropoda; class Insecta; order Orthoptera; family Acrididae; genus Schistocerca; species Schistocerca cancellata. Next base: position 43,137,753 of record NC_064626.1, on the reverse strand, counting down.
TTCAGTATATGAGCATGAACGCACTTGGCACGTTCCAATACAATTACCACAGCACTTCAAACATTTACGGAATTCTTTTTGGCTGAGCCCACCACAAAGAATAGCAGGAGAAAAATTTATCACTCATTGCATTTTTGCTGTTCATTTAGTAAGACTGACACATCAGGCATGACGTTTTATTTCATTACGTATTTACTACAAACTCTATTCGCAGACAGTATCCACATATACGGCTGAATGTAGCTCCATAATTATATCACTGTACGGTGCACAGCTCAGGACAAATCATGCGAGAAACACTGAGATGTGAGGAAAACTGGTTTATCCTTCAAATGGAGCGCAAATTGCCCAGGCTATACTCTTGCAGTGGCTGATAATCAGAGCACTCAGCGACACCCAACCAGCTTTAAACATAATTCCAAACACTTTCCAAACTTTCTCTCGCTTATATGCTTAAAGTCTAATAGTGAGCACATCAACTCACTTGTAAAGTAATCAGAAACGTTGATGCTGTTTTACACGTGGGAGTTCTACCCTTTAAAAAATCTGTATTTTACAGATATACAGTAAAACAAACTAAACCATTGTTTTTGTTAGTAGCTGTCCTGAGACTGCTTTGACATTACGCTGTAACCTAATCTCCGTTCTGCAGTTCATTTCTTATCTACTTCAACATTAATTTGAACAAATTTACTGTACTCAATTCGCGGTGTTGGTCTACTATTTCTAACCTCCATCTCTATGTTCTATTATCAGATTAACTGTTTACCCGATGTCACATATCTGATGGTGTAGCCTTGTCATCACAATTCGATTCATAAACACCTTAATAAGTAACTCCTCTAAACTTCTGTAATCTGTACCAGCACGTTACAGGGTCATCTGTTCTCCCAGCTCGCCTACGTGGGTTGAGTCGCTTATGCATTCCTGTGCGGTAGCGTTCAACCTTGGATGGTAACCATTTATTTATTTATTTATTTACACGTCAAGTTCCGTAGGACCAAATAGAGGAGCTAATCTCCAAGGTCATGAAACGTGTCAGTACATGAAATTACAACATAAAAGTAATAACAGATAAAAATAGATGTTTATGAACGCAAAAAGGTCAAACAATAAGTTTAAGTAAAAGCAATCAGCAATACAATAAGGATCAGCTAACTTTTTCAAGAAACTCCTCGACAGAATAGAAGGTGTAAACCATGAGGAAACTCTTCAGTTTCGATTTGAAAGTGCGTGGATTACTGCTAAGATTTTTGAATTCGAGAAGTAGCTAACTGAAAATGGATGCAGCAGTATTCTGCACACCTTTTTGCACAAGAGTTAAGGAAGTCCGATCCAAATGCCGGTTTGACTTCTGCCGAGTATTAACCGAGTGAAAGCTGCATATTATTGGGGATAAGCTAAAATTGTTAACAAGAAATGACAGTAAGGAATATATATGTTGAGAGGCCAATGTCAAAATACCGAGACTAATGAAAGGGTCGACAAGAGGTTCGTGAACTTAAATCACTTATTGCCCGAACTGCCTGTTTCAGAGCCTAAAATATCCTTTTAGAATGGGAAGAGTTACCCCAAATTATAAATTGCATACGACATAAACAAATGGAAATAAGCAACATAGACTAATTTTCGTGTCGAACGATCACTCATTTCTGATACCATTCGCATAGTAAAAATGGCAGTATTAAGTCTCTGCACAAAATCCTGAATTTGGGGTTTCGACGTCAGCTTACAATCTATCTGAACACGTAGAAATTTGAACTGTTCAGTTTCAGTAATCATATGCCCGTTCTGTGAAATTAAAACGTCAGGTCTTGTTGAATTGTGTGTCAGAAATTGTGAAACTGAGTCTTACTGTGACTTAGCGTTAGTTTATTTTCTACAAGCCATTCACTTAGGTCATGCACTGCACTATTTTAAACCGAGCGAATGTTGCACACAACATCCTTTACTACCAAGCTGTTGTCATCAGCAAACAGAAATATTTTAGAGTTACCTATAATGTTGTTGTTGTTGTGGTCTTCAGTCCTGAGACTGGTTTGATGCAGCTCTCCATGCTACTCTATCCTGTGCAAGCTTCTTTATCTCCCAGTACCTACTGCAACCTACATCCTTCTGAATCTGCTTAGTGTATTCATCTCTTGGCCTCCCCGTACGATTTTTACCCTCCACGCTGCCCTCCAATACTAAATTGGTGATCCCTCGATGCCTCAGAACATGTCCTACCAACCGATCCCTTCTTCTGGTCAAGTTGTGCCATAAAATTCTCTTCTCCCCAATCCTATTCAATACTTCCTCATTAGTTATGTGATCTACCCACCTTATCTTCAGCATTCTTCTGTAGCACCACATTTCAAAAGCTTCTATTCTCTTCTTGTCCAAATTATTTACCGTCCATGTTTCACTTCCATACATGGCTACACTCCATACAAATACTTTCAGAAATGACTTCCTGACACTTAAATCTATACTCGATGTTAACAAATTTCTCTTCTTCAGAAACGCTTTCCTTGCCATTGCCAGTCTACATTTTATAACCTCTCTACTTCGACCATAATCAGTTATTTTGCTCCCCAAATAGCAAAACTCCTTTACTACTTTAAGTGTCTCATTTCCTAATCTAATACCCTCAACATCACCCGACTTATTTCTACTACATTCCATTATCCTCGTTTTGTTTCTATTGATGTTCATCTTATATCCTCCCTTCAAGACACCATCCATTCCGTTCAACTGCTCTTTCAAGTCCTTTGCTGTCCCTGACAGAATTACAATGACATCGGCGAACCTCAAAGTTTTTATTTCTTCTCCATGGATTTTAATACCTACTCCGAATTTTTCTTTTGTTTCCTTTATTGCTTGCTCAATATACAGATTGAATAACATCGGGGAGAGGCTACAACCCTTTCTTATTCCCTTCCCAACCACTGCTTCCCTTTCATGCCCCTCCACTCTTATAACTGCCATCTGGTTTCTGTACAAATTGTAAATAGCCTATCGCTCCCTGTATTTTACCCCTGCCACCTTTAGAATTTGAAAGAGAGTATTCCAGTCAACATTGTCAAAAGCTTTCTCTAAGTCTACAAATGCTTGAAACGTACGTTTGCCTTTCCTTAATCTTTCTTCTAAGATAAGTCGTAAGTTCAGTATTGCCTCACGTGTTCCAGTATTTCTACGGAATCCAAACTGATCTTCCCCGAGGTCGGCTTCTACTAGTTTTTCCATTCGTCTGTAAAGAATTCGTGTTAGTATTTTGCAGCTGTGGCTTATTAAACTGATTGTTCGGTAATTTTCACATCTGTCAACACCTGCTTTCTTTGGGATTGGAATTATTATATTCTTCTTGAAGTCTGAGGGTATTTTGCCCGTTTCATACATCTTGCTCACCAGATGGTAGAGTTTTGTCAGGACTGGTTCTCCCAAGGCCGTCAGTAGTTCCAATGGAAGGTTGTCTACTCCTGGGGTCTTGTTTCGACTCAGGTCTTTCAGTGCTCTGTCAAACTCTTCACGCAGTATCATATCTCCAATTTCATCTTCATCTACATCCTCTTCCATTTCCATAATATTGTCCTCAAGTACATCGCCCTTGTATAGACCCTCTATATACTCCTTCCACCTTTCTGCTTTCCCTTCTTTGCTTAGAACTGGGTTTCCATCTGAGCTCTTCATGTACATACAAGTGCTTCTCTTATCTCCAAAGGTCTCTTTAATTTTCCTGTAGGCAGTATCTATCTTACCCCTAGTGAGATAAGCCTCTACATCCTTACATTTGTCCTCTAGCCATTCCTGCTTAGCCATTTTGCACTTCCTGTCGATCTCATTTTTGAGACGTTTGTATTCCTTTTTGCCTGGTTCACTTACTGCATTTTTATATTTTCTCCTTTCATCAATTAAATTCAATATTTCTTCTGTTACCCAAGGATTTCTAGGAGCCCTGGTCTTTTTACCTACTTGATCCTCTGCTGCCTTCACTACTTCATCCCTCAAAGCTACCCATTCTTCTTCTACTGTATTTCTTTCACCCATTCCAGTCAATTGTTCCCTTATGCACTCCCTAAAACTCTGTACAACCTCTGGTTCTTTCAGTTTATCCAGGTCCCATCTCCTTAAATTCCCACCTTTTTGCAGTTTCTTCAGTTTTAATCTAGAGGTCATAACCAATAGATTGTGGTCAGTGTCCACATCTGCCCCTGGAAATGTCTTACAATTTAAAACCTGGTTCCTAAATCTCTGTCTTACCATTATATAATCTATCTGATACCTTTTAGTTTCTCCAGGGTTCTTCCATATATCCAACCTTCTATCATGATTCTTAAACCAAGGGTTAGCTATAATTAAGTTGCGCTCTGTGCAAAATTCTACCAGGCGGCTTCCTCTTTCATTTCTTAGCCCCAATCCATATTCACCTTCTACGTTTCCTTCTCTCCCTTTTCCTACACTCGAATTCCAGTCACCCATGACTATTAAATTTTCGTCTCCCTTCACTATCTGAATAATTTCTTTTATATCATCATACATTTCTTCAATTTCTTCGTCATCTGCAGAGCTAGTTGGCATATAAACTTATACTACTGTAGTAGGCGTGGGCTTCGTGTCTATCTTGGCCACAATAATGCGTTCACTATGCTGTTTGTAGTAGCTTACCAGCATTCCTATTTTCCTATTCATTATTAAACCTACTCCTGCATTACCCCTATTTGACTTTGTGTTTATAACCCTGTAGTCACCTGACCAGAAGTCTTGTTCCTCCTGCCACCGAACTTCACTAATTCCCACTATATCTAACTTTAACCCATCCATTTCCCTTTTTAAATTTTCTAACCTACCTGCCCGATTAAGGGATCTGACATTCCACGCTCCGATCCGTAGGACGCAAGTTTTCTTTCTTCTGATAACGACATCCTCTTGAGTAGTCCCCACTCGGAGATCCGAATGGGGGACTATTTTACCTTCGGAATATTTTACCCAAGAGGACGCCAACATCATTTAATCATACAGGAAAGCTGCATGCCCTCGGGAAAAATTACGGCCGTAGTTTCCCCTTGTTTTCAGCCGTTCACAGTACCAGCACAGCAATGCCGTTTTGGTTATTATTACAAGGCCACATCAGTCAATCATCCAGACAGAAGTGCCGACACTGTGTTATTTTGAGGGGGCCGATATGCACGCTATAAGCTCACCCAGAATATCGTGAAGTCTGAAACAGGACGCTCAATGAATGCTAATAAGAAAAGTACGTTGCTTTGGGAATACTTAACTTTAATCCATCCTTTTGGTATACATCGTTCTTGTTGAGACATGCTTTAGACGATAATTATCAATTGCTATGTAAGGCTAATGGCGTCTTGCTAGGTCGTAGCCATGGACTTAGCTGAAGGCTATTGGAACTATCTGCTCGCCTAATGAGCGATGCTTCGTCAGTGTAGTAGCTAGCAATGTCGTCCGTACAACTGGGGCGAGTGCTAGTCCGCCTTTCTAGACCTGCCATGTGGTGGCGCTAGGTCTGCAAGTACTGACAATGGCGACACGCGGGTCCGACATGTACTAATGGACCGCGGCCGATTTAAAGCTACCACCTAGCAAGTGTGGTGTCTGGCGGTGACACCACATTCCTTCCCCGCAAATCGGCGAACGGTCGTGTTATAAGGCTTCCGCCCGCCGTGACGTATGCGATGAGGTGGGGAGCCTAACAACAGGCGAGGCTGTGCCACCCGCACCCGGCCATTCGGTCCGAGGGGAGCTAGAAAACGCCTGGAAACCTAGTCCAGGGTGCACGTCAACATGCGGTGTATGCGCCCGTAAAGAGACAGGAGGGGCTGAAGGGGGCGACCTCTATTGCGTCGGGGTATCCGACGCGCGATGACGCCATGTGGTCTGGAGCGGGCAAGAGTTCCATGGCGGAAGACAGCTGGTCACGGGAAGCGATCGGCGGCGCGTGACCCAGGGAGGCGGTTGGCGGCTGCAGCGAAGCGTCCACTGCGGGCGGCGCCGGCGGCGGCTGCGGCGGCGGCGCGACGCCATAGGGCAGAATGGAAGGCATCGTCGGTAACACCTGGGGATGAGGCGAGCCAGTCGATGGGTCCCCAGGGCGCTGACCGGACGGCTCCGTCGCTGAAAGCAGACGGGGAGCGGCAGAACCCAGGCGACTACAGAGGCGCAGCTTATTGAGATGCCGACGCACCTCACCAGAGGCCCCCAAAACCAAATACATCGCGCGGCCAAGGCAGCGAAGAATGCGCCCTGCGAGCCAACGCCGTGAACCGCGATAGTTGCGATAGAATACAACGTCGCCTGGAGCAAAAGCAGGAGTCTGCCGCTGCACAGGAACCTGATGCGGCGGATGCAACAAAGACATCAAGGTTCGATGAGGACGACCATGAAGCAACTCAGCCAGCGAGCGACCATCGCGGGGCTGAGAGCGATACGAAGACAAAAAGAGCAACAACGCGTCCTCCCGAGAATGCTTTATCCTCAGCAACAGGCAAACGGGACAACGCATCTGCGTTTCCGTGCTTAGCAGTGGAGCGATACAAGATATCGTAGCGGTACTGCGAGAGGAATATAGACCAGCGAATGAATTTCTGCGCTGTACGTGGAGGTACAGGCTTGTTCGGATGAAAAAGCGATGTCAAAGGTTTGTGGTCCGTGATGATGGTAAAGTGACGACCATACAAATAATCGTGAGACTTTGTAACACCAAACACGAGAGCCAAAGCTTCTTTCTCAATCTGGGAATAATTTCTTTGCGCTGACGAGAGCAATTTGGACGCAAAGGCAATAGGGCGATCACGCGAACCATCTTTGTGCGCAAGCACAGCACCGATCCCGTAATCCGATGCATCTACCATCAACAAAAGGGGTTTCTGAGGATCGAATGGCGTAAGGCAAGTATTTGAAAGCAACGCCGATTTCAATTGGCGAAAGGCGCGTTCGCATTCCGTCGACCAGACGAACGGAACACCCTTACGGCGTAAGCGATGAAGCGGAGCTGAAATGGAAGAGGCATGCGGAATAAAGTTATGGTAGTAATTTATTTTTCCCAACACACTCTGTAGCTGCTTCAAATTCTGCGGCGAAGGCAAGTCCTGTATGGCACGGAGGTGCTCCGGACTCGGATGTATGCCTTGGGCATTAATTACATGTCCCAGATATGGCAAGTCACGAGCAAAAAACACACATTTGTCCTTCCTCAAGCGAAGACCATTCTGTCGCAAGACCTGAAATAATGTTCGGAGATTTTGTAAATGTTCTGCTTCTGTCTTTCCGGAGATCACTATATCGTCCAGGTAGTTTGCTGCAGTAGGGACCGACGCAGAAATAGTTTGTAAATATTGCTGAAACAATGCAGGGGCGGATGCACACCCGAATGGCAGTCTTTTGAATCTGTACAATCCAAGATGCGTGTTAACCACCAATACGCGCTGGGATTCTTCGCCCACCGGTATTTGCAAGTACGCATCTACTAGGTCCAACTTTGAAAAATATTTTCCCGGGCACAGTTTGTCAAAAAGATCTTCCGGGCGGGGCAAAGGAAAAGTAGCTGTCACTAGTTGTGGATTCACTGTTGCCTTGAAGTCCACGCAAAGTCTCAATTTTCCGGAAGGTTTTTGCAAAATAACTAAGGGTGAGGCCCAGAGAGAAGCCTGCACACGTCCAATTACACCTTGGGATTCTAAATCGTTTAATGTTCTTGCGACCTCATCACGCAATGCGTGGGGAACATTGCGCGCTCTGAAAAATTTCGGTTGCGCGTTGACTTTTAGTTCCAAATGTGCTTCATAGTTCTGAGCGCAACCAAGGCCCGGTGCAAAATTGTCGGCAAATTCCTCACACAGACGAGAAACACTGGCTGAAGGCACAGTCTGGTTCACTGACAGGACCTGATTTACGATAGACAAATTAAACAACTGAAATAAATCTAAACCAAACAAGTTCACTGCAGCAGAAGAACGAAGAACGTAAAATGACACAAGTTTTGTTTGTCCCTTGTATGTTGCAAGAAGGCTGCACTATCCTAACACAGGGATATGCTGTCCTGAATAACTAGTGAGCTGAACATTTGCGGCACGCAACGGCGGGGCGCCCAGTTGTTTGTACGTGGCGTGATTGAGCAATGAAACCGCAGCTCCGGTATCGAGCTGGAACGGTACCACTTGTCCGGCAAAGTCCAAATCTACAAAAAGTTTATTGTCCTGCTGACGACAAGAGCGATTGTATTGTGCAACTTGAACAGACACTGGTACAGAATCACTTGCGACGTGACGGGATTGCCGTCGACGTCGACGCACACTTTTTGTGGGACGAACACAGTCACAGTTAGAGAGAGGAACACTGGGCGGAGTGGCATTAACTACATGAATGTCCATGGGCGAAGGTTCCCGAGCCTGAGTGTCCTTGGGTCGATTCCGGCGCAAAGCAAGGGGCCTGGAATTGTCGGTAGTGTCCGATCTAAGCTTTTTCTGGCAAACACTTTGAACATGTCCGTTCTTATTAAAGAAAAAGCAAATAGCTTGGCGTGACGGACAATTCTCACGCGAATGTCTAGTTGCACACCGCGGGCATGATTTCAGCACTGCATTTGCTCGCTTTCGCGGGACACGTGGCGTTGTGGACGTGCGCGAAGGCTGTTTACAGTTTCTTGCAGCGCGCCCGGCGGGCCGGTTAATGCGACACACAGCTGGCGAAGTTGCAAATGATTCCTGAGCAAAGTCAAGTGTGTCTTGCCTATCCAATATGTCTATCACTTGTTGAATGGAGGGATTGACTAGTTTCAAAATCTGTTCCCGTATGCGAACATCAGAAACGTTCTGTGCAATTGCATCACGCACCATAGTATCTGAATAAGGAACGCCACAGTCACATTCAAACGCACAATCCCTAGTAAGGCCATGCAAAGTTGCAACCCACTCCCGATTAGTTTGACCGGCCGTACGTTTTGTACGAAAGAACGTATACCGTTTTGCAACTACATTGACTGTTTCTTTGAAATAGGCCTCTAAAGCAGACAAAATTTCTTCGTATGACAGAGTTGCTACGTCGCGTCGGAGAAACAACGTCACTATCACACGGTAGGTGGACACACCGACACACGAAAGCAAAAACGGCTGCCGCTCATTCCCTTGAATTCTGTAGGCGGCGAGATGGAATCCAAATTGGCGTGACCACTCCGTCCATGTTTCCTGGTCTGGCTCGTATGGCCTAAACTGGGGTGCAACAGCATGTTGTGGCGGTGGTAGCAGTGAAGCGGCGGCTGCCGCTTCGTTTTGCATTGCACGTTGACCCTGGAAGAGCTGTCCAAGGGCATCCAATAACGCCTGCGTCTGCTGATTCTGCAAGCGATAAAATTCGGACAGTACATCTGGCGAAGCCATGACACAAGTAAATGTAAGCAAGGAGAAAGAACAAGACCCTTTTTTAACTCGTCGCCATGTGATGTGTCGACAGAAGTGCCGACACAGTGTTATTTTGAGGGAACCGATATGCACAATATAAGCTCACCCAGAATGTCGTGAAGTCTGAAACAGGACGCTCAATGAATGCTAATAAGAAAAGTACGTTGCTTTGGGAATACTTAACTTTAATCCATCCTTTTGGTATACATCGTTCTTGTTGAGACATGCTTTAGACGATAATTATCAATTGCTATGTTAGGCTAATGGCGCCTTGCTAGGTCGTAGCCATGGACTTAGCTGAAGGCTATTGGAACTATCTGCTCGCCTAATGAGCGATGCTTCGTCAGTGTAGTAGCTAGCAATGTCGTCCGTACAACTGGGGCGAGTGCTAGTCCGCCTATCTAGACCTGCCATGTGGTGGCGCTAGGTCTGCAAGTACTGACAATGGCGACACGCGGGTCCGACTTGTACTAATGGACCGCGGCCGATTTCAAGCTACCACCTAGCAAGTGTGGTGTCTGGCGGTGACACCACAGTTGCCCTTGCAACTACTGCAAAGGCTGCTGCCCCTCTTCAGGAACCACACGTTTGTCTGGCCTCTCAACAGATACCCCTCCGTTGTGGTTGTATCAACAATACGGCCATCTGTATCGCTGAGGCACGCAAGCCTCCCCACCAACGGCAAGGTCCATGGTTTCATAGCGACGCAATTTCTGTGTTAATTCGTCATTGTGAGGGATCGACGGATGCAATTAAGAAGGTCTAGTGCATCCAAAAGGAGATACTCGCCTCCCAATATAAAATCCTGTCGTTGCCATAGAAACGTTCCTCGATTTAGAAAGAGAAGGCATAGAACCTATAGTATTTCATAGCGACGCAATTTCTGTGTTAATTCGTCATTGTGAGGGATCGACTGATGCAAAAAAGGAGGAATAGTGCATCCGAAAACAGGTACTCACCTCCCAATAGAAGACCCTGTCATTGCCATAGAAACGTTCCACGATATAGAAAGAGATAGCATAGAACCTATAGTATTTCAGAGCCAAGCAATTTCTGTGTTAATTCGTCATTGTGAGGGATCGACTGATAAAATGAAGAAGGAATAGTGCATCCGAAAAGAAATAGTCGCCTCCCTATATAAGATCCTGATGTAGCCATAGAAACGTTCCTCGATTTAGAAAGAGAAGGCCTAGAAACTATAGTATTCCATAGCGAAGCAATTTTGGTGTTAATTCGTCATTGTGAGGGATCGAAGGATGCAATTAAAAAGGAATAGTGCATCCAAAAGGAGAAACTCGCCTCCCAATATAAGATCCTGTCGCTGCCATTGAAACATTCCTCGATATAGAAAGAGAAGGCATAGAACCCATAGTGTTTCATAGCGACGCAATTTCTGTGTTAATTCGTCATTGTGAGGGATCGACGGATGCAATAAAGAAGGAATAGTGCATCCGAAAAGAGACAATCGCCTCCCAATAGAAGAACCCGTCGTTGCCATAGAAACGTTCCTCGATTTAGAAAAGGGAAGGCATTGAACCTATAGTATTTCATACTGTGTTAATTCGTCATTGTGATGGATCGACGGATGCAATCAAGAAGGAATAGTGCATCCGAAAAGAGATACTCGCCTCCTAATATAAGATCCTGTTGTTACCATAGAAACGTTACTCGATTTAGAAAGAGAAGGCATAGAACCTATAGTGTTTCATAGTGACGCAATTTCTGTGTTAAATCGTCATTGTGAGGGATCGACAGATGCAAAGAAGAAGGAACAGTGCATCCGAAAAGAGATACTAGCCTCCCAATATAAGACCCTGTCGTTGCCATAGAAACGTTCTCCGATTTAGAAAGACAAGACACAGAACCTATAGTATTTCATAGCGACGCAATTTCTGTGTTAATTCGTCATTGTGAGGGATCGACGGTTGCAATAAAGAAGGAATGGTGCATCCGAAAAGAGATACTCACCTCCCAATATAAGAACATGTCGTTGCCATAGAAACGTTCCTCGATATAGAAAGAGAAGCAATAGAACCTATAGTATTTCATAGCAACGCAATTTCTGTGTTAATTCGTCAGTCTGAGGGATCGACGGATGCAATAAAGAAGCAATAGTGAATCCGAAAAGAGATACTCGCCTCCCAATATAAGATCCTGTCGTTGCCATAGAAACGTTCCTCGATTTAGAAAGAGAAGTCATAGAACCTATAGTATTTCATAGCGACGCAATTTCTGTGTTAATTCGTCATTCTGAGGGATCGACGGATGCAATGAAGAAGGAATAGTGCATCCGAAAAGGGATACTCGCCTCCCAATATAAGATCCTGTCGTTGCCATAGAAACGTTCCTCGATATAGAACCTATAGTCTTTCATAGCGACGCAATTTCAGTGTTAATTCATCATTGTGAGGGATAGACGGATGCAATAAAGAAGGAAGAGTGCATCCGAAAAGAGATAGCCGCCTCCTAATATAAGATCCTGCCGTTGCCATAGAAACGTTACTCGATTTAGAAAGAGATAGCATAGAACCTATAGTATTTCATAGCGACGCAACTTCTGTGTTAATTCGTCATTGTGAGGGATCGACTGATGTAATAAGGACGGAATAGTTCATCCGAAATGAGATACTAGCCTCCCAATATAAGATCCTATCGTTGTCATAGAAACGTTCCTCGATTAAGAAAGCGAAGGCATAGAACATAGTATTTCATAGCGACGCAATGTCTGTATTAATTCGTCATTGTGAGGTATCGACGGATACAATAAAGCAGGAATAGTGCATCCGAAAAGAGATACTCGCCTCCCAATATAAGATCCTTACGTTGCCATAGAAACGTTGCTCGATTTAGAAAGAGAAGACATAGAACCTATAGTGTTTTATAGCGACGCAATTTCTGCGTTAATTCGTCATTGTGAGGGATCGACGGATGCAATAAAGAAGGAATAGTGCATCCGAAAAGAGATACTCGTCTCCCAATAGAAGATCCTGTCGTTGCCATAGAAACGTTTCTCGATTTAGAAAGAGAAGGCATAGAGCTTATAGTGTTTAATAGCGACGCAATGTCTGTGTTAATTCGTCATTTTGAGGGATCGACGGATGCAATAAAGAAGGAATAGTGATTCCGAAAAGAAATAGTCGCCTCCCAATATAAGATCCTGCCGTTGCCATAGAAACGTACCTCGATTTAGAAAGAGAAGGCATAGAAACTATAGTATTTCAGAGCCAAGCAATTTCTGTGTTACTTCGTCATTGTGAGGGATCGACTGATAAAATGAAGAAGGAATAGTGCATCCGAAAAGAGATAGTCGCCTCAGTATATAAGATTCTGATGTTGCCATAGAAACGTTCCTCGATTCAGAAAGAGAAGGCCTAGAACCTATAGTATTTCATAGCGACGCAATTTCTGTGTTAATTCGTCATTGTGAGGGATCGACGGTTGCAATAAAGAAGTAATGGTGCATCCGAAAAGAGATACTCGCCTCCCAATATAAGAAAATGTCGTTGCCATAGAAACGTTCCTCGATATAGAAAGAGAAGCAATAGAACCTATACTATTTCATAGCGACGCAATTACTGTGTTAATTCGTCAGTGTGAGGGATCGACGGATGCAATAAAGAAGGAATAGTGCATCCGAAAAGAGATACTCGCCTCCCAATATAAGATCCTGTCGTTGCCATAGAAACGTTCCTCGATATAGAAAGACAAGGCATAGAACCTATAGTCTTTCATAGCGATGCAGTTTCAGTGTTAATTCATCATAGTGAGGGATAGACGGATGCAATAAGAAGGAATAGTGCATCCGAAAAGAGATAGCCACCTCCCAATATAAGATCCTGTCGTTGCCATAGAAACGTTGCTCGATTTAGAAAGAGAGGACATAGAACCTATAGTGTTTCATAGCTACGCAATTTCTGTGTTAATTTGTCATTGTGAGGGATCGACGGATGCAATAAAGCAGGAGCAGTGCATCCGAAATGAGATACCCGCCTCCCTATTTAAGATCCTGTCGTTGCCATCGAAACGTTCCTCGATTTAGAAAGAGAAGGCATAGTACCTATAGTATTTCATAGCGACACAATTTCTTTATTAATTCGTCATTGTGAGGGGACGAGGGACGCAATAAAGCGGAATAGTGCATCCGAAAAGAAATACTCGCCTCCCAATGTAAGATCCTGTCGTTGCCATAAAAACGTTCCTCGGTTTAGAAAGAGAAGGCATAGAACATATAATATTTCATAGCGACGCAATTTCTGCGTTATTTCGCAATTGTGAGGGATCGACGGATGCAATAAAGAACTAATAGTGCATCCGAAAAGAGATAGTCGTCTCCCAATATAAGGTCCTGCCGTTGCTATAGAAACGTTCCTCGATTTAGGAAGAGAAGGCATAGAACCTATATTATTTCATAGCGACGCAATTTCTGTGTCAATTCGTCATTGTGAGGGATCGACGGATCGAATAAAGAAGGAATAGTGCATCCGAAAAGAGATACTCGCCTCCCAATATAAATCTTCCATTTAGAAAGAGAAGGCATAGAACCCATAGTAATTCATAGCGACGCAATATCTGTGTTAATTCGACATTGTGAGGGATCGACGGATGCAATAATGAAGGGATAGTGATCCGAAATGAGATACTCGCCTCCCAATAGAAGATCCTGTCGTTGCCATAGAAACGTTCCTCGATATAGAAAGAGAACGCATAGAACCTATAGTATATCATAGTGACGAAATTTCTGTGTTAATTCGTCATTGTGTGGGATCAACGAATGCAATGAAGAATGAATAGTGCATCCGAAAAGAGATACTCGTCTCCCAATATAAGATCCTGCCGTTGCCGTAGAGACGATCCTCGATTTATAAAGAGAAGACATAGAACTTATATTATTTCATAGCGACGCAATTTCTGTGTAAATTCGTCATTGTGAGGGATCGCCGGATCAATTAAGAAGGAATAGTGCATCCAAAAGGAGATACTCTCCTCCCAATATAAGATCTTGACGTTGCCATAGAAACGTTCCACGATTTAGAAAGAGAGGGCATAGAACCTATAGTATATCATGACGACATAATTTCTGTATTAATTCGTCATTGTGAGGGATCGACGGACGCAATAAAGCAGGAATAGTGCATTCGAAAAGAGATACTCGCTCCCAATGTAAAATCCTGTCGTTGCCATAGAAACGTTCCTCGATTTAGAAAGAGAAGGCATAGAACATATAGTATATCATAGTGACGCAATTTCTGTGATAATTCCTCATTGTGAGGGATCTACGGATGTAATAAAGAAGGAATGGTGCATCCGAAAAGAGAAACTCGTCTCCCAATATGGATTCCTGCCGTTGCCGTAGAAACGATCCTCGATTTAGAAAGAGAAGACATAGAACCTATAGTATTTCATAGCGACGCAATTTCTGTGTAAATTCGTCATTGTGCGGGATCGACGGATCAATTAAGAAGGAATAGTGCATCGGAAAAGAGATACTCGCCTCCCAATAGAAGATCCTGTCGTTTCCATAGAAACGTTCCTCGATTTGGAAAGAAAAGGCCTAGAACGTATTGTACTTCATTGCGACACAATTTCTGTATTAATTCGTCATTGTGAGGGATCTGCGGATGCAATACAGAAGGAATGGTGCATCCGAAAAGAGAAACTCGTCTCCCAATATAGAATCCTGCCGTTGCCGTAGAAACGATCCTCGATTTAGAAAGAGAAGACTTAGAAACTATAGTACTTCATAGCGACGGAATTTCTGTGTTAATTCGTCATTGTGTGGGATCGACTGTTGCAATAAAGGAGAAATAGTGCATCCGAAAAGAGATACTCCCCTCCCAATATAAGATCCTGTCGTAGTCATAGGAACGCTCCTCGATTTAGAAAGAGAAGGCATAGAACCTATAGTATTTCATAGCGACGCAATTTCTGAGTTAATACGTCATTGTGAGGGATCGACGGATGCAATAAAGAAGGAATAGTGCATCTGAAAAGAGATACTTGCCTCCCAATATAAGATCCTCGATTTAGAAAGAGAAGGCATAGAACCGATAGTATTTCATAGCGACCCAATTTCTGTGTTAAATCGTCATTGTGAGGGATCGACAGGTGCAATAAAGAAGGAACAGTGCATCTGAAAAGAGATACTCGCCTCCCAATATAAGAATCTGTCGTTGCCATAGAAACGTTCCTCGATTTAGAAAGAGAAAGCATATAACCTATAGTATTTCATAGCGACGCAATTTCAGTGTTAATTCGTCATTGTGAGGGATCGACGGATGCAATAAAGAAGGAATAGTGCATCCGAAAAGAGATAGTCGACTCCCAATATAAGAACATGCCGTTGCAATAGAAACGTTTCTCGATTTAGAAAGAGAAGGCATAGAACCTATAGTATTCCATAGCGACGCAATGTCTGTGTTAATTCGTCATTGAGGGGGATCGACGGATCAATTAAGAAGGAATAGTGCATCCAAAAGGAGATACTCGCCTCCCAATATAAGATCCTGTCGTTGCCACACTAACCTTCCTCGATTTAGAAACAGAAGGCATAGAACCTACAGTATTTCATAGCGACGCAATTACTGTGTTAATTCGTCATTGTAAGGCACCGACTGTTGCAATAAAGAAGGAATAGTGCATCCGAAAAGACATACTCGCCTCCCATTAGAAGATTTTGTCGTTGACATAGAAACGTTCCTCAATTTAGAAAAGGGAAGGCATAGAACCTATAGTATTTCATAACGACGCAGTTTCTGTGTTAATTTGGCATTGTGAGGGATCGACGGATGCAATAAAAAAGAGCAGTGCATCCGAAAAGAGATACCCGCCTGCCAATGTAAGATCCAGTCGTTGCCATCGAAACGATCCTCGATTTAGGAAGAGAAGGCGTAGAACCTATAGTATTTCGTAGCGACACAATTTCTTTATTAAATCGTCATTGTAAGGGGTCGAGGGATGCAATAAAGCAGGAATAGTGCATCAGAAATGAGATACTCGCCTCCCAATGTAAGATCCTGTCGTTGCCATAGAAACGTTCCTCGATTTAGAAAGAGAAGGCATAGAACATATAGTATTTCATAGCGACACAATTTCTGCGTTATTGCGTCACTGTGAGGGATCGACGGATGCAATAAAGAAGGAATAGTGCATCGGAAAAGAGATACTCACCTCCGAATAGAAGATCTTGTCGTTGCCATAGAAACGTTCCTCGATTTAGAAAGGAAAGGCATAGAACCTATAGTATTTCATAGCGACGTAATATCTGAGTTAATTCGTCATTGTGAGGGATCGACGGATGCAATAAAGAAGGAATAGTGCATCCGAAAAGAGATAGTCGTCTCCCAATATTAGATCCTGCCGTTGCTATAACAACGTTCCTCGGTTTAGAAAGAGAAGGCATAGAACCTATTGTATATCATAGCTACGCAATTTCTGTGTTAATTCGATATTGTGATGGATCGACGAATCCAATAAAGAAGGAATAGTGCATCCGTAAAGAGATACTCGCCTCCCAATATAAATCCTCGATTTAGAAAGAGAAGGCATTGAACCTATAGTATTTCATAGCGACGCAATTTCTGTGTTAATTCGCCATTGTGAGGGATCGACGGATGCAATAAAGAAGGAATAGTGCATCCGAAAAGAGATACTCGCCTCCCAATATAAGATCTTGTCGTTGCCATAGAAACGTTCCTCGATTTAGAAAGGGAAGGCATAGAACCTATAGTATTTCATAGCGACGCAATATATGAGTTAATAGGTCATTGTGAGGGATCGACGGATGCAATAAAGAAGGAATAGTGCATCCGAAAAGAGATAGTCGTCTCCCAATATAAGGTCCTGCCGTTGCTATAGAAACGTTCCTCGATTTAGGAAGAGAAGGCATAGAACCTATATTATTTCATAGCGACGCAATTTCTGTGTCAATTCGTCATTGTGAGGGATCGACGGATCCAATAAAGAAGGAATAGTGCATCCGAAAAGAGATACTCGCCTCCCAATATAAATCTTCCATTTAGAAAGAGAAGGCATAGAACCCATAGTAATTCATAGCGACGCAATTTCTGTGTTAATTCGACATTGTGAGGGATCGACGGATGCAATAATGAAGGGATAGTGATCCGAAAAGAGATACTCGCCTCCCAATAGAAGATCCTGTCGTTGCCATAGAAACGTTCCTCGATATAGAAAGAGAACGCATAGAACCTATAGTATATCATAGTGACGAAATTTCTGTGTTAATTCGTCATTGTGTGGGATCAACGGATGCAATAAAGAATGAATAGTGCATCCGAAAAGAGATACTCGTCTCCCAATATAAGATCCTGCCGTTGCCGTAGTGACGATCCTCGATTTATAAAGAGAAGACATAGAACTTATATTATTTCATAGCGACGCAATTTCTGTGTAAATTCGTCATTGTGAGGGATCGTCGGATCAATTAAGTAGGAATAGTGCATCCAAAAGGAGATACTCGCCTCCCAATATAAGATCTTGTCGTTGCCATAGAAACGTTCCACGATTTAGAAAGAGAGGGCATAGAACCTATAGTATATCATGACGACACAATTTCTGTATTAATTGGACATTGTGAGGGATCGACGGACGCAATAAAGCAGGAATAGTGCATCCGAAAAGAGATACTCGCTCCCAATGTAAAATCCTGTCGTTGCCATAGAAACGTTCCTCGATTTAGAAAGAGAAGGCATAGAACATATAGTATATCATAGTGACGCAATTTCTGTGATAATTCCTCATTGTGAGGGATCTACGGATGTAATAAAGAAGGAATGGTGCATCCGAAAAGAGAAACTCGTCTCCCAATATGGATTCCTGCCGTTGCCGTAGAAACGATCCTCGATTTAGAAAGAGAAGACATAGAACCTATAGTATTTCATAGCGACGCAATTTCTGTGTAAATTCGTCATTGTGCGGGATCGACGGATCAATTAAGAAGGAATAGTGCATCGGAAAAGAGATACTTGCCTCCCAATAGAAGATCCTGTCGTTTCCATAGAAACGTTCCTCGATTTGGAAAGAGAAGGCCTAGAACGTATTGTACTTCATAGCGACACAATTTCTGTATTAATTCGTCATTGTGAGGGATCTGCGGATGCAATACAGAAGGAATGGTGCATCCGAAAAGAGAAACTCGTCTCCCAATATAGAATCCTGCCGTTGCCGTAGAAACGATCCTCGATTTAGAAAGAGAAGGCTTCGAAACTATAGTACTTCATAGCGACGGAATTTCTGTGTTAATTCGTCATTGTGTGGGATCGACTGTTGCAATAAAGAAGAAATAGTGCATCCGAAAAGAGATACTCCCCTCCCAATATAAGATCCTGTCGTAGTCATAGAAACGCTCCTCGATTTAGAAATAGAAGGCATAGACCCTATAGTATTTCATAGCGACGCAATTTCTGAGTTAATACGTCATTGTGAGTGATCGACGGATGCAATAAAGAAGGAATAGTGCATCTGAAAAGAGATACTTGCCTCCCAATATAAGATCCTCGATTTAGAAAGAGAAGGCATAGAATCGATAGTATTTCATAGCGACCCAATTTCTGTGTTAAATCGTCATTGTGAGGGATCGACAGGTGCAATAAAGAAGGAACAGTGCATCTGAAAAGAGATACTCGCCTCCCAATATAAGAACCTGTCGTTGCCATAGAAACGTTCCTCGATTTAGAAAGAGAAAGCATATAACCTATAGTATTTCATAGCGACGCAATTTCAGTGTTAATTCGTCATTGTGAGGGATCGACGGATGCAATAAAGAAGGAATAGTGCATCCGAAAAGAGATAGTCGACTCCCAATATAAGAACATGCCGTTGCAATAGAAACGTTTCTCGATTTAGAAAGAGAAGGCATAGAACCTATAGTATTCCATAGCGACGCAATTTCTGTGTTAATTCGTCATTGAGGGGGATCGACGCATCAATTAAGAAGGAATAGTGCATCCAAAAGGAGATACTCGCCTCCCAATATAAGATCCTGTCGTTGCCACACAAACCTTCCTCGATTTAGAAACAGAAGGCATAGAACCTACAGTATTTCATAGCGACGCAATTACTGTGTTAATTCGTCATTGTAAGGGACCGACTGTTGCAATAAAGAAGGAATAGTGCATCCGAAAAGACATACTCGCCTCCCATTAGAAGATTTTGTCGTTGACATAGAAACGTTCCTCAATTTAGAAAAGGAAGGCATAGAACCTATAGTATTTCATAACGACGCAGTTTCAGTGTTAATTTGGCATTGTGAGGGATCGACGGATGCAATAAAAAAGAGCAGTGCATCCGAAAAGAGATACCCGCCTGCCAATGTAAGATCCAGTCGTTGCCATCGAAACGATCCTCGATTTAGGAAGAGAAGGCGTAGAACCTATAGTATTTCGTAGCGACATAATTTCTTTATTAATTCGTCATTGTAAGGGGTCGAGGGATGCAATAAAGCAGGAATAGTGCATCAGAAATGAGATACTCGCCTCCCAATGTAAGATCCTGTCGTTGCCATAGAAACGTTCCTCGATTTAGAAAGAGAAGGCATAGAACATATAGTATTTCATAGCGACACAATTTCTGCGTTATTGCGTCACTGTGAGGGATCGACGGATGCAATAAAGAAGGAATAGTGCATCGGAAAAGAGATACTCACCTCCGAATAGAAGATCTTGTCGTTGCCATAGAAACGTTCCTCGATTTAGAAAGGAAAGGCATAGAACCTATAGTATTTCATAGCGACGTAATATCTGAGTTAATTCGTCATTGTGAGTGATCGACGGATGCAATAAAGAAGGAATAGTGCATCCGAAAAGAGATAGTCGTCTCCCAATATAAGATCCTGCCGTTGCTATAACAACGTTCCTCGGTTTAGAAAGAGAAGGCATAGAACCTATAGTATATCATAGCTACGCAATTTCTGTGTTAATTCGACATTGTGATGGATCGACGAATCCAATAAAGAAGGAATAGTGCATCCGTAAAGAGATACTCGCCTCCCAATATAAATCCTCGATTTAGAAAGAGAAGGCATTGAACCTATAGTATTTCATAGCGACGCAATTTCTGTGTTAATTCGCCATTGTGAGGGATCGACGGATGCAATAAAGAAGGAATAGTGCATCCGAAAAGAGATACTCGCCTCCCAATATAAGATCCTGTCGTTGTCATAGAAACGTTCTCCGATTTATAAAGAGAAGGCACAGAACCTATAGTATTTCATAGCGGCGCTATTTCTGTGTTAAATCGTCATTGTGAGGGATCGTCGGATGCAATAAAGAAGGAATAGTGCATCGGAAAAGAGATACTCGCCTCCCAATAGAAGATCCTGTCGCTTCCATAAAAACGTTCCTCGATTTGGAAAGAGAAGGCCTAGAACGTATAGTATTTCATAGCGACACAATTTCTGTATTAATTCGTCATTGTGAGGGATCGACGGATGCAATAAAAAAGGATTAGTGCATCCGAAAAGAGATACTCGCTCCCAATATAAATCCTCGATTTAGAAATAGAAGGCATAGAACCCATAGCATTTTATAGTGACGCAATTTCTGTGTTAATTCGTTATTGTGAGGGATCGACGGAAGCAATAAAGAAGGGATAGTGCATCCGAAAAGAGATACTCGCCTCCCAATATAAGATCCTGTCGTTGCCATAGAAATGTTCCTCGATATAGAAAGAGAAGGCATAGAACCTATAGTATATCATAGCGAAGCAATTTCTGTGATAATTCCTCATTGTGAGGGATCTACGAATGCAATAAAGAAGGAATGGTGCATCCGAAAAGAGAAACTCGTCTCCCAATATAGAATCCAGCCGTTGCCGTAGAAAGATCCTCGATTTAGAAGGAGAAGACATAGAACCTATAGTATTTCATAGCGACGCAGTTTCTGTGTTAATTCGTCATTGTGAAGGATCGACTGATGCAATAAAGAAGGAATAGTTCATCCGAAAAGAAATACTCGCCCCCCGAAAGAAAATCTTGTCGTTGCTGTAGAAACGTTCCTCACCTTAGAAAGAGAAGGCATAGATCCTATAGTATTTCATAGCGACGCAATTTCTGTGTTAGTTCGTCATTGTAAGGGATCGACAGATGCAATAAATGAGGAATAGTGCATCCGAAAAGAGATGCTCGCCTTCCAATATAATATCCTGTCGTTGCCATAGAAACGTTCCTCGATTTAAAAGAGAAGGCATTGAACCTATGGTATTTCATAGCGACGCAATTTCTGTGTTAATACGTCATTGTGAGGGATCGACGGATGCAATAAAGAAGGAATAGTGCATCTGAAAAGAGATACTTGCCTCACAATATAAGATCCTCGATTTAGAAAGAGAAGGCATAGAACCGATAGTATTTCATAGCGACCCAATTTCTGTGTTAAATCGTCAATGTGAGGGATCGACGGGTGCAATAAAGAAGGAACAGTGCATCTGAAAAGAGATACCCGCCTTCCAATATAAGAACCTGTCGTTGCCATAGAAACGTTCCTCGATTTAGAAAGAGAAAGCATATAACCTATAGTATTTCATAGCGACGCAATTTCAGTGTTAATTCGTCATTGTGAGGGATCGACGGATGCAATAAAGAAGGAATAGTGCATCCGAAAAGAGATACTCGCCTCCCAATATAAGATCCTGTCGTTGTCATAGAAACGTTGTCCGGTTTATAAAGAGAAGGCACAGAACCCATAGTATTTCATAGCGCCGCAATTTCTGTGTTAATTCGTCATTGTGAGGGATCGACGGATGCAATAAAGAAGGAATAGTGCATCCGAAAAGAAATAGTCGACTCCCAATATAAGATCCTGCCGTTGCAATAGAAACGTTTCTCGATTTAGAAAGAGACGGCATAGAACCTATAGTATTTCATAGCGACGCAATTTCTGTGTTAATTCGTCATTGAGGGGGATCGACGGATCAATTAAGAAGGAATAGTGTATCCAAAAGGAGATACTCGCCTCCCAATACAAGATCCTGTCGTTGCCACTAAACCTTCCTCGATTTAGAATGAGAAGGCATAGAACCTACAGTATTTCATAGCGACGCCATTTCTGTGTTAATTCGTCAATGTAAGGGATCGACTGTTGCAATAAAGAAGGAATAGTGCATCCGAAAAGACATACTCACCTCCCAATAGAAAATTTTGTCGTTGCCATAGAAACGTTCCTCAATTTAGAAAAGGGAAGGCATAGAACCTATAGTATTTCATAGCGACGCATTTTCTGTGTTAATTTGGCATTGTGAGGGATCGACGGATGCAATAAAGAAGGAGCAGTGCATCCGAAAAGAGATACCCGGCTGCCAATGTAAGATCCTGTCGTTGCCATCGAAACGATCCTCGATTTAGGAAGAGAATGCATAGAACCTATAGTATTTCATAGCGACACAATTTCTTTATTAATTCGTCATTGTAAGGGGTCGTGGGATGCAATAAAGCAGGAATAGTGCATCCGAAATGAGATACTCGCCTCCCAATGTAAGATCCTGTCGTTGCCATAGAGACGTTCCTCGATTAAGAAAGAGAAGGCATAGAACATATAGTATTTCATAGCGATCCAATTTCTGTGTTAAATCGTCATTGTGAGGGATCGACAGGTGCAATAAAGAAGGAACAGTGCATCTGAAAAGAGATACTCGCCTCCCAATATAAGAACCTGTCGTTGCCATAGAAACGTTCCTCGATTTAGAAAGAGAAAGCATATAACCTATAGTATTTCATAGCGACGCAATTTCAGTGTTAATTCGTCATTGTGAGGGATCGACGGATGCAATAAAGAAGGAATAGTGCATCCGAAAAGAGATAGTCGACTCCCAATATAAGAACATGCCGTTGCAATAGAAACGTTTCTCGATTTAGAAAGAGAAGGCATAGAACCTATAGTATTCCATAGCGACGCAATGTCTGTGTTAATTCGTCATTGAGGGGGATCGACGGATCAATTAAGAAGGAATAGTGCATCCAAAAGGAGATACTCGCCTCCCAATATAAGATCCTGTCGTTGCCACACAAACCTTCCTCGATTTAGAAACAGAAGGCATAGAACCTACAGTATTTCATAGCGACGCAATTACTGTGTTAATTCGTCATTGTAAGGGACCGACTGTTGCAATAAAGAAGGAATAGTGCATCCGAAAAGACATACTCGCCTCCCATTAGAAGATTTTGTCGTTGACATAGAAACGTTCCTCAATTTAGAAAAGGAAGGCATAGAACCTATAGTATTTCATAACGACGCAGTTTCTGTGTTAATTTGGCATTGTGAGGGATCGACGGATGCAATAAAAAAGAGCAGTGCATCCGAAAAGAGATACCCGCCTGCCAATGTAAGATCCAGTCGTTGCCATCGAAACGATCCTCGATTTAGGAAGAGAAGGCGTAGAACCTATAGTATTTCGTAGCGACACAATTTCTTTATTAATTCGTCATTGTAAGGGGTCGAGGGATGCAATAAAGCAGGAATAGTGCATCCGAAATGAGATACTCGCCTCCCAATGTAAGATCCTGTCGTTGCCATAGAAACGTTCCTCGATCTAGAAAGAGAAGGCATAGAACATATAGTATTTCATAGCGACACAATTTCTGCGTTATTGCGTCACTGTGAGGGATCGACGGATGCAATAAAGAAGGAATAGTGCATCGGAAAAGAGATACTCACCTCCGAATAGAAGATCTTGTCGTTGCCATAGAAACGTTCCTCGATTTAGAAAGGAAAGGCATAGAACCTATAGTATTTCATAGCGACGTAATATCTGAGTTAATTCGTCATTGTGAGGGATCGACGGATGCAATAAAGAAGGAATAGTGCATCCGAAAAGAGATAGTCGTCTCCCAATATAAGATCCTGCCGTTGCTATAACAACGTTCCTCGGTTTAGAAAGAGAAGGCATAGAACCTATAGTATATCATAGCTACGCAATTTCTGTGTTAATTCGACATTGTGATGGATCGACGAATCCAATAAAGAAGGAATAGTGCATCCGTAAAGAGATACTCGCCTCCCAATATAAATCCTCGATTTAGAAAGAGAAGGCATTGAACCTATAGTATTTCATAGCGACGCAATTTCTGTGTTAATTCGCCATTGTGAGGGATCGACGGATGCAATAAAGAAGGAATAGTGCATCCGAAAAGAGATACTCGCCTCCCAATATAAGATCCTGTCGTTGTCATAGAAACGTTCTCCGATTTATAAAGAGAAGGCACACAACCTATAGTATTTCATAGCGGCGCTATTTCTGTGTTAAATCGTCATTGTGAGGGATCGTCGGATGCAATAAAGAAGGAATAGTGCATCGGAAAAGAGATACTCGCCTCCCAATAGAAGATCCTGTCGCTTCCATTAAAACGTTCCTCGATTTGGAAAGAGAAGGCCTAGAACGTATAGTATTTCATAGCGACACAATTTCTGTATTAATTCGTCATTGTGAGGGATCGACGGATGCAATAAAAAAGGATTAGTGCATCCGAAAAGAGATACTCGCTACCCAATATAAATCCTCGATTTAGAAATAGAAGGCATAGAACCCATAGCATTTTATAGCGACGCAATTTCTGTGTTAATTCGTTATTGTGAGGGATCGACGGATGCAATAAAGAAGGGATAGTGCATCCGAAAAGAGATACTCGCCTCCCAATATAAGATCCTGTCGTTGCCATAGAAATGTTCCTCGATATAGAAAGAGAAGGCATAGAACCTATAGTATATCATAGCGAAGCAATTTCTGTGATAATTCCTCATTGTGAGGGATCTACGAATGCAATAAAGAAGGAATGGTGCATCCGAAAAGAGAAACTCGTCTCCCAATATAGAATCCAGCCGTTGCCGTAGAAACGATCCTCGATTTAGAAGGAGAAGACATAGAACCTATAGTATTTCATAGCGACGCAGTTTCTGTGTTAATTCGTCATTGTGAGGGATCGACTGATGCAATAAAGAAGGAATAGTTCATCCGAAAAAAAATACTCGCCCCCCGAAAGAAAATCCTGTCGTTGCCGTAGAAACGTTCCTCAACTTAGAAAGAGAAGGCATAGATCCTATAGTATTTCATAGCGACGCAATTTCTGTGTTAGTTCGTCATTGTAAGGGATCGACAGATGCAATAAAGGAGGAATAGTGCATCCGAAAAGAGATGCTCGCCTCCCAATATAATATCCTGTCGTTGCCATAGAAACGTTCCTCGATTTAAAAGAGACGGCATTGAACCTATGGTATTTCATAGCGACGCAATTTCTGTGTTAATACGTCATTGTGAGGGATCGACGGATGCAATAAAGAAGGAATAGTGCATCTGAAAAGAGATACTTGCCTCACAATATAAGATCCTCGATTTAGAAAGAGAAGGCATAGAACATATAGTATTTCATAGCGACCCAATTTCTGTGTTAAATCGTCAATGTGAGGGATCGACGGGTGCAATAAAGAAGGAACAGTGCATCTGAAAAGAGATACTCGCCTTCCAATATAAGAACCTGTCGTTGCCATAGAAACGTTCCTCGATTTAGAAAGAGAAAGCATATAACCTATAGTATTTCATAGCGACGCAATTTCAGTGTTAATTCGTCATTGTGAGGGATCGACGGATGCAATAAAGAAGGAATAGTGCATCCGAAAAGAGATACTCGCCTCCCAATATAAGATCCTGTCGTTGTCATAGAAACGTTGTCCGGTTTATAAAGAGAAGGCACAGAACCCATAGTATTTCATAGCGGCGCAATTTCTGTGTTAATTCGTCATTGTGAGGGATCGACGGATGCAATAAAGAAGGAATAGTGCATCCGAAAAGAAATAGTCGACTCCCAATATAAGATCCTGCCGTTGCAATAGAAACGTTTCTCGATTTAGAAAGAGAAGGCATAGAACCTATAGTATTTCATAGCGACGCAATTTCTGTGTTAATTCGTCATTGAGGGGGATCGACGGATCAATTAAGAAGGAAAAGTGCATCCAAAAGGAGATACTCGCCTCCCAATACAAGATCCTGTCGTTGCCACTAAACCTTCCTCGATTTAGAATGAGAAGGCATAGAACCTACAGTATTTCATAGCGACGCCATTTCTGTGTTAATTCGTCAATGTAAGGGATCGACTGTTGCAATAAAGAAGGAATAGTGCATCCGAAAAGACATACTCACCTCCCAATAGAAGATTTTGTCGTTGCCATAGAAACGTTCCTCAATTTAGAAAAGGGAAGGCATAGAACCTATAGTATTTCATAGCGACGCATTTTCTGTGTTAATTTGGCATTGTGAGGGATCGACGGATGCAATAAAGAAGGAGCAGTGCATCCGAAAAGAGATACCCGGCTGCCAATGTAAGATCCTGTCGTTGCCATTGAAACGATCCTCGATTTAGGAAGAGAATGCATAGAACCTATAGTATTTCATAGCGACACAATTTCTTTATTAATTCGTCATTGTAAGGGGTCGTGGGATGCAATAAAGCAGGAATAGTGCATCCGAAATGAGATACTCGCCTCCCAATGTAAGATCCTGTCGTTGCCATAGAGACGTTCCTCGATTTAGAAAGAGAAGGCATAGAACATATAGTATTTCATAGCGACGCAATTTCTGCGTTATTTCGTCATTGTGAGGGATCGACGAATGCAATAAATCTGAAAAGAGATACTCACCTCCGAATAGAAGATCTTGTCGTTGCCATAGAAACGTTCCTCGATTTAGAAAGGAAAGGCATAGATCCTATAGTATTTCATAGCGACGTAATATCTGAGTTAATTCGTCATTGTGAGGGATCGACGGATGCAATAAAGAAGGAATAGTGCATCCGAAAAGAGATAGTCGTCTCCCAATATAAGATCCTGCCGTTGCTATAGAAACGTTCCTCGGTTTAGAAAGAGAAGGCATAGAACCTATAGTATTTCATAGTGACGCAATTTCTGTGTTAATTCGTCATTGTGAGGGATCGACGGATCCAATAAAGAAGGAATAGTGCATCCGTAAAGAGATACTCGCCTCCCAATATAAATCCACGATTTAGAAATAAAAGGCATAGAACACATAGTATTTTACAGCTACGCAATTTCTGTGTTAATTCGTCATTGTGAGGAATCGACGGATCAATTAAGAAGGAATAGTGCATCCAAAAGGAGATACTCGCCTCCCAATATAAGATCTTTACGTTGCCACAGAAACGTTCCTCGATTTAGAAAGAGAAGCCATAGATCCTATAGTATTTCATAGCGACGCAATTACTATGTTAATTCGCCATTGTGAGGATCGACCGTTGCAATAAAGAAGGAATAGCGCATCCGAAAAGAGATACTCGCTCCTAATGTAAAATCCTGCCGTTGCCATAGAAACGTTCCTTGATTTAGAAAGAGAAGGCATAGAACATATAGTATATCATAGCGACGCAATTTCTTTGTTAATTCGTCATTGTGAGGGATCGAGGGATGCAATAAAGAAGGAATAGTGCATCGGGAAACTGATTCTCGCCCCCAATAGAAGATCCTGTCGTTCCCATAGAAACGTTCCTCGATTTGGAAAGAGAAGGCCTAGAACCTATAGTATTTCATAGCGACACTACTTCTGCATTAATTCGTCATTGTGGGGGATCGACGGATGCAATAAAGAAGGAATAGTGCATCCGAAAATAGATACTCGCCTCCCTATATAAGATCCTGTCGTTGCCATAGAAACGTTCCTCGATTTATACAGAGAAGGCATAGAACTGATAGTATTTCATAGCGTCTCAATTTTTGTGTTAATTCGTCATTGTGAGGGATCTACGGAAGCAATAAAGAAGGAATGGTGCATCCGAAAAGAGATACTCGTCTCCCAATATAAGATCCTGCCTTTTCCGTAGAAACGATCCTCGATTTAGAAAGAGAAGGCATTGAAGCTATAGTATTTCATAGCGACGCAATTTTTGTGTTAATTCGTCATTGTGAGGGATCGACTGATGCAATAAAGAAGGAATAGTGCATCCGAAAAGAGATACTCGCCTCCCAATATAATATCCTGTCGCTGCCATAGAAACGGTCCTCGATTTAAAAGAGAAGGCATTGAACCTATAGTATTTCATAGCGGCGCAATTTCTGTGTTAATTCGTCATTGTGAGGGATCGACGGATGCAATAAGGAAGGAATAGTGCATCCGAAATGAGATAGTCGACTCCCAATATAAGATCCTGCCGTTGCAATAGAAACGTTTCTCGATTTAGAAAGAGAAGGCATAGAACCTATAGTATTTCATAGCGACGCAATTTCTGTGTTAATTCGTCATTGAGGGGGATCGACGGATCAATTAAGAAGGAATAGTGCATCCAAAAGGAGATACTCGCCTCCCAATATAAGATCCTGTCGTTGCCACACAAACCTTCCTCGATTTAGAAACAGAAGGCATAGAACCTACAGTATTTCATAGAGACGCAATTTCTGTGTTACTTCGTCAATGTAAGGGATCTACTGTTGCAATAAAGAAGGAATAGTGCATCCGAAAAGACATACTCGCCTCCCAATAGAAGATTTTGTCGTTGCCATAGAAACGTTCCTCAATTTAGAAAAGGGAAGGCATAGAACCTATAGTATTTCATAGCGACGCAATTTCTGTGTTAATTTGGCATTGTGAGGGATCGACTGATGCAATAAAGAAGGAGCAGTGCATCCGAAAAGAGATACCCGCCTGCCAATGTAAGATCCTGTCGTTGCCATCGATACGATCCTCGATTTAGGAAGAGAAGGCATAGAACCTACAGTATTTCATAGCGACATAATTTCTTTATTAATTCGTCATTGTAAAGGGTCGAGGGATGCAATAAAGCAGGAATAATGCATGCGAAATGATATACTCGCCTCCCAATGTAAGATCCTGTCGTTGCCATAGAAACGTTCCTCGATTTAGAAAGAGAAGGCATAGAACATATAGTATTTCATAGCGACGCAATTTCTGCGTTATTTCGCCATTGTGAGGGTTCGACGGATGCAATAAAGAAGGGATAGTGCATCCGAAAAGAGATCGTCGTCTCCCATAATAAGATCCTGCCGTTGCTATAGAAATGTTCCTCGGTTTAGAAAGAGAAGGCATAGAACCTATAGTATTTCATAGCGACGCAATTTCTGTGTTAATTTGGCATTGTGAGGGATCGACTGATCCAATGAAGAAGGAATAGTGCATCCGTAAAGAGATACTCGCCTCCCAATATAAATCCTCGATTTAGAAATAGAAGGCATAGACCCCATAGTATTTCATAGCGACGCTATTTCTGTGTTAATTCGTCATTGTGAGAGATCGACGGATGCAATAAAGAAGGAATAGTGCATTAGAAAAGAGATACTCGCCTCCCAATAGAAGATCTAATCGTTGCCGTAGAAACGTTCCTCGAATTAGAAAGGGAAGGCAAAGAACCTATACTATTTCATAGTGACGCAATGTCTTCGTTAATTCGTCATTGTGAGGGATCGAGGGATGCAATAAAGAAGGAATAGTGCATCGGAAAAGAGATACTCGCCTCCCAATAGAAGATCCTGTCGTATCCATATAAACGTTCCTAGATATGGAAAGAGAAGGCCTAGAACGTATAGTATTTCATAGCGACACAATTTCTGTATTAATTCGTCATTGTGAGGGATCGACGGATGCAATAAAAAGGATTAGTGCATCCGAAAAGAGATACTCGCTTCCCAATATAAATTCTCGATTTAGAAGTAGAAGGCATAGAACCCATAGCATTTTATAGCGACGCAATTTCTGTGATAATTCGTCATTGTGAGGGATCGACGGATGCAATAAAGAAGGGATAGTGCATCCGAAATGAGATACTCGCCTCCCAATATAAGATCCTGTCGTTGCCATAGAAATGTTCTTCGATTTAGAAATAGAAGGCATAGAACCCATAGCATTTTATAGCGACGCAATTTCTGTGTTAATTCGTTATTGTGAGGGATCGACGGATGCAATAAAGAAGGGATAGTGCATCCGAAAAGAGATACTCGCCTCCCAATATAAGATCCTGTCGTTGCCATAGAAATGTTCCTCGATATAGAAAGAGAAGGCATAGAACCTATAGTATATCATAGCGAAGCAATTTCTGTGATAATTCCTCATTGTGAGGGATCTACGAATGCAATAAAGAAGGAATGGTGCATCCGAAAAGAGAAACTCGTCTCCCAATATAGAATCCAGCCGTTGCCGTAGAAACGATCCTCGATTTAGAAGGAGAAGACATAGAACCTATAGTATTTCATAGCGACGCAGTTTCTGTGTTAATTCGTCATTGTGAGGGATCGACTGATGCAATAAAGAAGGAATAGTTCATCCGAAAAAAAATACTCGCCCCCCGAAAGAAAATCCTGTCGTTGCCGTAGAAACGTTCCTCAACTTAGAAAGAGAAGGCATAGATCCTATAGTATTTCATAGCGACGCAATTTCTGTGTTAGTTCGTCATTGTAAGGGATCGACAGATGCAATAAAGGAGGAATAGTGCATCCGAAAAGAGATGCTCGCCTCCCAATATAATATCCTGTCGTTGCCATAGAAACGTTCCTCGATTTAAAAGAGAAGGCATTGAACCTATGGTATTTCATAGCGACGCAATTTCTGTGTTAATACGTCATTGTGAGGGATCGACAGATGCAATAAAGAAGGAATAGTGCATCTGAAAAGAGATACTTGCCTCACAATATAAGATCCTCGATTTAGAAAGAGAAGGCATAGAACATATAGTATTTCATAGCGACCCAATTTCTGTGTTAAATCGTCAATGTGAGGGATCGACGGGTGCAATAAAGAAGGAACAGTGCATCTGAAAAGAGATACTCGCCTTCCAATATAAGAACCTGTCGTTGCCATAGAAACGTTCCTCGATTTGGAAAGAGAAGGCCTAGAACCTATAGTATTTCATAGCGACACTACTTCTGCATTAATTCGTCATTGTGGGGGATCGACGGATGCAATAAAGAAGGAATAGTGCATCCGAAAATAGATACTCGCCTCCCTATATAAGATCCTGTCGTTGCCATAGAAACGTTCCTCGATTTATACAGAGAAGGCATAGAACTGATAGTATTTCATAGCGTCTCAATTTTTGTGTTAATTCGTCATTGTGAGGGATCTACGGAAGCAATAAAGAAGGAATGGTGCATCCGAAAAGAGATACTCGTCTCCCAATATAAGATCCTGCCTTTTCCGTAGAAACGATCCTCGATTTAGAAAGAGAAGGCATTGAAGCTATAGTATTTCATAGCGACGCAATTTTTGTGTTAATTCGTCATTGTGAGGGATCGACTGATGCAATAAAGAAGGAATAGTGCATCCGAAAAGAGATACTCGCCTCCCAATATAATATCCTGTCGCTGCCATAGAAACGGTCCTCGATTTAAAAGAGAAGGCATTGAACCTATAGTATTTCATAGCGGCGCAATTTCTGTGTTAATTCGTCATTGTGAGGGATCGACGGATGCAATAAGGAAGGAATAGTGCATCCGAAATGAGATAGTCGACTCCCAATATAAGATCCTGCCGTTGCAATAGAAACGTTTCTCGATTTAGAAAGAGAAGGCATAGAACCTATAGTATTTCATAGCGACGCAATTTCTGTGTTAATTCGTCATTGAGGGGGATCGACGGATCAATTAAGAAGGAATAGTGCATCCAAAAGGAGATACTCGCCTCCCAATATAAGATCCTGTCGTTGCCACACAAACCTTCCTCGATTTAGAAACAGAAGGCATAGAACCTACAGTATTTCATAGAGACGCAATTTCTGTGTTACTTCGTCAATGTAAGGGATCTACTGTTGCAATAAAGAAGGAATAGTGCATCCGAAAAGACATACTCGCCTCCCAATAGAAGATTTTGTCGTTGCCATAGAAACGTTCCTCAATTTAGAAAAGGGAAGGCATAGAACCTATAGTATTTCATAGCGACGCAATTTCTGTGTTAATTTGGCATTGTGAGGGATCGACTGATGCAATAAAGAAGGAGCAGTGCATCCGAAAAGAGATACCCGCCTGCCAATGTAAGATCCTGTCGTTGCCATCGATACGATCCTCGATTTAGGAAGAGAAGGCATAGAACCTACAGTATTTCATAGCGACATAATTTCTTTATTAATTCGTCATTGTAAAGGGTCGAGGGATGCAATAAAGCAGGAATAATGCATGCGAAATGATATACTCGCCTCCCAATGTAAGATCCTGTCGTTGCCATAGAAACGTTCCTCGATTTAGAAAGAGAAGGCATAGAACATATAGTATTTCATAGCGACGCAATTTCTGCGTTATTTCGCCATTGTGAGGGTTCGACGGATGCAATAAAGAAGGAATAGTGCATCCGAAAAGAGATCGTCGTCTCCCAATATAAGATCCTGCCGTTGCTATAGAAATGTTCCTCGGTTTAGAAAGAGAAGGCATAGAACCTATAGTATTTCATAGCGACGCAATTTCTGTGTTAATTTGGCATTGTGAGGGATCGACTGATCCAATGAAGAAGGAATAGTGCATCCGTAAAGAGATACTCGCCTCCCAATATAAATCCTCGATTTAGAAATAGAAGGCATAGACCCCATAGTATTTCATAGCGACGCTATTTCTGTGTTAATTCGTCATTGTGAGAGATCGACGGATGCAATAAAGAAGGAATAGTGCATTAGAAAAGAGATACTCGCCTCCCAATAGAAGATCTAATCGTTGCCGTAGAAACGTTCCTCGAATTAGAAAGGGAAGGCAAAGAACCTATACTATTTCATAGTGACGCAATGTCTTCGTTAATTCGTCATTGTGAGGGATCGAGGGATGCAATAAAGAAGGAATAGTGCATCGGAAAAGAGATACTCGCCTCCCAATAGAAGATCCTGTCGTATCCATATAAACGTTCCTAGATATGGAAAGAGAAGGCCTAGAACGTATAGTATTTCATAGCGACACAATTTCTGTATTAATTCGTCATTGTGAGGGATCGACGGACGCAATAAAAAGGATTAGTGCATCCGAAAAGAGATACTCGCTTCCCAATATAAATTCTCGATTTAGAAGTAGAAGGCATAGAACCCATAGCATTTTATAGCGACGCAATTTCTGTGATAATTCGTCATTGTGAGGGATCGACGGATGCAATAAAGAAGGGATAGTGCATCCGAAATGAGATACTCGCCTCCCAATATAAGATCCTGTCGTTGCCATAGAAATGTTCTTCGATATAGAAAGAGAAGGCATAGAACCTATAGTATTTCATAGCGACGTAATATCTGAGTTAATTCGTCATTGTGAGGGATCGACGGATGCAATAAAGAAGGAATAGTGTCTCCGAAAAGAGATAGTCGTCTCCCAATATAAGATCCTGCCGTTGCTATAGAAACGTTCCTCGGTTTAGAAAGAGAAGGCATAGAACCTATAGTATTACATAGCTACGCAATTTCTGTGTTAATTCGTCATTGTGAGGGAACGACGGATCCAATAAAGAAGGAATAGTGCATCCGTAAAGAGATACTCGCCTCCCAATATAAATCCTCGATTTAGAAATAGAAGCATAGAACCCATAGTATTTCATAGCGACGCAATTCCTGTGTTAATTCGTCATTGTGAGGAGTCGACGGATCAATTAAGAAGGAATAGTGCATCCAAAAGGAGATACTCGCCTCCCAATATAAGATCTTGTCGTTGCCATAGAAACGTTCCTCGATTTAGAAAGAGAAGGCATAGATCCTATAGTATTTCATGGCGACACAATTTCTGTATTAATTCGTCATTGTGAGGGATCGACGGATGCAATAAAGCAGGAATAGTTCAACCGAAAAGAGATACTCGCTCCCAATGTAAAATCCTTTCGTTGCCATAGAAACGTTCCTCGATTTAGAAAGAGAAGGCATAGAACATATAGTATTTCATAGCGACGTAATTTCTGAGTTAATTCGTCATTGTGAGAGATCGACGGATGCAATAAAGAAGGAATAGTGCATTAGAAAAGAGATACTCGCCTCCCAATAGAAGATCTAATCGTTGCCATAGAAACGTTCCTCGAATTAGAAAGGGAAGGCAAAGAACCTATACTATTTCATACTGACGCAATTTCTTTGTTAATTCGTCATTGTGAGGGATCGAGGGATGCAATAAAGAAGGAATAGTGCATCGGAAAAGAGATACTCGCCTCCCAATAGATGATCCTGTCGTTTCCATATAAACGTTCCTCGATTTGGAAAGAGAAGGCCTAGAACGTATAGTATTTCATAGCGACACAATTTCTGTATTAATTCGTCATTGTGAGGGATCGACGGATGCAATAAAAAAGGATTAGTGCATCCGAAAAGAGATACTCGCTTCCCAATATAAACTTTCGATTTAGAAATAGAAGGCATAGAACCCATAGCATTTTATAGCGACGCAATTTCTGTGTTAATTCGTCATTTTGAGGGATCGACGGATGCAATAAAGAAGGGATAGTGCATCCGAAAAGAGATACTCGCCTCCCAATATAAGATCCTGTCGTTGCCATAGAAATGTTCCTCGATATAGAAAGAGAAGGCTTAGAACCTATAGTATATCATAGCGACGCAATTTCTGTGATAATTCCTCATTGTGAGGGATCTACGGATGCAATAAAGAAGGAATGGTGCATCCGAAAAGAGAAACTCGTCTCCCAATTCAGAATCCTGCCGTTGCCGTAGAAACGATCCTCGATTTAGAAAGAGAAGACATAGAACCTATACTATTTCATAGCGACGCAATTTCTGTGTTAATTCGTCATTGTGAGGGATCGTCTGATGCAATAAAGAAGGAATTGATCATCCGAAAAAAAATACTCGCCTCCCGATAGAAGATCCTGTCGTTGCCGTAGAAACGTTCCTCAACTTAGAAACAGAAGGCATAGATCCTATAGTATTTCATAGCGACGCAATTTCTGTGTTAGTTCGTCATTGTAAGGGATCGACAGATGCAATTAAGGAGGAATAGTGCATCCGAAAAGAGATACTCGCCTCCCAAAATAATATCCTGTCGTTGCCATAGAAACGTTCCTCGATTTGAAAGAGAAGGCATTGAACCTATAGCATTTCATAGCGACGAAATTTCTGTGTTAATTCGTCATTGTGAGGGATCGACGGATGCAATAAAGAAGAAATAGTGCATCCGAAAAGAGATACTCGCCTCCCAATATAAGATCCTGTCGTAGCCATAGAAACGTTCCTCGATTTAGAAAGAGAAGGCATAGAACCGATAGTATTTCATAGGGTCCCAATTTCTGTGTTAAATCGTCATTGTGAGGGCTCAACAGGTGCAATAAAGAAGGAACAGTGCATCTGAAAAGAGATACTCGCCTCCCAATATAAGAACCTGTCGTTGCCATAGAAACGTTCCTCGATTTAGAAAGAGAAAGCATATAACCTATAGTATTTCATAGCGACGCAATTTCAGTGTTAATTCGTCATTGTGAGCGATCGACGGATGCAATAAAGAAGGAATAGTGCATCCGAAAAGAGATACTCGACTCCCAATATAAGATCCTGTCGTTGTCATAGAAACGTTCTCCGATTTATAAAGAGAAGGCACAGAACCTATAGTATTGCATAGCGGCGCAATTTCTGTGTTAATTCGTCATTGTGAGGGATCGACGGATGCAATAAAGAAGGAATAGTGCATCCGAAAAGAGATAGTCTACTCCCAATATAAGATCCTGCCGTTGCAATAGAAACGTTTCTCGATTTAGAAAGAGAAGGCATAGAAAATATAGTATTTCATAGCGACGCAATTTCTGTGTTAATTCGTCATTGAGGGGGATCGACGGATCAATTAAGAAGGAATAGTGCATCCAAAAGGAGATACTCGCCTCCCAATACAAGATCCTGTCGTTGCCACACAAACCTTCCTCGATTTAGAAAGAGAAGGCATAGAACCTACAGTATTTCATAGCGACGCAATTTCTGTGTTAATTCGTCATTGTAAGGGATCGACTGTTGCAATAAAGAAGGAATAGTGCATCCGAAAAGACATACTCGCCTAACAATAGAAGATTTTGTCGTTGCCATAGAAACGTTCCTCCGTTTAGAAAAGGGAAGGCATAGAACCTATAGTATTTCATAGCGACGCAATTTCTGTGTTAATTTGGCATTGTGAGGGATCGACGGATGCAATAAAGAAGGAGCAGTGCATCCGAAAAGAGATACCCGCCTGCCAATGTAATATCCTGTCGTTGCCATCGAAACGATCCTCGATTTTGGAAGAGAAGGCATAGAACCTATAGTATTTCATAGCGACACAATTTCTTTATTAATTCGTCATTGTAAGGGGTCGAGGGATGCAATAAAGCAGGAATAGTGCATCCGAAATGAGATACTCGATTCCCAATGTAAAATCCTGTCGTTGCCATAGAAACGTTCCTCGATTTAGAAAGAGAAGGCATTGAACATATAGTATTTCATAGCGACGCAATTTCTGCGTTATTTCTTCATTGTGAGGGATCGACGGATGCAATAAAGAAGGAATAGTGCATCCGAAAAGAGATACTCACCTCCGAATAGAAGATCTTGTCGTTGCCATAGAAACGTTCCTCGATTTAGAAAGGAAAGGCATAGAACCTCTAGTATTTCATAGCGACGTAATATCTGAGTTAATTCGTCATTGTGAGGGATCGACGGATGCAATAAAGAAGGAATAGTGTATCCGAAAAGAGATAGTCGTCTCCCAATATAAGATCCTGCCGTTGCTATAGAAACGTTCCTCGGTTTAGAAAGAGAAGGCATAGAACCTATAGTATTACATAGCTACGCAATTTCTGTGTTAATTCGTCATTGTGAGGGATCGACGGATCCAATAAAGAAGGAATAGTGCATCCGTAAAGAGATACTCGCCTCCCAATATAAATCCTCGATTTAGAAATAGAAGGCATAGAACCCATAGTATTTCATAGCGACGCAATTTCTGTGTTAATTCGTCATTGTGAGGAATCGACGGATCAATTAAGAAGGAATAGTGCATCCAAAAGGAGATACTCGCCTCCCAATATAAGATCTTGTCGTTGCCATAGAAACGTTCCTCGATTTAGAAAGAGAAGGCATAGATCCTATAGTATTTCATGGCGACACAATTTCTGTATTAATTCGTCATTGTGAGGGATCGACGGATGCAATAAAGCAGGAATAGTGCATCCGAAAAGAGATACTCGCTCCCAATGTAAAATCCTGTCGTTGCCATAGAAACGTTCCTCGATTTAGAAAGAGAAGGCATAGAACATATAGTATTTCATAGCGACGTAATTTCTGAGTTAATTCGTCATTGTGAGAGATCGACGGATCCAATAAAGAAGGAATAGTGCATTAGAAAAGAGATACTCGCCTCCCAATAGAAGATCTAATCGTTGCCATAGAAACGTTCCTCGAATTAGAAAGGGAAGGCAAAGAACCTATATTATTTCATAGTGACGCAATTTCTTTGTTAATTCGTCATTGTGAGGGATCGAGGGATGCAATAAAGAAGGAATAGTGCATCGGAAAAGAGATACTCGCCTCCCAACAGAAGATCTGTCGTTTCCATATAAACGTTCCTCGATTTGGAAAGAGAAGGCCTAGAACGTATAGTATTTCATAGCGACACAATTTCTGTATTAATTCGTCATTGTGAGGGATCGACGGATGCAATTAAAAAGGATTAGTGCATCCAAACAGAGATACTCGCTTCCCAATATAAATTCTCGATTTAGAAATAGAAGGCATAGAACCCATAGCATTTTATAGCGACGCAATTTCTGTGTTAATTCGTCATTGTGAGGGATCGACGGATGCAATAAAGAAGGGATAGTGCATCCGAAAAGAGATACTCGCCTCCCAATATAAGATCCTGTCGTTGCCATAGAAATGTTCCTCGATTTAGAAAGAGAACGCATAGAACCTATACTATTTCATAGCGACGCAACTTCTGTGTTAATTCGTCATTGTGAGGAATCGTCTGATGCAATAAAGAAGGAATAGTTTATCCGAAAAAAAATACTCGCCTCCCGATAGAAGATCCTGTCGTTGCCGTAGAAACGTTCCTCAACTTAGAAAGAGAAGGCATAGAACCTATAGTATTTCATAGCGGCGCAATTTCTGTGTTAATTCGTCATTGTGAGGGATAGACGCATGCAATAAAGAAGGAATAGTGCATCCGAGAAGAGATAGTCGACTCCCAGTATAAGATCCTGCCGTTGCATTGTGAGGGATCGACAGGTGCAATAAAGAAGGAACAGTATATCTGAAAAGAGATACTCGCCTCCCAATATAAGAACCTGTCGTTGCCATAGAAACGTTTCTCGATTTAGAAAGAGAAGGCATAGAACCTATAGTATTTCATAGCGACGCAATTTCTGTGTTAATTCGTCATTGAGGGGGATCGACGGATCAATTAAGAGGGAATAGTGGATCCAAAAGGAGATACTCGCCTCCCAATACAAGATCCTCTCGTTGCCACACAAACCTTCCTCGATTTAGAAAGAGAAGCCATAGAACCTACAGTATTTCATAGCGACGCAATTTCTGTGTTAATTCGTCATTGTAAGGGATCGACTGTTGCAATAAAGAATTCATAGTGCATCCGAAAAGACATACTCGCCTCCCAATAGAAGATTTTGTCGTTGCCATAGAAACGTTCCTCCATTTAGAAAAGGGAAGGCATAGAACCTATAGTATTTCATAGCGACGCAATTTCTGTGTTAATTTGGCATTGTGAGGGATCGACGGATGCAATAAAGAAGGAGCAGTGCATCCGAAAAGAGATACCCGCCTGCCAATGTAATATCCTGTCGTTGCCATCGAAACGACCCTCGATTTTGGAAGAGAAGGCATAGAACCTATAGTATTTCATAGCGACACAATTTCTTTATTAATTCGTCATTGTAAGGGGTCGAGGGATGCAATAAAGCAGGAATAGTGCATCCGAAATGAGATACTCTCCTCCCAATGTAAGATCCTGTCGTTGCAATAGAAACGTTCCTCGATTTAGTTAGAGAAGGCACAGAACCTATAGTATTTCATAGCGACGCAATTTCTGTGTTAATTCGTCATTGTGAGGGATCGACGGATCCAATAAAGAAGGAATAGTGCATCCGTAAAGAGATACTCGCCTCCCAATATAAATCCTCGATTTAGAAATAGAAGGCATAGAACCCATAGTATTTTATAGCGACGCAATTTATGTGTTAATTCGTTATTGTGAGGAATCGATGGATCAATTAAGAAGGAATAGTGCATCCAAAAGGAGATACTCGCCCCCCAATATAAGATCTTGACGTTGCCATAGAAACGTTCCTCGATTTAGAAAGAGAAGCCATAGATCCTATAGTATTTCATAGCGACGCAATTTCTGTGTTAATTCGTCATTGTGAGGTTCGACCGTTGCAATAAAGAAGGAATAGTGCATCCGAAAAACATACTCGCCTGCCAATAGAAGATCCTGTCGCTGCAATTGAAACGTTCCTCGATTTAGAAAAGGGAAGGAATAGATCCTATAGTATTTGATAGCGACCCAATTTCTGTGTTAATTTGTCATTGTGAGGGATCGACTGATGCAATCAAGAAGGAACAGTGCATCCGAAAAGAGATACTCGCCTCCCAATGTAAGATCCTGCCGTTGCCATCGAAACGTTCCTCGATTTAGAAGTAGAAGGCATAGAACCTATAGTATTTCATAGCGACACAATTTCTGTATTAATTCGTCATTGTGAGGGATCGACGGATGCAATAAAGCAGGAATAGTGCATCCGAAAAGAGATACTCGCTCCCAATGTAAAATCCTGTCGTTGCCATAGAACCGTTCCTCGATTTAGAAAGAGAAGGCATAGAACCTATAGTATTTCAGAGCCAAGCAATTTCTGTGTTAATTCGTCATTGTGAGGGATTGACGGATGCAATAGAGAAGGAAAAGAGCATCCGAAATGAGATACTAGCCTCCCAATAGAAGATCCTGTCGTTGCCATAGAAACGTTCCTCGATTTAGAAAGAGAAGGCATAGAACCTATAGTATTTCATAGCGACGCAATTTCTGTGTTAATTCGTCATTGTGAGTGATCGACTGATGTAATAAAGACCTAATAGTGCATCCGAAAAGAGATACTTGCCTCCCAATATAAGATCTTGCCGTTGCCATAGAAACGTGCCTCGATTTAGAAAGAGAAGGCATAGAACCTATACTATTTCAGAGCCAATCAATTACTGTGTTAATTCGTCATTGTGAGGGATCGACGGAAGCAATAAAGAAGGAATAGTGCATCCGAAAAGAGATACTCGCCTCCCAATATAAGATCCTGTCGTTGCCACACAAACCTTCCTCGATTTAGAAAGAGAAGCCATAGAACCTACAGTATTTCATAGCGACGCAATTTCTGTGTTAATTCGTCATTGTAAGGGATCGACTGTTGCAATAAAGAAGGAATAGTGCATCCGAAAAGACATACTCGCCTCCCAATAGAAGATTTTGTCGTTGCCATAGAAACGTTCCTCAATTTAGAAAAGGGAAGGCATAGAACCTATAGTATTTCATAGCGACGCAATTTCTGTGTTAATTTGGCATTGTGAGGGATCGACGGATGCAATAAAGAAGGAATAATGCATCGGAAAAGAGATACCCGCCTCCCAATTGAAGATCCTGTCGTTTCCATATAAACGTTCCTCGATTTGGAAAGAGAAGGCCTAAAACGTATAGTATTTCATAGCGACACAATTTCTGTATTAATTCGTCTATGTGAGGGATCGACGGATGCAATAAAAAAGGATTAGTGCATCCGAAAAGAGATACTCGCTTCCCAATATAAATCCTCGATTTAGAAATAGAAGGCATAGAACCCATAGCATTCTATAGCGACGCAATTTCTGTGTTAATTCGTCATTGTGAGGGATCGACGGATGCAATAAAGAAGGGATAGTGCATCCGAAAAGAGATACTCACCTCCCAATATAAGATCCTGTCGTAGCCATAGAAACGTTCCTCGATTTAGAAAGAGAAGGCATAGAACCTATAGTATATCATAGCGACGCAATTTCTGTGATAATTCCTCATTGTGAGGGATCTACGGATGCAATAAAGAAGGAATGGTGCATCCGAAAAGAGATACTCGCCTCCCAATATAAGATCCTGTCGTAGCC
The DNA here is from genome assembly GCF_023864275.1 of Schistocerca cancellata. NCBI lineage: Eukaryota > Metazoa > Arthropoda > Insecta > Orthoptera > Acrididae > Schistocerca > Schistocerca cancellata. The sequence goes on along the minus strand of NC_064626.1, from coordinate 43,096,296 downwards.
ATAGAAACGTTCCTCGATATTGAAAGAGAAGGCATAGAACCTATAGTATTTCATAGCGACGCAATTTCTGTGTTAATACGTCATTGTGAGGGATCGACGGATGCAATAAAGAAGGAATAGTGCATCTGAAAAGAGATACTTGCCTCCCAATATAAGATCCTCGATTTAGAAAGAGAAGGCATAGAACCGATAGTATTTCATAGCGACCCAATTTCTGTTTTAAATCGTCATTGTGAGGGATCCACGGGTGCAATAAAGAAGGAACAGTGCATCTGAAAAGAGATACTCGCCTCTCAATATAAGAACCTGTCGTTGCCATAGAAACGTTCCTCGATTTCGATAGAGATAGCATATAACCTATAGTATTTCATAGCGACGCAATTTCATTGTTAATTCGTCATTGTGAGGGATCGACGGATGCAATAAAGAAGGAATAGTGCATCCGAAAAGACATACTCGCCTCCCAATATAAGATCCTGTCGTTGTCATAGAAACGTTCTCCGATTTATAAAGAGAAGGCACAGAACCTATAGTATTTCATAGCTGCGCAATTTCTGTGTTAATTCGTCATTGTGAGGGATCGACGGATGCAATAAAGAAGGAATAGTGCATCCGAAAAGAGATAGTCGACTCCCAATATAAGATCATGCCGTTGCAATAGAAACGTTTCTCGATTTAGAAAGAGAATGCATAGAACCTATAGTATTTCATAGCGACGCAATTTCTGTGTTAATACGTCATTGAGGGGGATCGACGGATCAATTAAGAAGGAATAGTGCATCCAAAAGGAGATACTCGCCTCCCAATATAAGATCCTGTCGTTGCCACACAAACCTTCCTCGATTTAGAAACAGAAGGCATACAACCTACAGTATTTCATAGCGACGCAATTTCTGTGTTAATTCGTCATTGTAAGGGACCGACTGTTGCAATAAAGAAGGAATAGTGCATCCGAAAAGAGATACTCGCCTCCCAATAGAAGATTTTGTCGGTGCCATAGAAACGTTCCTCAATTAAGAAAAGGGAAGGCATAGAAACTATAGTATTTCATAACGACGCAATTTCTGTGTTAATTTGGCATTGTGAGGGATCGACGGATGCAATAAAGAAGGAGCAGTGCATCCGAAAAGAGATACCCGCCTGCTAATGTAAGATCCTGTCGTTGCCATCGAAACGATCCTCGATTTAGGAAGAGATGGCATAGAACCTATAGTATTTCATAGCGACACAATTTCTTTATTAATTCGTCATTGTAAGGGGTCGAGGGATGCAATAAAGCAGGAATAGTGCATCCGAAATGAGATACTCGCCTCCCAATGTAAGATCCTGTCGTTGCCATAGAAACGTTCCTCGATGTAGAAAGAGAAGGCATAGAACATATAGTATTTCATAGCGACACAATTTCTGCGTTATTTCGTCACTGTGAGGGATCGACGGATGTAATTATGAAGGAATAGTGCATCCGAAAAGAGATAATCACCTCCGAATAGAAGATCTTGTCGTTGCCATAGAAACGTTCCTCGATTTAGAAAGGAAAGGCATAGAACCTACAGTATTTCATAGCGACGTAATATCTGAGTTAATTCGTCATTGTGAGGGATCGACGGATGCAATAAAGAAGGAATAGTGCATCCGAAATAGATAGTCGTCTCCCAATATAAGATAATGCCGTTGCTATAGGAACGTTCCTCGGTTTAGAAAGAGAAGGCATAGAACCTATAGTATTTCATAGCGACGCAATTTCTGTGTTAATTCGTCATTGTGATGGATTGACGAATCCAATAAAGAAGGAATAGTGCATCCGTAAAGAGATACTCGCCTCCCAATATAAATCCTCGATTTAGAAAGAGAAGGCATTGAACCTATAGTATTTCATAGCGACGCAATTTCTGTTTTAATTCGTCATTGAGAGGGATCGACTGATGCAATAAAGAAGGAATAGTACATCCGAAAAAAGATACTCGCCTCCCAATAGAAGATCCTGTCGTCGCCGTAGAAACGTTCCGCAATTTAGAAAGAGAAGGCATAGATCCTATAGTATTTCATAGCGACGCAATTTCTGTGTTAATTCGTCATTGTAAGGGATCGACAGATGCAATAAAGGCGGAATAGTGCATCCGAAAAGAGATACTTGCCTCCCAAAATAATATCCTGTCGCTGCCATAGAAACGGTCCTCGATTTAAAAGAGAAGGCATTCAACCCATAGTATTTCATAGCGACGCAATTTCTGTGTTAATTCGCCATTGTGAGGGATTGACGGATGCATTAAAGAAGGAATAGTGCATCCGAAAGGAGATACTCGCCTCCCAATATGAGATCCTGTCGTTGTCACTGAAACGTTCTCCGATTTATAAAGAGAAGGCACAGAACCTATAGTATTTCATAGCGGCCCAATTTCTGTGTTAATTCGTCATTGTGAGGGATCGACGGATGCAATAAAGAAGGAATAGAGCATCGGAAAGGAGATACTCGCCTCCCAATAGAAGAACCTGTCGTTTCCATAAAACCGTTCCTCGATTTGGAAAGAGAGGGCCCATAACGTATAGTATTTCATAGCGATACAATTTCTGTATTAATTCGTCATTGTGCGGGATCGACGGATGCAATAAAAAAGGATTAGTGCATCCGAAAAGAGATACTCGCTTCCCCATATAAATCCTCGATTTAGAAATAGAAGGCATAGAACCCATAGCATTTTATAGCGACGCAATTTCTGTGTTAATTCGTTATTGTGAGGGATCGACGGATGCAATAATGAAGGGATAGTGCATCGGAAAAGAGATACTCGCCTCCCAATATGAGATCCTGTCGTTGCCATAGAAATGTTCCTCGATATAGAAAGAGAAGGCATCGAACCTATAGTATATCATAGCGAAGCAATTTCTAAGATAATTCCTCATTGTGAGGGTTCTACGGAGGCAATAAAGAAGGAATGGTGCATCCGAAAAGAGAAACTCGTCTCCCAATATAGAATCCAGCCGTTGCCGTAAAAGCGATCCTCGATTTAGAAAGAGAAGACATAGAACCTATAGTATTTCATAGCGACGCAGTTTCTGTGTTAATTCGACATTGTGTGGGATCGACTGATGCAATAAAGAAGGAATAGTTCATCCGAAAAGAAATACTCGCCCCCCGAAAGAAATCCTGTCGTTGCCGTAGAAACGTTCCTCAACTTAGAAAGAGAAGGCGTTGAACCTATAGTATTTTATAGCGACGCAATTTCTGTGTTAGTTCGTCATTGTAAGGGATCGACAGATGCAATAAAGGAGGAATAGTGCATCTGAAAAGAGATACTTGCCTCCAAATATAAGATCCTCGATTTAGAAAGAGAAGGCATAGAACCGATAGTATTTCATAGCGACCCAATTTCTGTGTTAGATCGTCATTGTGAGGGATCGACGGGTGCAATAAAGAAGGAATAGTGCATCCGAAAAGAGATACTCGCCTCCCAATATAAGATCCTGTCGTTGACATAGGAACGTTGTCCGGTTTATAAAGAGAAGGCACAGAACCTATAGTATTTCATAGCGGCGCAATTTCTGTGTTAATTCGTCATTGTGAGGGATCGACGGATGCAATAAAGAAGGAATAGTGCATCCGAAAAGAGATAGTCGACTCCCAATATCAGATCCTGCCGTTGCAATAGAAACGTTTCTCGATTTAGAAAGAGAAGGCATAGAACCTACAGTATTTCATAGCGTCGCAATTTCTGTGTTAATTCGTCAATGTAAGGGATCGACTGTTGCAATAAAGAAGGAATAGTGCATCCGAAAAGACATACTCGCCTCCCAATAGAAGATTTTTGTCGTTGCCATAGAAACGTTCCTCAATTTAGAAATGGGAAGGCATAGAACCTGTAGTATTTCATAGCGACGCATTTTCTGTGTTAATTTGGCATTGTGAGGGATCGACTGATGCAATCAAGAAGGAGCAGTGCATCCGAAAAGAGATACCCGGCTGCCAATGTAAGATCCTGTCGTTGCCATCGAAACGATCCTCGATTTAGGAAGAGAATGCATAGAACCTATAGTATTTCATAGCGACACAATTTCTATATTAATTCGTCATTGTAAGGGGTCGTGGGATGCAATAAAGCAGGAATAGTGCATCCGAAATGAGATACTCGCCTCCCAATGTAAGATCCTGTCGTTGCTATAGAGTCGTTCCTCGATTTAGAAAGAGAAGGCATAGAACATATAGTATTTCATAGCGACGCAATTTCTGCGTTATTTCGTCATTGTGAGGGATCGACGGATGCAATAAAGAAGGAATAGTGCATCCAAAAAGAGATACTGACCTCCGAATAGACGATCTTGTCGTTGCCATAGAAACGTTCCTCGATTTAGAAAGAAAAGGCATAAAACCTATAGTATTTCATAGCGACGTAACATCTGAGTTAATTCGTCATTGTGAGGGATCGACGGATGCAATAAAGAAGGAATAGTGCATCCGAAAAGAGATAGTCGTCTCCCAATATAAGATCCTGCCGTTGCTATAGAAACGTTCCTCGGTTTGGAAAGAGAAGGCATAGAACCTATAGTATTTCATAGCGACGCAATTTCTGTGTTAATTCTTCATTGTGAGGAATCGACGGATCCAATAAAGAAGGAATAGTGCATCCGAAATGAGATACACGCCTCTCAATAGAAGATCTTGTCGTTGCCAAAGAAACGTTCTTCGATTTAGAAAGGGAAGGCAAAGAACCTATACTATATCATAGCGACGCAATTTCTTAGTTAATTCGTCAATGTGAGGGATCGAGGGATGCAATAAAGAAGGAATAGTGCATCGGAAAAGAGATTCTCGCCTCCCAATAGAAGAACCTGTAGTTGCCGTAGAAATGATCCTCGATTTAGAAAGAGAAGGCATAGAACCTATAGTGTTTCATAGCGACGCAATTACTGTGTTAATTCGTCATTGTGAGGGATCGACGGATGCAATAAAGAAGGAATAGTGCATCCGAAATGAGATAGTCGACTCCCAATATAAGATCCTGCCGTTGCAATAGAAACGTGCCTCGATTTAGAAAGAGAAGGCATAGAACCTATACTATTTTAGGGCCAATCAATTTCTGTGTTAATTCGTCATTGTGAGGGATCGAGGGATGCAATAAAGAAGGAATAGTGCATCGGAAAAGAGATTCTCGCCTCCAAATTGAAGATCCTGTAGTTGCCGTAGAAATGATCCTCGATTTAGAAAGAGAAGGCATTGAACCTATAATATCTCATAGCGACGCAATTTCTGTATTAATTCGTCATTGTGAGGGATCGACTGATGCAATAAAGAAGGAATAGTGCATCCGAAAAGAGATACTCGCCTCCCAATATAATATCCTTTCGCTGCCATAGAAACGGTACTCGATTTAAAGGAGAAGGCATTGAACATATAGTATTTCATAGCGACGCAATTCCTGTGTTAATTCGTCATTGTGAGGGATCGACAAATCCAATAAAGAAGAAATAGTGCATCAGAAAAGAGATACTCGCCTCCCAATATAAGATCCTGTCGTAGCCACAGAAACGTTGCTCGATTTAGAAAGAGAAGGCATAGAACCTATAGTATTTCATAGCGACGCAATTTCTGTGTTAATACGTCATTGTGAGGTATCGACGGATGCAATAAAGAAGGAATAGTGCATCTGAAAAGAGATACTTGCCTCTCAATATAAGATCCTCGATTTAGAAAGAGAAGGCATAGAACCTATAGTATTTATTAGCGACCCAACTTCTGTGTTAAATCGTCATTGTGAGGGATCGACGGGTGCAAATAGAAGGAACAGTGCATCTGAAAACAGATACTCGCCACCCAATATAAGAACCTGTCGTGCCATAGAAACGATCCTCGATTTAGAAAGAGAAGGCATGGAACCTATAGTATTTCATAGCGACGCAATTTCTGTGTTAATTCGTCATTGCGAGGGATCGACGGATGCAAAAAAGAAGGAATAGTGCATCCGAAAAGAGATACTCGCCTCCCAATATAAGATCCTGTCGTTGCCATAGAACCATTCCTCGATTTAGAAAGAGAAGGCGTAGAACCTATAGTATTTCAGAGCCAAGCAATTTCTGTGTTAATTCGTCTTTGTGAGGGATCGACGGATGCAATAAAGAAGGAATAGTGCATCCGAAAAGAGATACTCGCCTCCCAATATAAGACCCTGTCGTTGTCATAGAAACGTTCTCCGATTTATAAAGAGAAGGCACAGAACCTATAATATTTCATAGCGGCGCAATTTCTGTGTTAATTCGTCATTGTGAGGGATCGACGGATGCAATAAAGAAGGAATAGAGCATCCGAAATGAGATAGTCGACTCCCACTATAAGATCCTGTCGTTGCAATAGAAACGTTTCTCGATTTAGAAAGAGAAGGCATAGACCCTATAGTATTTAATAGCGACCCAATTTCTGTGTTAAATCGTCATTGTGAGGGATCGACGGGTGCAAAAAGAAGGAACAGTGCATCTGAAAACAGATACTCGCCACCCAATATAAGAACCTGTCGTTGCCATAGAAACGTTCCTCGATTTAGAAAGAGAAGGCATAGAACCTATAGTATATCATAGCGACGCAATTTCTGTGTTAATTCGTCATTGCGAGGGATCGACGGATGCAAAAAAGAAGGAATAGTGCATCCGAAAAGAGATACTCGCCTCCCAATATAAGATCCTGTGGTTGCCATAGAACCGTTCCTCGATTTAGAAAGAGAAGGCATAGAACCTATAGTATTTCATAGCGACGCAATTTCTGTGTTAATTCGTCATTGTGAGGGATCGACTGATGTAATAAAGACCTAATAGTGCATCCGAAAAGAGATACTTGCCTCCCAATATAAGATCTTGCCGTTGTCATAGAAACGTGCCTCGATTTAGAAAGAGAAGGCATAGAACCTATACTATTTCAGAGCCAATCAATTTCTGTGTTAATTCGTCATTGAGAGGGATCGACTGTTGCAATAAAGAAGGAATAGTGCATCCGAAAAGACATCCTCGCCTCCCAATAGAAGATTTTGTCGTTGCCATAGAAACGTTCCTCAATTTAGAAAAGGGAAGGCATAGAACCTATAGTATTTCATAGCGACGCAATTTCTGTGTTAATTTGGCATTGTGAGGGATCGACGGATGCAATAAAGAAGGAATAATGCATCGGAAAAGAGATACTCGCCTCCCAATATAAATCCTCGATTTAGAAAGAGAAGGCATTGAACTTATAGTATTTCATAGCGACGCAATTTCTGTGTTAATTCGCCATTGTGAGGGATTGACGGATGCAATAAAGAAGGAATAGTGCATCCGAAAAGAGATACTCGCCTCCCAATATGAGATCCTGTCGTTGTCACTGAAACGTTCTCCGATTTATAAAGAGAAGGCACAGAACCTATAGTATTTCATAGCGGCCCAATTTCTGTGTTAATTCGTCATTGTGAGGGATCGGCGGATGCAATAAAGAAGGAATAGAGCATCGGAAAGGAGATACTCGCCTCCCAATAGAAGAACCTGTCGTTTCCATAAAAACGTTCCTCGATTTGGAAAGAGAAGACCTATAACGTATAGTATTTCATAGCGATACAATTTCTGTATTAATTCGTCATTGTGCGGGATCGACGGATGCAATAAAATAGGGTTAGTGCATCCGAAAAGAGATACTCGCTTCCCCATATAAATCCTCGATTCAGAAATAGAAGGCATAGAACCCATAGCATTTTATAGCGACGCAATTTCTGTGTTAATTCGTTATTGTGAGGGATCGACGGATGCAATAAAGAAGGGATAGTGCATCCGAAAAGAGATACTCACCTCCGAATAGAAGATCTTGTCGTTGCCATAGAAACGTTCCTCGATTTAGAAAGGAAAGGCATAGAACCTATAGTATTTCATAGCGACGAAATATCTGAGTTAATTCGTCATTGTGAGGGATCGACGGATGCAATAAAGAAGGAATAGTGCATCCGAAATAGATAGTCGTCTCCCAATATAAGATCCTGCCGTTGCTATAGGAACGTTCATCGGTTTAGAAAGAGAAGGCATAGAACCTATAGTATTTCATAGCGACGCAATTTCTGTGTTAATTCGTCATTGTGATGGATCGACGAATCCAATAAAGAAGGAATAGTGCATCCGAAAAGAGATACTCGCCTCCCAATATAAATCCTCGATTTAGAAAGAGAAGGCATTGAACCTATAGTATTTCATAGCGACGCAATTTCTGTGTTAATTCGTCATTGTGAGGGATCGACTGATTCAATAAAGAAGGAATAGTATATCCGAAAAGAGATACTCGCCTCCCAATAGAAGATCCTGTCGTCGCCGTAGAAACGTTCCTCAATTTAGAAAGAGAAGGCATAGATCCTATAGTATTTCATAGCGACGCAATTTCTGTGTTAATTCGTAGTTGTAAGGGATCGACAGATGCAATTAAGGCGGAATAGTGCATCCGAAAAGAGATACTCGCCTCCCAAAATAATATCCTGTTGCTGCCATAGAAACGGTCCTCGATTTAAAAGAGAAGGCATGGAACCTATAGTATTTCATAGCGACGCAATATCTGTGTTAATTCGCCATTGTGAGGGATTGACGGATGCAATAAAGAAGAAATAGTGCATCCGAAAAGAGATACTCGCCTCCCAATATAAGATCCTGTCGATGTCACAGAAACGTTCTCCGATTTATAAAGAGAAGGCACAGAACCTATAGTATTTCATAGCGGCGCAATTTCTGTGTTAATTCGTCATTGTGAGGGATCGAGGGATGCAATAAAGAAGGAATAGTGCATCGGAAAAGAGATACTCGGCTCCCAATTGAAGATCCTGTCGTTTCCATAAAAACGTTCCTCGTTTTGGAATGAGAAGGCCTAGAACGTATAGTATTTCATAGTTACACAATTTCTGTATTGATTCGTCATTGTGAGGGATCGACGGATGCAATAAAAAAGGATTAGTGCATCCGAAAAGAGATACTCGCTTCCCAATATAAATCCTCGATTTAGAAATAGAAGGCATAGAACCCATAGCATTTTATAGCGACGCAATTTCTGTGTTAATTCGTTATTGTGAGGGATCGACGGATGCAATAAAGAAGGGATAGTGCATCCGAAAAGAGACACTCGCCTCCCAATATAAGATCCTATCGTTGCCATAGAAATGTTCCTCGATATAGAAAGAGAAGGCATAAAACCTATAGTATATCATAGCGAAGCAATTTCTGTGATAATTCCTCATTGTGAGGGTTCTACGGAGGCAATAAAGAAGGAATGGTGCATCCGAAAAGAGAAACTCGTCTCCCAATATAGAATCCAGCCGTTGCCGTAGAAGCGATCCTCGATTTAGGAAGAGAAGACATAGAACCTATAGTATTTCATAGCGACGCAGTTTCTGTGTTAATTCGTCATTGTGAGGGATCGACTGATGCAATAAAGAAGGAATAGTTCATCCGAAAAGAAATACTCGCCCCCCGAAAGAATTCCTGTCGTTGCCGTAGAAACGTTCCTCAACTTAGAAAGAGAAGGCATAGAACCTATAGTATTTTATAGCGACGCAATTTCTGTGTTAGTTCGTCATTGTAAGGGATCGACAGATGCAATAAAGGAGGAATAGTGCATCCGAAAAGAGATACTCGCCTCCCACTATAATATCCTGTCGTTCCCATAGAAACGTTCCTCGATTTAAAAGAGAAGGCATTGAACCTATAGTATTTCATAGCGACGCAATTTCTGTGTTAATTCGTCATTGTGAGGGATCGACGGATGCAATAAAGAAGAAATAGTGCATCCGAAAAGAGATACTCGCCTCCCAATATAAGATCCTGTCGTAGCCATAGAAACGTTCCTCGATTTAGAAAGAGAAGGCATAGAACCTATGGTATTTCATAGCGACGCAATTTCTGTGTTAATACGTCATTGTGAGGGATCGACGGGTGCAATAAAGAAGGAATAGTGCATCCGAAAAGAGATACTCGCCTCCCAATATAAGATCCTGTCGTTGTCATAGAAACGTTGTCCGGTTTATAAAGAGAAGGCACAGAACCTATAGTATTTCATAGCGGCGCAATTTCTGTGTTAATTCGTCATTGTGAGGGATCGACGGATGCAATAAAGAAGGAATAGTGCATCCGAAAAGAGATAGTCGACTCCCAATATCATATCCTGCCGTTGCAATAGAAACGTTTCTCGATTTAGAAAGAGAAGGCATAGAACCTACAGTATTTCATAGCGACGCAATTTCTGTGTTAATTCGTCAATGTAAGGAATCGACTGTTGCAATAAAGAAGGAATAGTGCATCCGAAAAGACATACTCGCCTCCCAATAGAAGATTTTGTCGTTGCCATAGAAACGTTCCTCAATTTAGAAATGGGAAGGCATAGAACCTATAGTATTTCATAGCGACGCATTTTCTGTGTTAATTTGGCATTGTGAGGGTTCGACTGATGCAATCAAGAAGGAGCAGTGCATCCGAAAAGAGATACCCGGCTGCCAATGTAAGATCCTGTCGTTGCCATCGAAACGATCCTCGATTTAGGAAGAGAATGCATAGAACCTATAGTATTTCATAGCGACACAATTTCTTTATTAATTCGTCATTGTGAGGGGTCGTGGGATGCAATAAAGCAGGAATAGTGCATCCGAAATGAGATACTCGCCTCCCAATGTAAGATCCTGTCGTTGCTATACAGTCGTTCCTCGATTTAGAAAGAGAAGGCATAGAACATATAGTATTTCATAGCGACGCAATTTCTGCGTTATTTCGTCATTGTGAGGGATCGACGGATGCAATAAAGAAGGAATAGTGCATCCGAAAAGAGATACTCACCTCCGAATAGACGATCTTGTCGTTGCCATAGGAACGTTCCTCGATTTAGAAAGAAAAGGCATAGAACCTATAGTATTTCATAGCGACGTAATATCTGAGTTAATGCGTCATTGTGAGGGATCGACGGATGCAATAAAGAAGGAATAGTGCATCCGAAAAGAGATAGTCGTCTCTTAATATAAGATCCTGCCGTTGCTATAGAAACGTTCCTCGGTTTAGAAAGAGAGGGCATAGAACCTATAGTACTTCATAGCGACGCAATTTCTGTGTTAATTCGTCATTGTGAGGGATCGACGGAGCCAATAAAGAAGGAATAGTGCATCCGTAAAGAGATACTCGACTTCCAATATAAATCCTCGATTTAGAAATAGAAGGCATAGAACCCATAGTATTTCATAACGACGCAATTTCTGTGTTAATTCGTCATTGTGAGGAATCGACGGACCAATTAAGAAGGAATAGTGCATCCAAAAGGAGATACTCGCCACCCAATATAAGATCTTGACGTTGCCATAGAAACTTTCCTCGATTTAGAAAGAGAAGCCATATATCCTATAGTACATCATAGCGGCGCAATTTTTGTGTTAATTCGTTATTGTGAGGGATCGACGGATGCAATAAAGAAGGAATAGTGCATCTGAAATGAGATAGTCTACTCCCAATATAAGATCCTACCGTTGCAATAGAAACGTTTCTCAATTTAGAAAGAGAGGGATCTACTGTTGCAATAAAGAAGGAATAGTGCATCCGAAAAGAGATACTCGCCTCCCAATATAAGATCCTGTCGTTGCCATAGAAATGTTCCTCGATATAGAAAGAGAAGGCATAGAACCTATAGTATATCATAGCGACGCAATTTCTGTGATAATTCCTCATTGTGAGGGATCTACGGATGCAATAAAGAAGGAATGGTGCATCCGAAAAGAGAAACTCGTCTCCCAATATAGAATCCTGCCGTTGCCGTAGAAACGACCCTCGATTTAGAAAGAGAAGACATAGAACCTACACTAATTCATAGCGACGCAATTTCTGTGTTAATTCGTCATTGTGAGGGATAGTCTGATGCAATAAAGAAGGAATAGTTCATCCGAAAAAAAATATTCGCCTCCCGATAGAAGATCCTGTCGTAGCCGTAGAAACGTTTCTCAAATTAGAAAGAGAAGGCATTGAACCTATAGCATTTCATAGCGACGCAATTTCTGTGTTAATTCGTCATTGTGAGGGATAGACGGATGCAATAAAGAAGAAATAGTGCATCCGAAAAGAGATACTCGCCTCCCAATATAAGATCCTGTCGTAGCCATAGAAACATTCCTCGATTTAGAAAGAGAAGGCATAGAACCGATAGTATTTCATAGGGTACCAATTTCTGTGTTAAATCGTCATTGTGAGGGATCGACAGGTGCAATAAAGAAGGAACAGTGCATCTGATAAGAGATACTCGCCTCCCAATATAAGAACCTGTCGTTGCCATAGAAACGTTCCTCGATTTAGAAAGAGAGAGCATATAACCCATAGTATTTCATAGCGACGCAATTTCAGTGTTAATTCGTCATAGTGAGGGATCGACGGATGCAATAAAGAAGGAATAGTGCATCCGAAAAGAGATACTCGCCTCCCAATATAAGATCCTGTCGTTCTCATAGAAACGTTCTCCGATTTATAAAGAGAAGGCACAGAACCTATAGTATTTCATAGCTGCGCAATTTCTGTGTTAATTCGTCATTGTGAGAGATCGACGGATGCAATAAAGAAGGAATAGTACATCCGAAAAGAGATAGTCGACTCCCAATATAAGATCCTGCCGTTGCAATAGAAACGTTTCTCGATTTAGAAAGAGAAGGCATAGAACCTATAGTATTTCATAGCGACGCAATTTCTGTGTTAATTCGTCATTGTAAGGGATCGACTGTTGCAATAAAGAAGGAATAGCGCATCCGAAAAGACATACTCGCCTCCCAATAGAAGATTTTGTCGTTGCCATAGAAACGTTCCTCCATTTAGAAAAGGGAAGGCATAGAACCTATAGTATTTCATAGCGACGCAATTTCTGTGTTAATTTGGCATTGTGAGGGATCGACGGATGCAATAAAGAAGGAGCAGTGCATCCGAAAAGAGATACCCGCCTGCCAATGTAATATCCTGTCGTTGCCATCGAAAGGATCCTCCATTTTGGAAGAGAAGGCATAGAACCTATAGTATTTCATAGCGACACAATTTCTTTATTAATTCGTCATTGTAAGGGGTCGAGGGATGCAATAAAGCAGGAATAGTGCATGCGAAATGAGATACTCGCCTCCCAATGTAAGATCCTGTCGTTGCCATAGAATCGTTCCTCGATTTAGAAAGAGAAGGCATAGAACATATAGTATTTCATAGCGACGCAATTTCTCCGTTATTTCGTCATTGTGAGGGATCGACGGATGCAATAAAGAAGGAATAGTGCATCCGAATAGAGATAGTCGTCTCCCAATATAAGATCCTGCTGTTGCTATGGAAATGTTCCTCGGTTTATAAAGAGAAGGCTTAAAACCTATAGTATTTCATGGCGACACAATTTCTGTATTAATTCGTCATTGTGAGGGATCGACGGATGCAATAAAGCAGGAATATTGCATCCGAAAAGAGATACTCGCTCCCAATGCAAAATCCTGTCGTTGCCATAGAAACGTTCCTCGATTTAGAAAGAGAAGGCATAGAACATATCGTATTTCATAGCGACGGAATTTCTGCGTTAATTAGTCATTGTGAGAGATCGACAGATGCAATAAAGAAGGAATAGTGCATCAGAAAAGAGATACTCGCCTCCCAATAGAAGATCTAATCGTTGCCATAGAAACGTTCCTCGAATTAGAAAGGGAAGGCAAAGAACCTATACTATTTCATAGCGACGCAATTTCTGTGTTAATTCGTCATTGTGAGGGATCGACTGATGTAATAAAGACCTAATAGTGCATCCGAAAAGAGATACTTGCCTCCCAATATAAGATCTTGCCGTTGCCATAGAAACGTGCCTCGATTTAGAAAGAGAAGGCATAGAACCTATACTATTTCAGAGCCAATCAATTTCTGTGTTAATTCGTCACTGTGAGGGGTCGACGGATGCAATAAAGAAGGAATAGTGCATCCGAAAAGAGATACTCGCCTCCCAATATAAGATCCTGTCGTTGCCACACAAACCTTCCTCGATTTGGAAAGAGAAGGCCTAGAACGTATAGTATCTCATAGCGACACAATTTCTGTATTAATTCGTCATTGTGAGGGATCGACGGATGCAATAAAAAAGGATTAGTGCATCGGAAAAGAGATACCCGCCTGCCAATGTAAGATTCTGTCGTTGGCATCGAGTCTATCCTCGATATAGGAAGAGAAGGCATAGAACCTATAGTATTTCATACCGACACAATTTCTTTATTAATTCGTCATTGTAAAGGGTCGAGGGATGCAATAAAGCAGGAATAGTGCATCCGAAATGAGATACTCGCCTCCCAATGTAAGATCCTATCGTTGCCAAGAAACGTTCCTCGATTTAGAAAGAGAAGGCATAGAACATATAGTATTTCATAGCGACGCAATCTCTGCGTTATTTCGTCATTGTGAGGGATCGACTGATGCAATAAAGAAGGAATAGTGCATCCGAAAAGAGATACTCACCTCCGAATAGAAGATCTTGTCGTTGCCATAGAAACGTTCCTCGATTTAGAAAGGAAAGGCATAGAACCTATAGTATTTCATAGCGACGTAATATCTGAGTTAGTTCGTCATTGTGAGGGATCGACGGATGCAATAAATAAGGATTAGTGCATCCGAAAAGAGATAATCAACTCCCAATATAAGATCCTGCCGTTGCTATAGAAACGTTCCTCGGTTTAGAAAGAGAAGGCATAGAACCTATAGTATTTCATAGCGACGCAGATTTTGTGTTAACTCGTCATTGTGAGGGATCGACAGATCCAATAAAGAAGGAATAGTGCATCCGTAAAGAGATACTCGCCTCCCAATATAAATCCTCGATTTAGAAATAGAAGGCATAGAACCCATAGTATTTCATAGCGACGCAATTTCTGTGTTAATCCGTCATTGTGAGGAATCGACGAATCAATTAAGAAGGAATAGTGCATCCAAAAGGAGATACTCGCCTCCCAATATAAGATCATGTCGTTGCCATAGAAACGTTCCTCGATTTAGATAGAGATGGCATAGAACCTATAGTATTTCATGGCGACACAATTTCTGTATTAATTCGTCATTGTGAGGGATCGACGGATGCAATAAAGCAGGAATAGTGCATCCGAAAAGAGATACTCGCTCCCAATGTAAAATCCTGTCGTTGCCATAGAAACGTTCCTCGATTTAGAAAGAGAAGGCATAGAACATATAGTATTTCATAGCGACGTAATTTCTGCCTTAATTCGTCATTGTGAGAGATCGACGGATGCAATAAAGAAGGAATAGTGCATCAGAAAAGAGATACTCGCCTCCCAATAGAAGATCTAAACGTTGCCATAGAAACGTTCCTCGAATTAGAAAGGGAAGGCAAAGAACCTACACTATTTCATAGTGACGCAATCTTTTGTTAATTCGTCATTGTGAGGGATCGAGGGATGCAATAATGAAGGAATAGTGCATCGGAAAAGAGATACTCGCCTCCCAATTGAAGATCCTGTCGTTTCCATAGAAACGTTCCTCGATTTGGAAAGAGAAGGCTTAGAACGTATAGTATTTCATAGCGACACAATTTCTGTATTAATTCGTCATTGTGAGGGATCGACGGATGCAATAAAAAAGGATTAGCGCATCCGCAAAGAGATACTCGCTTCCCAATATAAATTCTCGATTTAGAAATATAAGGCATAGAACCCATAGCATTTTATAGCGACGCAATTTCTGTGTTAATTCGTCATTGTGAGGGATCGACGGGTGCAATAAAGAAGGGATAGTGCATCCGAAAAGAGATACTCGCCTCCCAATATAAGATCCTGTCGTTGCCATAGAAATGTTCCTCGATATAGAAAGTGAAGGCATAGAACCTATAGTATATCATAGCGACGATATTTCTGTGATAATTCCTCATTGTGAGGGATCTAAGGATGCAATAAAGAAGGAATGGTGCATCCGAAAAGAGAAACTCGTCTCCCAATTTAGAATCCTGCCGTTGCCATAGAAACGATCCTCGATTTAGAAAGAGAAGGCATAGAACCTATAGTATTTCATAGCGACGCAATTTCTGTGTTAATACGTCATTGTGAGGGATCGTCTGATGCAATAAAGAAGGAATAGTTCATCCGAAAAGAAATAATCGCCTCCCGATAGAAGATCCTCTCGTTGCCGTAGAAACGTTCCTCAATTTAGAAAGAGCAGGCATAGATCCTATAGTATTTCATAGCGACGCAATTTCTGTGTTAGTTCGTCATTGTAAGGGATCGACAGATGCAATAAAGGAGGAATAGTGCATCCGAAAAGAGATACTCGCCTCCGAAAATAATATCCTGTCGTTGCCATAGAAACGTTCCTCCGTTAAAAAGAGAAGGCATTGAACCTATAGTATTTCATAGCGACGAATTTCTGTGTAATTCGTCATTGTGAGGGATCGACGGATGCAATAAAGAAGAAATAGTGCATCCGAAAAGAGGTGCTCGCCTCCCAATATAAGATCCTGTCGTAGCCATAGAAACGTTGCTCGATTTAGAAAGAGAAAGCATATAACCTATAGTATTTCATAGCGACGCAATTTCAGTGTTAATTCGTCATTGTGAGGGATCGACGGATGCAATAAAGAAGGAATAGTGCATCCGAAAAGAGATACTCGCTACCCAATATAAGATCCTGTCGTTGTCATAGAAACGTTCTCCGATTTATAAAGAGAAGGCACAGAACCTATAGCATTTCATAGCGGCGCAATTTCTGTGTTAATTCGTCATTGTGAGGGATCGACGGATGCAATAAAGAAGGAATAGTGCATCCGAAAAGATATAGTCGACTCCCAATATAAGATCCTGCCGCTGCAATAGAAACGTTTCTCGATTTAGAAAGAGAAGGCATAGAACCTATAGTATTTCATAGCGACGCACTTTCTGTGTTAATTCGTCATTGAGGGGGATCGACGGATCAATTAAGAAGGAATAGTGCATCCAAAAGGAGATACTCGCCTCCCAATACAAGATCCTGTCGTTGCCACACAAACCTTCCTCGATTTGGAAAGAGAAGGCAAAGAACCTACAGTATTTCATAGCGACGCAATTTCTGTGTTAATTCGTCATTGTAAGGGATCGACTGTTGCAATACAGAAGGAATAGTGCATCCGAAAAGACATACTCGCCTCCCAATAGAAGATTTTGTCGTTGCCATAGATACGTTCCTCAATTTAGAAAAAGGGAAGGCATAGAACCTATAGTATATCATAACGACGCAATTTCTGTATTAATTTGGCATTGTGAGGGATCGACGGATGCAATAAAGAAGGAGCAGGGCATCCGAAAAGAGATACCCGAAGGCCAATGTAATATCCTGTCGTTGCCATCGAAACGATCCTCGATTTTGGAAGAGAAGGTATAGAACCTATAGTATTTCATAGCGACACAATTTCTTTATTAATTCGTCATTGTAAGGGGTCGAGGGATGCAATAAAGCAGGAATAGTGCATCCGAAATGAGATACTCGCCTCCCAATGTAAGAACCTGTCGTTGCCATAGAAACGTTCCTCGATTTACAAAGAGAAGGCATAGAACATATAGTATTTCATAGCGACGCAATTTCTGCGTTATTTCGTCATTGTGAGGGATCGACGGATGCAATAAAGAAGGAATAGTGCATCCGAAAAGAGATACTCACCTCCGAATAGAAGATCTTGTCGTTGCCATAGAAACGTTCCTCGATTTAGAAAGGAAAGGCATAGAACCTATAGTATTTCATAGCGTCGTAATATCTGAGTTAATTCGTCATTGTGAGGGATCGACGGATGCAATAAAGAAGGAATAGTGCATCCGAAAAGAGATAGTCGTCTCCCAATATATGATCCTGCCGTTGCTATAGAAACGTTCCTCGGTTTAGAAAGAGAAGGCATAGAACCTATAGTATTTCATAGCGACGCAATTTCTGTGTTAATTCGTCATTGTGAGGGATCGACGGATCCAATAAAGAAGGAATAGTGCATCCGTAAAAAGATACTCGCCTCCCAATATAAATCCTCGATTTAGAAATAGAAGGCATAGAACCCATATTATTTCTTAGCGACGCAATTTCAGTGTTAATTCGTCATTGTGAGGAAACGACGGATCAATTAAGAAGGAATAGTGCATCCAAAAGGAGATACTCGCCTCCCAATATAAGATCTTGACGTTGCCATAGAAACGTTCCTCGATTTAGAAAGAGAAGCCATAGATCCTATAGTATTTCATAGCGACGCAATTTCTGTGTTAATTCGTCATTGTGTGGATCGACCGTTGCTATAAAGAAGGAATAGTGCATCCGAAAAGACATACTCGCCTGCCAATAGAAGATCCTGTCGTTGCAATTGAAACGTTCCTCGATTTAGAAAAGGGAAGGAATAGATCCTATAGTATTTGATAGCGACGCAATTTCTGTGTTAATTTGTCATTGTGAGGGTTCGACTAATGCAATCAAGAAGGAACAGTGCATCCGAAAAGAGATACTCGCTCCCAATGTAAAATCCTGTCGTTGCCATAGAAACGTTCCTCGATTTAGAAAGAGAAGGCAATGAACCCATAGTATTTCATAGCGACGCAAATTCTGTGTTAATTCCTCATTGTGAGGAATCGACGGATCAATTAAGAAGGAATAGTGCATCCAAAAGGAGATACTCGCCTCCCATTATAAGATCTTGACGTTGCCATAGAAACGTTCCTCGATTTAGAAAGAGAAGGCATAGAACCTATAGTATTTAATAGCGACCCAATTTCTGTGTTAAATCGTCATTGTGAGGGATCGACGGGTGCAAAAAGAAGGAACAGTGCATCTGAAAACAGATACTCGCCTCCCAAAATAAGAACCTGTCGTTGCCATAGAAACATTCCTCGATTTAGAAAGAGAAGGCATGGAACCTATAGTATTTCATAGCGACGCAATTTCTGTGTTAATTCGTCATTGCGAGGGATCGACGTATGCAATAAAGAAGGAATAGTGCATCCGAAAAGAGATACTCGCCTCCCAATATAAGATCCTGTCGTTGCCATAGAACCGTTCCTCGATTTAGAAAGAGAAGGCATAGAACCTATAGTATTTCAGTGCCAAGCAATTTCTGTGTTAATTCGTCATTGTGAGGGATCGACGGATGCAATATAGAAGGAATAGTGCATCCGAAGAGTGATACTCCCCCCCAATATAAGATCTTGTCGTTGCCATAGAAACGTTCCTCGATTTAGAAAGAGAAGGCATAGAACCTATAGTGTTTCATAGCAACGCAATTTCTGTGTTAATTCGTCATAGTGAGGGATCGACTGATGTAATAAAGACCTATTAGTGCATCCGAAAAGAGATACTTGCCTCCCAATATAAGATCTTGCCGTTGCCATAGAGACGTGCCTCGATTTAGAAAGAGAAGGCATAGAACGTATAGTATTTCAGAGCCAATCAATTTCTGTGTTAATTCGTCACTGTGAGGGATCGACGGGTGCCATAAACAAGGAATAGTGCATCCGAAAAGAGTTAATCGCCTCCCAATAGAAGATCCTGTCGTTGCAATAGAAACGTTCCTCGATTTAGAAAGAGAAGCTGTAGGACCTACTGTATTTCATAGTGACGCTATTTCTGTGTTAATTCGCCATTGTGAGGGATCGACGGATCCAATAAAGAAGGAATAGTGCATCCGAAAAGAGATACTCGCTTCCCAATATAAAATAGCGATTTAGAAAGAAAAGGTATAGAACCCATAGCATGTCATAGCGACGCAATTTCTGTGTTAATTCGTCATTGTGATGGATCGGCGGATGCAATATAGAAGGGAGAGTGCATCCGAAAAGAGATACTCGCATCCCAATAGAAGATCCTGTCGTTGCCATAGAACCGTTCCTCGATATAGAAAGAGAAGGCATAGAACCTATAGTACATCATAGCGACGCAATTTCTGTGTTAATTCGTCATTGTGAGGGATTTACGGATGGAATAAAGAAGGAATGGTGCATCCGAAAAGAGAAACTCGTCTCCCAATATAGGATCCTGTCGTTGCCGTAGGAACGACCCTCGATTTAGAAAGGGAAGACATAGAACCTTATAGTATATCATAGCGACGCAATTCCTGTGTTAATTCGCCATTGTGAGGCATCGACGGATGCAATTGAGAAGAAATAGTGCATCCAAAAAGAGATACTCGCTTCCCAATATAGGATCCTGTCGTTGTCATAGAAACGTTCGTCGGTTTAGAAAGAGAAGGCATTGAACCTATAGTATTTCATAGCGACGCAATTTCTGTGTTAATTCGTCATTATGAGGGATCGACTGTTGCAATAAAGTAGGAATAGTTCACCCGAAAAGAGATACTCGCCTCTAAATAGAAGATCCTGTCGTTGCCGGAGAAACGTTCCTCAACTTAGAAAGAGAAGGCATACATCCTATAGGATTTCATAGCGACGCAATTTCTGTGTTAATTAGTCATTGTAAGGGATCGACAGATGCAATAAAGGAGGAATAGTGCATCCGAAAAGAGATACTCGCCTCCCAATATAATATCCTGTGATTGCCATAGAAACGATCCTCGATTTAAAAGAGAAGGCATTGAACCCATAGTATTTCATAGCAACGCAATTTCAGTGTTAATTCGTCATTGTGAGGAATCGATGGATCAATTAAGAAGGAATAGTGCATTCAAAAGGAGATACTCGCCGCCCAATATAAGATCTTTACGTTGCCATAGAAACGTTCCTCGATTTAGAAAGGAAAGGCATAGAACCTATAGTATTTCATAGCGACGTAATATCTGAGTTAATTCGTCATTGTGAGGGATCGGCTGATGCAATAAAGAAGGAATAGTGCATCCGAAAAGAGATAGTCGTCTCCCAATATATGATCCTGCCGTTGCTATAGAAACGTTCCTCGGTTTAGAAAGAGAAGGCATAGAACCTATAGTATTTCATAGCGACGCAATTTCTGTGTTAATTCGTCATTGTGAGGGATCGACGGATGCAATAAAGTAGGAGTAGTGCATCCGAAAAGAGATACCCGAAGGCCAATGTAATATCCTGTCGTTGCCATCGAAACGATCCTCGATTTTGGAAGAGAAGGTATAGAACCTATAGTATTTCATAGCGACACAATTTCTTTATTAATTCGTCATTGTAAGGGGTCGAGGGATGCAATAAAGCAGGAATAGTGCATCCGAAATGAGATACTCGCCTCCCAATGTAAGATCCTGTCGTTTCCATAGAAACGTTCCTCGATTTAGAAAGAGAAGGCATAGAACATATAGTATTTCATAGCGACGCAATTTCTGCGTTATTTCGTCGTTGTGAGGGATCGACGGATGCAATAAAGAAGGAATAGTGCGTCCGAAAAGAGATACTCACCTCCGAATAGAAGATCTTGTCGTTGCCATAGAAACGTTCCTCGATTTAGAAAGGAAAGGCATAGAACCTATAGTATTTCATAGCGACGTAATATCTGAGTTAATTCGTCATTGTGAGGGATCGACTGATGCAATAAAGAAGGAATAGTGCATCCGAAAAGAGATAGTCGTCTCCCAATATATGATCCTGCCGTTGCTATAGAAACGTCCCTCGGTTTAGAAAGAGAAGGCATAGAACCTATAGTATTTCATAGCGACGCAATTTCTGTGTTAATTCGTCATTGTGAGGGATCGACGGACCCAATAAAGAAGGAATAGTGCATCCGTAAAAAGATACTCGCCTCCCAATATAAATCCTCGATTTAGAAATAAAAGACATAGAACCCATAGTATTTCTTAGCGACGCAATTTCTGTGTTAATTCGTCATTGTGAGGAAACGACGGATCAATTAAGAAGGAATAGTGCATCCAAAAGGAGATACTCGCCTCCCAATATAAGATCTTGACGTTGCCATAGAAACGTTCCTCGATTTTGAAAGAGAAGCCATAGATCCTATAGTATTTCATAGCGACGCAATTTCTGTGTTAATTCGTCATTGTGTGGATCGACCGTTGCTATAAAGAAGGAATAGTGCATCCGAAAAGACATACTCGCCTGCCAATAGAAGATCCTGTCGTTGCAATTGAAACGTTCCTCGATTTAGAAAAGGGAAGGAATAGATCCTATAGTATTTGATAGCGACGCAATTTCTGTGTTAATTTGTCATTGTGAGGGATCGACTGATGCAATCAAGAAGGAACAGTGCATCCGAAAAGAGATACTCGCTCCCAATGTAAAATCCTGTCGTTGCCATAGAAACGTTCCTCGATTTAGAAAGAGAAGGCAATGAACCCATAGTATTTCATAGCGACGCAATTTCTGTGTTAATTCCTCATTGTGAGGAATCGACGGATCAATTAAGAAGGAATAGTGCATCCAAAAGGAGATACTCGCCTCCCAATATAAGATCTTGACGTTGCCATAGAAACGTTCCTCGATTTAGAAAGAGAAGGCATAGAACCTATAGTATTTAATAGCGACCCAATTTCTGTGTTAAATCGTCATTGTGAGGGATCGACGGGTGCAAAAAGAAGGAACAGTGCATCTGAAAACAGATACTCGCCTCCCAATGTAAGAACCTGTCGTTGCCATAGAAACGTTCCTCGATTTAGAAAGAGAAGGCATAGAACCTATAGTATTTCATAGCAACGCAATTTCTGTGATAATTCGTCATTGTGAGGGATCGACGGATGCAATAGAGAAGGAATAGTGCATCCGAAATGAGATACTCGCCTCCCAATAGAAGATCCTGTCGTTGCCATAGAAACGTTCCTCGATTTAGAAAGTGAAGGCATAGAACCTATAGTGTTTCATAGCAACGCAATTTCTGTGTTAATTCGTCATAGTGAGGGATCCACTGATGTAATAAAGACCTAATAGTGCATCCGAAAAGAGATACTTGCCTCCAAATATAAGATCTTGCCGTTGCCATAGAAACGTGCCTCGATTTAGAAAGAGAAGGCATAGAACGTATAGTATTTCAGAGCCAATCAATTTCTGTGTTAATTCGTCACTGTGAGGGATCGACGTGTGCCATAAACAAGGAATAGTGCATCCGAAAATAGATAATCGCCTCCCAATAGAAGATCCTGTCGTTGCAATAGAAACGTTCCTCGATTTAGAAAGAGAAGCTGTAGGACCTACTGTATTTCATAGTGACGCTATTTCTGTGTTAATTCGTCATTGTGAGGGATCGACGGATCCAATAAAGAAGGAATAGTGCATCCGAAAAGAGATACTCGCTTCCCAATATAAAATAGCGATTTAGAAAGAAAAGGTATAGAACCCATAGCATGTCATAGCGACGCAATTTCTGTGTTAATTCGGCATTGTGATGGATCGACGGATGCAATATAGAAGGGAGAGTGCATCCGAAAAGAGATACTCGCATCCCAATAGAAGATCCTGTCGTTGCCATAGAACCGTTCCTCGATATAGAAAGAGAAGGCATAGAACCTATAGTACATCATAGCGACGCAATTTCTGTGTTAATTCGTCATTGTGAGGGATTTACGGATGCAATAAAGAAGGAATGGTGCATCCGAAAAGAGAAACTCGTCTCCCAATATAGGATCCTGTCGTTGCCGTAGGAACGACCCTCGATTTAGAAAGGGAAGACATAGAACCTTATAGTATATCATAGCGACGCAATTCCTGTGTTAATTCGCCATTGTGAGGCATCGACGGATGCAATTGAGAAGAAATAGTGCATCCAAAAAGAGATACTCGCCTCCCAATATAATATCCTGTGATTGCCATAGAAACGTTCCTCGATTTAAAAGAGAAGGCATTGAACCCATAGTATTTCATAGCGACGCAATTTCTGTGTTCATTCGTCATTGTGAGGAATCGACGGATCAATTAAGAAGGAATAGTGCATCCAAAAGGAGATACTCGCCTCCCAATATAAGATCTTTACGTTGCCATAGAAACGTTCCTCGATTTAGAAATAGAAGGCATAGAACCTATAGTATTTCATAGCGACACAATTTCTGTATTAATTCTTCATTGTGAGGGATCGAAGGATGCAATAAAGCAGGAATAGTGCATCCGAAAAGAGATACTCGCTCCCAATGTAAAATTCTGTCGTTGCCATAGAAACGTTCCTCGATTTAGAAAGAGAAGGCATAGAACTTATAGTATAGCATAGCGACGCAATTTCTGCGTTAATTCGTCATTGTGAGAGATCGACGGATACAATTAAGAAGAAATAGTGCATCCGAAATGAGATACTCGCCTCTCAATAGAAGATCTTGTCGTTGCCAAGGAAACGTTCTTCGATTTAGAAAGGGAAGGCAAAGAACCTATACTATTTCATAGCGACGGAATTTCTTTGTTAATTCGTCATTGTGAGGGATCAAGGGATGCAATAAAGAAGGAATAGTGCATCCGAAAAGATATACTCGCCTCCCAATAGAAGATCCTGTCGTTGCCATAGAAACGTTCCTCGATTTAGAAAGAGAAGCCATACAACTTATAGTATTTCATAGCGACGCGATTTCTGTGTTAATTCGCCATTGTGAGGGATCGACGGAAGCAATAAAGAAGGAATAGTGCATCCGAAAAGAGATACTCGCCTCCCAATAGAAGATCCTGTCGTTGCCATAGAAACGTTTCTCGATATAGAATGAAAAGGCATAGAACTTACAGTATCTCATAGCGACGCAATTTCTGTGTTAATTCGTCATTGTGAGGGATCGACGGATGCAATAAAGAAGAATTAATGCATCCGAAGAGAGATACGCGCCTCCCATTAGGAGATCCTGTCGTTGCCATAGAAACGTTCCTCGATTTATAAAGAGAAGGCGTAGAACCTATAGTATTTCACAGCGACGCAATTTCTGATTTAATTCGTCATTGTGATTGATCGACGGATGCAATAAAGAAGGAATAGTGCATCCGAAAAGAGATACTCACCTCCGAATAGAAGATCCTGTCGTTGCCATAGAAACGTTCCTCGATTTAGAAAGAGAAGGCATAGAATCTACAGTATTTCATAGCGACGCAATTTCTGTGTTAATTCATCATTGTGTTAGATCGACGGCTGCAACAAAGAAGGAATAATGAATCCGAAAAGAGATACGCGATTCCCAATAGAAGATCTTGTCGTTGCCACTGAAACATTTCTCAATTTAAAAAGAGAATGCATAGAAACTATAGTATTCCATAGCGACGCATGTTCTGTGTTAATTCGTCATTGTGAGGGATCGACGGATGCAATAACGAAGGAATAGTGCATCCGAAAAGAGATACTCGCCTCCCAATAGAAGTTCCTGTCGTTGCCGTAGAAAAGTTCCTCGTTTTTGAAAGAGAAGCCATACAACATATAGTATTTCATAGCGACGCAATTTCTGTTTTAATTCGTCATTGTGAGGGATCGACGGATGCAATAAAGAAGGAATAGTGAATCCGAAAAGAGATACGCGATTCCCAATAGAAGATCTTGTCTTTGCCACACAAACGTTTCTCGATTTAAAAAGAGAATGCATAGAAACTATAGTGTTCCATAGAGACGCAATTTCTGTGTTAATTCATCGTTGTGAGGGATCGACGGATGCAATAAAGAATGAATAGTGCATCCGAAAAGAGATACTCGCCTCCCTATAGAAGATCCTGTCGTTGCCATAGAAACGTTCCTCAATTTAGAAATAGAAGGCATAGAACATACAGTGTATCATAGCGACGCAATTTCTGTGTTATTCGTCATTGTGAGGGATCGACGGATGCAATAAAGAAAGAATAGTGCATTCGAAAAGAGATATTCGCCTCCCAATAGAGGATCCTGTCGATGCCATAGAAACGTTTCTCGATTTAGAATGAGAAGGCATAGAACTTATAGTATCTCATAGCGACGCAATTTCTGTGTTAATTCGTCATTGTGAGGGATCGACGGATGCAATAACGAAGGAATAGTGCATCCGAAAAGAGATACTCGCCCTTCCAATAGAAGATCCTGTCGTTGCCATAGTAACGTTCCTCGATTTAGAAAGAGATGCCATACAACCTATAGTATTTCATAGCGACGCAATTTCTGTGTTAATTCGTCATTGTGAGGAATCGACGGATGCAATAAAGAAGGTATAGTGCATCCGAAAAGAGATACTCGCCTCCCAATAGAATATCCTGTCGTTGCCATAAAAACGTTCCTCGATTTAGAAAGAGAAGGCATAGAACCTATAGTATTTCATAGCAACGCAATTTCGGTGTTATTTCGTCATTGTGAGGGATCGACGGATGCAATAAAGAAGGAATAGTGCATCCGAAAAGAGATACTCGCCTCCCAATAGAAGATCCTGTCGTTGCCATAGAAACGTTCCTCGATTTAGAAAGAGAAGGCATAGAACCTATAGTATTTCATAGCGACGCAATTTCTGTGTTAATTCGTCATTGTGGGGGATCTACGGATGCAATAAAGAAGGAATAGTGCATCCGAAAAGAGATACTCTCCTCCCAATTGAAGATCCTGTCGTTGCCATGGAAACGTTCCTCGATTTAGGAAGAGAAGGCATAGAACCTAAAGTATTTCATAGCGACGCAATTTCTGTGTTAATTCGTCATTGTGAGGGATCGACGGATGCAATAAAGAAGGAATAGTTCACCCGAAAAGAGATACTAGCCTCCCAATAGAAGATCCTTTCGTTGCCATAGAATCGTTCCCGGACTTAGAAAGAGAGGGCATAGAACCTGTAGTATTTCTTAACAACGCATTTTGTGTGTAAATTCGTCATTGTGAGGGATTGACGGATGAATAAAGAAGGAATAGTGCATCCGAAAAGAAATGCTCGAATCCCAATAGAAGATCCTATCCTTGCCTCAGAAACGTTCTTCGATTTAGAGAGAGAAGTCATAGAACCTATACTATTTCATAGCGAAGCAATTTCTGTGTTAATTCGTCATTGTGAGGGATAGACGGATGCAATAAAGAAGGAGTAGTGCATCCGAAAAGAGATAATCGCCTCCCAATAGAATATACTATCGTTGCCATAGAAACGTTCCCCGACTAAGAAATTGAGGGCATAGAACATATAGTAATTCTTAGCGACGCAATTTGTGTGTTAATTCGTCATTGTGAGGGATCGACGGATGCAATAAAGAAGGAATATAATGCATCCGAAATAGATATTCGCCTCCCAATATAAGATCCAGTCGTTGCCATAGAAACGTTCCTCTATTTAGAAAGAGAAGGAATAAAACCTATAGTATTTCATAGCGACGCAATTTTTGTGTTAATTCGTCAATGTCAGAGATCGACGGATGCAATAAAGAAGGAATAGTGCATGCGAAAAGAAATACGCGCCTCCCAATAGAAGATCCTGTCGATGCCACAGAAACGTTCCTCGATTTACAAAGAGAATTCATAGAATCTATAGTATTTCATAGCGACACAAATTTTTGTTTTAAATCGTCATTGTGAGGGATCGTCGGATGTATTAAAGAGGGAATAGTGCATCCTAAAAGATATACTCGCCTCCCAATAGAAGATCCTGTCGTTGCCATAGCAACGTTCCCTGATTTAGAAAGAGAAGGCATAGAAACTATAGAATTTCATAGCGACGCAATTTCTGTGTTAATTCGTCATTGTGAGGGATCGACGGATGCAATAAAGAAGGAATATAATGCATCCGAAAAGAGATATTCGCCTCCCAATATAAGATCCTGTCGTTGCCATAGAAACGTTCCTCTATTTAGAAAGAGAGGGCATAGAACATATAGTATTTAATAGCGACGCAATTTCTGTGTTAATTCGTCATTGAGAGGGATCGACAGGTGCAATAACGAAGGAATAGTGCATCCGAAAAGAGATACTCGCCTCCCAATAGAAGTTCCTGTCGTTGCCACAGAAAAGTTCCTCGATTTTGAAAGAGAAGCCATACAACATATAGTATTTCATAGCGACGCAATTTCTGTTTTAATTCGTCATTGTGAGGGATCGACGGATGCAATAAAGAAGGAATAGTGAATCCGAAAAGAGATACGCGATTCCCAATAGAAGATCTTGTCTTTGCCACACAAACGTTTCTCGATTTAAAAAGAGAATGCATAGAAACTATAGTATTCCATAGAGACGCAATTTCTGGGTTAATTCATCATTGTGAGGGATCGACGGATGCAATAAAGAATGAATAGCATCCGAAAAGAGATACTCGCCTCCCTATAGAAGATCCTGTCGTTGCCATAGAAACGTCCCTCAATTTAGAAATAGAAGGCATAGAACATACAGTGTATCATAGCGACGCAATTTCTGTGTTATTCGTCATTGTGAGGGATCGACGGATGCAATAAAGAAGGAATAGTACATTCGAAAAGAGATATTCGCCTCCCAATAGAGGCACCTGTCGATGCCATAGAAACGTTTCTCGATTTAGAATGAGAAGGCATAGAACCTATAGTATTTCATAGCGACGCAATTTCGGTGTTATTTCGTCATTGTGAGGGATCGACGGATGCAATAAAAAAGGAATAGTGCATCCGAAAAGAGATACTCGCCTCCCAATAGAAGATCCTGTCGTTGCCATAGAAACGTTCCTCGATTTAGAAAGAGAAGGCATAGAACCTATAGTATCACATTGCGACGCAATTTCTGTGTTAATTCGTCATTGTGAGGGATCGACGGATGCAATAAAGAAGGAATAGTGCATCCGAAAAGAGATAGTCGCCCGCATCTCGTGGTCGTGCGGTAGCGTTCTCGCTTCCCACGCCCGGGTTCCCGGGTTCGATTCCCGGCGGGGTCAGGGATTTTCTCTGCCTCGTGATGGCTGGGTGTTGTGTGCTGTCCTTAGGTTAGTTAGGTTTAAGTAGTTCTAAGTTCTAGGGGACTTATGACCACAGCAGTTGAGTCCCATAGTGCTCAGAGCCACCGAAAAGAAATAGTCGCCTCCCAATAGAAGATCCTGTCGTTGCCATAGAAACGTTCCTCGATTTAGAAAGAGAAGGCATAGAACCTATAGTATCACATTGCGACGCAATTTCTGTGTTAATTCGTCATTGTGAGGGATCGACGGATGCAATAAAGAAGGAATAGTGCATCCGAAAAGAGATAGTCGCCTCCCAATAGAAGATCCTGTCGTCGCCATAGAAACATTCCTCGTTTAGAAAGAGAAGGCATAGGACCTATAATATTTCAAAGCGACGCAATTTCTGTGTTAATTCGTCATTGTGAAAGATCGACGGATGCAATAAAGAAGGAATAGTGCATCCGAAAAGGGATACTCTCCTCCCAATTGAAGATCCTGTCGTTGCCATGGAAACGTTCCTTGATTTAGGAAGAGAAGGCATAGAACCTAAAGTATTTCATAGCGACGCAATTTCTGTGTTAATTCGTCATTGTGAGGGATCGACGGATGCAATAAAGAAGGAATAGTTCATCCGAAAAGAGATACTAGCCTCCAAATAGAAGATCCTTTCGTTGCCATAGAATCGTTCCCCGACTTAGAAAGAGAGGGCAAAGAACCTATAGTATTTCTTAACAACGCAATTTGTGTGTTAATTCGTCATTGTGAGGGACTGACGGATGAATAAAGAAGGAATAGTGCATCCGAAAAGAGATGCTCGCCTCCCAATAGAAGATCCTATCCTTGCCTCAGAAACGTTCTTCGATTTAGAAAGAGAAGTCATAGAACCTATACTATTTCATAGCGAAGCAATTTCTGTGTTAATTCGTCATTGTGTGGGATAGACGGATGCAATAAAGAAGGAATAGTGCATCCGAAAAGAGATAATCGCCTCCCAATAGAAGATACTATCGTTGCCATAGAAACGTTCCCCGACTAAGAAATTGAGGGCATAGAACATATAGTATTTCTTAGCGACGCAATTTGTGTGTTAATTCGTCATTGTGCGGGATCGACGGATGCAATAAAGAAGGAATATAATGCATCCGAAATAGATATTCGCCTCCCAATATAAGATCCTGTCGTTGCCATAGAAACGTTCCTCTATTTAGAAAGAGAAGGAATAAAACCTATTGTATTTCATAGCGACGCAATTTTTGTGTTAATTCGTCAATGTCAGGGATCGACGGATGCAATAAAGAAGGAATAGTGCATGAGAAAAGAAATACGCCCTCCCAATAGAAGATCCTGTCGATGCCACAGAAACGTTCCTCGATTTACAAAGAGAATTCATAGAATCTATAGTATTTCATAGCGACGCAAATTTTTGTTTTAAATCGTCATTGTGAGGGATCGTCGGATGCAATAAAAAAGGAATAGTGCATCCGAAAAGAGATACTCGCCTCCCAATAGAAGATCCTGTCGTTGCCATAAAAACGTTCCTCGATTTAGAAAGAGAAGGCATAGAACCTATAGTATTTCATAGCGACGCAATTTCTGTGTTAATTCGTCATTGTGAGGGATCGACGGATGCTATAAAGAAGGAATAGTTCATCCGAAAAGAGATACTAGCCTCCCAATAGAAGATCCTTTCGTTGCCATAGAATCGTTACCTGACTTAGAAAGAGAGGGCATAGAACCTATAGTATTTCTTAGCGACGCAATTTGTGTGTTAATTCGTCATTGTGGGGGATCGACGGATGAATAAAGAAGGAATAGTGCATCCGAAAAGAGATGCTCGCCTCCCAATAGAAGATCCTATCCTTGCCACAGATACGTTCTTCGATTTAGAAAGAGAAGTCATAGAACCTATACTGTTTCATAGCGAAGCAATTTCTGTGTTAATTCGTCATTGTGAGGGATAGACGGATGCAATAAAGATGGAATATAATGCATCCGAATAGAGATATTCGCCTCCCAATATAAGATCCTGTCGTTGCCATAGAAATGTTCCTGTATTTAGAAAGAGAAGTCATAGAACCTAAAGTATTTCATAGCGACGCAATTTTTGTGTTAATTCGTCATTGTGAGGGATCGACGGATGCGATAAAGAAGGTATAGTGCATCCGAAAAGAGATACTCGCCTCCCAATAGAATATCCTGTCGTTGCCATAAAAACGTTCCCCGATTTACAAAGAGAAGGCATAGAACCTATAGTATTTCATAGCGACGCAATGTCGGTGTTATTTCGTCATTGTGAGGGATCGACGGATGCAATAAAAAAGGAATAGTGCATCCGAAAAGAGATACTCGCCTCCCAATAGAAGATCCTGTCGTTGCCATAAAAACGTTCCTCGATTTAGAAAGAGAAGGCATAGAACCTATAGTATCTCATTGCGACGCAATTTCTGTGTTAATTCGTCATTGTGTGGGATAGACGGATGCAATAAAGAAGGAATAGTGCATCCGAAAAGAGATAATCGCCTCCCAATAGAAGATACTATCGTTGCCATAGAAACGTTCCCCGACTAAGAAATTGAGGGCATAGAACATATAGTATTTCTTAGCGACGCAATTTGTGTGTTAATTCGTCATTGTGAGGGATCGACGGATGCAATAAAGAAGGAATATAATGCATCCGAAATAGATATTCGCCTCCCCATATAAGATCCTGTCGTTGCCATAGAAACGTTCCTCTATTTAGAAAGAGAAGGAATGAAACTTATAGTATTTCATAGCGACGCAATTTCTGTGCTAATTCGTCATTGTGAGGGATCGACGGATGCAATAAAGAAGGAATAGTGCATCCGAAAAGAGATACTCGCCTCCCAATAGAAGGTCCTGTCGTTGCCATAGAAACGTTCCTCGATTTAGAAAGAGAAGGCACAGAAACTATAGTATTTCATAGCGACGCAATTTTTGTGTTGATTCGTCAATGTCAGGGATCGACGGATGCAATAAAGAAGGAATAGTGCATGCGAAAAGAAATACGCGCCTCCCAATAGAAGATCCTGTCGATGCCACAGAAACGTTCCTCGATTTACAAAGAGAATTCATAGAATCTATAGTATTTCATAGCGTCGCAAATTTTTGTATTAAATCGTCATTGTGAGGGATCGTCGGATGTATTAAAGAGGGTATAGTGCATCCGAAAAGATATACTCGCCTCGCAATAGAAGATCCTGTCGTTGCCATAGAAACGTTCCCTGATTTAGAAAGAGAAGGCTTAGAACCTATAGAATTTCATAGCGACGCAAATTCTGTGTTAAGTCGTCATTGTGAGGGATCGACGGATGCAATAAAGAAGGAATATAATGCATCCGAAAAGAGATATTCACCTCCCAATATAAGATCCTGTCGTTGCCATAGAAGCGTTCTTCTTTTTAGAAAGAGAAGGCATAGAACCTATAGTATTTCATAGCCACACAATTTCTGTGTTAATTCGTCATTGTGAGGGATCAACGGATGCAATAAAGAAGGAATAGTTCATCCGAAAAGAGATACTAGCCTCCCAATAGAAGATCCTTTCGTTGCCATAGAATCGCTTCCCGACTTAGAAAGACAGGGCATTGAACCTATTGTATTTCTTAGCGACGCAATTTGTGTGTTAATTCGTCATTGTGGGGGGTCGACGGATGAAAAAAGAAGGAATAGTGCATCCTAAAAGAGATGCTCGCCTCCCAATAGAAGATCCTATCCTTGCCACAGATACGTTCTTCGATTTAGAAAGAGAAGTCATAGATCCTATACTATTTCATAGCAAAGCAATTTCTGTGTTAATTCGTCATTGTGAGGGATAGACGGATGCAATAAAGAAGGAATAGTGCATACGAAAAGAGATACTCGCCTCCCAACAGAGGATAATATCGTTGCCATAGAAACGTTCCCCGACTAAGAAAGAGAGGGCATAGAATATATAGTACTTCATAGCGACGCAATTTGTGTGTTAATTCGTCATTGTGAGGGATCGACGGATGCAATAAAGAAGGAATATAATGCATCCGAAAAGAGATATTCGCCTCCCAATATAAGATCCTGTCGTTGCCATAGAAATGTTCTTCTATTTAGAAAGAGAAGTCATAGAACCTATAGTATATCATAGCGACGCAATTTCTGTGTTAATTCGTCATTGTGAGGGATCGACGGATGCAATAAAGAAGGAAAAGTGCATCCGAAAAGAGACACTCGTCTCCCAATACAACATCCTGTCGTTGCCATAGAAACGTTCCTTGATTTTGAAAGAGAAGCCATACAACCTATAGTATTTCTTAACGACTCAATTTCTGTGTTAATTCGTCATTGTGAGTGATGGACGGATGGAATAAAGAAGGAATATAATGCATCCGAAAAGAGATATTCGCCTTCCAATATAAGATCCAGTCGTTGCCATAGAAACATTCCTCTATTTAGAAAGTGAAGGCATAGATCCTATAGTATTTCATATTGACGCAATTTCTGTGTTAATTTGTCATTGTGAGGGATCGACGGATGCAATAAAGAAGGAATAGTGCATCCGAAAAGAGATACTCGGCTCCCAATACAAGATCTTGTCGTTGCCACTGAAACGTTCCTCGATTTAAAAAGAGAAGGCATGATCCTATTGTATTCCATAGCGACGCAATTTCTGTGTTAATTCGTCATTGTGAGGGATCGACGGATGCAATAAAGAAGAATAGTGCAGCCGAAAAGAGGTACTCGCCTCCCAATAGAAGATCCT
The DNA here is from genome assembly GCF_023864275.1 of Schistocerca cancellata. Lineage (NCBI taxonomy): Eukaryota > Metazoa > Arthropoda > Insecta > Orthoptera > Acrididae > Schistocerca > Schistocerca cancellata. The sequence goes on along the minus strand of NC_064626.1, from coordinate 43,062,889 downwards.
TTCGTTGCCATAGAAACGTTCCTCGATTTAGAAAGAGACGGCATTGGACCCATAGTGTTTCATAGCGACGCAATTTCTGTATTAATTCGTCATTGTGAGGGATCGATTTATGCAATAAAGAAGGAATAATTCATCCGAAAAGAGATACTCGCCTACCAATAGAAGATCCTGTTGTTCCCGTAGAAACGTTCCTCGATTTCGAAAAAGATGCTATAAAACCTGTAGTATATCATAGCGACGCAATTTCTGTGTTAATTCGTCATTGTGAGGGATCGACGGATGCAGTAAAGACGTAATAGTGCATCCGAAAAGTGATACTCGCCTCCCAATAGAAGATCTTGTCATTGACATAGCAACGTTCCTCGATTTAGAAAGAGAAGGCAGAGAACCTAAAGTATTTCATAGCGACGCAATTTTTGTGTTAATTCGTCATTGTGAGGGATCGACGGATGCAATAAAGAAGGAATAGTGCATCCGAAAAGAGATACTCGCCTCCCATTAGAAGATCCTGTCGATGCCACAGAAACGTTCCTCGATTTACAAAGAGAATTCATATAACCTATAGTATTTCATAGCGCCGCAAATTTTTTTTTTATTCGTCATTGTGAGGGGTCGTCGGATGTATTAAAGAGGGCATAGTGCATCCGAAAAGATATACTCCCTCGCAATATAAGATCCTGTCGTTGCCATAGAAACGTTCCTCGATTTAGAACGAGAAGGCGTAGAAACTATAGAATTTCATAGCGACGCAATTTCTGTGTTAATTCGTCATTGTGAGGGATCGACGGATGCAATAATGAAGGAATAGTGCATCCGAAAAGAGATACTCGCCTCCCAATATAAGATCCTGTCGTTGCCATAGAAACGTTCCTCGATTGGGAAAGAGAAGGCAGAGAACCTAAAATATTTCATAGCGACGCAATTTCTGTGTTAATTCGTCATTGTGAGGGATCGACGGATGCAATAACGAAGGAATAGTGCATCTGAAAAGAGATACTCGCCTCCCAATAGAAGATCCTGTCGTTGCTATAGAAACGTTCCTCGACTTAGAAATATAATTCATAGAACCCATAGTATTTCATAGCGACGCAATTCCTGTGTTAATTCGTCATTGTGAGGGATCGACGGAAGCAATAAAGAAGAAATAGTGCATCCGAAAAGAGATACTGGCTCCCAATAGAAGATCCTGTCGTTGCCATAGAAACATACCTCGATTTAGAAAGAGAAGGCATACAACCTATAGTATCTCATACCGACGCAATTTCTGTGTTAATTCGTCATTGTGAGGAATCGACGGATGCAATAAAAAAGGAATAATGCATCCGAAAAGAGATACTCGCCTCCCAATAGGAGATACTGTCGTTGCCATAGAAACGTTCCTCGATTTAGAAAGAGAAGGCATAGAACCTATAGTATTTCATAGCTACGCAATTTCTGTGTTAATTCGTTATTGTGAGGAACCGACGGATGCAATAAAGAGGGAATAATGCATCCGAAAAGAGACACTCGCCTCCCAATCCTGTCGTTGCCATAGAAACGTTCCTCGATTTAGAACGAGAAGGCGTAGAAACTATAGAATTTCATAGCGACGCAATTTCTGTGTTAATTCGTCATTGTGAGGGATCGACGGATGCAATAAAGAAGGTATAGTGCATCCGAAAAGAGATACTCGCCTCCCAATAGAATATCCTGTCTTTGCCATAAAAACGTTCCCCGATTTACAAAGAGAAGGCATAGAACCTATAGTATTTCATAGCGACGCAATGTCGGTGTTATTTCGTCATTGTGAGGGATCGACGGATGCAATAAAAAAGGAATCTTGCATCCGAAAAGAGATACTCGCCTCCCAATAGAAGATCCTGTCGTTGCCATAAAAACGTTCCTCGATTTAGAAAGAGAAGGCATAGAACCTATAGTATCTCATTGCGACGCAATTTCTGTGTTAATTCGTCATTGTAAGGGATCGACGGATGCAATAAAGAAGGAATAGTGCATCCGAAAAGAGATACTCGCCTCCCAATTGAAGATCCTTTCGTTGCCATGGAAACGTTCCTCGATTTAGGAAGAGAAGGCATGTAACCTAAAGTATTTCATAGCGATGCAATTTCTGTGTTAATTCGTCATTGTGAGGGATCGACGGATGCAATAAAGAAGGAATAGTTCATCCGAAAAGAGATACTAGCCTCCCAATAGTAGATCCTTTCGTTGCCATAGAATCGCTCCCCGACTTAGAAAGACAGGGCATTGAACCTATTGTATTTCTTAGCGACGCAATTTGTGTGTTAATTCGTCATTGTGGGGGATCGATGGATGAATAAAGAAGGAATAGTGCATCCTAAAAGAGATGCTCGCCTCCCAATAGAAGATCCTATCCTTGCCACAGATACGTTCTTCGATTTAGAAAGAGAAGTAATAGAACCTATACTATTTCATAGCAAAGCAATTTCTGTGTTAATTCGTCATTGTGAGGGATAGACGGATGCAATAAAGAAGGAATAGTGCATACGAAAAGAGATACTCGCCTCCCAACAGAGGATAATATCGTTGCCATAGAAACGTTCCCCGACTAAGAAAGAGAGGGCATAGAATATATAGTACTTCATAGCGACGCAATTTGTGTGTTAATTCGTCATTGTGAGGGATCGACGGATGCAATAAAGAAGGAATATAATGCATCCGAAAAGAGATATTCGCCTCCCAATATAAGATCCTGTCGTTGCCATAGAATTGTTCCTCTATTTAGAAAGAGAAGTCATAGAACCTATAGTATATCATAGCGACGCAATTTCTGTGTTAATTCGTCATTGTGAGGGATCGACGGATGCAATAAAGAAGGAAAAGTGCATCCGAAAAGAGACACTCGTCTCCCAATACAACATCCTGTCGTTGCCATAAAAACGTTCCTTGATTTTGAAAGAGAAGCCATACAACCTATAGTATTTCTTAACGACTCAATTTCTGTGTTAATTCGTCATTGTGAGTGATGGACGGATGGAATAAAGAAGGAATATAATGCATCCGAAAAGAGATATTCGCCTTCCAATATAAGATCCTGTCGTTGCCATAGAAACATTCCTCTATTTAGAAAGTGAAGGCATAGATCCTATAGTATTTCATATTGACGCAATTTCTGTGTTAATTTGTCATTGTGAGGGATCGACGGATGCAATAAAGAAGGAATAGTGCATCCGAAAAGAGATACTCGGCTCCCAATACAAGATCTTGTCGTTGCCACTGAAACGTTCCTCGATTTAAAAAGAGAAGGCATGATCCTATTGTATTCCATAGCGACGCAATTTCTGTGTTAATTCGTCATTGTGAGGGATCGACGGATGCAATAAAGAAGAATAGTGCAGCCGAAAAGAGGTACTCGCCTCCCAATAGAAGATCCTTTCGTTGCCATAGAAAAGTTCCTCGATTTAGAAAGAGACGGCATTGGACCCATAGTGTTTCATAGCGACGCAATTTCTGTATTAATTCGTCATTGTGAGGGATCGATTTATGCAATAAAGAAGGAATAATTCATCCGAAAAGAGATACTCGCCTACCAATAGAAGATCCTGTTGTTCCCGTAGAAACGTTCCTCGATTTCGAAAAAGATGCTATAAAACCTGTAGTATATCATAGCGACGCAATTTCTGTGTTAATTCGTCATTGTGAGGGATCGACGGATGCAGTAAAGAAGTAATAGTGCATCCGAAAAGTGATACTCGCCTCCCAATAGAAGCTCTTGTCATTGACATAGCAACGTTCCTCGATTTAGAAAGAGAAGGCAGAGAACCTAAAGTATTTCATAGCGACGCAATTTCTGTGTTAATTCGTCATTGTGAGGGATCGACGGATGCAATAAAGAAGGAATAGTGCATCCGAAAAGAGATACTCGCCTCCCATTAGAAGATCCTGTCGATGCCACAGAAACGTTCCTCGATTTACAAAGAGAATTCATATAACCTATAGTATTTCATAGCGCCGCAAATTTTTTTTTTATTCGTCATTGTGAGGGATCGTCGGATGTATTAAAGAGGGCATAGTGCATCCGAAAAGATATACTCCCTCGCAATATAAGATCCTGTCGTTGCCATAGAAACGTTCCTCGATTTAGAACGAGAAGGCGTAGAAACTATAGAATTTCATAGCGACGCAATTTCTGGGTTAATTCGTCATTGTGAGGGATCGACGGATGCAATAATGAAGGAATAGCGCATCCGAAAAGAGATACTCGCCTCCCAATATAAGATCTTGTCGTTGCCATAGAAACGTTCCTCGATTGGGAAAGAGAAGGCAGAGAACCTAAAATATTTCATAGCGACGCAATTTCTGTGTTAATTCGTCATTGTGAGGGATCGACGGATGCAATAACGAAGGAATAGTGCATCCGAAAAGAGATACTCGCCTCCCAATAGAAGATCCTGTCGTTGCCATAAAAACGTTCCTCGATTTAGAAAGAGAAGGCATAGAACCTATAGTATCTCATTGCGACGCAATTTCTGTGTTAATTCGTCATTGTGAGGGATCGACGGATGCAATAAAGAAGGAATAGTGCATCCGAAAAGAGATACTGGCTCCCAATAGAAGATCCTGTCGTTGCCATAGAAACATACCTCGATTTAGAAAGAGAAGGCATACAACCTATAGTATCTCATACCGACGCAATTTCTGTGTTAATTCGTTATTGTGAGGAACCGACGGATGCAATAAAGAAGGAATAATGCATCCGAAAAGAGACACTCGCCTCCCAATCCTGTCGTTGCCATAGAAACGTTCCTCGATTTAGAACGAGAAGGCGTAGAAACTATAGAATTTCATAGCGACGCAATTTCTGTGTCAATTCGTCATTGTGAGGGATCGACGGATGCAATAAAGAAGGTATACTGCATCCGAAAAGAGATACTCGCCTCCCAATAGAATATCCTGTCGTTGCCATAAAAACGTTCCCCGATTTACAAAGAGAATGCATAGAACCTATAGTATTTCATAGCGACGCAATGTCGGTGTTATTTCGTCATTGTGAGGGATCGACGGATGCAATAAAAAAGGAATAGTGCATCCGAAAAGAGATACTCGCCTCCCAATAGAAGATCCTGTCGTTGCCATAAAAACGTTCCTCGATTTAGAAAGAGAAGGCATAGAACCTATAGTATCTCATTGCGACGCAATTTCTGTGTTAATTCGTCATTGTGAGGGATCGACGGATGCAATAAAGAAGGAATAGTGCATCCGAAAAGAGATACTCTCCTCCCAATTGAAGATCCTTTCGTTGCCATGGAAACGTTCCTCGATTTAGGAAGAGAAGGCATGTAACCTAAAGTATTTCATAGCGATGCAATTTCTGTGTTAATTCGTCATTGTGAGGGATCGACGGATGCAATAAAGAAGGAATAGTTCATCCGAAAAGAGATACTAGCCTCCCAATAGAAGATCCTTTCGTTGCCATAGAATCGTTCCCCGACTTAGAAAGAGAGGGCATAGAACCTATAGTATTTCTTAACGACGCAATTTGTGTGTTAATTCGTCATTGTGAGGGATCGACGGATGAATAAAGAAGGAATAGTGCATCCGAAAAGAGATGCTCGCCTTCCAATAGAAGATCCTATCCTTGCCTCAGAAACGTTCTTCGATTTAGAAAGAGAAGTCATAGAACCTATACTATTTCATAGCGAAGCAATTTCTGTGTTAATTCGTCATTGTGAGGGATAGACGGATGCAATAAAGAAGGAATAGTGCATCCGAAAAGAGATACTCGCCTCCCAATAGAAGATACTATCGTTGCCATAGAAACGTTCCCCGACTAAGAAATTGAGGGCATAGAGCATATAGTATTTCTTAGCGACGCAATTTGTGCGTTAATTCGTCATTGTGAGGGATCGACGGATGCAATAAAGAAGGAATATAATGCATCCGAAATAGATATTCGCCTCCCAATATAAGATCCTGTCGTTGCCATAGAAACGTTCCTCTATTTAGAAAGAGAAGGAATGAAACTTATAGTATTTCATAGCGACGCAATTTCTGTGCTAATTCGTCATTGTGAGGGATCGACGGATGCAATAAAGAAGGAATAGTGCATCCGAAAAGAGATACTCGCCTCCCAATAGAAGGTCCTGTCGTTGCCATAGAAACGTTCCTCGATTTAGAAAGAGAAGGCACAGAAACTATAGTATTTCATAGCGACGCAATTTTTGTGTTGATTCGTCAATGTCAGGGATCGACGGATGCAATAAAGAAGGAATAGTGCATGCGAAAAGAAATACGCGCCTCCCAATAGAAGATCCTGTCGATGCCACAGAAACGTTTCTCGATTTACAAAGAGAATTCATAGAATCTATAGTATTTCATAGCGACGCAAATTTTTGTATTAAATCGTCATTGTGAGGGATCGTCGGATGTATTAAAGAGGGTATAGTGCATCCGAAAAGATATACTCGCCTCGCAATAGAAGATCCTGTCGTTGCCATAGAAACGTTCCCTGATTTAGAAAGAGAAGGCTTAGAAACTATAGAATTTCATAGCGACGCAATTTCTGTGTTAATTCGTCATTGTGAGGAACCGACGGATGCAATAAAGAAGGAATAATGCATCCGAAAAGAGACACTCGCCTCCCAATCCTGTCGTTGCCATAGAAACGTTCCTCGATTTAGAAAGAGAAGCCGTACAACCTATAGTATTTCATTGCGACGCAATTTCTGTGTTAATTCGTCATTGTGAGGGATCGGCGGATGCAATAAAGAAGGATTGTGCATCCGAAAAGAGATACTCGCCCTACCAATAGGAGAGCCTTTCGTTGCCATAGAGACGATCCTCGTTATAGAAAGGGAATGCGTAGAACCTATAGTGTTTCATAGCGACGCTACATCTGTGTTAATTCGTCATTGTGAGGGATCGACGGATGCAATAAAGAAGGAATAATGCTTCCGAAAAGAGATACTCGCCTGCCAATAGAAGATCCTGTCGTTGCCATAGAAACGTTCCTCGATTTAGAAAGACAAAATATAGATCCTATAGTATTTTATAGCGACGCAATTTCTGTGTTAATTCGTCATTGTGAGGGATCGATGGATGCAATAAGCAATGAATAGTGCATCCGAAAAGAGATAGTCGCATCTCAATATAAGACCCTTTCGTTGCCATTGGAACTTTCCTCGATTTAGAAAGAGAAGGCATAGAACCTATAGTATTTCATAGCGACGCTACTTCTGTGTTAATTCGTCATTGTGGGGGATCGACGGATGCAATAAAGAAGGAATAGTGCATCCGAAAAGAGATACTCGCCTCCCAATAGAAGAACCTGTCGTTGACATAGAAACGTTCTTCGATTTAGAAAGAGAAGGCATAGTACGCATAGTATTTCTTAGCGACGCAATTTCTGTGTTCATTCGTCATTGTGAGGGATCGATGGATGCCATAAAGAAGGAATAGTGCATCCGAAAAGAGATACTCGACTCCCAATGTAAGATCCTGTCGATGCCATAGAAACGTTCCTCGATTTAGAAAGAGAAGTCTTAGAACCTACAGTATTTCATAGCGACGCAATTTCTGTGTTAATTCGTCATTGTGAGGGATCGACGAATGCCATAAAGAAGGAATAGTGAATCCGAAAAATAGATACTCGCCTCCCAATGTAAGATCCTGTCGATGCCATAGAAACGTTCATCGATTTAGAAAGAGAAGTCATGGACCCTACAGTATTTCATAGCTACGCTACTTCTGTGTTATTTCTTCATTGTGATGGATAGACGAATGCAATACAGAAGGAATAGTGCATCCGAAAAGAAATACTCGCCTCCCAATAGAAAATCCTGTCGCTGCCATAGAAACGTTCCTCGATTTAGAAAGAGAAGGCATAGAACCTATAGTATTTCATAGCGTCGCAATTTCTGTGTTAATTCGTCATTGTGAGGGACCGAATGATGCAATAAAGAATAGATAGCTCATCCGAAAATAGATACTCGCCTCCCAATAAAAGATCTTGTCGTTGCCATAGAAACGTTCCTCGATTTAGAAGGAGAAGCCATACAACATATAGTATTTCTTAGCGACGCAATTTCTGTGTTCATTCGTCATTGTGAGGGATCGATGGATGCCATAAAGAAGGAATAGTGCATCCGAAAAGAGATACTCGACCCCCAATGTAAGATCCTGTCGATGCCATAGAAACGTTCCTCGATTTAGAAAGAGAAGTCTTAGAACCTACAGTATTTCATAGCGACGCAATTTCTGTGTTAATTCGTCATTGTGAGGGATCGACGGATGCAGTAAAGAAGTAATAGTGCATCCGAAAAGTGATACTCGCCTCCCAATAGAAGATCTTGTCATTGACATAGCAACGTTCCTCCATTTAGAAAGAGAAGGCAGAGAACCTAAAGTATTTCATAGCGACGCAATTTCTGTGTTAATTCGTCATTGTGAGGGATCGACGGATGCAATAAAGAAGGAATAGTGCATCCGAAAAGAGATACTCGCCTCCCATTAGAAGATCCTGTCGATGCCACAGAAACGTTCCTCGATTTACAAAGAGAATTCATATAACCTATAGTATTTCATAGCGCTGCAAATTTTTTTTTTATTCGTCATTGTGAGGGATCGTCGGATGTATTAAAGAGGGCATAGTGCATCCGAAAAGATGTACTCCCTCGCAATATAAGATCCTGTCGTTGCCATAGAAACGTTCCTCGATTTAGAACGAGAAGGCGTAGAAACTATAGAATTTCATAGCGACGCAATTTCTGTGTTAATTCGTCATTGTGAGGGATCGACGGATGCAATAATGAAGGAATAGTGCATCCGAAAAGATATACTCGCCTCCCAATATAAGATCCTGTCGTTGCCATAGAAACGTTCCTCGATTGGGAAAGAGAAGGCAGAGAACCTAAAATATTTCATAGCGACGCAATTTCTGTGTTAATTCGTCATTGTGAGGGATCGACGGATGCAATAACGAAGGATTAGTGCATCTGAAAAGAGATACTCGCCTCCCAATAGAAGATCCTGTCGTTGCTATAGAAACGTTCCTCGACTTAGAAATATAATTCATAGAACCCATAGTATTTCATAGCGACGCAATTCCTGTTTTAATTCGTCATTGTGAGGGATCGACGGAAGCAATAAAGAAGAAACAGTGCATCCGAAAAGAGATACTGGCTCCCAATATAAGATCCTGTCGATGCCAGAGAAACATACCTCGATTTAGAAAGAGAAGGCATACAACCTATAGTATCTCATACCGACGCAATTTCTGTGTTAATTCGTCATTGTGAGGAATCGACGGATGCAATAAAAAAGGAATAATGCATCCGATAAGAGATACTCGCCTCCCAATAGGAGATACTGTCGTTGCCATAGAAACGTTCCTCGATTTAGAAAGAGAAGGCATAGAACCTATAGTATTTCATAGCTACGCGATTTCTGTGTTAATTCGTTATTGTGAGGAACCGACGGATGCAATAAAGAAGGAATAATGCATCCGAAAAGAGACACTCGCCTCCCAATCCTGTCGTTGCCATAGAAACGTTCCTCGATTTAGAACGAGAAGGCGTAGAAACTGTAGAATTTCATAGCGACGCAATTTCTGTGTTAATTCGTCATTGTGAGGGATCGACGGATGCAATAAAGAAGGTATAGTGCATCCGAAAAGAGATACTCGCCTCCCAATAGAATATCCTGTCGTTGCCATAAATACGTTCCCCGATTTACAAAGAGAAGGCATAGAACCTATAGTATTTCATAGCGACGCAATGTCGGTGTTATTTCGTCATTGTGAGGGATCGACGGATGCAATAAAAAAGGAATAGTGCATCCGAAAAGAGATACTCGCCTCCCAATAGAAGATCCTGTCGTTACCATAAAAACGTTCCTCGATTTAGAAAGAGAAGGCATAGAACCTATAGTATCTCATTGCGACGCAATTTCTGTGTTAATTCGTCATTGTGAGGGATCGACGGATGCAATAAAGAAGGAATAGTGCATCCGAAAAGAGATAGTGGCCTCCCAATAGAAGATCCTGTCGTTGCCATAGAAACATTCCTCGATTAGAAAGAGAAGGCAAAGGAGCTATAATATTTCATAGCGACGCAATTTCTGTGTTAATTCGTCATTGTGAGGGATCGACGGATGCAATAAAGAAGGAATAGTGCATCCGAAAAGAGATACTCTCCTCCCAATTGAAGATCCTTTCGTTGCCATGGAAACGTTCCTCGATTTAGGAAGAGAAGGCATGTAACCTAAAGTATTTCATAGCGATGCAATTTCTGTGTTAATTCGTCATTGTGAGGGATCGACGGATGCAATAAAGAAGGAATAGTTCATCCGAAAAGAGATACTAGCCTCCCAATAGAAGATCCTTTCGTTGCCATAGAATCGTTCCCCGACTTAGAAAGAGAGGGCATAGAACCTATAGTATTTCTTAACGACGCAATTTGTGTGTTAATTCGTCATTGTGAGGGATCGACGGATGAATAAAGAAGGAATAGTGCATCCGAAAAGAGATGCTCGCCTTCCAATAGAAGATCCTATCCTTGCCTCAGAAACGTTCTTCGATTTAGAAAGAGAAGTCATAGAACCTATACTATTTCATAGCGAAGCAATTTCTGTGTTAATTCGTCATTGTGAGGGATAGACGGATGCAATAAAGAAGGAATAGTGCATCCGAAAAGAGATACTCGCCTCCCAATAGAAGATACTAACGTTGCCATAGAAACGTTCCCTGACTAAGAAATTGAGGGCATAGAACATATAGTATTTCTTAGCGACGCAATTTGTGTGTTAATTCGTCATTGTGAGGGATCGACGGATGCAATAAAGAAGGAATATAATGCATCCGAAATAGATATTCGCCTCCCAATATAAGATCCTGTCGTTGCCATAGAAACGTTCCTCTATTTAGAAAGAGAAGGAATGAAACTTATAGTATTTCATAGCGACGCAATTTCTGTGCTAATTCGTCATTGTGAGGGATCGACGGATGCAATAAAGAAGGAATAGTGCATCCGAAAAGAGATACTCGCCTCCCAATAGAAGGTCCTGTCGTTGCCATAGAAACGTTCCTCGATTTAGAAAGAGAAGGCACAGAAACTATAGTATTTCATAGCGACGCAATTTTTGTGTTGATTCGTCAATGTCAGGGATCGACGGATGCAATAAAGAAGGAATAGTGCATGCGAAAAGAAATACGCGCCTCCCAATAGAAGATCCTGTCGATGCCACAGAAACGTTCCTCGATTTACAAAGAGAATTCATAGAATCTATAGTATTTCAAAGCGACGCAAATTTTTGTATTAAATCGTCATTGTGAGGGATCGTCGGATGTATTAAAGAGGGTATAGTGCATCCGAAAAGATATACTCGCCTCGCAATAGAAGATCCTATCGTTGCCATAGAAACGTTCCCTGATTTAGAAAGAGAAGGCTTAGAAACTATAGAATTTCATAGCGACGCAAATTCTGTGTTAATTCGTCTTTGTGAGGGATCGACGGATGCAATAAAGAAGGAATATAATGCATCCGAAAACAGATATTCACCTCCCAATATAAGATCCTGTCGTTGCCATAGAAACGTTCTTCTTTTTAGAAAGAGAAGGCATAGAACCTATAGTATTTCATAGCCACACAATTTCTGTGTTAATTCGTCATTGTGAGGGATCGACGGATGCAATAAAGAAGGAATAGTTCATCCGAAAAGAGATACTAGCCTCCCAATAGAAGATCCTATCGTTGCCATAGAATCGCTCCCCGACTTAGAAAGACAGGGCATTGAACCTATTGTATTTCTTAGCGACGCAATTTGTGTGTTAATTCGTCATTGTGGGGGATCGACGGATGAATAAAGAAGGAATAGTGCATCCTAAAAGAGATGCTCGCCTCCCAATAGAAGATCCTATCCTTGCCACAGATACGTTCTTCGATTTAGAAAGAGAAGTCATAGAACCTATACTATTTCATAGCAAAGCAATTTCTGTGTCAATTCGTCATTGTGAGGGATCGACGGATGCAATAAAGAAGGAAAAGTGCATCCGAAAAGAGACACTCGTCTCCCAATACAACATCCTGTCGTTGCCATAGAAACGTTCCTTGATTTAGAAAGAGAAGCCATACAACCTATAGTATTTCTTAACGACACAATTTCTGTGTTAATTCGTCATTGTGAGTGATGGACGGATGGAATAAAGAAGGAATATAATGCATCCGAAAAGAGATATTCGCCTTCCAATATAAGATCCTGTCGTTGCCATAGAAACATTCCTCTATTTAGAAAGTGAAGGCATAGATCCTATAGTATTTCATATTGACGCAATTTCTGTGTTAATTTGTCATTGTGAGGGATCGACGGATGCAATAAAGAAGGAATTGTGCATCCGAAAAGAGATACTCGGCTCCCAATACAAGATCTTGTCGTTGCCACTGAAACGTTGCTCGATTTAAAAAGAGAAGGCATGATCCTATTGTATTCCATAGCGACGCAATTTCTGTGTTAATACGTCATTGTGAGGGATCGACGGATGCAATAAAAAAGAATAGTGCAGCCGAAAAGAGGTACTCGCCTCCCAATAGAAGATCCTTTCGTTGCCATAGAAACGTTCCTCGATTTAGAAAGAGACGGCATTGGACCCATAGTGTTTCATAGCGACGCAATTTCTGTATTAATTCGTCATTGTGAGGGATCGATTTATGCAATAAAGAAGGAATAATTCATCCGAAAAGAGATACTCGCCTACCAATAGAAGATCCTGTTGTTCCCGTAGAAACGTTCCTCGATTTCGAAAAAGATGCTATAAAACCTGTAGTATATCATAGCGACGCAATTTCTGTGTTAATTCGTCATTGTGAGGGATCGACGGATGCAGTAAAGAAGTAATAGTGCATCCGAAAAGTGATACTCGCCTCCCAATAGAAGATCTTGTCATTGACATAGCAACGTTCCTCGATTTAGAAAGAGAAGGCAGAGAACCTAAAGTATTTCATAGCGACGCAATTTCTGTGTTAATTCGTCATTGTGAGGGATCGACGGATGCAATAAAGAAGGAATAGTGCATCCGAAATGAGATACTCGCCTCCCATTAGAAGATCCTGTCGATGCCACAGAAACGTTCCTCGATTTACAAAGAGAATTCATATAACCTATAGTATTTCATAGCGCCGCAAATTTTTTTTTTTATTCGTCATTGTGAGGGGTCGTCGGATGTATTAAAGAGGGCATAGTGCATCCGAAAAGATATACTCCCTCGCAATATAAGATCCTGTCGTTGCCATAGAAACGTTCCTCGATTTAGAACGAGAAGGCGTAGAAACTATAGAATTTCATAGCGACGCAATTTCTGTGTTAATTCGTCATTGTGAGGGATCGACGGATGCAATAATGAAGGAATAGTGCATCCGAAAAGAGATACTCGCCTCCCAATATAAGATCCTGTCGTTGCCATAGAAACGTTCCTCGATTGGGAAAGAGAAGGCAGAGAACCTAAAATATTTCATAGCGACGCAACTTCTGTGTTAATTCGTCATTGTGAGGGATCGACGGATGCAATAACGAAGGAATAGTGCATCTGAAAAGAGATACTCGCCTCCCAATAGAAGATCCTGTCGTTGCTATAGAAACGTTCCTCGACTTAGAAATATAATTCATAGAACCCATAGTATTTCATAGCGACGCAATTCTTGTGTTAATTCGTCATTGTGAGGGATCGACGGAAGCAATAAAGAAGAAATAGTGCATCCGAAAAGAGATACTGGCTCCCAATAGAAGATCCTGTCGTTGCCATAGAAACATACCTCGATTTAGAAAGAGAAGGCATATAACCTATAGTATCTCATACCGACGCAATTTCTGTGTTAATTCGTCATTGTGAGGGATCGACGGATGCAATAAAAAAGGAATAATGCATCCGAAAAGAGATACTCGCCTCCCAATAGGAGATACTGTCGTTGCCATAGAAACGTTCCTCGATTTAGAAAGAGAAGGCATAGAACCTATAGTATTTCATAGCTACGCAATTTCTGTGTTAATTCGTTATTGTGAGGAACCGACGGATGCAATAAAGAAGGAATTATGCATCCGAAAAGAGACACTCGCCTCCCAATCCTGTCGTTGCCATAGAAACGTTCCTCGATTTAGAAAGAGAAGCCGTACAACCTATAGTATTTCATTGCGACGCAATTTCTGTGTTAATTCGTCATTGTGAGGGATCGGCGGATGCAATAAAGAAGGAATAGTGCATCCGAAAAGAGATACTCGCCCTACCAATAGGAGAGCCTTTCGTTGCCATAGAAACGATCCTCGTTATAGAAAGGGAATGCGTAGAACCTATAGTGTTTCATAGCGACGCTACATCTGTGTTAATTCGTCATTGTGAGGGATCGACGGATGCAATAAAGAAGGAATAATGCTTCCGAAAAGAGATACTCGCCTGCCAATAGAAGATCCTGTCGTTGCCATAGAAACGTTCCTCGATTTAGAAAGACAAGGTATAGATCCTATAGTATTTTATAGCGACGCAATTTCTGTGTTAATTCGTCATTGTGAGGGATCGATGGATGCAATAAGCAATGAATAGTGCATCCGAAAAGAGATAGTCGCATCTCAATATAAGACCCTTTCGTTGCCATTGGAACTTTCCTCGATTTAGAAAGAGAAGGCATAGAACCTATAGTATTTCATAGCGACGCTACTTCTGTGTTAATTCGTCATTGTGGGGGATCGACGGATGCAATAAAGATGGAATAGTGCATCCGATTAGAGATACACGCCTCCCAATAGAAGAACCTGTCGTTGACATAGAAACGTTCTTCGATTTAGAAAGAGAAGGCATAGTACCTATAGTATTTCTTAACGACGCAATTTCTGTGTTCATTCGTCATTGTGAGGGATCGATGGATGCCATAAAGAAGGAATAGTGCATCCGAAAAGAGATACTCGACTCCCAATGTAAGATCCTGTCGATGCCATAGAAACGTTCCTCGATTTAGAAAGAGAAGTCTTAGAACCTACAGTATTTCATAGCGACGCAATTTCTGTGTTAATTTGTCATTGTGAGGGATCGACGAATGCCATAAAGAAGGAATAGTGAATCCGAAAAATAGATACTCGCCTCCCAATGTAAGATCCTGTCGATGCCATAGAAACGTTCATCGATTTAGAAAGAGAAGTCATGGACCCTACAGTATTTCATAGCTACGCTACTTCTGTGTTATTTCTTCATTGTGATGGATAGACGAATGCAATACAGAAGGAATAGTGCATCCGAAAAGAAATACTCGCCTCCCAATAGAAAATCCTGTCGCTGCCATAGAAGCGTTCCTCGATTTAGAAAGAGAAGGCATAGAACCTATAGTATTTCATAGCGTCGCAATTTCTGTGTTAATTCGTCATTGTGAGGGACCGAATGATGCAATAAAGAATAGATAGCTCATCCGAAAATAGATACTCGCCTCCCAATAAAAGATCTTGTCGTTGCCATAGAAACGTTCCTCGATTTAGAAGGAGAAGCCATACAACATATAGTATTTCATAGCGACGCAATTTCTGTGTTATTCGTCATTGTGAGAGATCGACGGATGCAATAATGACGGAATAGTATATTCGAAAAGAGATATTCGCCTCCCAATAGAAGATCCTGTCGATGCCATAGAAACGTTCCTCGATTTAGAAAGAGAACGGATAGAATCTATCGTATTTCATAGCGACGCAATATCTGTGTTAATTCTTCGTTGTGAGGGGTCGACGGATGCAATAAAGAAGGAATAGTGCATCCAAAAAGAGATACTCGCCTCCCAATAGAAGATCCTGCCGTTGCCATAGAACCGTTCCTCGATTTGGAAAGAGAAGTCATAGAACCTATAGAATATCATAGCGACGTAATTTCTGTGTAAATTCGTCAATGTGAGGGATCGACGGATGCAATAAAGAAGTAATAGTGCATCCGAAAAGAGATACTCGCCTCCCAATAGAAGATCCTGTCGTTGCCATAGAAACGTTACTCGATTTTGAAAGAGAAGGCATAGAACCTAAAGTATTTCATAGCGTAGCAATTTATGTGTTAATTCGTCATTGTGAGGGATCGACGGATGCAATAAAGAACGAATAGTGCATCTGAAAAGAGATACTCGCCTCCCAATAGAAGATCGTGTCGTTGCCATAGAAACGTTACTCGATTTAGATAGAGAAGGCATAGAACCTAAAGTATTTCATAGCGACGCAATTTCTGTGTTAAATCGTCATTATGACGGATCGACGGATGCAATAAAGAAGGAATAGTGCATCCGAAAAGAGATACTCGCCTCCCAATTGAAGATTGTGTCGTTGCCATAGAAACGATTCTCGAATTAGAAAGAGAAGGCATAGAACCTATAGTATCTGATGGCGACGCAATTTCTGTGTTAATCCGTCATTGTGAGGGATCGACGGATGCAATAAAGAGGGAATAGTGCATCCGAAAAGAGATGCTTTCCTCCCAATTGAAGATCCTCTCGTTGGCATAGAAACGTTCTTCGACTTGGAAAGAGAAGGCATAGAACCTATAGTATTTCATAGCGACGCAATTTCTGTGTTAATTCGTCATTGTGAGGGATCGACGGATGCAATTAAGAAGCAATAGTGCATCCGAAAAGAGATACTCGCTACCCAATAGAAGATCCTGTCGTTGCCATAGAGACGTTCCGCGATTTCGAAAGACAACGCATAGAACCTATAGTATTTCATAGCGACGCAAATTTTTGTGGTAATTCGTCATTGTGAGGGATCGACGGATGCAATAAAGTAGGAATAGGGCATCCGAAATGAGATACTCGCCCCCCATTTGAAGATCCTGTCGGTGCCATAGAAACGTTCCTCGATTTAGAAAGAGAAGGCATAGAACCTATAGTATTTCATAGCGATGCAATTTCTGTGTTAATTCATCATTGTGAGGGACAGACGGACGCAATAAAGAAGGCATAGTGCATCCGAAAAGACATACTCGCCTCCCAATAGAAGATCTTGTCGTTGCCATAGAAACGTTCCTCGATTTAGAAAGAGAATTCATACAACCTATAGTATTTCATTGCGACGCAATTTCTGTGTTATTCGTCATTGTGAGGGATCGACGGATGCAATAAAGAAGGAATAGCGCATCGAAATGAGATATTCGCCTCCCAATAGAAGATCCTGTCGATGCCATAGAAACGTTCCTCGATTCAGAAAGAGAAGGGATAGAATCTATCGTATTTCATAGCGACGCAATGTCTGTGTTAATCGTTGTTGTGTGGGATCGACGAATGCAATAAAGAAGGAATAGTGCATCCAAAAAGAGATACTCGCCTCCCAATAGAAGATCCTGTCGTTGCCAAAGAAACGTTACTCGATTTAGAAAGAGAAGGCATAGAACCTATAGTATTTCACGGCGACGCAATTTCTGTGTTAATTCATCATTGTGAGGGACAGACGGACGCAATAAAGATGGCGTAGTGCATCCCAAAAGACATAGTCGCCTCCCAATAGAAAATCCTGTCGTTGCCGTAGAAACGTTCCCCGACTAAGAAAGAGAAGGTATAGAACCTATAGTATTTCTTAGCGACGCAATTTATGTGTTAATTCGTCATTGTGACGGATCGAGGGATGCAATAAGGAAGGAATAGTGAATCCGAAAAGAGATACGCGCCTCCCAATAGAAGATCTTGTCGTTGCCATAGAAACGTTCCTCGATTTAGAAAGAGAAGCCATACAACCAATAGTATTTCATTGCGACGCAATTACTGTGTTAATTCGTCATTGTGTGGTATCGACGGATGCAATAATGAAGGAATAGTGCATCCGAAAAGAGATACTCGCCTCGCAATAGAAGAGCCTGTCGCTGCTATTGAAACGATCCTCGATTTAGAAAGACAAGGTTTAGAACCTATAGTATTTCATAGCGACGCAATTTCTGTGTTAATTCATCATTGTGAGGGATAGACGGACGCAATAAAGAAGGAATAGTGTATCCGAAAAGACATACCCACCTCCCAATAGAAGATCCTGTCGACGCCATAGAAACGCTTCCCGTCGTAGAAAGAGAAAGCAGAGTACCTATAGTATTTCTTAGCGACGCAATTTCTGTGTTAATTCGTAACTGTGAGGTATCGATGGATGCCATAAAGAAGGAATAGTGCATCCGAAAAGAGATACTCGCCTCCCAATGTAAGATCCTGTCGATGCCATAGAAAAGTTTCTCGATTTAGAAAGGGAAGTCATAGAACCTACAGTATTTCATAGCGACGCAATTTCTGTGTTAATTCGTCATTGTGAGTGATCGACGAATGCAATAAAGAAGGAATAGTGCATCCGAAAAGTGAAACTCGCCTCCCTATAGAAGGTCCTATCGTTGCCACAGAAACGTTCCTCGATTTAGAAAGAGAAAGCATGGAACCTATAGTATTTCAAAGCGACGCAATTTCTGTGTTAATTCGTCATTGTGAGGGATCGACGAATGCCATATACAAGGAATAGTGAATCCGAAAAGAAATAAGCGCCTCCCAATAGAATATCTTGTCGTTGCCACAGTAACTTTCCTCGATTTAAGATGAGAAGGAATAGAATCTATAGTATTCCATAGCGACGCAATTTCTGTGTTAATTCGTCATTTTGAGGGATAGACGGATGCAATAAAGAAGGAATAGTGCATCCGAAAAGAGATACTCGCCTCCCAATGTAAGATCCTGTCGATGCCATAGAAACGTTCCTCGATTTAGAAAGAGAAGTCATAGAACCTACAGTATTTCATAGCGACGCTACTTCTTTGTTAATTCTTCGTTGTGAAGGATAGACGAATGCAATACAGAAGGAATAGTGCATCCAAAAAGAGATACTGGCCTCACAATAGAAGATCCTGTCGTTGCCGTAGAAACGTTACTCGATTTAGAAAGAGAAGGCATAGAACATATAGTATTTCACGGCGACGCAATTTCTGTGTTAATTCATCATTGTGAGGGACAGACGGACGCAATAAAGAAGGCATAGTGCATCCGAAAAGACATACTCGCCTCCCAATAGAAAATCCTGTCGTTGCCGTAGAAACGTTCCCCGACTAAGAAGGAGAAGGTATAGAACCTATAGTATTTCTTAGCGACGCAATTTATGTGTTAATTCGTCATTGTGAGGGATCGAGGGATGCAATAACGAAGGAATAGTGAATCCGAAAAGAGATACGCGCCTCCCAATAGAAGATCTTGTCGTTGCCATGGAAACGTTCCTCGATTTAGAAAGAGAAGCCATACATCCTATAGTATCTCATTGCGACGCAATTTCTGTGTTAATTCGTCATTGTGAAGGATCGACGGGTGCAATAAAGAGGGAATAGTGCATCCGAAAAGAGATACTCGCCTCCCAATAGAAGATTCTGTCGTTGCCATAGAAACGTTCCTCTATTTAGAAAGAGAAGTCATAGAACCTATAGTATTTCATAGCGAAGCAATTTCTGTGTTAATTCGTCATTGTGAGGGATCGGCGGATGCAATAAAGATGGAATAGTGCATCCGATTAGAGATACACGCCTCCCAATAGAAGATCCTGTCGTTGCCATAGAACCGTTCTTCGATTTAGAAGGAGGAGGCATAGAACCTATAGTATATCATAGCGACGTAATTTCCGTGTTAATTCGTCAATTTGAGGTATCGACGGATACAATAAAGAAATAATAGTGCATCCGAAAAGAGATACTCGCCTCCCAATAGAAGATCGTGTCGTTGCCATAGACACGTTACTCGATTTAGATAGAGAGGGCATAGAACCTAAAGTATTTCATAGCGACGCAATTTCTGTGTTAATTCGTCATTATGACGGATCGACGGATGCAATAAAGAAGGAATAGTGCATCCGAAAAGTGATACTCGCCTCCCAATTGAAGATTCTGTCGTTGCCATAGAAACGTTTCTCGAATTAGAAAGAGAAGGCATAGAACCTATAGTATCTGATAGCGACTCAATTTCTGTGTTAATCCGTCATTGTGATTGATCGACGGATGCAATAAAGAGGGAATAGTGCATCCGAAAAGAGATGCTTTCCTCCCAATAGAAGATCCTCTCGTTGCCATAGAAACGTTCTTCGACTTGGAAAGAGAAGGCATAGAACCTATAGTATTTCATAGCGACGCAATTTCTGTGTTAATTCGTCATTGTGAGGGATCGACGGATGCAATAAAGAAGGAATAGTGCATCCGATAAGAGATACTCGCTACCCAATAGAAGATCCTGTCGTTGCCATAGAGACGTTCCTCGATTTCGAAAGACAACGCATAGAACCTATAGTATTTCATAGCGACGCAAATTTTTGAGGTAATTCGTCATTGTGAGGGATCGACGGATGCAATAAAGTAGGAATAGTGCATCCGAAATTAGATACTCTCCCCCCATTTTAAGATCCTGTCGGTGCCATAGAAACGTTCCTCGATTTAGAAAGAGAAGGCATAGAACCTATAGTATTTCATAGCGAGGCAATATCTGTGTTAATTCATCATTGTGAGGGACAGACGGACGCAATAAAGAAGGCATAGTGCATCCGAAAAGACATACTCGCCTCCCAATAGAAGATCTTGTCGTTTCCATAGAAACGTTCCTCGATTTAGAAAGAGAAGCCATACAACCTATAGTATTTCATTGCGACGCAATTACTGTGTTAATTCGTCATTGTGTGGTATCGACGGATGCAATAATGAAGGAATAGTGCATCCGAAAAGAGATACTCGCCTCGCAATAGATGAGCCTGTCGTTGCTATTGAAACATTCCTCGATTTAGAAAGACAAGGTATAGAACCTATAGTATTTTATAGCGACGCAATTTCTGTGTTAATTCATCATTGTGAGGGATAGACGGACGCAATAAAGAAGGAATAGTGTATCCGAAAAGACATACCCACCTCCCAATAGAAGATCCTGTCGACGCCATAGAAACGCTTCCCGTCGTAGAAAGAGAAAGCAGAGTACCTATAGTATTTCTTAGCGACGCAATTTCTGTGTTAATTCGTAACTGTGAGGGATCGATGGATGCCATAAAGAAGGAATAATGCATCCGAAAAGAGATACTCGCCTCCCAATGTAAGATCCTGTCGATGCCATAGAAAAGTTTCTCGATTTAGAAAGGGAAGTCATAGAACCTACAGTATTTCATAGCGACGCAATTTCTGTGTTAATTCGTCATTGTGAGGGATCGACGAATGCAATAAAGAAGGAATAGTGCATCCGAAAAGTGAAACTCGCCTCCCTATAGAAGGTCCTATCGTTGCCACAGAAACGTTCCTCGATTTAGAAAGAGAAAGCATAGAACCTATAGTATTTCAAAGCGACGCAATTTCTGTGTTAATTCGTCATTGTGAGGGATCGACGAATGCCATATACAAGGAATAGTGAATCCGAAAAGAAATACGCGCCTCCCAATAGAATATCTTGTCGTTGCCACAGTAACTTTCCTCGATTTAAGATGAGAAGGAATAGAATCTATAGTATTCCATAGCGACGCAATTTCTTTGTTAATTCGTGATTGTGAGGGATAGACGGATGCAATAAAGAAGGAATAGTGCATCCGAAAAGAGATACTCGCCTCCCAATGTAAGATCCTGTCGATGCCATAGAAACGTTCCCCGATTTAGAAAGAGAAGTCATAGAACCTACAGTATTTCATAGCGACGCTACTTCTGTGTTAATTCTTCATTGTGAAGGATAGACGAATGCAATACAGAAGGAATAGTGCATCCAAAAAGAGATACTCGCCTCACAATAGAAGATCCTGTCGTTGCCGTAGAAACGTTACTCGATTTAGAAAGAGAAGGCATAGAACCTATAGTATTTCACGGCGACGCAATTTCTGTGTTAATTCATCATTGTGAGGGACAGACGGACGCAATAAAGAAGGCATAGTGCATCCGAAAAGACATACTCGCCTCCCAATAGAAAATCCTTTCGTTGCCGTAGAAACGTTCCCCGACTAAGAAGGAGAAGGTATAGAACCTATAGTATTTCTTAGCGACGCAATTTATGTGTTAATTCGTCATTGTGAGGGATCGAGGGATGCAATAACGAAGGAATAGTGAATCCGAAAAGAGATACGCGCCTCCCAATAGAAGATCTTGTCGTTGCCATGGAAACGTTCCTCGATTTAGAAAGAGAAGCCATACATCCTATAGTATCTCATTGCGACGCAATTTCTGTGTTAATTCGTCATTGTGAAGGATCGACGGGTGCAATAAAGAGGGAATAGTGCATCCGAAAAGAGATACTCGCCTCCCAATAGAAGATTCTGTCGTTGCCATAGAAACGTTCCTCTATTTAGAAAGAGAAGTCATAGAACCTATAGTATTTCATAGCGACACAATTTCTGTGTTAATTCGTCATTGTGAGGGATCGGCGGATGCAATAAAGATGGAATAGTGCATCCGATTAGAGATACACGCCTCCCAATAGAAGATCCTGTCGTTGCCATAGAACCGTTCTTCGATTTAGAAGGAGAAGGCATAGAACTTATAGTATATCATAGCGACGTAATTTCGGTGTTAATTCGTCAATTTGAGGTATCGACGGATACAATAAAGAAATTATAGTGCATCCGAAAAGAGATACTCGCCTCCCAATAGAAGATCGTGTCGTTGCCATAGAAACGTTACTCGATTTAGATAGAGAAGGCATAGAACCTAAAGTATTTCATAGCGACGCAATTTCTGTGTTAATTCGTCATTATGACGGATCGACGGATGCAATAAAGAAGGAATAGTGCATCCGAAAAGTAATACTCGCCTCCCAATTGAAGATTCTGTCGTTGCCTTAGAAACGTTTCTCAAATTAGAAAGAGAAGGCATAGAACCTATAGTATCTGATAGCGACGCAATTTCTGTGTTAATCCGTCATTGTGAGGGATCGACGGATGCAATAAAGAGAGAATAGTGCATCCGAAAAGAGATGCTTTCCTCCCAATTGAAGATCCTCTCATTGCCATAGAAACGTTCTTCGACTTGGAAAGAGAAGGCATAGAACCTATAGTATTTCATAGCGACGCAATTTCTGTGTTAATTCGTCATTGTGAGGGATCGACGGATACAATAAAGAAGGAATAGTGCATCCGATAAGAGATACTCGCTACCCAATAGAAGATCCTGTCGTTGCCATAGAGACGTTCCTCGATTTCGAAAGACAACGCATAGAACCTATAGTATTTCATAGCGACGCAAATTTTTGTGGTAATTCGTCATTGTGAGGGATCGACGGATGCAATAAAGTAGGAATAGTGCATCCGAAATGAGATACTCTCCCCCCATTTGAAGATCCTGTCGGTGCCATAGAAACGTTCCTCGATTTAGAAAGAGAAGGCATAGAACCTATAGTATTTCATAGCGAGGCAATATCTGTGTTAATTCATCATTGTGAGGGACAGACGGACGCAATAAAGAAGGCATAGTGCATCCGAAAAGACATACTCGCCTCCCAATAGAAAATCCTGTCGTTGCCGTAGAAACGTTCCCCGACTAAGAAGGAGAAGGTATAGAACCTATAGTATTTCTTAGCGACGCACTTTATGTGTTAATTCGTCATTGTGAGGGATCGAGGGATGCAATAACGAAGGAATAGTGAATCCGAAAAGAGATACGCGCCTCCCAATAGAAGATCTTGTCGTTGCCATAGAAACGTTCCTCGATTTAGAAAGAGAAGCCATACAACCCATAGTATTTCATAGCGACGCAAATTCTGTGTTAATTCGTCATTGTGAGGGATCGACGGGTGCAATATAGAAGGAATAGTGCATCCGAAAAGAGATAATCGCCTCCCAATAGAAGATTCTCTCGTTGCCATAGAAACGTTTCTCGAATTAGAAAGAGAAGGCATAGAACTTATAGTAGCCGATGTTGTTGTTGTGGTCTTCAGTCCTGAGACTGGTTTGATGCAGCTCTCCATGCTACTCTATCCTGTGCAAGCTTCTTCATCTCCCAGTACCTACTGCAACCTACATCCTTCTGAATCTGCTTAGTGTATTGATCTCTTGGTCTCCCTCTACGATTTTTACCCTCCACGCTGCCCTCCAATGCTAAATTTGTGATCCCTCGATGCCTCAGAACATGTCCTACCAACCGATCCCTTCTTCTAGTCAAGTTGTGCCACAAACTTCTCTTCTCCCCAATCCTATTCAATACCTCCTCATTAGTTACGTGATCTACCCACCTTATCTTCAGCATTCTTCTGTAGCACCACATTTCGAAAGCTTCTATTCTCTTCTTGTCCAAACTAGTTATAGTCCATGTCTCATTTCCATACATGGCTACACTCCACACAAACACTTTCAGAAACGACTTCCTGACACCTAAATCTATATTCGATGTTAACAAATTTCTCTTCTTCAGAAACGCTTTCCTTGCCATTGCCAGTCTACATTTTATATCCTCTCTACTTCGACCATCATCGGTTATTTTACTCCCTAAATAGCAAAACTCCTTTACTACTTTAAGTGTCTCATTTCCTAATCTAATTCCCTCAGCATCACCCGACTTAATTTGACTACATTCCATTATCCTCGTTTTGCTTTTGTTGATGTTCATCTTATATCCTCCTTTCAAGACACTGTCCATTCCGTTCAACTGCTCTTCCAAGTCCTTTGCTGTCTCTGACAGAATTACAATGTCATCGGCGAACCTCAAAGTTTTTACTTCTTCTCCATGAATTTTAATACCTACTCCGAATTTTTCTTTTGTTTCCTTTACTGCTTGTTCAATATACAGATTGAATAACATCGGGGAGAGGCTACAACCCTGTCTCACTCCCTTCCCAACCACTGCTTCCCTTTCATGCCCCTCGGCTCTTATAACTGCCATCTGGTTTCTGTACAAATTGTAAATAGCCTTTCGCTCCCTGTATTTTACCCCTGCCACCTTCAGAATTTGAAAGAGAGTATTCCAGTCAACATTGTCAAAAGCTTTCTCTAAGTCTACAAATGCTAGGAACGTAGGTTTGCCTTTTCTTAATCTTTCTTCCAAGATAAGTCGTAAGGTCAGTATTGCCTCACGTGTTCCAACATTTCTACGGAATCCAAACTGATCTTCCCCGAGGTCGGCTTCTACCAGTTTTTCCATTCGTCTGTAAAGAATTCGCGTTAGTATTTTGCAGCTGTGACTTATTAAACTGATAGTTCGGTAACTTTCACATCTGTCAACACCTGCTTTCTTTGGGATTGGAATTATTATGTTCTTCTTAAAGTCTGAGGG
Organism: Schistocerca cancellata; assembly: GCF_023864275.1. Taxonomy (NCBI): domain Eukaryota; kingdom Metazoa; phylum Arthropoda; class Insecta; order Orthoptera; family Acrididae; genus Schistocerca; species Schistocerca cancellata. The sequence continues at coordinate 43,037,712 of NC_064626.1, read as the reverse complement.
TATTTCGCCTGTCTCATACATCGTGCTCACCAGATGGTAGAGTTTTGTCATGACTGGCTCTCCTGAGGCCATCAGTAGTTCTAATGGAATGTTGTCTACTCCCGGGGCCTTGTTTTGACTCAGGTCTTTCAGTGCTCTGTCAAACTCTTCACGCAGTATCTTATCTCCCATTTCATCTTCATCTACATCCTCTTCCATTTCTATAATATTGTCCTGAAGTACATCGCCCTTGTATAAACCCTCTATATACTCCTTCCACCTTTCTGCTTTCCCTTCTTTGCTTAGAACTGGGTTGCCATCTGAGCTCTTGATATTCATACAAGTGATTCTCTTCTCTCCAAAGGTCTCTTTAATTTTCCTGTAGGCAGTATCTATCTTACCCCTAGTGAGACAAGCCTCTACATCCTTACATTTGTCCTCTAGCCATCCCTGCTTAGCCATTTTGCACTTCCTGTCGATTTCATTTTTGAGACGTTTATATTCCTTTTTGCCTGCTTCATTTACTGCATTTTTATATTTTCTCCTTTCATCAATTAAATTCAATATTTCTTCTGTTACCCAAGGATTTCTATTAGCCCGCGTCTTTTTACCTACTTGATCGTCTGCTGCCTTCACCACTTCATCCCTCAGAGCTACCCATTCTTCTTCTACTGTATTTCTTTCCCCCATTCCTGTCAATTGTTCCCTAATGCTCTCCCTGAAACTCTCTACAACCTCTGGTTCTTTCAGTTTATCCAGGTCCCATCTCCTTAAATTCCCACCTTTTTGCAGTTTCTTCAGTTTCAATCTGCAGTTCACAACCAATAGATTGTGGTCAGAATCTACATCTGCCCCAGGAAATGTCTTACAATTTAATACCTGGTTCCTAAATCTCCGTCTTACCATTATATAATCTATCTGAAACCTGTCAGTATCTCCAGGCTTCTTCCATGTATACAGCCTCCTTTCATAGCCGATAGCGACGCAATTTCTGTGTTAATTCGTCATTGTGAGGGATCGAGTGAAGCAATAAAGAAGGAATAGTGCATCCGAAAAGAGATACTTGCCTCCCAATAGAAGATCCTATCGTTGCCATAGAAACGTTCCTCGACTTAGAAAGAGAAGGCATAGAACCTATAGTATGTCATAGCGACGCAATTTCTGTGTTAATTCGTCATTGTGAGGGATCGACGGATGCAATAAGGAAGAAATAGTGCATCCGAAAAGAGATACTCGCCTCCCAATAGAAGATCCTGTCGATGCCATAGAAACGTTCCTCGATTTCGAAAGAGAACACATAAAACCTATAGTATTTCATAGCGACGAAATTTCTGTGTTAATTCGTCATTGTGAGGGATCGACGGTTGCAATAAAGAAGGAATAGTGCAACCGGAAAGATATACTCGCCTCCCAATACAAAACCCTGTCGTTGTCGTAGAAACGTACCTCGTTTTAGAAAGAGATGGCATAGAACCTATAGTGATTCGTAGCAACACAAATTTTTGTATTAATTCGTCATTGTGAGTGGTCGACGGATGCAATAAAGAAGGAATAGTGCATCCGAAAAGAGATACTCGCCTCCCAATAGAAGATCCTGTCGTTGCCATAGAAACGTTCCTCGAGTTCGAAAGAGAACGCATAGAACCTATAGTATTTCATAGCGACGCAAATTTTTGTGTTAATACCTCATTTAGAGGCATCGATGGATGCAATAAAGTAGGAATAGTGCATCCGAATTGAGATACTCGCCCCCCATTTGAAGATCCTGTCGTTGCCATAGAAACGTTCCTCGATTTAGAAAGAGAAGTCATAGAACCTATGGAACTTCATAGCAACGCAATTTCTGTGTTAATTCGTCATTGTGAGGGATCGACAATTGCATAAAAGAAGGAATAGTGAATCCGATACGAGATACTCGCCTCCCAATAGAAGATCCTGTCGTTGCAATAGAAACGTTCCTCGATTTCGAAAGAGAACGCATAGAACCTATAGTATTTCATAGCGACGCAATTTCTGTGTTAATTCGTCATTGTGAGGGATCGACGGATGCAATAAAGAAGGAATAGTGCATCCGAAAAGAGATACTCGCCTCGTAATAGAAGATTCTGTCGTTGCCATAGAAACGTTCCTTGTTTTAGAAAGAGAAGGCATAGAACATACAGTATTTCATAGCGACGCAATTTCAGTGTTATTTGTCATTGTGAGGGTCGACGAATGCAATAAAGTAGGAATAGTGCATGCGAAAAGAGATACTCGCCTCCCAATAGAAGATCTTGTCGATGCCATAGAAACGTTCTTCGATTTAGAAGAAGAAGGGATAGAACCTATCGTATTTCGTAGCGATGCAATTTCTGTGTTAATTCGTCGTTGGGAGGGATCGACGGATGCAATAAAGAAGGAATAGTGCATCCGAAAGAGAAACTCGTCTCCCAATAGAAGATCCTGTCGTTGCCATATAAACTTTCCTCGTTGTAGAAAGAGAAGGCATAGAACCTATAGTAATTCATAGCGACGCAATTTCTGTGTTAATTCGTCATTGTGAGGGATCGAATGATGCAATAAGGAAATAATAGTGTATCCGAAAAGAGATTCTCGCCTCCCAATAGAAGATCCTGCTGTAGCTATAGAAACGTTCCTCGATTTTGAAAGAGAAGGCATAGAACCTATAGTATTTCATAGCAACGCAATTTCTGTGTTAATTCGACATTGTGAGGGATCAACGGATGCAATACAGATGGAATAGTGAATCCCAAAAGAGATACGCGCCTCCCAATAGAAGATCTTGTCGTTGCCACAGAAACGTTCCTCGATTAAAGAAGAGAATGCATAAAACCTATAGTATTCCATAGCGACGCAATTTCTGTTTTAATTCGTCTTTGTGAGGGATCGACGGATGCAATAAAGAAGGAGTAGTGCATCCAAAAATAGATACTCGTCCCCTAATAGAAGATCCTGTCGTTACCATAGAAACGTTCCTCGATTTAGAAAGAGAAGGCATAGAACATACAGTGTATCATAGCGACGCAATTTCTGTGTTGTTCTTCATTGTGAGGGATCGACGGATGCAATAAAGAAGGAATAGTGCATCCGAAATGAGATACTCGCCTCCCAATAGAAGATCCTGTCGTTGCCCTAGAAACGTTTCTCGATTTATGAAGACAAGGCATAGAATCTATAGTATTTCATAGCGACGCAATTTCTGTGTTAATTCGTCATTGTGAGGGATCGACGGATGCAATAAAGAAGGAATAGTGCATCCAAATGAGATACTCGCCTCCCAATAGAAGATCCTGTCGTTGCCATATGAACTTTCCACGTTTTAGAAAGAGAAGGCATAGAACCTATAGTAATTCATAGCGACGCAATTTCTGTGTTAAATCGTCATTGTGAGGGATCGACGGATGCAATAAAGAAGGAATACTGCATCCGAAAAGAGATACTCGATTCCCAATGGAAGATCTTTCGTTGCCATAGAAACGTCCCTCGATTTAGAAAGATAACGTATAGAACCTATATGGTCTCATAGCGACCCAATTTCTCTGTTAATTGGTCATTGTGAGGGATCGAATGATGCAATAAAGAAATAATAGTGCATCCGAAAAGAGATTCTCGCCTCCCAATAGAAGAACCTGCCGTAGCTATAGAAACGTTCCTCGATTTTGAAAGAGAAGGCATAGAACCTATAGTATTTCATAGCGACGCAATTTCTGTGTTAATTCGTCATTGTGAATGATCAACGGATGCAATACAGAAGGAATAGTGAATCCGAAAAGAGATACGCGCCTCCCAATAGAAGATCTTGTCGTTGCCACTGAAACGTTCCTCGATTTAAGAAGAGAATACATAGAACCCATAGTATTCCATAGCGACGCAATTTCTGTGTTAGTTCGTCTTTGTGAGGGATTGACGGATGCAATAAAGAAGGAATAGTGCATCCGAAAAGAGATACTCGCCTCCCAATAGAAGATTCTGTCGTTGCCATAGAAACGTTCCTCGATTTCGAAAGAGAATGCATAGAAATTATAGTGTTTCATAGCGACGCAAATTTTTGTGGTAATTCGTCATTGTGAGGGATTGACGGATGCAGTAAAGTAGGAATAGTGCATCCGAAATGAGATACTCTCCCCCCATTTGAAGATCCTGTCGTTGCCATAGAAACGTTCCACGATTTCGAAAAAGAACGCATAGAACCTATAGTATTCCATAGCGACGCAATTTCTGTATTAATTCGTCATTGTGAGGGATCGACGGAAGCAATAAAGAAGGAAAAGTGCGTCCGGAAAGAGATGCTCGCGTCCCTATAGAAGAGCCTGGCGTTGCCATAGAAACGGTCCTCGATTTAGAAAGAGAAGCCATAGAACATACAGTGTATCATAGCGACGCAATTTCTGTGTTGTTCTTCATTGTGAGGGATCGACGGATGCAATTAAGAAGGAATAGTACATTCGAAATGAGATATTCGCCTCCCAATAGAAGATCCTGTCGATGCCACAGAAACGATCCTCGATTTAGAAAGAGAAGGGATAGAATCTATCGTATTTCATAGCGACGCAATTTCTGTGTTAATTCGTCGTTGTGAGGGATCGACGGATGCAATAAAGAACGAATAGTGCATCCAAAAACAGATACTCGCCTCCCAATGGAAAATCCTGTCGTTGCCATAGAAACGTTCCTCGATTTAGAAAGAGAAGGTATAGAACCTATAGTACTTCATAGCGACGCAATTTCTGTGTTAATTCGTCATTTTAAGGGATCGACGGATGCAATAAAGCAGGAATAGTGCATCCGAAGATTGATACTCGCCTCCCATAGAAGATCCTGTCGTTGCCGTAGAAACGTTCCTCGATTTCGAATGAGAACGCATAGAACCCATAGTACACTCCTGGAAATGGAAAAAAGAACACATTGACACCGGTGTGTCAGACCCACCATACTTGCTCCGGACACTGCGAGAGGGCTGTACAAGCAGTGATCACACGCACGGCACAGCGGACACACCAGGAACCGCGGTGTTGGCCGTCGAATGGCGCTAGCTGCGCAGCATTTGTGCACCGCCGCCGTCAGTGTCAGCCAGTTTGCCGTGGCATACGGAGCTCCATCGCAGTCTTTAACACTGGTAGCATGCCGCGACAGCGTGGACGTGAACCGTATGTGCAGTTGACGGACTTTGAGCGAGGGCGTATAGTGGGCATGCGGGAGGCCGGGTGGACGTACCGCCGAATTGCTCAACACGTGGGACGTGAGGTCTCCAAAGTACATCGATGTTGTCGCCAGTGGTCGGCGGAAGGTGCACGTGCCCGTCGACCTGGGACCGGACCGCAGCGACGCACGGATGCACGCCAAGACCGTAGGATCCTACGCAGTGCCGTAGGGGACCGCACCGCCACTTCCCAGCAAATTAGGGACACTGTTGCTCCTGGGGTATCGGCGAGGACCATTCGCAACCGTCTCCATGAAGCTGAGCTACGGTCCCGCACACCGTTAGGCCGTCTTCCGCTCACGCCCCAACATCGTGCAGCCCGCCTCCAGTGGTGTCGCGACAGGCGTGAATGGAGGGACGAATGGAGACGAGTCGTCTTCAGCGATGAGAGTCGCTTCTGCCTTGGTGCCAATGATGGTCGTATGCGTGTTTGGCGCCGTGCAGGTGAGCGCCACAATCAGGACTGCATACGACCTAGGCACACAGGGCCAACACCCGGCATCATGGTGTGGGGAGCGATCACCTACACTGGCCGTACACCACTGGTGATCGTCGAGGGGACACTGAATAGTGCAAGGTACATCCAAACCGTCATCGAACCCATCGTTCTACCATTCCTAGACCGGCAAGGGAACTTGCTGTTCCAACAGGACAATGCACGTCCGCATGTATCCCGTGCCACCCAACGTGCTCTAGAAGGTGTAAGTCAACTACCCTGGCCAGCAAGATCTCCGGATCTGTCCCCCATTGAGCATGTTTGGGACTGGATGAAGCGTCGTCTCACGCGGTCTGCACGTCCAGCACGAACGCTGGTCCAACTGAGGCGCCAGGTGGAAATGGCATGGCAAGCCGTTCCACAGGACTACATCCAGCATCTCTACGATCGTCTCCATGGGAGAATAGCAGCCTGCATTGCTGCGAAAGGTGGATATACACTGTACTAGTGCCGACATTGTGCATGCTCTGTTGCCTGTGTCTATGTGCCTGTGATTCTGTCAGTGTGATCATGTGATGTATCTGACCCAAGGAATGTGTCAATAAAGTTTCCCCTTTCTGGGACAATGAATTCACGGTGTTCTTATTTCAATTTCCAGGAGTGTATTTCATAGCGACGCAAATTTTTGTGGTAATTCGTCATTGTGAGAGATCGACGGATGCAATAAAGTAGGAATAGTGAATCCGAAATGCGATACTCGCCCAAGATTTGAAGATCCTGTCGTTGCCATAGAAACGTTCCTCGATTTAGAAAGAGAAGGCATAGAACCTATAGTATTTCATAGCGACGAAATTTCTGTGTTAATTCGTCATTGTGAGGGATCGATGGATGCAATATAGAAGGAATAGTGCAACAGGAAAGAGATACAGGCCTCCCAATACAAAACCCTGTCGTTGTCGTAGAAACGTTCCTCGTTTTAGAAAGAGAAGCCATAGAACCTATAGTGATTCATAGCAACGCACATTTTTGTTTTAATTCGTCATTGTGAGTGATCGACGGATGCAATAAAGAAGGAATAGTGCATCTGAAAAGAGATACTCGCCTCCCAATAGAAGATCCTGTCGTTGCCATAGAAACGTTCCTCGATTTAGAAAGAAAATTTATAGAACCTATAGTATTTCATAGCGACGCAATTTATGTGTTAATCCGTCATTGTGAGGGATCGACGGTGGCAATAAAGAAGGAATAGTGAATCCGAAAAGAGATACGCGCCCACCAATAGAAGATCTTGTCGTTGCCACAGAAACGTCCCTAGATTTAAAAAGAGAATGCATAGAACCTATAGTATTCCATAGCGACGCAATTTCTGTGTTAATTCGTCATTGTGAGTGATCGACGGATGCAATATAGTAGGAATAGTGCATCCGAAAAGAGATACTCGCCTTCCAATAGAAGATCCTGTCGTTGCCATAGAAATGTTCCTCGATTTAGAAAGAGAAGGCATAGAACCTATGGTATTTCATAACGACGCAATTTCTGTGTTAGTTCGTCATTGTGAGGGATCGACGGATGCAATAACGAAGGAATAGTGCATCCGAAAAGTGATACTCGCCTCGCATTAGAAGATCCTGTCGTTGCCATCGAAATGTTCCTCGATTTAGAAAGAGAATGCATAGAACCTATTGTATTTCATAGTTTTGTTAGGCCTGGCTCTCCCAAGGCCGTCAGTAGTTCCAGTGGAATGTTGTCTACTCCGGGGGCCTTGTTTCGACTCAGTGCTCTGTCAAACTCTTCACGCAGTATCGTATCTCCCATTTCATCTTCATCTACATCCTCTTCCATTTCCATAATATTGTCCTCAAGTGCATCGCCCTTGTATAGACCCTCTATATACTCCTTCCACCTTTCTGCTTTCATTTCTTTGCTTAGTAATGGGTTTCCATCTGAGCTCTTGATGTTCATACAAGTGGCTCTCTTATCTCCAAAAGTCTCTTTAATTTTCCTGTAGGCAGTATCTATCTTACCCCTAGTGAGTAAAGCCTCTACATCCTTACATTAGTCCTCTAGCCATCCCTGCTTAGCCATTTTGCACTGTCGATCTCATTTTTGAGACGTTTCTATTCCTTTTTGCCTGCTTCATTTACTGCATTTTTATATTTTCTCCTTTCATGAATTAAATTCAATATTTCTTCTGTTACCCAAGGATTTCTACTAGCCCTCGCTTTTTACCAACTTGATCCTCTGCTGCCTTCACTACTTCATCCCCCAAAGCTACCCATTCTTCTTCTACTGTATTTCTTTCCCTCATTCCTGTCAATTGTTCCCTTATTCTCTCCCTGAAACTCTGTACAAATTCTGGTTCTTTCAGCTTATCCAGGTCCCATCTCCTTAAATTCCCACCTTTTTGTAGTTTCTTCAGTTTTAATCTACAGGTCATAACCAATAGATAGTGGTCAGAGTCCACATCTGCCCCTGGAAATGTCTTACAATTTAAAACCTGGTTCCTAAATCTCTGTCTTAACATTATATAATCTATCTGATACCTTTTAGTGTCTCCTGGGTTCTTCCATGTATACAACCTTCTATCATATTTCTTAAACCAAGTGTTAGCTATGATTAAGTTGTGCTCTGTACAAAATTCTACCAGGCGGCTTCCTCTTTCATTCCTTAGCCCCAATCCATATTCACCTACTACGTCTTCTTCTCTCCCTTTTCCCACACTCGAATTCCAGTCACCAATGACTATTAAATTTTCGTCTCCCTTCACTGTCTGAATAAATTCTTTCATTTCATCATACATTTCTTCAATGTCTTCGTCATCTGCAGATCTAGTTGGCATGTCGATCCCTCACAATGACGAATTAACACAGAAATTGCGTCGCTATTTAATACCATAGGTTCTATGCCTTCTCTTTCTAAATCGAGGAACGTTTCTATGGCAACGACAGGATCTTCTATTGGGAGACGAGTATCTCTTTTCGGATGCACTATGCCTTATTTATTGCATCCGTCGATCCCTCACAATGGCGAATTAACACAGAAATTGCGTCGCTATGAAATACTATAGATTCTATGCATTCTCTTTCTAAATCGAGGAACGTTTCTATGGCAACGGCAGGATCTTCAATTGCGAGGCGAGTATCTCTTTACGGATGCACTATTCCTTCTTTATTGCATCTTTCGACCCCACAAAATGACGAATTAACACAGAAATTGCGTCGCAATGAATTACTATAGGTTGTATGGCTTCTCTTTCTAAATCGAGGAACGTTTCTATGGCAACGACAGGATCTTCTATTGGGAGGCGAGTATCTCTTTTCGGATGCATTATTGCTTCTTATTTGCTTCCGTCGGTTCCTCACAATGACGAATTAACACAGAAATTGAGTCGCTATGAAACACTATAGGTTCTATGCCTTCTCTTTCTAAATCGAGGAACGTTACTATGGTAACGACAGGATCTTCTATTGGGAGGCGAGTACCTCTTTTCGGATGCACTATTCCTTCTTTATTGCATCCGTCGATCCCTCACAATGACGAATTAACACAGAAATTGCGTCGCAAAAAATATACTGTAGGTTGTATGGCTTCTCTTTCTAAATCGAGGAACGTTTCTATGGCAACGACAGGATCTTCTATTGGGAGGCGAGTATCTCTATTCGGATGCATTATTTCTTCTTTATTGCATCCGTCGAACCCTCACAATGACGAATTAACACAGAAATTGCGTCGCTATGAGATACAATAGGTTCAATGCCTTCTCTTTCTACAACGACGAACGTTTCTATGGCAACGAAATGATCTTCCATTGGGAGGCGAGAATCTCTTTTCGGATGCCCTATTCCTTCTTTATTGCATCCGTCGATGCCTCACAATGACGAATTAACACAGAAAATGCGTCGCTATGAAATACTATGGGTTCTAAGCCTTCTCTTCCTAAATCGAGGAACGTTTCTATGGCAACGACAGAATCTTCTATTAAGAGGCGAGTATCTCTTTTCGGATGCACTATTCCTTCTTTATTGCATCCGTCGATCCCTCAGAGTGACAAATTAACACAGAAATTGCGTCGCTATGAAATACTATAGGTTCTATGCCTTCTCTTTCTAAATCGAGGAACTTTTCTATGGCAACGACTGGATCTTCTATTGGGAGGCGAATATCTCTTTTCGGATGCATTATTCCTTCTTTATTGCATCCGTCAATCCCTCACAATGACGAATTACCACAGAAATTGCGTCGCTATGACATACTATAGGTTCTAAGCCTTCTCTTTCTAAATCGAGGAACGTTTCTATGGCAACGACAGGATCTTCTATTGGAGGCGAGGATCCCTTTTTGGATGCACTATTCCTTCTTTATTGCATCCGTCGATCCCTCACAATGACGAATTAACACAGTATTTGCGTCGCTAAGAAAAACTATAGGTTCTATAACTTCTTTTTCTAAATCGAGGAACGTTTCTTTGGCAACGACAGTATCTCATATTGGGACTCGAGTATCTCTTTTCGGATGCACTATTGCATCTTTATTGCATCCGTCAATCCCTCACAATGACGAATTAACACAGAAACTGCGTCGCTATGAAATACTATAATTTCTATGCCTTCTCTTTCTAAATCGAGGAACGTCTGTATGGCAACGACAGGATCTTCTATTGGGAGGCGAGTATCTCTTTTATGATGCACTATTCCTTCTATATTGCATCCGTCGATCCCTCACAATGACGAATTAACACAGAAATTGCGTCACTAAGAAATACTATAGGTTATATATCTTCTCTTTCTAAATCGAGGAACGTTTCTTTGGCAACGACAGGATCTTCTATTGGGAGGCGAGTACCTCTTTTCGGATGCACTATTCCTTCTTTATTGCATCCGTCTATCCCTCTCAATGACAAATTAACACCGAAATTGCGTCGCTATGAAATACTATAGGTTTTAAGCCTTCTGTTTCTAAATCGCGGAACGTTTCTATGGCAACGTCACTATCTTATATTGGAAGGCGAATATCTCTTTTCTGATGCACTATTGCTTCATAATTGCATCCGTCCATCCCTCACAATGTCGAATTAACACAGAAATTGCGTCGCAATGAAATTCTATATGGTCAATGCCTTCTGTTTCTAAATCGAGGAACGTTTCTATGGCAACGACTGGATCTTCTATTGGGAGGCGAGTATCTATTTTCGGATGCACTATTCCTTCTTTATTGCATACGTCGATCCCTCAGAATGACAAATTAACACAGAAATTGCGTCGCTATGAAATACGATAGGTTCTATGCCTTCTCTTTCTAAATCGAGGAACTTTTCTATGGCAACGACTGGATCTTCTATTGGGAGGCGAGTATCTCTTTTCGGATGCATTATTCCTTCTTTATTGCATTCCGTCAATCCCTCACAATGAAGAATTACCACAGAAATTGCGTCGCTATGACATACTATAGGTTCTAAGCCTTCTCTTTCTAAATCGGGGAACGTTTCTATGGCAACGACAGGATCTCCTATTGGAGGCGAGTATCCCTTTTCGGATGCACTATTCCTTCTTCATTGCATCCGTCCATCCCTCACAATGACGAATTAACACAGATATTGCGTCGCTATGAGATACTATAGGTTCTATGACTTCTCTTTCTAAATCGAGGAACGTTTCTATGGCAGCGAACGAATCTTCTATTGGAAGGCGAGTATCTCTTTATGGATGCACTATTCCTTCTTTATTGCATCCGTCGATCCCTCACAATGACGAATTAACACAGAAATTGCGTCGCTAAGAAATACTATAGGTTCTATACCTTTTCCTTCTAAATCGAGGCACGTTTCTTTGGCAACGACAGGATCTCCTATTGGGACTCGAGTATCTCTTTTCGGATACACTATTGCATCTTTATTGCATCCGTCAATCCCTCACAATGACGAATTAACACAGAAATTGCGTGGCTATGAAATACTATAATATTTTATGCCTTCTCTTTCTAAATCGAGGAACGTTTCTATGGCAACGAAAGGATCTTCTACTGGGAGGCGAGTATCTCTTTTCGGGTGCACTATTCCTTCTTTATTGCATCCGTCGATCCCTCACAACGACCAATTAACACAGAAATTGCGTTGCTATGAGATCTTATAGGTTCTATCCATTCTCTTTCTAAATCGAGGAACATTTCTATGGCATCAACAGGATCTTCCATTGGGAGGCCAATATATCTTTTCGCATGCACTATTCCTTTTTTAATGCATTCGTCAACCCTCACAATGACGAATAACACAGAAATTGCGTCGCTATGAAATACTCTATGTTCTATGCCTTCTCTTTCTAAATCAAGGAACGTTTCTATGACAACGACAGGATCTTCAAGTGGGAGGCGAGTATCTCTTTTCGGATGCACTATTCCTTCTTTATTGCATCCGACGACCACTGACAATGACAAATTAACTCAGAAATTGCGTCGCTATGAAATACTATAGATGCTATGCCTTCTCTTTCTAAATCGAGGAACGTTTCTATGGCAACGACAGGATCTTCTATTGGGAGACGAGTATCTCTTTTCGGATGCACTACTCCTTTTTTATTGCATCCGCCGATCCCTCACAATGACGAATTAACACAGAAATTACGTCGCTATGAAATACTATAGGTTGTATTGCTTCTCTTTCTAAATCTAGGAACGTTTCAATGGCAACGACAGGATCATCTATGGGAGGCGAGTATCTCTTTTCGGATGCACTATTCCTTCTTTATTGCATCCGTCGATCCCTCACAATGACGAAATAACACAGAAATTGCATCGCAATGAAATACTATAGGTTCTATGCCTTCTCTTTCTAAATCGAGGAACGTTTCTATGGCAACGACAGGATCTTCTATTGGGAGGCGAGTACCTCTTTTCGGATGCACTAATCCTTCTTTATTGCATCCGTCGATCCCTCACAATGACGACTTAACACAGAAATTGCGTCGCAATGAAATACTATAGTTTGTATGGCTTCTCTTTCTAAATCGAAGAACGCTTCTATGGCTTTGACAGGATCTTATATGGGGAGGCGCGTATCTCTTTTCGGATGCACTATTCCTTCTTTATTGCATCCGTCCAACCCTCACAATAACGAATTAACACAGAAATTGCATCGCTATGAAATACTATAGGTTCTATGCCTTCTATTTCTAAATCGATGAACTTTTCTATGGATACGACTGGATCTTCTATGGGGAGGCGAGTATCTCTTTTCGGATGCACTAGTCCTTTTTTATTGCATCCGTCGATCCCTCACAATGACTAAGTAATACAGAAATTGTGTCCCTATGAAATACTGTAGGTTCTAAAACGTCTCTTTCTAAATCGAGGAACGTTTCAATGGCAACGACAGGATCTTCTATTGGGAGGCGAGTATGTCTTTTATGATGCACTATTCCTTCTTTATATCATCCGTCGATCCCTCACAATGACGAATTAACACAGAAATTGCGTCGCTATGAAATACTATAGGTTCTATGTATTCTCTTTCTAAATCGAGGAACTTCTCTATGGCAAAGACTGAATCTTCCATTGTGAGGCGAGTATCTCTTTTCGGTTGCACTATTCCTTCTTTATTGCATCCGTCGATCCCTCACAATGACAAATTAACACACTAATTGCGTCGCTATGAAATACTATATGTTGTATGGCGTCTCTTTCTAAATTGAGGAACGTTTCAATCTCAACGTCACTATCTTATATTGGAAGGCGAATATCTCTTTTCTGATGCACTATTGCTTCATAATTGCATCCGTCGATCCCTCACAATGTCGAATTAAGACAGAGATTGCGTCGCAATGAAATACTATATGGTCAATGCCTTCTGTTTCTAAATCGAGGAACGTTTCTATGGAAACGACTGGATCTCCTATTGGGAGGCGAGTATCTCTTTTCGGATGCACTATTCCTTCTTTATTGCATTCGTAGATCCCTCACAATGACGAATTAACACAGAAATTGCGTCGCTATGAGTTACTATAGGTTCTATGCTCTCTCTTTCTAAAACGAGGAACGTTTCCATGGCAACGACAGGTTTTTCTATTGGGAGGCGAGTATCTCTTTTCGGATGCACTATTCCTTCTTTATTGCATCCGTCGATCCCCCACAATGACAAATTAACACAGAAATAGCGTCGCTATGAAATACTACAGGTTCTATGCCTTCCCTTTCTAAATCGAGGAACTTTTCTATGGCAACGACTGGATCTTCTATTGGGAGGCGAGTATCTTTTTTCGGATGCATTATTTCTTCTTTATTGCATACGTCAATCCCTCACAATGACGAATTAACACAGAAACTGTGTCGCTATGACATACTATAGGTTCTACGCCTTCTCTTTCTAAATCGAGGATCGTTTCTATGGCAACGACAGGATCTTCAATTGGGGAGCGTGTATCCCTTTTCGCATGCACTATTCCTTCTTTATTGCATCCGTCGATCCCTCACAATGACGAATTAACACAGATATTGCGTCGCTATGAGATACTATAGGTTCTATGACTTCTCTTTCTAAATCGAGAAACGTTTCTTTGGCAACGACAGGATCTCCTATTGGGAGGCGAGTATCTCTTTTCGGATGCACTATTCCATCTTTATTGCATCCGTCGATCCCTCACAATGTGGAATTAACACAGAAATTACGTCGCTATGAATTACTAAAGGTTCTAAGCCTTCTCTTTCTAAATCGTGGAACGTTTCTATGGCAACGACAGGATCTTCTACTGGGAGGCGAGTATCTCTTTTCGGATGCATTATTCCTTCTTTATTGCATCCGTCGATCCCTCACAACGACGAATTAACACAGAAATTGCGTCGCTATGTAATACGATAGGTTCAATCCCTTCTCTTTCAAAATCGAGGAACGTTTCTATAACATCGACAGGATCTTCTGTTGGGAGGCGAATATCTCTTTTCGCATGCACTATTCCTTTCTTATTGCATCCGTCGAACCCTCACAATGACGAATAACACAGAAATTGCGTCGCTATGAAATACTGTATATTCTATGCCTTCTCTTTCTAAATCAAGGAACGCTTCTATGCAACGACTGGATCTTCTATTGAGAGACGAGTATCTCTTTTCGGATGCACTACTCCTTCTTTATTGCACCGACGACCCCTCACAACTACGAATTAACTCATAAATTGCGTTGCTATGAGATACTATAGGTTCTATGCTTTCTCTTTGTAAATCGAGGAACGTTTCTATGGCAACGACAGGATCTTCTATTGGAAGGCGAGTATCTCTTTTCGGATGCACTATTCCTTCTTTATTGCATCCGTCGATCCCTTCACAAGGACGAACTAACACAGAAATTGCGTCGCTATGAAATACTATAGGTTCTATGACCTCTCTTTCTAAATCGAGGAACTTTTCTGTGGCTACGACAGGATCTCCTATTGGGAGGCGAGTATCTCTTTTCGGATGGACTATTCCTTCTTTATTGCATCCGTCGATCCTTCACAATGCCGAAATAACACAGAAATTGAGTCGCTATGAAATCCTATAGGTTCCATGCCTTCTCATTCTAAATCGGGGAACGTTTCTATGGCAACGACAGGATGTTCTATTGGAAGGCGAGTGTCTCTTTTCGGATGCACTATTCCATCTTTATTGCATCTGTCGATCCCCCACAATGACGAATTAACACAGAAATTGCGTCGCTATGGAATACTATTGGTTGTATGCCTACTCTTTTTTAATCTAGGAACGTTTCTAGGGCAACGAAAGGATATTCTATTGGGAGGCGTATATCTGTTTTCGGATGCACTATTCAAACTTTATTCCATCCGTCGATCCCTCACAGTGACGAATTAACATAGACATTGCGTCGCTGTGAAATACTATAGGTTCTATGCATTCTCTTTCTGAATCGAGGAACGTTTCTATGGCAACGAGAGGGTCTTCTATTGGGAGGCGAGTACCTCTTTTCCGATGCACTATTCCTCCTTTATTGCATCCGTCGATCCCTCACAATGACGAATTAACACAGAAATTGCGTCGCTATGAAATACTGTAGGTTCTAAGCCATCTCTTTCTAAATCGAGGAACGTTTCTATGGCAACGACAGGATCTTCTATTGGGAGGCGATTATCTCTTTTCTGATGCACTATTACTTGTTTGTTGCATCCGTCGATCCCTCACAATGACGAATTAACACAGATATTGAGCTGCTATGAAATAGTATAGGTTCTATGCCTTCTCTTTCAAAATCGAGGAACGTTTCTATGGCAACGACAGGAACTCCTATTGGAAGGAGAGTATCTCTTTTCGGATGCACTATTCCTTCTTTATTGCATCCGTCGATCCCTTCACAAGGACGAACTAACACAGAAATTGCGTCGCTACGAAATACTATAGGTTCTATTCCTTCTCTTTCTAAATCGAGGAACTTTTCTATGGCTACGACAGGATCTTCTACTGGGAGGCGAGTATCTCTTTTCGGTTGCACTATTCCTTCTTTCATGCATCCGTCGATCCCTCACAATGACGAAATAACACAGAAATTGCGTCGCTATGAAATACTATAGGTTCAATGCCTTCTCTTTCTAAATCGAGGAACGTTTCTTTGGCAACGACAGGATCTCCTATTGGGGGGCGAGTATCTCTTTTCGGATGCACAATTCCTTCTTAATTGCATCCGTCGATCCCTCACAATGACGAATTAACACAGAAATTCCGCCGCTATGAAATACCATAGGTTCTATGCCTTCTCTTTCTAAATCGAGGAACGTTTCAATGGCATCGACAGGATCTTATATTGGGAGGCGCGTATCTCTTTTCGGATGCACTATTCCTTTTTTATTGCATCCGTCGTTCCCTCACAATGACGAATTAACACAGAAATTGCGTCGCTATGTAATACGATAGGTTCTATCCATTCTCTTCCAAAATCGAGGAACGTTTCTATAACATCGACAGGATCTTCTGTTGGGAGGCGAATATCTCTTTTCGCATGCACTATTCCTTTTTTATTGCATCCGTCGAACCCTCACAATGACGAATAACACAGAAATTGCGTCGCTATGAAATACGATAGGTTCTATCCATTCTCTTCCAAAATCGAGGAACGTATCTATAACATCGACAGGATCTTCTGTTGAGAGGCGAATATCTCTTTTCGCATGCACTATTCCTTTTTTATTGCATCCGTCGAACCCTCACAATGACGAATAACACAGAAATTGCGTCGCTATGACATACTGTTTATTCTATGCCTTCTCTTTCTAAATCAAGGAACGCTTCTATGGCAACGACTGGATCTTCTATTGGGAGACGAGTATCTCTTTTTGGAAGCACTACTCCTTCTTTATTGCATCCGACGACCCCTCAAAACTACGAATTAACACATAAATTGCGTCGCTATGAGATACTATAGGTTCTATGCCTTCTCTTTGTAATTCGAGAAACGTTTTTATGGCAACGACAGGATCTTCTATTGGTAGGCGAGTATCTCTTTTCGGATGCCCTATTCCTTCTTTATTGCATCCGTCAATCCCTCACAATGACGAATTAACACTGAAATTGCGTCGCTATGAAATAATATAGGTTCTATGCATTCTCTTTCTAAATCGAGGAACTTTTCTATGGCAACGACAGGGTCTTCTATTTTGAGGCGAGTATCTCTTTTCGGATGCACAATTCCTTCTTAATTGCATCCGTCGATCCCTCACAATGACGAATTAACACAGAAATTCCGTCGCTATGTAATACCATAGGTTCTATGCCATCTCTTTCTAAATCGAGGAACGTTTCAATGGCATCGACAGGATCTTATATTGGGAGGCGCGTATCTCTTTTCGGATGCACTATTCCTTGCATCCGTCGTTCCCTCGCAATGACGAATTAACACAGAAATTACGTCGCTATGAAATACTATGGGTTCTATGCCTTCTCTATCTAATCGAGTAACTTTACTATGACAACGACTGGATCTTCTATTGTGAGGCGAGTAACGCCTTTCGGATGCACTATTCCTTCTTTATTGCATACATCGATCCCTCACAATGACAAATTAACACAGAAATTGCGTCACCTTGAAATACTATAGGTTGTAAGCCTTCTCTTTCCAAATCGTGGAACGTTTCTATGGCTACGACAGGATCTTCTATTGGGAGGCGAATATATAATTTCTGATGCTCTATTACTTCTTTATTGCATCCGTCGATCCCTCAGAATGACGAATTAACACAGAAATTACGCTACTATGAGATAGTATAGGTTCTATGCCTTCTCTTTCTAAATCGAGGAACGTTTCTATGGCAACGACAGGAACTCCAATTGGGAGGCGAGTATCTCTTTTCGGATGCACTATTCCTTTCTTATTGCATCCGTCGATCACACACATGACGAATTAACACAGAAATTGCGTCGCTATGAAATACTATAGGTTCTATGTTTTCTCTTTCTAAATCGAGGAACGATTCTATGGCTACGATTGGATATTATATTGGGAGGCGCGTATCTTATTTCGGATGCACTATTCCTTCTTTATTGCATCCGTCGATCCCTCACAATGACGAATTAACACAGAAATTGCATCGCTATGAAATACTATAGGTTCTATGCCTTCTATTTCTAAATCGAGAAACTTCTCTATGGAAAAGGCTGGATCTTCTATGGGGAGGCGAGTATCTCTTTTCGGATGTACTATTCCTTCCTTATTGTATCCGTCGATCCCTCACAGTGACTAATTAACACTGAAATTGTGCCCCTATGAAATACTATAGGTTCTAAGACGTCTCTTTCTAAATCGAGGAACGTTTCAATGGCAACGAGAGGATCTTCTACTGGGAGGCGATTATCTCTTTTCGGTTGCACTATTCCTTCTTTCATGCATCCGTCGATCCCTCACAATGACGAAATAACACAGAAATTGCGTCGCTATGAAATACTATAGGTTCAATGCCTTCTCTTTCTAAATCGAGGAACGTTTCTCTGGCAACGACAGGATCTCCTATTGGGAGGCGAGTATCTCTTTTCGGATGCACAATTCCTTCTTAATTGCATCCGTCGATTCCCCACAATGACGAATTAACACAGAAATTCCGCCTCTATGAAATACCATAGGTTCTATGCCTTCTCTTTCTAAATCGAGGAACGTTTCAATGGCATCGACAGGATCTTATATTGGGAGGCGCGTATCTCTTTTCGGATGCACTATTCCTTTTTTATTGCATCCGTCGTTCCCTCACAATGACGAATTAACACAGAAATTACGTCGCTATGAAATACTATAGGTTCTATGCCTTCTCTTTTTAATCGAGGAACTTTAGTATGACAACGACTGGATCTTCTATTGTGAGGCGAGTAACGCCTTTCGGATGCACTATTCCACCTTTATTGCATCCATCGATCCCTCACAATGACAAATTAACATAGAAATTGTGTCACATTGAAATACTATAGGTTCTAAGCCATCTCTTTCTAAATCGTGGAACCTTTCTATGGCTACGACAGGATCTTCTATTGGGAGGCGATTATCTCTTTTCTGATGCACTTTTACTTCTGTATGCATCCGTCGATCCCTCAGAATGACGAATTAACACAGAAAAAGCGCTGCTATGAGATAGTATAGGTTCTATGCCTTCTCTTTCTAAATCGAGGAATGTTTCTATGGCAACGACAGGAACTCCAATTGGGAGGCCAGTATCTCTTTTCGGATAACTATTCCTTTCTTATTGCATACGTCGATCACACACATGACGAATTAACACAGAATTTGCGTCGCTATGAAATACTATAGGTTCTATGTCATCTCTTTCTAAATCGAGGAACTTTTCTATGGAAACGACAGGATCTTCTATTGGGAGGTGAGTATCTCTTTTCGGATGCACTATTCCTTCTTTATTGCATCCGTCGATCCCTCACAATGACAAATTAACACAGAAATTGCGTCACTATGAAATACTATAGGTTCTAAGACGTCTCTTTCTAAATCGAGGAACGTTTCAATGGCAACGACAGGATCTTCTATTGGGAGGCAAGTATCTCTTTTATGATGCACTATTCCTTCTTTATTGCATCCGTCGATCCCTCACAATGACGAATTAACATAGAAGTTGCGTCGCTATGAAATACAATTGGTTCTATGTCTTCTCTATCTAAATCGAGGAACTTTACTATGGCAAAGACTGGTTCTTCTATTGGGAGGCGAGTATATCTTTTCGGTTGCACTATTTCTTCTTTATTGCATCCGTCGATCCCTCACAATGGCAAATTAACACAGAAATTGCGTCGCTATGAAATACTATAGGTTCTATGCCTTTCCTTTCTAAATCGAAGAACGTTTCTATGGCAACGACAGTATCTTCTACTGGGAGGCGAGTATCTTTTTTCGGATGCACTATTCCTTCTTTATTGCATCCGTCGATCCCTCACAACGACGAATTAACACAGAAATTGTGTCGCTATGAAATACGATAGGTTCTATGCCTTCTCTTTCTAAATCGAGGAACGTTTCTATGGCATCGACAGGATCTTCTGTTGGGAGTAGAATATCTCTTCTCCCATGCCCTATTCCTTTTTTATTGCATCCGTCGAACCCTCACAATGACGAATAACACAGAATTTGAGTTTCTATGAAATATTGTATGTTCTATGCCTTCTCTATATAACTCAAGGAACGCTTCTATGGCAACGACAGGATCTCCAATTGGGAAGCGTTTATCTCTTTTCGGATGCACCATTCCATCTTTATTGCATCCGTCCATCTGTCACAATAACGAATTAACACTGATATTGCGTCGCTATGAGCTACTATAGGTTCTATGCCTTCTCTTTCTAAATCGAGGAACTTTTCTATGGCAACGACAGGAGCTCCTATTAGGAGGCGAGTATCTCTTTTAGGATGGACTATTCCTTCTTTATTGCATCCGTTGATCCCTCATATTGACGAATTAACACAGAAATTGCGTCGCTATGAAATACTATAGGTTCTATGCCTTCTCTTTCTAAATCGAAGAACGTTTCTATGGCAACGTCAGGATCTTCAATTGGAAGGCGAGTATCTCTTTTCGGATGCACTATTCCTTCTTTATTGCATCTGTCGATCCCTCACAATGACCAACTAACACAGAAATTGCGTCGCTATGATATACTATAGGTTCTAGGACTACTCTTTTTAAATGGAGGAACGTTTCTCTGGCAACGACAGGATCTTCTATTGGGAGGCGTGTATCTGTTTTCGGATGCACTATTCCAACTTTATTGCATCCGTCGACTCCTCACAATGACGAATTAATATAGACATTGCGTCGCTGTGAAATACTACAGGTTCTATGCATTCAATTTCTAAATCGAGGAACGTTTCAATGGCATCGACAGGATCTTATATTGGGAGGACCGTATCTCTTTTCGGATGCACTATTCCTTTTTTCTTGCATCCGTCGATCCCTCACAGTGACGAATTAACACAGGAATTACGTCGGCATGAAATACTATGGCTTCTATGCCTTCTCTTTCTAAATCGAGGAATTTTTCTATGGCAACGACTGGATCTTCTATTGGGAGGCGAGTAACTCCTTTCTGATGCACTATTTCTTCTTTATTGCATCCGTCGATCATTCACAATGGCAAATTAACACAGAAATTGCGTCACTTTGAAATACTATAGGTTCTAAGCCTTCTCTTTCTAAATCGAGGAACGTTTCTATAGCAACGGCAGGATTGAGAGGCGATTATCTCTTTTCTGATGCACTATTACTTCTTTATTGCATCCGTCGATCCCTCACAATGACGAATTAATACAGAAATTGCGCTGCTATGAAATACTATAGGTTCTAAGCCTTCTCTTTCTAAATCGAGGAACTTTTCTATGGGAACGACTGGATCTTCAATTGGGAGGCGAGTATCTCTTTTCGGATGTACTATTCCTTCTTTATTGCATCCGTCGATCCCTCACAACGACGAATTAACACAGAAATTGCGTCGCTATTAAATACGATAGGTTCTATCGCTTCTCTTTCTAATTCGAGGAACGTTTCTATGGCAACGACAGAATCTTCTATTGGGAGGCGAGTATTTCTTTTCGGATGCACTATTCCTTCTGTATTGCATCCGTCGAGCCCTCACAATGACGAATTAACGCCGAAATTGCGTCGCTAAGAAATACTATAGGTTCTATGCCTTCTCTTTCTAAACCGAGGAACGTTTCTTTGGCAACAACAGGATTTCCTATTGGGAGGCGAATATCTTTTTTCGGATGCGCTACTCCATCTTTATTGCAACCGACAAACCCTCAAAATGACGAATTATTACAGAAATTGCGTCGCTATGAAATACTATAATTTCTATGCCTTCTCTTTCTAAATGGAGTAACGTTTCTATGGCAACGACAGGGTCTTCTATTGGGAGGCGAGTACCTCTCTTCGGATGCACTATTCCTTCTTAATTGCATCCGTCGATGCCCCACAATGACGAATTAACACAGAAATTGCGTCGCTATGAAATACTATAAATTCTATGCCTTCTCTTTCTAAATCAAGTAACGTTTCTATGTCAATGACAGGATTGAGAGGCGATTATCTCTTTTCGGAGACACTATTCCTTCTTAATTGCATCCGTCGATCCCTCACAATGACGAATTAACACAGAAATTACGTCGCTATGAAATACTATAAGCTCTATGACTTCTCATTCTAAGTCGAGGAACTTTTCTATGGCAACGATTGGATCTTCTATTGTGAGGCGAGTAACGCCTTTCGGATGCACTATTCCTTCTTTATTGCATCCATCCACCCCTCACAATGACAAATTAACACAGAAATTGCGTCACTTTGAAATACTATAGGTTCTAAGCCTTTTCTTTCTAAATCGTTGAACGTTTCTATGGCAACGACAGGAACTCCATTTGGGAGGTTAGTATCTCTTTTCGGATAACTATTCCTTTCTTATTGCATCCGTCGATCACACACATGACGAATTAACACAGAAATTGCGTCGCTATGAAATACTATAGGTTCTAAGCCTTCTCTTTCTAAATCGGGGAACTTTTCTATGCAAACGACTGGATCTTCTATTGGGGGGTGAGTATCTCTTTTCGGATACACTATTCCTTCTTTATTGCATCCGTCGATCCCTCACAATGACAAGGTAACACAGAAATTGCGTCCCTATGAAATACTATAGGTACTAAGACGTCTCTTTCTAAATCGAGAAACGTTTCTATGGCAACGACAGGATCTTCTATTGGGAGGCGAGTATCTCTTTTATGATGCACTATTCCTTCTTTATTGCATCCGTCGATCCCTCACAATGACGAATTAACATATAAGTTGCGTCGCTATGAAATACTATAGGTTCTATGTCTTCTCTTTCTAAATCGAGGAACTTTTCTATGGCAAAGACTGGGTCTTCTATTGGGAGGCGAGTATCTATTTTCGGTTGCACTATTCCTTCTTTATTGCATCCGTCGATCCCTCACAATGGCAAATTAACACAGAAATTGCGTCGCTATGAAATACTATAGGTTCTAAGCCTTCTCTTTCTAAATCGAGGAACGTTTCTATGGCAACGTCACTATCTTCTATTGGGAGGAGAATATCTCTTTTCTGAAGCACTATTCCTTCTTTATTGCATCCATCGATCCCTCACAATGGAGAATTAACACAGAAATTGCGTCGCTATGAAATACTATAGGTTCTATGCCATCTCTTTCTAAACCGAGGAACGTTTCTATAGCAACGATTGGATCTCCTATTGGGAGGCAAGTATCTCTTTTCGGATGCACTATTCCTTCTTTATTGCATCCGTCGATCTCTCACGATCACGAATTAATACAGAAATGGCGTCGCTAAGAAATACTATAGGTTAAATGCCTTCTCTTTCCGAATCGAGGAGCGTTTCTTTGGCAACGACAGGATCTCCAATTGGGAGGCGAGTTTCTCTTTTCGGATGCACTATTCCATCTTTATTGCATCCGTCAATCCGTCACAATGACGAATTAACACAGAAATTGCGTCGCTATGAAATACTATAGGTTCTATGCCTTCTCTGTCTAAATCGAGGAACGTTTCTATGGCAACGACCGGATCTTCTACTGGGAGGTGAGTATCTCTTTTCGGATGCACTATTCCTTCTTTATTGCATCCGTCGATCACTCACAACGACGAATTAACACACTAATTGCGTCGCTAAGAAATACGATAGGTTCTATCCCTTCTCTTTCTAAATCGAGGAACGTTTTTATGGCAACGATAGGATCTGCTATTGGGAGGCGAATATCTCTTTTCGCATGCACTATTCCTTTTTTATTGCATCCGTCGATCCCTCACAATGACGAATAACACCGAAATAGCGTCTCTATCAAATACTGTATGTTCTATGCATTCTCTTTCTAACTCAAGGAACGTTTCTATGGCAACGACTGGATCTTCTATTGGAAGGCGAGTATCTCTTTTCAGATGCACTATTCCTTCTTTATGGCATCCGACTATCATTCAAAATGATGAATTAACACAGAAATTGCGTCGCTATTAGTTACTATAGGTTCTATGCCTTCTCCTTCTAAATCGAGGAACTTTTCTATTGCAAAGACTGGATCTTCTATTGGGAGGCGAGTATCTCTTTTCGGTTGCACTATTCCTTCTTTATTGCATCCGTCGATCCCTCACAATGGCAAATTAACACAGAAATTGCGTCGCTATTAGATACTATAGGTTCTATGCCTTCTCTTTCTAAATCGAGGAACGTTTCTATGGCAACGACAGGATCTTCCACTGGGAGGCGAGTATCTTTTGTCGGATGCACTATTCCTTCTTTCTTGCATCCGTCGATCCCTCACAATGACGAATTAACACAGAAATTGCGTCGCTATGAAATACGATAGGTTCTATGCCATCTCTTTCTAAACCGAGGATCGTTTCTATGGCAAAGACTGGATCTCCTATTGGGAGGCAAGTATCTCTTTTCGGATCCACTATTCCTTCTTTATTGCATCCGTCGATCCCTCACAATTACAAATTGTTACAGATATGGCGTCGCTAAGATATACTATAGGTTCAATGCCTCCTCTTTCTAAATCGAGGAACGTTTCTTTGGCAACGACAGGATCTCCTATTGGGAGGCAAGTATCGCTTTTCGGATGCACTATTCCATCTTTATTGCATCCGTCAATCCCTCACAATGACGAATTAACACAGAAATTGCGTCGCTATGATATACGATAGGTTCTATGCCTTCTCTTTCTAAATCGAGGAACGTTTCTATGGCAACGACCGGATCTTCTACTGGGCGGCGAGTATCTCTTTTCGGATGCACTATTCCTCTTTATTGCATCCGTCGATCACTCACAACGACGAAATAACACAGAAATTGCGTCGCTATGAAATACGATAGGTTCTATCCCTTCTCTTTCTAAATCGAGGAACGTTTCTATGGCATCGACAGGAACTTCTATTGGGAGGCGAATATCTCTTTTCGCATGCACTATTTCTTTTTTATTGCATCCGTCGATCCCTCACAATGACGAATAACACAGAAATTGCGTCTCTATGAAATACTGTATGTTCTATGCCTTCTCTTTCTAACTCAAGGAACGTTTCTATGGCAACGACAGGATCTTCCATTGGGAGGCGAGTATCTCTTTTCGGATGCACTATTCCTACTTTATTGCATCCAACGATCACTCACATTGACGAATTAACACAGAAATTGCGTCACTATGAGATACTATAGGTTATATGCCTTCTCTATCTAAATCGAAGAAACTTTTCTATGGCAACGACAAGATCTCCTATTGGGAGGCGAGTATCTCTTTTCGGATGGACTATTCCTTCATTATTGCATCCGTCGATCAATCATAATGACGAATTAACACAGAAATTGAGTCGCTATGAAATACTATAGGTTCAATGCCTTCGCATTCTAATTAGAGGTACGTTTCTATGGCAACGTCAGGATCTTCTATTGGAAGGCGAGTATCTCTTTTCGGATGCACTATTCCTTCTTTATTGTATCTGTCGATCCCTCACAATAACCAACTAACACAGAAATTGCGTCGCTATAAAATACTATTGTTTCTAGGCCTACTCTTTCAAAATCGAGGAACGTTTCAATGGCAACGACAGTATCTTATATTGGGAGGCGCGTATCTCTTTTCGGATGCACTATTCCTTTTTTATTGCAATCGTCGATCCCTCACAATGAAGAATTGACACAGAAATTACGTCGGTATGAAATACTATATGTTCTATGCCTTCTCTTTCTACATCGAGGAACTTTTCTATTGCAACACCTGGTTCATCTATTGGGAGGCGAGTAACGCCTTTCGGATGCACTATTCCTTCTTTATTGCATCCGTCGATCACTCACAATGACAAATTAACACAGACATTGCGTCACTTTGAAATACTATAGGTTCTAAGCCTTCTCTTTCTAAATCGAAGAACGTTTCTATGGCAACGACAGGATCTCCAATTGGGAGGCGAGTATCTCTTTTCGGATGCACTATTCTTTTCTTATTGCATCCGTCGATCACACACATGACGAAATAACACAGAATTTGCGTCGCTATGAAGTACTATGGGTTCTATGCCTTCTCTTTCTAAATCGAGGAACTTTTCTATGGGAACGACTGGATCTTCTATTGGGAGGCGAGTATCTCTTTTCGGATGCACTATTCCTTCTTTATTGCATCCGTCGATCCCTCACAATGACGAATTAACATAGACATTGCGTCGCTGTGAAATACTATAGCTTCTATGCATTCTCTTTCTAAATCGAGAAACATTTCTACGGCCACGACAGGGTCTTCTATTGGGAGGCAAACATCTCTTTTCGGATGCACTATTCCTTCTTTATTGCATCCGTCGAACCCTCACAATGACGAATTAACACACAAATTGCGCCGCTATGAAATACTATAGGTCCTATGCCTTCTCTTTCTAAATCGAGGATCGTTTCAATGGCATCGACAGGATCTCATATTGGGTGGCGCGTATCTCTTTTCGGATGCACTATTCCTTTTTTATTGCATCCGTGGATCCCTCACAATGACGAATAGGCACAGAAATTACGTCGGTATGAAATACTCTAGGTTCTATGCCTTCTCTTTCTAAATCGGGGAACTTTTCTATGACAACGCCTGGATCTTCTATTGGGAGGCGAGTAACGCCTTTCGGATGCACTATTCCTTCTTTATTGCATCCGTCGATCACTCACAATGACAAATTAACACAGACATTGCGTCACTTTGAAATACTATAGGTTCTAAGCCTTCTCTTTCTAAATCGAGGAACGTTTCTATGGCAACGACAGGATTTAGAGGCGATTATCTCTTTTCTGATGCATTAATACTTCTGTATTGCATCCGTCGATCCCTCACAATGACGAATTAACACAGAAATTGCGCTGCTATGAAATAGTATAGGGTCTATGCCTTCTCTTTCTAAATGGAGGAACGTTTCTATGGCAACGACAGGATCTCCTATTGGGAGGCGAGTATCTCTTTTCGGATGCACTATTCCTTTCTTATTGCATCCGTCGATCACACACATGACGAATTATTACAGAAATTGCGTCGCTATGAAATACTATAGGTACTATGCCTTCTCTTTCTAAATCGAGGGACGTTTCTATGGCTGCGATAGCACCTTATGGCAACGACAGGATCTCCTATTGGGAGGCGAGTATCTCTTTTCGGATGCACTATTCCTTTCTTATTGCATCCGTCGATCACACACATGACGAGTTATTACAGAAATTGCGTCGCTATGAAATACTATAGGTACTATGCCTTCTCTTTCTAAATCGAGGGACGTTTCTATGGCTGCGATAGCACCTTATATTGGAAGGCACGTATCTCTTTTCGGATGCACTATTCCTTCTTTCTTGCATCCGTCGATCCCTCACAATGACGAAGTAACACAGGAAAGGCGTCGGTATGAAATACTATAGGTTCTATGCCATCTCTTTCTAAACCGAGGAACGTTTCTATGGCTACGACTGGATATCCTATTGGGAGGCAAGTATCTCTTTTCGGATCCACTATACCTTGTTTATTGCATCCGTCGATGCCTCACAATTACGAATTAACACAGAAATGGCGTCGCTAAGAAATACTATAGGTTCAATGACTTCTCTTTCTAAATCGAGGAACGTTTCTTTGGCAACGACAGGATCTCCTATTGGGAGGCAAGTATCTCTTTTCGGATGCACTATTCCATCTTTATTGCATCCGTCAATCCCTCACAATGACGAATTAACACAGAAATTGCGTCGCTATGAAATACTATAGGTTCTATACCTTCTCTTTCTAAATCGAGGGACGTTTCTATGGCAACGACCGGATCTTCTACTGGGAGGCGAGTATCTCTTTTCGGATGCACTATTCCTCTTTATTGCATCCGTCGATCACCCACAACGACGAATTTACACAGAAATTGCGTCGCTATGAAATGCGATAGGTTCTATCCTTTCTCTTACTAAATCGAGGAACCTTTCTATGGCATCGACAGGATCTTCTATTGGGAGGCGAATATCTCTTTTCGCATGCACTATTCTTTTTTTATTGCATCCGTCGATCCTTCACAATGACGAATAAAACAGAAATTGCTTCTCTATGAAATACTGTATGTTCTATGCATTCACTTTCTAACTCAAGGAACGTTTCTATGGCAACGACAGGATCTTCTATTGGGAGGCGAGTATCTCTTTTCGGATGCACTATTCCTTCTTTATTGCATCCGACGGTCACTCACATTGACGAATTAACACAGAAATTGCGTCGCTATGAGATACTATAGGTTCTATGCCTTCTCTATCTAAATCGAGGAACTTTTCTATGACAAAGACAGGATCTCCTATTGGGAGGCGAGTAACGCCTTTCGGATGCACTATTCCTTCCTTATTGCATCCGTCGATCCCTCACAATGACAAATTAACACAGAAATTGCGTCACTTTGAAATACCATAGGTTCTAAGCCTTCTCTTTCTATATCGAGGAACGTTTCTAAGGCAACGACAGGATTGGGAGGCGATTATCTCTTTTCTGATGCACTATTACTTCTTTATTGCATCAGTCGATCCCTCACAATGACGAATTAACACAGAAATTGCGCTGCTATGAATTAGTATAGGGTCTATGCCTTCTCTTTCTAAATCGAGGAACGTTTCTATGGTAACGACAGGATCACCTATTGGGAGGCGAGTATCTCTTTTCGTATGCGCTATTCCTTTATTATTGCATGCGTCGATCACACACATGACGAATTAACACAGAAATTGCGTCGCTATGAAATACTATAGGTTCTATGCCTTCTCTTTCTAAATCGAGGAACGTTTCTATGGCTTCGACAGGATCTTATATTGGAAGGCGCGAATCTCTTTTCGGATGCACTATTCCTTCTTTATTGCATCCGTCGAACCCTCACAATGACGAATCAACACAGAAATTGCATCGCTATGAAGTACAATGGGTTCTATGACTTCGCTTAATAAATCGAGGAACTTTTCTATGGGAAGGACTGGATCTTCTACTTGGAGGCGAGTATCTCTTTTCGGATGCACTATTCCTTCTTTATTCCGTCCGTCGATCCCTCACAATGACGAATTAACATAGACATTGCGTCGCTGTGAAATACTATAGGTTCAATGCATTCTCTTTCTAAATCGAGGAACGTTTCTATGGCAACGGCAGGGACTTCTATTGGGAGGCGAGTATCTATTTTCGGGTGCACTATTCCTACTTAATTGCAGCCGTCAATCCCTCGAAATGACGAATTAACACAGAAATTTCGTCGCTATGAAATACTATAGGTTCTATGCCTTCTCTTTCTAAATCGAGGAACGTTTCTATGGTAAGACAAGATCTCCTATTGGGAGGAGCGTATCTCTTTTCGGATGCACTATTCCAATGTTTTTTGTATCCGTCGAACCCTCACAATGACGAATTAACACAGAAATTGCATCGCTATGAAATACTATAGGTTTTATGCCTTCTCTTTTTAAATCGAGGAACGTTTCTATGGCAACGACAGGATCTTGTATTGGGCGGCGAGTATCTGTTTCGGATGCACTATTCCTTCTTTATTGCATCCGTCGATCCCTCACAATGACGAATTAACACAGAAATTGCGTCTCTATGAGTTATTATATGTTCTATGCCTTCTCTTTCTAAATCGAGGAACGTTTCTTTGGCAACGACAGGATCACCTATTGGGAGGCGAGTATCTCTTTACGGATGCACTATTCCATCTTTATTGCATCCGTCAATCCGTCACAATGACGAATTAACACAGAAATTGCGTCGCTATGAAATACTATGGGTTCTATACCATCGCTTTCTAAATCGAGGAACGTTTCTATGGCAACGACAGGATCTTCTACTGGGAGGCATGTATCTCTTTTTTGATGCACTATTCCTTCTTTATCGCATCCGTCGATCCCTCACAACGACGAATTAACACAGAAATTGCGTCGCTATGAAATATGATAGGTTCTATCCCCTCTCTTTCTAAATCGAGGAACGTTCCTATGCCATCGACAGAATCTTCTATTGGGAGGGAATATCTCTTTTCGCATGCACCATTCCTTTTTTATTGCATCCGTCGAACAATCACAGCCCGCATCTCGTGGTCGTGCGGTAGCGTTCTCGCTTCCCACGCCCGCGTTCCCGGGTTCGATTCCCGGCGGGGTCAGGGATTTTCTCTGCCTCGTGATGGCTGGGTGTTGTGTGCTGTCTTTAGGTTTGTTAGGTTTAAGTAATTCTAAGTTCTGGGGGACTGATGACCATAGATGTTAAGTCCCATAGTGCTCAGAGCCATTTGAACCATTTTTTGAACATTCACAATGACGAATAACACAGAAATTGCGTCTCTATGAAATACTGTATGTTCTATGCCTTCCCTTTCTAAATCGAGGAACGTTTCTATGGCGACGACGGGATCTTATATTGAGAGGCGAGTATCTCTTTTCGGATGCACTATTCCTTCTTTATTACTTCCGTCGGTCCCTCACAATGACGAATTAACACAGGAATTAAGCTGCTATGAAATAGTATAGGTACTAAGCCTTCTCTTTCTAAATAGAGGAGCGTTTCTATGGCAACGACAGGATCTTCAATTGGGAGGCAAGTATCTCTTTTCGGATGCACTATTTCTTCTTTATTGCATCCGTCGATGCCTCCCAATTACGAATTAACACAGAAATTGCGTCGCTATGAGATACTATAGGTTCTATGCCTACTCTTTCTAAATCGAGGAACATTTCTATGGCAACGACAGGATCACCTATTGGGAGGCGAGTATCTCTTTTCGGATGCACTATTCCTTCTTTATTGCATCCGTCGATCCCTCACAACGACGAATATACATAGAAATTGCGTCGCTATGAAATACGATAGGTTCTATCCCTTTTCCTTCTAAATCGAGGATCGTTTTTATGGCAGCGACAGGATCTTCTATTGGGAGGCGAATATCTCTTTTCGCAAGCACTATTCCTTTTTTATTGCATCCGTCGATCCCTCACAATGACGAATAACTCAGAAATTGCGTCACTATGAAATACTGTATGTTCTATGCATTCTCTTTCTCAATCAAGGAACGTTTCTATGGCAACGACAGGATCTTCTATTGGGAGGCAAGTATCTCTTTTCGGAAGCACCATTCCTTCTTTATTGCATCCGTCATCCCTCACAATGACGATTTTACACAGAAATTGCGTCGCTATGAATAAACTATATGTTCTATGCCCTCTCTTTCTAAATCGAGGAACGTTTCTATGGCTTCGACTGGATATAATATTGGGAGGCGCGTATCTCTTTTCGGATGCACTATTTCTTCTTTATTGCATCCGTCGAACCCTCACAATGACGAATTAACACAGAAATTGCATCGCTATGAAATACTATAGGTTCTATGCCTTCTCTTTCTAAATCGAGGAACGTTTCTTTGGCAACGTTATGATCTCCTATTAGGAGGCGAGTATCTCTTGTCGCATGCACTATTTCATCTTTATTGCATCCGTCAATCCCTCACAATGACGAATTAACACAGAAATTGCGTCGCTATGAAATACTATAGGTTCAATGCCATCTGTTTCTAAATCGAGAAACGTTTCTATGGCAACGACGGGATCTTATATTGGGAGGCTAGTATCTCTTTTCGGATGCACTATTCCTTCTTTATTACATCCGTCGATCCCTCACAATGACGAATTAACACAGGAATTAAGCTGCTACGAAATAGTATAGGTACTAAGCCTTCTCTTGCCAAATCGAGGAGCGTTTCTATGGCAACGACAGGATCTTCTTATGGGAGGCGAGTATCTCTTTTCGGATGCACTATTCCTTCTTTATTGCATCCGTCGATGCCTCACATTGACGAATTAACACAGAAATTGCGTCGCTGTGAAATACTATGGGCCCTATGCCTTCCCTTTCTAAATCGAGGATCGTTTCTATGGCAATGACAGGATCTTCTATTGGGAGGCGAGTATCTCTTTTCGGATGCACTATTCCTTCTTTATTCCATCCGTCGATCCCTCACAATGACGAATTAACGCAGAAATTGCGTCGTTTTGAAATACTATAGGTTCTATGCCTTCTCTTTCTAAGTCGAGGATCGTTTCTATGGCAACGTCAGGATCTTCTATTGGGAGGCAAGTATCTCTTTTCGGAAGCACTGCTCCTTCTATATTGCATCCGACGATCCCTCACAATGACGAATTAACACAGAAATTGCGACGCTATGGAATACTATAGGTTCCACGCCTTCTCTTTTTAAATCGAGGGACGTTTCTATGGCAACGACAGGGTCTTCTATTGGGAGGAGAGTATCTCTTTTCGGATGCACTATTCCTTTTTTATTGCATCCGTCGATCCCACAGAATGTCGAATTAACACAGGAATTGCGTTGCTATGGATTACTATTGATTCTATGCCTTCCCTTTCTAAATCGAGGAACGTTTCTATGGCAACGATGGGATCTTATATTGAGAGGCGAGTATCTCGTTTCGGATGCTCTGTTCCTTCTTTATTACATCCGTCGATCCCTCACAATGACGAATTAACACAGGAATTAAGCTGCTATGACATAGTATAGGTACTAAGCCTTCTCTTTCTAAATCGAGGAACATTTCTATGGCAACGACAGGATCACCTATTGGGAGGCGAGTATCTCTTTATGGATGGACTATTCCTTCTTTATTGCATCCGTCGATCCCTCACAATGACGAATTAACACAGAAATAGCGTCGCTATGAAATACTATAGGTTCTATGCCTTCTCTTTCTAAATCGAAGAACGTTCCTATGGCAACGGCAGGATCTTCTATTGGAAGGCGAGTATCTCTTTTCGGATGCACTATTCCTTCTTTATTGCATCCGTTGATCAATCACAATGACGATTTAACACAAAATTGCGTCGCTGTGAAATACCATAGTTTCTATGCCTTCTCTTTCGAAATCGAGGAACGTTTCTATGGCAACGACAGGATCTTCTACTGGGAGGCGAGTACCTCTTTTCGGGTGCACTATTCCTTTTTTATTGCATCCGTCGAATCCTCACAATGACGAATTAACACAGAAATTGCGTCGCTTTCTTTCTAAATCGAGGAACTTTTCTGAGGCAACGACTGGATCTTCTACTGGGAGGCGAGTAACATCTTTCGGATGCACTATTCCTTCTTTATTGCATCCGTCGATCCCTCACAATGACAAATTAACACAGAAATTGCGCTGCTATGAAATAGTATAGGTTCTATGCCTTCTCTTTCTAAAACGAGGAACGTTTCTATGGCAACGACATGATCTCCTATTCGGAGGCGAGTAGCTCTTTTCGGATGCACTATTCCTTTCTTATTGCATCCGTCGATCACACACATGACGAATTAACACAGAAATTGCGTCGCTATGAAATACTATAAATTCTAAGATTTATCTTTCTATATCGAGGAACGTTTCTATGGCAACGACAGGATCGTCTATTGGGAGGCGAGTATCTCTTTTACGATGCACTATTCCTTCTTTATTGCATCCGTCGATCCCTCACAATGGCAAATTAACACAGAAATTGCGTCGCTATGAAATACTATAGGTTCTAAGATTTCCCTTTCTATATCGAGAAACGCGTCTATGGCAAGGACAGGATCTTCTATTAAAAGGCGAGTATCTCTTTTAGGATGCACTATTCCTTCTTTATTGCATCCGTTGATCCCACTCAATGCCGAATTAACAGCGAAATTGCGTCGCTGTGAAATACTGTAGGTTCTATGCCTTCTCTTTCTAAAACGAGGATCGTTTCTATGGCAACGACAGGATCTTCTATTGGGAGGCGAGTATCTCTTTTCGGATGCACTATTCCTTCTTTATTGCATCCGTCGATCCCACACAATGACGAATTGACACAGAAATTGCGTCGCTATGAAATACTATAATTACTATGCCTTCTCTTTCTAAATCGAGGATCGTTTCTCTGGCAACGACAGGATCTTCTATTGGGAGGCGAGTATCTCTTTTCGGATGCACTAATCCATCTTTATTGCATCCGTCGATGCCTCACAATGACGAATTAACACAGAAATTGCTCGCTGTGAAATACTATGGGCCCTATGCCTTCCCTTTCTAAATCGAGGATCGTTTCTATGGCAATGACAGGATCTTCTATTGGGAGGCGAGTACCTCTTTTCGGGTGCACTATTCCTTTTTTATTGCATCCGTCGAATCCTCACAATGACGAATTAACACAGAAATTGCGTCACTTTGAAATACTATAGGTTCTAAGCCTTCTCTTTCTAAATCGAGGAACGTTTATATGGCAACGACATGATCTCCTATTGGGTGGCGAGTATCTATTTTCGGATGTACTATTCCTTTCTTATTGCATACGTCGATCACACACATGACGAATTAACACAGAAATTGCGTCGCTATGAAATCCTATGGGTTCAATGCTTTCTCTTTCTAAATCGAGGAACGTTTCTATGGCTTCGACAGGGTCTTATATTGGGGGGCGCGTATCTGTTTTCGGATGCACTATTCCAATCTTTATTGCATCCGTCGAACCTTCACAATGACGATATAACACAGAAATTGCATCGCTATGAAATACCATAGGTTCTATGCCTTCTCTTTCTACATCGAGGAACGTTTCTATGGGAACGACTAGATCTTCTATTGGGAGGCGAGTTTCTCTTTTCGGATGCACTATTCCTTCTTTATTGCATCCGTCGATCCCTCTCAATGACAATTAACACAGAAATTGCGTCGCCAAGAAATACTATAGGTTCTATCCCTTATCTTTCTAAATCGAGGAACGTTTTAATGGCTACGAGAGGTTCTTGTATTGGGAGGCGAATATCTCTTTTCGGAAGCACTATTCCTTCTTTATTGCATCCGTCGATCCCTCACAATGACGAATTAACACAGAAATTGCGTCGCTATGAAATACTATAGGTTCTAAGATTTCTCTTTCTATATCGAGGAACATTTCTATGGCAACGACAGGATCTTCTATTGGAAGGCGAGTATCTCTTTTAGGATGCACTATTCCTTCTTTATTGCATCCGTCGACCCCTCACAATGACGAATTAACACAGAAATTGCGTCGCTATGAGTTACTATAGGTTCTATGCCTTCTCTTTCTAAATCGAGGAACTTTCCTATGGCAACGACATGAACTTCTATAGCGAGGCGAGTATCTCTTTTCGGATGCACTATTCCTTCTTTATTGCATCCGTCGATCCCTCACAATGACGAATTAACACAGAAATTGCGTCGCTATGAAATACTATAGGTTCTAAGATTTCTCTTTCTATATCGAGGAACATTTCTATGGCAACGACAGGATCTTCTATTGGAAGGCGAGTATCTCTTTTAGGATGCACTATTCCTTCTTTATTGCATCCGTTGATCCCTCTCAATGCCGAATTAACAGCGAAATTGCGTCGCTGTGAAATACTGTAGGTTCTATGCCTTCTCTTTCTAAATCGAGGAACTTTCCTATGGCAACGACATGATCTTCTATAGGGAGGCGAGTATCTCTTTTCGGATGCACTATTCCTTCTTTATTGCATCCGTCGATCCCTCACAATGACGAATTAACACAGAAATTGCGTCGCTATGAAATACTATAGGTTCTAAGATTTCTCTTTCTATATCGAGGAACATTTCCATGGCAACGACAGGATCTTCTATTGGAAGGCGAGTATCTCTTTTAGGATGCACTATTCCTTCTTTATTGCATCCGTTGATCCCTCTAAATGCCGAATTAACAGCGAAATTGTGTCGCTGTGAAATACTGTAGGTTCTATGCCTTCTCTTTCTAAATCGAGGATCGTTTCTATGGCAACGAGAGGATCTTCTATTGGGAGGTGAGTATCTCTTTTCGGATGCACTATTCCTTCTTTATTGCAACATTCGATCTCTCACAATGACGAATTAACGCAGAAATTGCGTCGCTATGAAATACTATAGGTTATATGCCTTCTCTTTCTAAGTCGAGGAACGTTTCTATGGTAACGTCAGGATCTCCTATTGGGAAGCGAGTTTCTCTTTTCGGATGCACTATTCCTTCTATATTGCATCCGTCGATCCCACACAATGACGAATTAACACTGATATTGCGTCGCTATGAAATACTATAATTACTATGCCTTCTCTTTCTAAATCGAGGATCGTTTCTATGGCAAAGACAGGATCTTCTATTGGGAGGCAAGTATCTCTTTTCGGAAGCACTGTTCCATCTTTATTGCATCCGACAATCCCTCACAATGGCGAATTAACACAGAAATTGCGTAGCTATGGAATACTATAGGTTCTACGCCTTCTCTTTTTAAATCGAGGAACGTTTCTAAGGCGACGACAGCATCGTATATTGGGAGGCGAGTATCTCTTTTCGGATGCACTATTCCATCTTTATTGCATCCGTCGATCCCTCACAATGACGAATTAACATAGACATTGCGTCTCTATGAAATCCTATAGGTTGTATGGATTCTCTTTCTAAATATAGGGACGTTTCTATGGCAACGACTTTGTCTTCTATTGGGAGGAGAGTATCTCTTTTCGGACGCACTATTCCTTTTTTATTGCATCCGTCGATCCCTCACAATGACGAATTAACACAGAAATTGCGTCGCTATGAAATACGATAGGTTCTATCCCATCTCTTTCTAAGTCGACGAACGTTTTTATGGCATCGACAGATCTTCTATTGGGAAGCAAATATTTCTTTTCGCAAGCACTATTCCTTCTTAATTGCATCCGTCGATCCCTCACAATGACGAATTAACACAGAAATTACGTCGCTATGAAATACAATAGCTGCTATGCCTTCTCTTTCTAAATCGAGGAACTTTTCTGTGGCAACGACTGGAACTTCTATTGGGAGGCGAGTAACGTCTTTCGGATGCACTATTCCTTCTTTATTGCATCCGTCGATCCCTCACAATGACAAATTAACACAGAAATTGCGTCACTTTGAAATACCATGAGTTCTAAGCCTTCTCTTTCTAAATCGAGGAACGTTTCTATGGCAACGACAGGATTAGGAGGCGATTATCTCTTTTCTGATGCACTATTGCTTCTTTATTGCATCTGTCGACCCCTCACAATGACGAATTAACACAGAAATTGCGTCGCTATGAAATAGTATGGGTTCAATGCCTTCTCTTTCTAAATCGAGGAACGTTTCTATGGCTTCGACAGGATCTTATATTGGGAGGCCCGTATCTCTTTTCGGATGCCTATTCCAATCTTTAATGCATCCGTCGAACCCTCACAATGACGATTTAACACAGAAATTGCATCGCTATGTAATACTATTGTTTCTATGCCTTCTCTTCCTATATCGAGGAACGTTTCTATGGGAACGACTGGATCTTCTATTGGGAGGAGAGTTTCTCTTTTCGGATGCACTATTCCTTCTTTATTGCATCCGTCGATCCCTCACAATGACAATCAACACAGAAATTGCGTCGCTATGAAATACTATAGCTTCTATCCCTTCTCTTTCTAAATCGAGGAACGTTTTAATGGCTACGACAGGATTCTCAATTGGGAGGCGAGTATCTCTTTTCTGAAGCACTATTCCTTCATTATTGCATCCGTCGATCCTTCACAATGACAAATTAACACAGAAATTGCGTCGCTATGAAATGCTATAGGTTCTAAGCCTACTCTTTCTAATTCGAGAAACGTTTCTATGGCAATGACAAGATCTTCTATTGGCAGGCGAGTATATCTTTTCGGATTCACTATTCCATCTTAATTGCATCCGTCGATCCCTCACAATGGCGAATTAACACAGATATTGCGTCGCAATGAGTTACTATAGTTTCTATGCCTTCTCTTTCTAAATCGAGGAACTTTCCTATGGCAACGACATGATCTTCTATAGGGAGGCGAGTATGTCTTTTCGGATGCACCATTCCTTCTTTATAGCATCCCTCATCCCTCACAATAACGAATTAACACAGAATTTGCGTCGCTATGAAATACTATACGTTCTAAGATTTCTCTTCCTATATCGAGGAACGTTTCTATGGCAACGACAGGATCTTCTATTGGATGGCGAGTATCTCTTTTAGGATGCACTATTCCTTCTTTATTGCATCCGTTGATCCCTCTCAATGCCGAATTAACAGCGAAATTGCGTCGCTGTGAAATACTGTAGGTTCTATGCCTTCTCTTTTCAAATCGGGAACCGTTTCTATATCAACGAGAGGATCTTCTATAGGGAGGCGAGTATCTCTTTTCGGATGCACTATTCCTTCTTTATTGCATCCGTCGATCCCTCACAATAACGAATTAACGCAGAAATTGCGTCGCTATGAAATACTATGGGTTATATGCCTTCTCTTTCTAAGTCGAGGAACGTTTCTATGGCAACGTCAGGATCTGCTATTGGAATGCTAGTATCTCTTTTCGGAAGCACTGTTCCTTTTTTATTGCATCCGTCGATCCCACACAATGACGAATTAACACTGAAATTGCGTCGCTAAGAGATACTATAATTACTATGCCTTCTCTTTCTAAATCGAGGATCGTTTCTATGGCAACGACAGGATCTCCTATTGGGATGCAAGTATCTCTTTTCGGAAGCACTGTTCCTTCTTTATTGCATCCGACGATCCCTCACAACGACGAATTAACACAGAAATTGCGTCGCTATGGAATACTATAGGTTCTACGCCTTCTCTTTTTAATTCGAGGAACGTTTCTAAGGCGACGACAGGATCTTATATTGGGAGGCGAGTATCTCTTTTCGGATGCACTATTCCATATTTATTGCATCCGTCGATCCCTCACAATGACGAATTAACACAGGAATTAAGATGCTATGAATTAGTATAGGTACTAAGCCTTCTCTTTCTAAATCGAGGATCGTTTCTATGGCAACGACTGGAACTTCTATTGGGAGGCGAGTATCTCTTTTCGGATGCACTATTCCTTCTTCATTGCATCCGTCGATCCCTCACAATGACGAATTAACACAGATATTGCATCGCTATGAAATACCATAGGTTCTATGACTTCTATTTCTAAATCGAGGAACGTTCCTATGCCAACGACTGGATCAACTATTGAGAGGCGAGTATCTCTTTTCGGATGCACTATTCCATATT
The DNA here is from genome assembly GCF_023864275.1 of Schistocerca cancellata. Classification (NCBI taxonomy): domain Eukaryota; kingdom Metazoa; phylum Arthropoda; class Insecta; order Orthoptera; family Acrididae; genus Schistocerca; species Schistocerca cancellata. The sequence goes on along the minus strand of NC_064626.1, from coordinate 42,998,522 downwards.
TATTGCATCCGTCGATCCCTCACAATGACGAAGTAACGTAGGAATTAAGCTGCTATGAAATAATATAGGTACTAAGCCCTCTGTTTCTAAATCGAGGAGCGTTTCTATGGCAACGACAGGATCTTCTATTGGGAGGCGAGTATCTCTTTTCGGATGCACTATTCCTTCTTTATTGCATCCGTCGATCCCTCACAATGACGAATTAACACATAAATTGCGTCGATATGAGATACTATAGGTTCTATGCCTTCTCTTTCTAAATCGAGGAACATTTCTATGGCAACGACAGGATCACCTATTGGGAGGCGAGTATCTCTTTTTGGATGGACTATTCCATCTTTATTGCATCCGTCGATCCCTCACAACGACGAATTAACACAGAAATTGCGTCGCTATGAAATACGATAGGTACTATCCCTTCTCTTTCTAAATCGAGGAACGTTTTTATGGCATCGACAGGTTCTTCTATTGGGAGGCGAATATTTCTTTTCGCAAGCACCATTCGTTTTTTATTGCATCCGTCGATCCCACACAATGACGAATAACACAGAAATTGCGTCACTATGAAATACCGTATGTTCTATGCCTTCTCCTTACAAATCGAGGAACGTTTCTATGGCTTCGACAGGATCTTATATTGGGAGGCGCGTATTTCTTTTCGGACGCACTATTCTTTCTTTATTGCATCCGTCGAACCCTCACAATCACGAATTAACACAGAAATTGCATCGCTATGAAATACTATAGGCTCTATGCCTTCTCTTTCTAAATCGAGGAACTTTTCTATGGAAACGACTGGATCTTCTATTGGAAGGCGAGTATCTCTTTTCGGATGGTCTATTCCTTCTGTATTGCATCCGTCGAACCCTCACAATGACAACACGGAAATTCCGTCGCTATGAAATACTATAGGTTCTAGGCTTTCTCTTTCTAAATCGAGGATCGTTTTAAGGGCATCGACAGGATCGTATATTGGGAGGCGCGTATCTCTTTTCGGAAGCACTATTCCTTTTTTATTGCATCCGTCGATCCCCCACAATGACGAATTAACATTGAAATTGCGTCGCTATGAAATCCTATCGGTTCTGAACCTTCTCTTTCTAAATCGAGGAACGTTCCTATGGCAACGACTGGAACTCCTATTGGGAGGCGAGTATCTCTTTTCGGATGCACTATTCCTTCTTCATTGCATCCGTCGATCCCTCACAATGACGAATTAACACAGATATTGCATCGCTATGAAATACCATAGGTTCTATGACTTCTATTTCTAAATCGAGGAACGTTCCTATGCCAACGACTGGATCAACTATTGGGAGGCGAGTATATCTTTTCGGATGCACTATTCCTTCTTTATTGCATCCGTCGATCCCTCGCAATGATGAATTAACACAGGAATTGCGTCGCTAAGATATACTACAGGTTCAATGCCTTCGCTTTCTAAATCGAGGAACGTTTCTTTGGCAACGACAGGATCTCCTATTGGGAGGCGAGTATCTGTTTCGGATGCACTATTCCATCTTTATTGCATCCGTCAATCCCTCACAATGAAGAAATTACACAGAAATTGCGTCGCTATGAAATACTATAGGTTCTATGCCATCTCTTTCTAAATCGAGGAACGTTTCTATGGCAACGAAAGGATCTTCTACTGTTAGGCGAGTATCTCTTTTCGGATGCACTATTCCTTTTTTATTGCATCCGTCGATCCCTCACAGTGACGAATAACTCAGAAATTGCGTCTCTATGAAATACTGTATGTTCTCTGCCCTCTCTTTCTAAATCAAGGAACGACTCAATGGCAACGACAGGATCGTTTATTGGGAGGCGAGTATCTCTTTTCGGATGCACTATTCTTTCTTTATTGCATCCAACGATCCCTCACAATAACGAATTAACACAGAAATTGCGTCGCTATGAGATACTATAGGTTCTATGCCTTCTCATTCTAAATCGATGAATTTTTCTGTGGCAGCGACAGGATCTCCTATTGGGAGGCGTGTATCTCTTTTCGGATGGACAATTCCTTCTGTATTGCATCCGTCGATCCCTCACAATGACGAATTAACACAGAAATTGCGTCGCTATGAAAGACTATAGGTTCTATGCCTTCTCTTTCTAAATCGAGGAACGTTTCTATGGCAACATCAGGATCTTCTATGGGAAGGCGAGTATCTCTTATCGGATGCACTATTCCTTCATTACTGCATCTGTCGATCATTCACAATGAGGAATTAACACAGAAGTTGCGTCGCTATGGAGTACTATAGAATCTTGCCTACTCTTTTTAAATCGAGGAACGTTTCTATGGCAACAACAGGTTCTTCTATTGGGAGGCGTGTATCTGTTTTCGGATTCACTATTCCTACTTTATTGCATCCGTCGATCCCTCACAATTACGAATTAACATAGACTTTGCGTCGCTGTGAAATACAATAGGTTCTATGCATTCTCTTTCTAAATCGAGGAACGTTTCTATGGGAACGGCAGTGTCTTCTATTGGGAGGCGAGTATCTCTTTTCGGATGCACTATTCCTTCTTAAATGCATCAATCGATGCCTCACAATGACGAATTAAGACAGAATTTGCGTCGCCTTGAAATACTATAGGTACTATGCCTTCTCTTTCTAAAACTATGAATGTTTCAATGGCATCGACAGGATCTTATATTGGGAGGCGCGTATCTCATTTCGGATGCAGTATTCCTTTTTAATTGCATCCGTCAATCCCTCACAATGACGAATTAACACAGAAATTACGTCGCTATGAAATACTATAGGTTCTATGCCTTCTCTTTCTAAATCGAGGAACTTTTCTATGGCAACGACTGGATTTTCTATTGGGAGGCGAGTAACGCCCTTCGGATGCACTATTCCTTCTTTATTGCATCCGTCGATCCCTCACAATGACAAATTAACACAGAGGTTGCGTCTCTTTGAAATACTATAGGTTCTAAGCCTTCTCTTTCTGAATCGAGGAACGTTTCTATGGCAACGACAGGATTGGGAGACGATTATCCCTTTTCTGATGCACTATTACTTCTTTATTGCATCCGTAGATCCCTCACAATGACGAATTAACACAGAAATTGCGTTGCTATGAAATAGAATAGGGTCTATGCCTTCTCTTTCTAAATCGAGGCCCGCATCTCGTGGTCGTGCGGTAGCGTTCTCGCTTCCCACGCCCGGGTTCCCGGGTTCGATTCCCGGCGGGGTCAGGGGTTTTCTCTGCCTCGTGATGGCTGGGTGTTGTGTGCTGTCCTTAGGTTAGTTAGGTTTAAGTAGTTCTAAGTTCTAGGGGACTTATGAGAACAGCAGTTGAGTCCCATAGTGCTCAGAGCCATCATCTAAATCGAGGAACGTATCTGTGGCAACAATTGGTACTCCTATTGGGAGGCGAGTATCTCTTTGCGGATGCACTATTCCTTTCTTATTGCATGCGTCGATCACACACATGACGAATTAACACAGAAATTGCGTCGCTATGAAATACTATAGGTTCTATGCCTTCTCTTTATAAATCGAGGAATGTTTCTATGGCTTCGACAGGCTCTTATATTGGAAGGCGCGTATCTTTTTTCGGATGCACTATTCCTTCTTTATTGCATCCGTCGATTCGTCACAATGACAAATTAACATAGACATTGCGTCGCTGTGAAATACTATTGGTTATATGCATTCTCTTTCTAAATCGAGGAACGTTTCTATGGCAACGACAGGGTCTTTTATTGGGAGGCGAGTATCTCTTTTCGGATGCACTATTCCTTTTTAATTGCATCCGTCGATCCCTCACAATGACGAATTAACACAGAAATTGCGTCGCTATGAAATACTATAGGTCCTATGCCTTCTCTTTCTAAATCGAGGAACGTTTCTATGGCAACGACAGGATTGGGACTCGAATATCTCTTTTCGGAAGCACTATTATTTTCTTATTGCATCCGTCGATCACACACATGACGAATTAACACAGAAATTGCGACGCAATGAAATACTATAGGTTCTATGATTTCTCTTTCTTAATCGAGGAACGTTCCTATGGCAACGACTGGATCTCCTATTGGGAGGCGGGTATCTCTTTTCGGATGCACTATTCCTTCTTTATTGCATCCGTCGATCCCTCACAATGACGAATTAACACAGAAATTGCGTCACTAAGAAATACTATAGGTTCAATGCCTTCTCTTTCTAAATCGAGGAACGTCTCTATGGCAACGACTGGATCTCCAATCTGGTGGCGAGTATCTCTTTTCGGATGCACTATTCCATCTTTATTGCATCCGTCAATCCCTCACAATGACGAAATTACACAGAAATTGGGTCGCTAAGAAATACTATAGGTTCAATGCATTCTCTTTCTAAATCGAGGAACGTTTCTATGGCAACGACAGGGTCTCTTATTGGGAGGCGAGTATCTCTTTTCGGATGCACTATTCCTTTTTAATTGCATCCGTCGATCCCTCACAATGACGAATTATCACAGAAATTGCGTCGCTATGAAATACTATAGGTTCTATGCCGTCTCTTTCTAAATCGAGGTACGTTCCTATGGCAACGGCTGGATCTCCTATTGGGATGCGAGTATCTCTTTTCGGATGCACTTTTCCTTCTTTATTGCATCCGTCGATCCCTCTCAATGACGAATTAACACAGAAATTGCGTCGCTATGAAATACTATAGGTTCTATGCCTTCTCTTTCTAAATCGAGGAACTTTTCTATGGCAACGACAGGATCTCCTATTGGGAGGCGAGTATCTCTTTTCGGACGGACTATTCCTTCTTTATTGCATCCATCGATCTCTCACAATGACAAATTGACACAGAAATTGCGTCGCTATGAAAAACTATAGGTTCTATGCCTTCTCTTTCTAAATCGAGGAACGTTTCTATGGCAACGTCAGAATCGTCTATTGGAAGGAGAGTATCTCTTTTCGGATGAGCTATTCCTTCTTTATTGCGTATGTCGATCCCTCACAATGACGTATTAACACAGAAATTGCGTCGCTATGGAATACTATATGTTGTAGGCCTACTCTTTTTAAATCGAGGAACGTTTCTATGGCAACGACATGATCTTCTATTGGGAGGTGTGTATCTGTTTTCGAACTCACTATTCCAACTTTATTGCATCCGTCAATCCCTCACAATGACAAATTAATATAGACATTGCGTCGCTGTGAAATACTATAGGTTCTATGCATTCTCTTTCTAAATCGAGGAACGTTTCTATGGCACCGACAGGGACTTCTATTGGGAGGCGAGTATCTCTTTTCGGATGTACTATTCCTTCTTAATTGCATCAATCGATCCCTCTCAATGACGAACTAACACAGAAATTGCGTCGCTATGAAATACTATAGTTTCTATACCTTCTCTTTCTAATTCGAAGAACGTTTCACTTGCATCGACAGGATCTTATATTGGGAGGCGCGTATCTCCTTTCGGATGCACTATTCCTTTTTTATTGCATCCGTCGATCACACACATGACGAATTAACACAGAAATTGCGTCGCTATGAAATACTATAGGTTCTATGCTTTCTCTTTCTAAATCGAGGAACGTTTCTATGGCGTCGACACAATATTATATTGGAAGGCGCGTATCTCTTTTCGGATGCACTTATGCTTCTTTATTGCATCCGTCGAACCCTCACAATGACAAATTAACACAGAAATTGAATCGATATGAAGTACTATAGGGTCTATGCCTTCTCTTTCTAAATCGAGGAACTTTTATATGTTAACGACTGGATCCTCTATTGGGAGGCGAGTATTTCTTTTCGGATGCACTATTCCTTCTTTATTGCATCCGTCGATCCCTCACAATGACGAATTAACACAGAAATTGCGTCGCTATGAAATACTATAGGTCCTATGCCTTCTCTTTCTAAATCGAGGATCGTTTCAATGGCATCGACAGGATCTCATATTGGGAGGCGCGTATCTCTTTTCGGATGCACTATTCCTTTTTTATTGCATCCGTCGATCCCTCTCAATGACGAATTAACATTGAAATTGCGTCGCTATGAAATACTATAGGTTCTAAGCCTTCTTTTTCTAAATCGAGAAACGTTTCTATGGCAACGACAGGATCTTCTATTGGGAGGCGAGTATCTCTTTTCGGATGCACTATTCCTTCTTTATTGCATCCGTCGATCCCTCGCAATGACGAATTAACACAGAAATTGCGTCGCTATGAAATACTATAGGTTCTATGCCTTCTCTTTCTAAATCGAGGAACTTTTCTATGGCAACGACAGGATCTCCTATTGGGAGGCGAGTATCTCTTTTCGGATGGACTATTCCTTCTTTATTGCATCCATCGATCTCTCACAATGACAAATTAACACAGAAATTGCGTCGCTATGAAAAACTATAGGTTCTATGCCTTCTCTTTCTAAATCGAGGAACGTTTCTATGGCAACGTCAGAATCGTCTATTGGAAGGAGAGTATCTCTTTTCGGATGAGCTATTCCTTCTTTATTGCATATGTCGATCCCTCACAATGACGAATTAACACAGAAATTGCGTCGCTATGGAATACTATATGTTGTAGGCCTACTCTTTTTAAATCGAGGAACGTTTCTATGGCAACGACATGATCTTCTATTGGGAGGTGTGTATCTGTTTTCGAACTCACTATTCCAACTTTATTGCATCCGTCAATCCCTCACAATGACAAATTAATATAGACATTGCGTCGCTGTGAAATACTATAGGTTCTATGCATTCTCTTTCTAAATCGAGGAACGTTTCTATGGTACCGACAGGCACTTCTATTGGGAGGCGAGTATATCTTTTCGGATGTACTATTCCTTCTTAATTGCATCAATCGATCCCTCTCAATGACGAATTAACACAGAAATTGCGTCGCTATGAAATACTATAGTTTCTATACCTTCTGTTTCTAATTCGAAGAACGTTTCACTTGCATCGACAGGAACTTATATTGGGAGGCGCGTATCTCCTTTCGGATGCACTATTCCTTTTTTATTGCATCCGTCGATCACACACATGACGAATTAACACAGAAATTGCGTCGCTATGAAATACTATAGGTTCTATGCTTTCTGTTTCTAAATCGAGGAACGTTTCTATGGCTTCGACACAATATTATATTGGAAGGCGCGTATCTCTTTTCGGATGCACTTTTGCTTCTTTATTGCATCCGTCGAACCCTCACAATGACAAATTAACACAGAAATTGAATCGATATGAAGTACTATAGGTTGTATGCCTTCTCTTTCTAAATCGAGGAACTTTTATATGTTAACGACTGGATCCTCTATTGGGAGGCGAGTATCTCTTTTCGGATGCACTATTCCTTCTTTATTGCATCCGTCGATCCCTCACAATGACGAATTAACACAGGAATTGCGTCGCTATGAAATACTATAGGTCCTATGCCTTCTCTTTCTAAATCGAGGATCGTTTCAATGGCATCGACAGGATCTCATATTGGGAGGCGCGTATCTCTTTTCGGATGCACTATTCCTTTTTTATTGCATCCGTCGATCCCTCTCAATGACGAATTAACATTGAAATTGCGTCGCTATGAAATACTATAGGTTCTAAGCCTTCTTTTTCTAAATCGAGAAACGTTTCTATGGCAACGACAGGATCTTCTATTGGGAGGCGAGTATCTCTTTTCGGATGCACTATTCCTTCTTTATTGCATCCGTCGATCCCTCGCAATGACGAATTAACACAGAAATTGCGTCGCTATGAAATACTATAGGTTCTATGCCTTCTCTTTCTAAATCGAGGAACGTTCCTATGGCAACGACTGGATCTCCTATTGGGAGGCGAGTATCTCTTTTCGGATGCACTATTCCTTCTTTATTGCATCCGTCGATCCCTCACAATGACGAATTAACACAGAAATTGCGTCGCTATGATATACTATAGGTTCTTTGGCTTCTCTTTCTAAATCGAGGAACGTTCCTATGCCAACGACTGCATCTCATATTGGGAGGCGAGTATCTGTTTTCGGATGTACTATTCGTTCTTTATTGCATCCGTCGATCCCTCACAATGATGAATTAACACAGAAATTGCGTCGCTAAGAAATACTACAGGTTCAATGCCTTCTCTTTCTAAATCGAGGAACGTTTCTTTGGCAACGACAGGATCTCCTATTTGGAGGCGAGTATCTCTTTTCGGGTGCACTATTCCATCCTTATTGCATCCGTCAATCCCTCTCAATGACGAAGTTACACAGAAATTGCGTCGCTATGAAATACTATAGGTTCTATGCCTTCTCTTTCTAAATCGAGGAACTTTTCTATGGGAACGACTGGATCTTCTATTGGGAGGCGAGTATCTCTTTTCGGATGCACTATTCCTTCTTTATTGCATCCGTCGATCCCACACAATGACGAATTAACATAGACATTGCGTCGCTGTGAAATACTATAGATTCTATGCATTCTCTTTCTAAATCGAGGAACGTTTCTATGGCAACGACAGGGTCGTCTATTGGGAGGCGAGTATCTCGTTTCGGATGCACTATTCCTTCTTTATTGCATCCGTCGATCCCTCACAATGACGAATTAACACAGAAATTGCGTCGCTATGAAATACTATAGGTTCTATGCCTTCTCTTTCTAAATCGAGGAACGTTCCTATGGCAACGACTGGGTCTCCTATTGGGAGGCAAGTGTCCCTTTTCGGATGCACTATTCCTTCTTTATTGCATCCGTCGATCCCTCACAATGACGAATTAGCACAGAAATTGCGTCGCTAAGAAATACTATAGATTCAATACCTTCTCTTTCTAAATCGAGGAACGTTTCTATGGCAACGACAGGATCTTCTACTGGGAGGCGAGTATCTCTCTTCGGATGCACTATTCCTTTTTTAGTGCATCCGTCGATACGTCACAAAGACGAATAACACAGAAATTGCGTCTCTATGTAATACTGTATGTTCTATGCCTTCTCTTTTTTAATCAAGGAACGTTTCAATGGCAACGACAGGATCTTCTACTGGGAGGCGAGTACCTCTTTTCGGATGCACTATTCCTTCTTTATTGCATCCGTCGAACCCTCACAATGACAACACAGAAATTGCGTCGCTATGAAATACTATAGGTTCTAGGCCTTCTCTTTCTAAATCGAGGAACGTTTCAAGGGCATCGACAGGATCTTATATTGGGAGGCGCGTATCTCTTTTCGGATGCACTATTCCCTTTTTATTGCATCCGTCGATCCTTCACAATGACGAATTAACATTGAAATTGCGTCGCTATGAAATACTATCGGTTCTGAGCCTTTTTTTTTCTAAATCGAGAAAAGTTTCTATGGCAACGACAGGATCTTCTATTGGGAGGCGAGTATCTCTTTTCGGATGCACTATTCCTTCTTTATTGCATCCGTCGATCCCTCACAATGAAGAATTAACACAGAAATTGCGTCGCTATGAAATACTATAGGTTCTATGCCTTCTCTTTCTAAATCGAGGAACGTTCCTATGGCAACGACTGGATCTCCTATTGGGAGGCGAGTATCTCTTTTCGGATGCACTATTCCTTCTTTATTGCATCCGTCGATTCCTCACAATGACGAATTAACACAGATATTGCATCGCTATGAAATACTATAGGTTCTATGTCTTCTACTTCTAAATCGAGGAACGTTCCTATGCCAACGACTGGATCAACTATTGAGAGGCGAGTATATCTTTTCGGATGCACTATTCCTTCTTTATTGCATCCGTCGATCTCTCACAATGACGAATGAACACAGAAATTGCGTCGCTATGGAATACTATAGGTGCTAGGCCTACTCTTTTTAAATCGAGGAACGTTTCAATGGCAACAGCAGGATCTTATATTGGGAGGCGTGTATCTGTTTTCGGATGCACTATTCCAACTTTATTGCATCCGTCGATCTCACACATGACGAAGTAACAAAAAAATTGCGTCGCTATGGAATACTATAGGTTCTAGGCCTATTCTTTTTAAATCGAGGAACGTTTCTATGGCAACAACAGGATCTTATATTGGGAGGCGTGTATCTGTTTTCGGATGCACTATTCCAACTTTATTGCATCCGTCGATCTCACACATGACGAATTAACAGAGAAATTGCGTCGCTATGAAATACTATAGGTTCAATGCCTTCTCTTTCTAAATCGAGGAACGTTTCTTTGGCAACGGCAGGATCTCCTATTTGGAGGCGAGTATCTCTTTCGGATGCACTATTCCATCTTTATTCCGTCCGTCAATCCCTCACAATGACGAAATTACACAGAAATTGCGTCGCTGTGAAATACTATAGGTTCTATGCCTTCTCTTTCTAAATCGAGGAACGTTCCTATGGCAACGACTGGGCCTCCTATTGGGAGGCAAATATCCCTTTTCGGATGCACTATTCCTTCTTTATTGCATCCGTCGATCCCTCACAATGACGAATTAGCACAGAAATTGCGTCGCTAAGAAATACTATAGGTTCAATACCTTCTCTTTCTAAATCGAGGAACGTTTCTATGGCAACGACAGGATCTTCTACTGGGAGGCGAGTATCTCTCTTCGGATGCACTATTCCTTTTTTAGTGCATCCGTCGATCCGTCACAAAGACGAATAACACAAAAATTGCGTCTCTATGAAATACTGTATGTTCTATGCCTTCTCTTTTTTAATCAAGGAACGTTTCAATGGCAACGACAGGATCTTCTACTGGGAGGCGAGTACCTCTTTTCGGATGCACTATTCCTTCTTTATTGCATCCGACGATCCTTCACAATGACGAATTAACACAGAAACTGCGTCGCTATGAGATACTATAGGTTCTATGCCTTCTCTTTCTAAATGGAGTAACTTTTCTATGGCAACGACAGGCTCACCTATTGGGAGGCGAGTATCTCTTTTCGGATGGACTATTCCTTCTGTATTGCATCCGTCGAACCCTCACAATGACAACACAGAAATTGCGTCGCTATGAAATACTATAGGTTCTAGGTCTTCTCTTTCTAAATCGAGGAACGTTTCAAGGGCATCGACAGGATCTTATATTGGGAGGCGCGTATCTCTTTTCGGATGCACTATTCCTTTTTTATTGCATCCGTCGATCCCTCACAATGACGAATTAACATTGAAATTGCGTCGCTATGAAATACTATCGGTTCTGCGCCTTTTTTTTCTAAATCGAGAAAAGTTTCTATGGCAACGACAGGATCTTCTATTCGGAGGCGAGTATCTCTTTTCGGATGCACTATTCCTTCTTTATTGCATCCGTCGATCCCTCACAATGAAGAATTAACACAGAAATTGCGTCGCTATGAAATACTATAGGTTCTATGCCTTCTCTTTCTAAATCGAGGAACGTTCCTATGGCAACGACTGGATCTCCTATTGGGAGGCGAGTATCTCTTTTCGGATGCACTATTCCTTCTTTATTGCATCCGTCGATTCCTCACAATGACGAATTAACACAGATATTGCATCGCTATGAAATACTATAGGTTCTATGTCTTCTACTTATAAATCGAGGAACGTTCCTATGCCAACGACTGGATCAACTATTGAGAGGCGAGTATATCTTTTCGGATGCACTATTCCTTCTTTATTGCATCCGTCGATCCCTCACAATGACGAATGAACACAGAAATTGCGTTGCTATGGAATACTATAGGTTCTAGGCCTACTCTTTTTAAATCGAGGAACGTTTCAATGGCAACAGCAGGATCTTATATTGGGAGGCGTGTATCTGTTTTCGGATGCACTATTCCAACTTTATTGCATCCGTCGATCTCACACATGACGAATTAACAGAGAAATTGCGTCGCTATGGAATACTATAGGTTCTAGGCCTACTCTTTTTAAATCGAGGAACGTTTCTATGTCAGCAACAGCATCTTATATTAGGAGGCGTGTATCTGTTTTCGGATGCACTATTCCAACTTTATTGCATCCGTCGATCTCACACATGACGAATTAACAGAGAAATTGCGTCGCTATGAAATACTATAGGTTCAATGCCTTCTCTTTCTAAATCGAGGAACGTTTCTTTGGCAACGGCAGGATCTCCTATTTGGAGGCGAGTATCTCTTTCGGATGCACTATTCCACCTTTATTCCGTCCGTCAATCCCTCACAATGACGAAATTACACAGAAATTCCGTCGCTGTGAAATACTATAGGTTCTATGCCCTCTCTTTCTAAATCGAGGAACGTTCCTATGGCAACGACTGGGTCTCCTATTGGGAGGCAAATATCCCTTTTCGGATGCACTATTCCTTCTTTATTGCATCCGTCGATCCCTCACAATGACGAATTAGCACAGAAATTGCGTCGCTAAGAAATACTATAGGTTCAATACCTTCTCTTTCTAAATCGAGGAACGTTTCTATGGCAATGACAGGATCTTCTACTGGGAGGCGAGTATCTCTCTTCGGATGCACTATTCCTTTTTTAGTGCATCCGTCGATCCGTCACAAAGACGAATAACACAGAAATTGCGTCTCTATGAAATACTGTATGTTCTATGCCTTCTCTTTTTTAATCAAGGAACGTTTCAATGGCAACGACAGGATCTTCTACTGGGAGGCGAGTACCTCTTTTCGGATGCACTATTCCTTTTTTATTGCATCCGACGATACTTCACAATGACGAATTAACACAGAAACTGCGTCGCTATGAGATACTATAGGTTCTATGCCTTCTCTTTCTAAATGGAGGAACTTTTCTAAGGCAACGACAGGATCTCCTATTGGGAGGCGAGTATCTCTTTTCGGATGGACTATTCCTTCTGTATTGCATCCGTCGATCCCTCACAATGACAACACAGAAATTGCGTCGCTATGAAATACTATAGGTTCTAGGCCTTCTCTTTCTAAATCGAGGAACGTTTCAAGGGCATCGACAGGATCTTATATTGGGAGGCGCGTATCTCTTTTCGGATGCACTATTCCTTCTTTATTGCATCCGTCGATCCCTCACAATGAAGAATTAACACAGAAGTTGCGTCGCTATGAAATACTATAGGTTCTAGGCCTACTCTTTTTAAATCGAGGAACGTTTCTATGGCAACAACAGGATCTTAAATTGGGAGGCGTGTATCTGTTTTCGGATGCACTATTCCAACTTTATTGCATCCGTCGATCTCACACATGACGAATTAACAGAGAAATTGCGTCGCTATGAAACACTATAGGTTCAATGCCTTCTCTTTCTGAATCGAGGAACGTTTCTTTGGCAACGGCAGGATCTCCTATTCTGAGGCGAGTAACTCTTTCGGATGCACTATTCCATCTTTATTCCGTCCGTCAATCCCTCACAATGACGAAATTACACAGAAATTCCGTCGCTGTGAAATACTATAGGTTCTATGCCCTCTCTTTCTAAATCGAGGAACGTTTCTATGGCAACGACAGGATCTTCTACTGGTAGGCGAGTATCTCTTTTCGGATGCACTATTCCTTTTTTAGTGCATCCGTCGATCCGTCACAATGACGAATAACACAGAAATTGCGTCTCTATGAAATACTGTATGCTCTATGCCTTCTCTTTCTAAATCAAGGAACGTTTCAATGGCAATGATAGGATCTCCTATTGAGAGGCGAGTATCTCTTTTCGGATGCACTATTCCTTCTTTTTTGCATCCGACGATCTCTCACAATGACGAATTAACACAGAAATTGCGTCGCTATGAGATACTATAGGATCTATGCCTTCTCTTTCTAAATCGAGGGACTTTTCTATGGCAGCGACAGGATCTCCTATTGGGAGGCGAGTATCTCTTTTCGGATGGACTATTCCTTCTGTATTGCATCCGTCGATCCCTCACAATGACGAATTAACACAGAAATTGCGTCGCAATGAAATACTATAGGTTCTATGCATTCTCTTTCTAAATCGAGGAACGTTTCTATGGGAACGGCAGGGACTTCTATTGGGAGGTGAGTATCTCTTTTCGGATGCACTATTCCTTCTTAAATGCATCAATCGATCCCTCACAATGACGAATTAAGACAGAAATTGCGTCGCTGTGAAATACTATAGGTTCTATGCCTTCTCTTTCTAAATCGAGTAAAGTTTCAATGGCATCGACAGGATCTTATATTGGGTGGCGCGTATCTCTTTTCGGATGCAATATTCCTTTTTCATTGCATCCGTCAATCCCTCACAATGACGAATTAACACAGAAATTACGTCGCTATGAAATACTATAGGTTCTATGCCTTCTCTTTCTAAATCGAGGAACTATTCTATGGCAACGACTGGATCTTCTATTGGGAGGCGAGTAACGCCCTTCGGATGCACTATTCCTTTTTTATTGCATCCGTCGATCCCTCACAATGACAAATTAACACAGAGGTTGCGTCACTTTGAAATACTTTAGGTTCTAAGCCTTTTCTTTCTGAATCGAGGAACGTTTCTATGGCAACGACAAGATTGGGAGACGATTATCCCTTTTCTGATGCACTATTACTTCTTTATTGCATCCGTAGATCCCTCACAATGACGAATTAACACAGAAATTGCGTTGCTATGAAATAGAATAGGGTCTATGCCTTCTCTTTCTAAATCGAAGAACGTTTCTGTGGCAACAACTGGTACTCCTATTGGGAGGCGAGTATCTCTTTGCGGATGCACTATTCCTTTCTTATTGCATGCGTCGTTCACACACATGACGAATTAACACGGAAATTGCGTCGCTATGAAATACTATAGGTTCTATGCCTTCTCTTTATAAATCGAGGAACGTTTCTATGGCTTCGACAGGATCTTATATTGGAAGGCGCGTATCTCTTTTCGGATGCACTATTCCATCTTTATTGCTTCCGTCGAACCCTCACAATGACGAAATGACACAGAAATTGCATCATTATGAATTACTACAGGTTCTATGCCTTCTCTTTCTAAATCAAAGTACTTTTCTATGGGAACGACTGGGTCTTCTATTGGGAGGCGGGTATCTCTTTTCGGATGCACTATACCTTCTTTATTGCATCCGTCGATCCATCACAATGACGAATTAACATAGATATTGCGTCGCTGTGAAATACTATAGGTTATATGCATTCTCTTTCTAAATCGAGGAACGTTTCTATGGCAACGACAGGGTCTTCTATTGGGAGGCGAGTATCTCTTTTCGGATGCACTATTCCTTTTTTATTGCATCCGTCGATCCCTCACAATGACGAATTAACTTTGAAATTGCGTCGCTATGAAATACTATCGGTTCTGAGCCTTCTTTTTCTAAATCGAGAAAAGTTTCTATGGCAACGACAGGATCTTCTATTGGGAGGCGAGTATCTCTTTTCGGATGCACTATTCCTTCTTTATTGCACCCGTCGATCCCTCACAATGAAGAATTAACACAGAAATTGCGTCGATATGAAATACTATGGGTTCTATGTCTTCTACTTCTAAATCGAGGAACGTTCCTATGCCAACGACTCGATCAACTATTGAGAGGCGAGTATATCTTTTCGGATGCACTATTCCTTCTTTATTGCATCCGTCGATCCCTCACAATGACGAATGAACACAGAAATTGCGTCGCTATGGAATACTATAGGTTCTAGGCCTACTCTTTTTAAATCGAGGAACGTTTCTATGGCAACAACAGGATCTTATATTGGGAGGCGTGTATCTGTTTTCGGATGCACTATTCCAACTTTATTGCATCCGCCGATCTCACACATGACGAATTAACAGAGAAATTGCGTCGCTATGGAATACTATAGGTTCTGGGCCTACTCTTTTTAAATCGAGGAACGTTTCTATGGCAACAAGTGGATCATATATTGGGAGGCGTGTATCTGTTTTCGGATGCACTATTCCAACATTATTGCATCCATTGATCTCACACATGACGAATTAACAGAGAAATTGCGTCGCTATGAAATACTATAGGTTCAATGCCCTCTCTTTCTAATTCGAGGAACGTTTCTTTGGGAACGGCAGGATCTCCTATTGGGAGTCGAGTATCTCTTTCGGACGCACTATTCCTTCTTTATTCCGTCCGTCAATCCCTCACAATGACGAAATTACACAGAAATTGCGTCGCTGTGAAATACTATAGGTTCTACGCCTTCTATTTCTAAATCGAGGATCGTTTCTATGGCAACGACAGTATCTTCTACTGGTAGGCGAGTATATCTTTTCGGATGCACTATTCCTTTTTTAGTGCATCCGTCGATCCGTCACAATGACGAATAACACAGAAATTGCGTCTCTATGAAATACTGTATGTTCTATGCCTTCTCTTTCTAAATCAAGGAACGTTTCAATGGCAATGACAGGATCTTCTATTGAGAGGCGAGTAACTCTTTTCGGATGCACTATTCCTTCTTTATTGCATCCGACGATCCCTCACAATGACGAATTAACACAGAAATTGCGTCGCTATGAGATACTATAGGTTCTTTGCCTTCTCTTTCTAAATCGAGGGACTTTTCTATGGCAGCGACAGGATCTCCTATTGGGAGGCGAGTATCTCTTTTCGGATGGACTATTCCTTCTGTATTGCATCCGTCGATCCCTCACAATGCCGAATTAACACAGAAATTGCGTCGCAATGAAATACTATAGGTTCTATGCATTCTCTTTCTCAATCGAGGAACGTTTCTATGGGAACGGCAGGGTCTTCTATTGGGAGGCGAGTATCTCTTTTCGGATGCACTATTTCTTCTTAAATGCATCAATCGATCCCTCACAATGACGAATTAAGACAGAAATTGCGTCGCTATGAAATACTATAGGTTCTATGCCTTCTCTTTCTAAATCGAGGAACGTTTCAATGGCATCGACAGGATCTTATATTGGGAAGCGCGTATCTCTTTTCGGATGCACTATTCCTTTTTCATTGCATCCGTCAATCCCTCACAATGACGAATTAACACAGAAATTAATTCGCTATGAAATACTATAGGTTCTATGCCTTCTCTTTCTAAATAGAGGTACTTTTCTATGGCAACGACTGGATCTTCTACTGGGAGGCGAGTAACGCCCTTCGGATGCACTATTCCTTCTTTATTGCATCCGTCGATCCCTCACAATGACAAATTAACACAGAGGTTGCGTCACTTTGAAATACTATAGGATCTAAGCCTTCTCTTTCTGAATCGAGTAACGTTTCTATGGCAACGACAAGATTGGGAGACGATCACCCATTTTCTGATGCACTATTACTTCTTTATTGCATCCGTAGATCCCTCACAATGACGAATTAACACAGAAATTGCGTTGCTATGAAATAGAATAGGGTCTATGCCTTCTCTTTCTAAATCGAGGAACGTTTCTGTGGCAACAACTGGTACTCCTATTGGGAGGCGAGTATCTCTTTGCGGATGCACTATTCCTTTCCTATTGCATGCGTCGTTCACACACATGACGAATTAACACAGAAATTGCGTCGCTATGAAATGCTATAGGTTCTATGCCTTCTCTTTATAAATCGAGGAACGTTTCTATGGCTTCGACAGGATCTTATTTTGGAAGGCGCGTATCTCTTTTCGGAGGCACTATTCCATCTTTATTGCTTCCGTCGAACCCTCACAATGACGAAATGACACAGAAATTGCAACATTATGAAGTACTATAGGTTCTATGCCTTCTATTTCTAAATCGAGGAACTTTTCTATGGGAACGACTGGGTCTTCTATTGGGAGGCGGGTATCTTTTTTCGGATGCACTATTCCTTCTTTATTGCATCCGTCGATCCATCACAATGACCAATTAACATAGACATTGCGTCGCTGTGAAATACTATAGGTTATATGCATTCTCTTTCTAAATCGAGGAACGTTTCTATGACAACGACAGGGTCTTCTATTGGGAGGCTAGTATCTCTTTTCGGATGCACTATTCATTCTTAATTGCATCCGTCGATCCCTCACAATGACGAATTAACAAAGAAATTGCGTCGCAATGAAATACTATAGGTCCTACGCCTTCTCTTTCTAAATCGAGGAACGTTTCTATGGCAACGACAGGATTGGGAATCGAATATCTCTTTTCGGAAGCACTATTATTTTTTTATTGCATCCGTCGATCACACACATGACGAGTTAACACAGAAATTGCGTCGCTATGAAATACTATAGGTTCTATGCCTTCTCTTTCTTAATCGAGGAATGTTTCTATGGCAACGACAGGATCTTCTATTGGGAGGCGAGTATCTCTTTTCGGATGCACTATTCCTTCTTTATTGCATCCGTCGATCCCTCACAATGACGAATTAACACAGAAATTGCGTCGCTATGATATACTATAGGTTCTATGCCTTCTCTTTCTAAATCAAGGAACGTTTCTTTGGCAACGAGAGGATCTCCTATTGGGAGGCGAGTATCTCTTTTCGGATGCACTATTCCATCTTTATTGCATCTGTCAATCCCTCACAATGACGAAATTACACAGAAATTGGGTCGCTAAAAATACTATAGGTTCAATGCCTTCTCTTTCTAAATCGAGGAATGTTTCTTTGGCAACGACTGGATCTCCTATTGGGAGGCGAGTATCTCTTTTCGGATGCACTATTCCCTCTTTATTGCATCTGTCGAATCCTCACAATGAAGAATTAACACAGAAATTGCTTCGCTATGAAATACTGTAGGTTCTATGCTTTCTCTTTCTAAATCGAGGAAAGTTTCAATGGCAACGACAGGATCTTCTATTGGAAGGCGGGTATATCTTTTCGGATGCACTATTCCTTCTTCATTGCATCTGTCGATCCTTCACAATGACGAATTAACACAGGAATTGCGTCGCTATGGAATACTATAAGTTCTAGGCCTACTCTTCTTAAATCGAGGAACGTTTGTATGGCAACAACAGGATTTTCTATTGGGAGTCGTGTATCTGTTTTCGGATGCACTATTCCAACTTTATTGCATCCGTCGATCCCTCACAATGACGAATTAACACAGAAATTGCGTCGCTATGAAATACTATAGGTTCTATGCTTTCTCTTTCTATATCGAGGAACTTTTCTATGGCAACGACTGGATCTTCTATTGGGAGGCGAGTAACGCCCTTCGGATGCACTATTCCTTCTTTATTGCATCCGTCGATCCCTCACAATGACAAATTAACACAGAAATTGCGTCACTTTGAAATACTATAGGTTCTAAGCGTTCTCTTTCTAAGTCGAGGAACGTTTCTATGGCAACGACAGGAACTCCTATTGGGAGGCGAGTATCTCTTTGCGGCTGCACTATTCCTTTCTTATTGCATCCGTCGATCACACACATGGCGAATTAACACAGAAATTGCGTCGCTATGAAATACTATGGGTTCTATGCCTTCTCTTCATAAAACGAGGAACGTTTCTATGGCTTCGGCAGGATCTCTTATTGGAAGGCGCGTATCTCTTTTCGGATGCACTATTCCTTCTTTATTGCATCCGTCGATCCCTCACAATGACAAATTAACACAGAGGTTGCGTCACTTTGATATGCTATAGGTTCTAAGCCTTCTCTTTCTGAATCGAGGAACGTTTCTACGGCAACCTCAGGATTGGGAGACGATCATCCCTTTTCTGATGCTCTATTACTTCTTTGTTGCATCCGTAGATCCCTCACAATGACGAATTAACACAGATATTGCGTTGCTATGAAATAGAATAGGGTCTATGCCTTCTCTTTCTAAATCGAGGAACGTTTCTGTGGCAACAACTGGTACTCCTATTGGGAGGCGGGTATCTCTTTTCGGATGCACTATTCCTTTCTTATTGCATCCGTCGTTCACACACATGACGAATTAACACAGAAATTGAGTCGATATGAAATACTATAGGTTCTATGCCTTCACTTTCTAAATCAAGGAACGTTTCTATTGCAACGACAGGATGTTCTATTGGGAATCGCGTATCTCTTTTCGGATGCACTATTCCTTCTTTATTGCATCCGTCGATCCCTCACAATGAAAATTAACACAGAAATTGCGTCGCTGTGAAATACTATAAGTTCTATGCCTTCACTTTCTAAATCAAGGAACGTTTCTATGGCAACGACAGGATCGTCTACTGGGAGGCGAGTATCTCTTTTCGGAAGCACTGTTCCTCCTTTATTGCATCCGACGATCCCTCACAATAACGAATTAACATAGACATTGCGTCGCTATGAAATAATATAGGTTGTACGCATTCTCTTTCTAAATATAGGAACGTTTCTATGGCAACGACGGGATCTTATATTGAGAGGCGAGTATCTCTTTTCGGATGCACTATTCCTTCTTTATTGCATCCGTCGATCCCTCACAATGACGAATTAATACAGAGATAGCGTCGCTATGAAATACTATAGGTTCTATGCCTTCTCTTTCTAAATCGAGGAACGTTTCTATGGCAACTACAGGATCTTCTACTGGGAGGCGTGTATCTCTTTCGGATGCACTATTCCTTCTTTATTGCATCCGTCGAACCCACACAATGACGAATTCACACAGAAATTACGTCGCTATGAAATACTATATGTTCTATGCCTTCTCTTTCTATATCGAGGAACTTTTCTATGGCAACGACTGGATCTTCTATTGGGAGGCGTGTAACGCCCTTCGGATGCACTATTCCTTCTTTATTGCATCCGTCGATCCCTCACAATGACAAATTAACACAGAAATTGCGTCACTTTGAAATACTATAGGTTCTAAGCCTTCTCTTTCTGAATCGAGGAACGTTTCTATGGCAACGACAGGATTGGGACACGATTATCCCTTTTCTGATGCACTATTACTTCTTTATTGCATCCGTAGATCCCCCACAATGACGAATTAACACAGAAATTGCGTCGCTATGAAATAGAATAGCGTCTAAGCCTTCTCTTTCTAAATCGAGGAACGTTTCTGTGGGAACGACTGGATCTTCTATTGGGAGGCGAGTATCTCTTTTCGGACGAACTATTCCTTCTTTATTGCATCCGTCGATCCATCACAATGACGAATTAACATAGACATTGCGTCGCTGTGAAATACTATAGGTTATATGCATTCTCTTTCTAAATCGAGGAACGTTTCTATGGCAACGACAGGGTCTTCTATTGGGAGGCGAGTATCTCTTTTCGGATGCACTATTCCTTCTTAATTGCATCCGTCGATCCCTCACAATGACGAATTAACACAGAAATTGCGTCGCTATGAAATACTATAGGTCCTATGCCGTCTCTTTCTAAATCGAGGATCGTTTCAACGGCATCGACAGGATCTAATAATGGGAGGCGCGTATCTCTTTTCGGATGCACAATACCTTTTTTATTGCATCCGTCGATCCCTCACAATGACAAATTAACACAGAAATTGAGTCACTCTGAAATACTATAGGTTCTAAGACTTCTCTTTCTAAATCGAGGAACGTTTCTATGGCAACGACAGGAACTCCTATTGGGAGGCGAGTATCTCTTTGCGGATGCACTAATCCTTTCTTATTGCATCCGTCGATCACACACATGGCGAATTAACACAGAAATTGCGTCGCTATGAAATACTATAGGTTCTCTGCCTTCTCTTTCTAAATCGAGGAACTTTTCTATGGGAACGACTGGATCTTCTGTTGGGAGGCGAGTAACGCCTGTCGGATGCACTATTCCTTTTTTATTGCATCCGTCGATAGCACACAATGAGAAATTATCACAGAAATTGCGTCACTTTGAAATACTATAGGTTCTAAGCCTTCTCTTTCTAAATCGAGGAACGTTTCTATGGCAACGACAG
Organism: Schistocerca cancellata; assembly: GCF_023864275.1. Taxonomy (NCBI): domain Eukaryota; kingdom Metazoa; phylum Arthropoda; class Insecta; order Orthoptera; family Acrididae; genus Schistocerca; species Schistocerca cancellata. The sequence goes on along the minus strand of NC_064626.1, from coordinate 42,976,868 downwards.
GATTGGGAGACGAATATCTCTTTTCGGATGCACTATTCCTTTCTTATTGCATCCGTCGATCACACACATGACAAATTAACACAGAAATTTCGTCGCTATGAAATACTATAGGTTCTATGCCTTCTCTTTCTAAATCGAGGAACGTTTCTATGGCTTCGACAGGATCTTATGTTGGGGGGCGCGTATCTCTTTTCGGATGCACTATTCATTCTTTATTGCATCCGACGAACCCTCAGAATGACGAATTAACACAGAAATTGCATCGTTATGAAATACCATAGGTTCTATGCCTTCTCTTTCTAAATCGAGGAACTTTTCTATGGGAACGACTGGATCTTCTATTGGGAGGCGAGTTTCTCTTTTCGGATGCACTATTCCTTCTTTATTGCATCCGTCGATCCCTCACAATGACGATTTAACACAGAGATTGCGTCGCTATGCAATACTATAGGATCTATGCCTTCTCTTTCTTAATCAAGGAACGTTTTTATGGCAACGACAGGATCTTCTATTGAGAGGCGAGTATCTGTTTTCGGATGCACTATTCCATCTATATCGCATCCGTCGATCCCTCACAATGACGAATTAACACAGAAATTGCGTCGCTATGAAATACTATAGGTTCTATGCCTTCTCTTTCTAAATCGAGGAACTTTTCTATGGCAACGAAAGGATGACCTATTGGGAGGCGAGTATCTCTTTTCGGATGGACTTTTCCTTCTTTACTGCATCCGTCGATCCATCACAATCACGAATTAACACAGAAATAGCGCCGCTATGAAATACTATAGTTTCTATGTCTTCTCATTCTAAATCGAGGGATGTTTCTATGGCAACGACAGGATCTTCTATTGGAATGCGAGTATCTCTTTTCGGATGCACTATTCCTCTTTATTGCATCCGTTGATCCCTCATAATGACGATTTAACACAGAAATTGCGTCGCTGTGAAATACTATAGGTTCTATGCCTTCTCTTTCTAATTCGAGGAACGTTTCTATGGCAACGACAGGATCTTCTACTGGGAGGCGTGTATCTCTTTTCGGATGCACTTTTCCCTTCTTTATTGCATCAGTCGATCCGTCACAACGACGAATTAACACAGAAATTGTGTCGGTATGAAATGCGATAGCTTCTATCCCTTCTCTTTCTAAATCGAGGAACGTTTCTATGGCATCGACAGGATCTTCTATTGGGAGGCGAATATCTCTTTTCGCATGAACTATTCCTTTTTTATTGCATCCGACAATCCCTCACAATGACGAATTACACAGAAATTGCGTCACTATGAAATACTGTATGTTCTATGCCTTCACTTTCTAAATCAAGGAACGTTTCTATGGCAACGTCAGGATCTTCTATTGGGAGGCGAGTATCTCTTTTCGGATGCACTATTCCTGCTTTATTGCATCCGTCGATCCCTCACAATGACGATTTAACACAGAGATTGCGTCGCTATGCAATACTATAGGATCTATGCCTTCTCTTTCTTAATCAAGGAACGTTTTTATGGCAACGACAGGATCTTCTATTGAGAGGCGAGTATCTGTTTTCGGATGCACTATTCCATCCATATCGCATTCGTCGATCCCTCACAATGACGAATTAACACAGAAATTGCGTCGCTATGAAATACTATAGGTTCTATGCCTTCTCTTTCAAAATCGAGGAACGTTTCTATGGCAACGACAGGATCTTACATTGGGAGGCGAGTATCTCTTTTCGGCTGCATTATTCCTTCATTATTGCATCCGCCGTTTCCTCACAAAGACGAATTAACACAGAAATTGCGTCGCTATGATATACTATATGTTCTATGCCTTGTCTTTCTAAATAGAGGAACGTTTCTATGGCAACATCAGGATCCTATATTGGGAGGCAAATATCTCTTTTCGGATGCACTATTCCGACTTTATTAGATCTGTCGATCCCACACAATGACGAATAAACACAAAAATTGCGTCACTATGAAATACGAAAGGTTCTATCCCTTCTCTTCCTAAATCGAGGAACGTTTCCTTGCCATCGACAGGAACTTCTATTTGGATGCGAATATCTCTTTTCGCATGCACTATTCCTTCTTTACTGCATCCGTCGATCCCTTACAATGACGAATAACTTAGAAATTGCGTCGCTATGAAATACTGTAAGTTCTATGCCTTCTCTTTCTAAATCAAGGGACGTTTCTATGGCAACGAAAGGACCTTCTATTGGGAGGCGAGTATATCTTTTCGGATGCACTATACCTTCCTTATTGCATCCGTCGATCCCTCACAATAACTAAATAACACAGAAATTGCGTCGCTATCAGTTACTATAGGTTCAATGCCTTCTCTTTCTAAATCGAGGAACGTTTCTATGGCGACGACAGGATCTTATATTGGGAGGCGTGTATATCTTTTCGGATGCACTACTCCTTCTTTATTGCATCCGCCGATCCCTCACAATGACGAATTAACACAGAAATTGCGCCGCTATGAAATACTATAGGTTCTATGCCTTCTCTTTCTAAATCGAAGAACGTTTCTATGGCAACGACTGGATCTCCTATTGGGAGGCGAGTATCTCTTTTCGGAGGCACTATTCCTTCTTTATTGCATCCGTCGATGCCTCACAATGACGAATCAACACAGAAATTGGGTCGCTATGATATACTATAGGTACTATGCCTTCTCTTTCTAAATCGAGGGACATTTCTATGGCAATGACAGGATCTTCTATTGGGAGACGAGTATTTCTTTTCTGATGCACTATTCCTTCCTTATTGCATCCGTCGATCCCTCACAATAACTAAATAACACAGAAATTGCGTCGCCATCAGTTACTATAGGTTTAATGCCTTCTCTTTCTAAATCGAGGAACGTTTCTAAGGCAACGACAGGATCCTCTATTGGGAGGCGAGTATTTTTTTTCTGATGCACTATTCCTTCTTTATTGCATCCGTCTATCCCTCACAATGACGAATTAACACAGAAACTGCGTCGCTAATAAATACTATAGGTTCTGAGCCTTCTCTTTCTATATCGAGGAACGTTTCTATGGTAACGACAGGATCTCCTATTGGGAGGCGAGTATCTCTTTTCGGATGCACTATTCCTTCTTTATTGCATCCGTCGATGCCTCACAATGACGAATTAACACAGAAATTGCGCCGAAATGAAATACTATAGGTTCTATGCCTTCTCTTTCTAAATCGAGGAACGTTTCTGTGGCAACGACACGATCTTCTATTGGGAGGCAAGTATCTCTTTTCGGAAGCACTGTTCCTTCTTTATTGCTTCCGACGATCCCTCACATGGACAAATTAACACAGAAATTGCGTCGCTATGGTATACTATAGGTTTTGCGCCTTCTCTTTTTAAATCGAGGAACATTTATATGGCAACGACAGGAACTTCTATTGGGAGGCGAGTATCTCTTTTCGTATGCACTATTCCTTCTTTATTGCTATCCGTCGATCCCTCACAATGACGAATTAACGCAGAAATTGCGTCGCTATTAATTACTATAGGTTCTATGCCTTGTCTTTCTAAATCGAAGAACGTTTCTATGGCAACGACTGGATCTCCTATTGGGAGGCGAGTATCTATTTCGGATGCACTATTCCTCCTTCATTGCATCCGTCGATTCCTCACAATGAGGAATTAACACAGAAATTGCGTCGCTATGAGATACTATAGGTTCTATGCCTTCTCTTTCTAAATCGAGGAACGTTTCTATGGCTACGACTGGATCACCTATTGTGAGGCGAGTATCTCTTTTCGGATGGACTATTCCTTATTTATTGCATCCCTCGACCCCTCACAATGACGAAATAACACAGAAATTGCGTCGCTATGATATACTATCGGTTCTATGCCTTCTCTTTCTAAATCGAGGAACGTTTCTATAGCAACGACAGGATTTTCTATTTGAAGGCGAGTATCTCTTTTCGGATGCACTATTCCTTCTTTATTGCATCCGTTGATCCCTCACAGTGACGATTTAACACAGAAATTGCGTCGCTGTGAAATACTATAGGTTCTATGACTTCTCTTTCTAAATCGAGGAACGTTTCAATGGCAATGACAGGATCTTCTACTGGGAGGCGTGTATCTCTAGTCGGATGCACTATTCCTTCTTTATTGCATCCGTCGATCCCTCACAACGACGAAATAACACAGAAATTGCGTCGCTGTGAAATACGATAGGTTCTGTCCCTTCTCTTTCTAAACCGAGGAAAGTTTCTATGGCATCGACAGGATCTGCTATTGGGAGGCGAATATCTCTTTTCGCAAGGACTATTCCTTTTTTATTGCATCCGTCGATCCATCACAATGACGAATAACACAGAAATTGCGTCACTATGAAATACTGTATGTTCTATGCTTTCTCTTTCTAAATCAAGGTACGTTTCTATGGCAACGACAGGATCTTCTATTGGGAGGCGAGAATCTGTTTTTGGATGCACTATTCCAGCTTTATTGTATCCGTCGATCCCTAACAATGACGGATTAACGCAGAAATTGCGTCGCTATGAATTACTATAGGTTCTATGCCTTCTCTTTCTAAATCGAGGAACGTTTCTATGGCAACGACAGGATCTTCTATTGAGAGGCGAGCATCTCCGTTCGGATGCGTTATTCCCTCTTTATTGCATCCGTCGATCCATCACAATAACGAATTAACAAAGAAATTGTGTCGCTATGAAATACTATAGGTTCTATGCCTTCTCTTTCTAAATCGAGAGACGTTTCTATGGCAACGACAGGACCTTATATTGGGAGGTGAGTATCTCTTTTCGGATGCACTATTCCTTCTTAATTGCATCCGTCGATCCCTCACAATAACGAATTAACACAGAAATTGCGTCGCTATGAAATACTATAGGTTCTTTGCCTTCTCTTTCTAAATCCAGAAATGTTTCTATAGCAACGACACGATTTTTTTTCGGATGCACTATTCCTTCTTTATTGCATCCGTCGATCACTCACAATGACGATTTAACATAGACATTTCGTCGCTATGAAATACTATACGATCTATGCATTCTCTTTCTAAAACGAGGAACGTTTCTATGGCAACGACAAGGTCCTCTATTGGGAGGCGAGTATCTCTTTTCGAATGCACTATTCCTTTTTTATTGCATCCGTCGATCCCACAGAATGTCGAATTAACACAGAAATTGCGTCGCTATGATTTACTATAGGTTCTATGCCTTCTATTTCTAAATCGAGGAACGTTTCTATATCAACGACAGGATCGTATATTGGGAGGCGAGTATCTCTTTTCGGATGCATTATTCCTTCTTTATTACATCCGTCGATCCCTCACATTGACGAATTAACAAAGAAATTGCGTCGCTATTAAATACTATGGGTTCTATGCCTTCTCTTTCTCTTCGAGAGACGTTTCTAAGGCAACGACAGGACCTTATATTGGGAGGCGAGTATCTCTTTTCGGATGCACTATTCCTTCTTAATTGCATCCGTCGATCCCTCACAATAACGAATTAACACAGAAATTGCGTCGGTATGAAATACTATGGGTTCTATTCCTTCTCTTTCTAAATCGAGGAACTTTTCTATGGCAACGACTGGATCTTCTATTGGGAGGCAAGTTTCTCTTTTCGGTTGCACTATTCCTTCTTTATTGCATCCGTCGATCCCTCACAATGACAAATTAACACAGAAATTGCGTCACTATGTAATACTATAGGTTCTAAGCATTCTCTTTCTAAATCGAGGAACGTTTCTAAGGCAACGTCAGGATCTTCTATTGGGAGGCGATTATCTCTTTTCTGATGCACTATTCGTTCTTTATTGTATCCGTCGATCTCTCACAATGACGTATTAACACAGAAATTGCGTTGCTATGAAATACTAAAGGTGTTATGCCTTCTCTTTCTAAATCCAGAATTGTTTCTATAGCAACGACACTATTTTTTTTCGGATGCACTATTCCTTCTTTATTGCATCCGTCGATCCCTCACAATGACGAATTAACACAGAAATTACGTAGCAATGAAATACTGGAAGTTCTATGCATTCTCTTTCTAAATCGAAGAAGGTTTCTATGGTAACGACAGTAACTTATATTGGGAGGCGAGTATCTCTTTTCGGATGCACTATTCCTTCTTTATTTTTATTGCATCCGTCGATCCCTCACAACGACGAATTAACACAGAAATTGCGTCGCGATGAAATATTATAGGTTCTATGCCTTCTCTTTCTAAATCGAGGAACTTTTCTATGGCAACGACTGGATCTTCTATTGGTCGGCGCGTATTTGTTTCCAGATGCACTATTCCTTCTTTATTGCATCCGTCGATCCCTCACAATGACAAAATAACACAGAAATTGCGTCGCTATGAAATACTATAGGTTCCATGCCTTCTCTTTCTAAATCGAGGAACGTTTCTACGGCAACGACAGGATCTTCTATTTGGAGGCGAATATCTCTTTTCGCATGCACTATTCCTTCTTTATTGCATCAGCTGATACCTCACAATAAAGAATTAACACAGAAATTGCGTCGCTATGAAATACTATAGGTTCTATGCGTTTCCTTTCTAAATCGGGGAACGTTTCTATGGCGACGTGAGGATCTTATATTGGGAGGCAAGTATCCCTTTTCGGATGCACTATGGCTTCTTTATTAGATCCGTCGATCCCACACAACGACGAATTAACACAGAAATTGCGTCGCTATGAAATACTATATGTTCTATGCCTTCTCTTACTACATCGAGGAACGTTTCTATGGCAACGACAGGATCTTCAATTGGGAGGCGATTATCTCTTTTCGGATGCCCTATTCCTTCTTTATTGCATCCAACGATCCCTCACAATGACGAATTAACACGGAAATTGCGTCGCTATGAAATACAATTGATTCTATGCCTTCTCTTACTAAATCGAGGAAAGTTTCTATGGCAACTACAGGATCTTCTATAGGGAGGCGAGTATCACTTTTCGGATGCACTAATCCTTCTTTATTGCATCCGTTGACCCCTCACAATGACTTATTAACACAGAAATTGCGTCGGTATAAAATACTATAGGTACTACGCCGTCTCTTTCTAAATCGAGGAACGTTTCATTGGCAACGACCGGATCTTATATTGGGAGGCGAGTATCTCTTTTCGGATGCACTATTCCTTCTGTATTGCATCCGTCGATCCCTCACAACGACGAATTAACTCAGAAATTGCGTCGCTATGAAATACGATAGGTTCTATCCCTTCGCTTACTATATCGAGGAACGTTTCTATGGCATCGACAGGATCTTATATTGGGAGGCGAGTATCTCTTTTCGGATGCACTATTCCTGCTTTATTGCATCCGTCGATCCCTCACAATGACGATTTAACACAGAGATTGCGTCGCTATGCAATACTATAGGATCTATGCCTTCTCTTTCTTAATCAAGGAACGTTTTTATGGCAACGACAGGATCTTCTATTGAGAGGCGAGTATCTGTTTTCGGATGCACTATTCCATCCATATCGCATCCGTCGATCCCTCACAATGACGAATTAACACAGAAATTGCGTCGCTATGAAATACTATAGGTTCTATGCCTTCTCTTTCAAAATCGAGGAACGTTTCTATGGCAACGACAGGATCTTACATTGGGAGGCGAGTATCTCTTTTCGGCTGCATTATTCCTTCATTATTGCATCCGCCGTTTCCTCACAAAGACGAATTAACACAGAAATTGCGTCGCTATGATATACTATATGTTCTATGCCTTGTCTTTCTAAATAGAGGAACGTTTCTATGGCAACATCAGGATCCTATATTGGGAGGCAAATATCTCTTTTCGGATGCACTATTCCGACTTTATTAGATCTGTCGATCCCACACAATGACGAATAAACACAGAAATTGCGTCACTATGAAATACGAAAGGTTCTATCCCTTCTCTTCCTAAATCGAGGAACGTTTCCTTGCCATCGACAGGAACTTCTATTTGGATGCGAATATCTCTTTTCGCATGCACTATTCCTTCTTTACTGCATCCGTCGATCCCTTACAATGACGAATAACTTAGAAATTGCGTCGCTATGAAATACTGTAAGTTCTATGCCTTCTCTTTCTAAATCAAGGGACGTTTCTATGGCAACGACAGGACCTTCTATTGGGAGGCGAGTATATCTTTTCGGATGCACTATTCCTTCCTTATTGCATCCGTCGATCCCTCACAATAACTAAATAACACAGAAATTGCGTCGCTATCAGTTACTATAGGTTCAATGCCTTCTCTTTCTAAATCGAGGAACGTTTCTATGGCGACGACAGGATCTTATATTGGGAGGCGTGTATATCTTTTCGGATGCACTACTCCTTCTTTATTGCATCCGCCGATCCCTCACAATGACGAATTAACACAGAAATTGCGCCGCTATGAAATACTGTAAGTTCTATCCCTTCTCTTTCTAAATCGAAGAACGTTTCTATGGCAACGACTGGATCTCCTATTGGGAGGCGAGTATCTATTTCGGATGCACTATTCCTCCTTCATTGCATCCGTCGATTCCTCACAATGAGGAATTAACACAGAAATTGCGTCGCTATGAGATACTATAGGTTCTATGCCTTCTCTTTCTAAATCGAGGAACGTTTCTATGGCTACGACTGGATCACCTATTGTGAGGCGAGTATCTCTTTTCGGATGGACTATTCCTTATTTATTGCATCCCTCGATCCCTCACAATGACGAAATAACACAGAAATTGCGTCGCTATGATATACTATCGGTTCTATGCCTTCTCTTTCTAAATCGAGGAACGTTTCTATAGCAACGACAGGATTTTCTATTTGAAGGCGAGTATCTCTTTTCGGATGCACTATTCCTTCTTTATTGCATCCGTTGATCCCTCACAGTGACGATTTAACACAGAAATTGCGTCGCTGTGAAATACTATAGGTTCTATGACTTCTCTTTCTAAATCGAGGAACGTTTCAATGGCAATGACAGGATCTTCTACTGGGAGGCGTGTATCTCTAGTCGGATGCACTATTCCTTCTTTATTGCATCCGTCGATCCCTCACAACGACGAAATAACACAGAAATTGCGTCGCTGTGAAATACGATAGGTTCTGTCCCTTCTCTTTCTAAACCGAGGAAAGTTTCTATGGCATCGACAGGATCTGCTATTGGGAGGCGAATATCTCTTTTCGCAAGGACTATTCCTTTTTTATTGCATCCGTCGATCCATCACAATGACGAATAACACAGAAATTGCGTCACTATGAAATACTGTATGTTCTATGCTTTCTCTTTCTAAATCAAGGTACGTTTCTATGGCAACGACAGGATCTTCTATTGGGAGGCGAGAATCTGTTTTTGGATGCACTATTCCAGCTTTATTGTATCCGTCGATCCCTAACAATGACGGATTAACGCAGAAATTGCGTCGCTATGAATTACTATAGGTTCTATGCCTTCTCTTTCTAAATCGAGGAACGTTTCTATGGCAACGACAGGATCTTCTATTGAGAGGCGAGCATCTCCGTTCGGATGCGTAATTCCCTCTTTATTGCATCCGTCGATCCATCACAATAACGAATTAACAAAGAAATTGTGTCGCTATGAAATACTATAGGTTCTATGCCTTCTCTTTCTAAATCGAGAGACGTTTCTATGGCAACGACAGGACCTTATATTGGGAGGTGAGTATCTCTTTTCGGATGCACTATTCCTTCTTAATTGCATCCGTCGATCCCTCACAATAACGAATTAACACAGAAATTGCGTCGCTATGAAATACTATAGGTTCTATGCCTTCTCTTTCTAAATCCAGAAATGTTTCTATAGCAACGACACGATTTTTTTTCGGATGCACTATTCCTTCTTTATTGCATCCGTCGATCACTCACAATGACGATTTAACATAGACATTTCGTCGCTATGAAATACTATACGATCTATGCATTCTCTTTCTAAAACGAGGAACGTTTCTATGGCAACGACAAGGTCCTCTATTGGGAGGCGAGTATCTCTTTTCGAATGCACTATTCCTTTTTTATTGCATCCGTCGATCCCACAGAATGTCGAATTAACACAGAAATTGCGTCGCTATGATTTACTATAGGTTCTATGCCTTCTATTTCTAAATCGAGGAACGTTTCTATATCAACGACAGGATCGTATATTGGGAGGCGAGTATCTCTTTTCGGATGCATTATTCCTTCTTTATTACATCCGTCGATCCCTCACATTGACGAATTAACAAAGAAATTGCGTCGCTATTAAATACTATGGGTTCTATGCCTTCTCTTTCTCTTCGAGAGACGTTTCTAAGGCAACGACAGGACCTTATATTGGGAGGCGAGTATCTCTTTTCGGATGCACTATTCCTTCTTAATTGCATCCGTCGATCCCTCACAATAACGAATTAACACAGAAATTGCGTCGGTATGAAATACTATGGGTTCTATTCCTTCTCTTTCTAAATCGAGGAACTTTTCTATGGCAACGACTGGATCTTCTATTGGGAGGCAAGTTTCTCTTTTCGGTTGCACTATTCCTTCTTTATTGCATCCGTCGATCCCTCACAATGACAAATTAACACAGAAATTGCGTCACTATGTAATACTATAGGTTCTAAGCATTCTCTTTCTAAATCGAGGAACGTTTCTAAGGCAACGTCAGGATCTTCTATTGGGAGGCGATTATCTCTTTTCTGATGCACTATTCGTTCTTTATTGTATCCGTCGATCTCTCACAATGACGTATTAACACAGAAATTGCGTTGCTATGAAATACTAAAGGTGTTATGCCTTCTCTTTCTAAATCCAGAATTGTTTCTATAGCAACGACACTATTTTTTTTCGGATGCACTATTCCTTCTTTATTGCATCCGTCGATCCCTCACAATGACGAATTAACACAGAAATTACGTAGCAATGAAATACTGGAAGTTCTATGCATTCTCTTTCTAAATCGAAGAAGGTTTCTATGGTAACGACAGTAACTTATATTGGGAGGCGAGTATCTCTTTTCGGATGCACTATTCCTTCTTTATTTTTATTGCATCCGTCGATCCCTCACAACGACGAATTAACACAGAAATTGCGTCGCGATGAAATATTATAGGTTCTATGCCTTCTCTTTCTAAATCGAGGAACTTTTCTATGGCAACGACTGGATCTTCTATTGGTCGGCGCGTATTTGTTTCCAGATGCACTATTCCTTCTTTATTGCATCCGTCGATCCCTCACAATGACAAAATAACACAGAAATTGCGTCGCTATGAAATACTATAGGTTCCATGCCTTCTCTTTCTAAATCGAGGAACGTTTCTACGGCAACGACAGGATCTTCTATTTGGAGGCGAATATCTCTTTTCGCATGCACTATTCCTTCTTTATTGCATCAGCTGATACCTCACAATAAAGAATTAACACAGAAATTGCGTCGCTATGAAATACTATAGGTTCTATGCGTTTCCTTTCTAAATCGGGGAACGTTTCTATGGCGACGTGAGGATCTTATATTGGGAGGCAAGTATCCCTTTTCGGATGCACTATGGCTTCTTTATTAGATCCGTCGATCCCACACAACGACGAATTAACACAGAAATTGCGTCGCTATGAAATACTATATGTTCTATGCCTTCTCTTACTACATCGAGGAACGTTTCTATGGCAACGACAGGATCTTCAATTGGGAGGCGATTATCTCTTTTCGGATGCCCTATTCCTTCTTTATTGCATCCAACGATCCCTCACAATGACGAATTAACACGGAAATTGCGTCGCTATGAAATACAATTGATTCTATGCCTTCTCTTACTAAATCGAGGAAAGTTTCTATGGCAACTACAGGATCTTCTATAGGGAGGCGAGTATCACTTTTCGGATGCACTAATCCTTCTTTATTGCATCCGTTGACCCCTCACAATGACTTATTAACACAGAAATTGCGTCGGTATAAAATACTATAGGTACTACGCCGTCTCTTTCTAAATCGAGGAACGTTTCATTGGCAACGACCGGATCTTATATTGGGAGGCGAGTATCTCTTTTCGGATGCACTATTCCTTCTGTATTGCATCCGTCGATCCCTCACAACGACGAATTAACTCAGAAATTGCGTCGCTATGAAATACGATAGGTTCTATCCCTTCGCTTACTATATCGAGGAACGTTTCTATGGCATCGACAGGATCTTATATTGGGAGGCGAGTATCTCTTTTCGGATGCACTATTCCTGCTTTATTGCATCCGTCGATCCCTCACAATGACGATTTAACACAGAGATTGCGTCGCTATGCAATACTATAGGATCTATGCCTTCTCTTTCTTAATCAAGGAACGTTTTTATGGCAACGACAGGATCTTCTATTGAGAGGCGAGTATCTGTTTTCGGATGCACTATTCCATCCATATCGCATCCGTCGATCCCTCACAATGACGAATTAACACAGAAATTGCGTCGCTATGAAATACTATAGGTTCTATGCCTTCTCTTTCAAAATCGAGGAACGTTTCTATGGCAACGACAGGATCTTACATTGGGAGGCGAGTATCTCTTTTCGGCTGCATTATTCCTTCATTATTGCATCCGCCGTTTCCTCACAAAGACGAATTAACACAGAAATTGCGTCGCTATGATATACTATATGTTCTATGCCTTGTCTTTCTAAATAGAGGAACGTTTCTATGGCAACATCAGGATCCTATATTGGGAGGCAAATATCTCTTTTCGGATGCACTATTCCGACTTTATTAGATCTGTCGATCCCACACAATGACGAATAAACACAGAAATTGCGTCACTATGAAATACGAAAGGTTCTATCCCTTCTCTTCCTAAATCGAGGAACGTTTCCTTGCCATCGACAGGAACTTCTATTTGGATGCGAATATCTCTTTTCGCATGCACTATTCCTTCTTTACTGCATCCGTCGATCCCTTACAATGACGAATAACTTAGAAATTGCGTCGCTATGAAATACTGTAAGTTCTATGCCTTCTCTTTCTAAATCAAGGGACGTTTCTATGGCAACGACAGGACCTTCTATTGGGAGGCGAGTATATCTTTTCGGATGCACTATTCCTTCCTTATTGCATCCGTCGATCCCTCACAATAACTAAATAACACAGAAATTGCGTCGCTATCAGTTACTATAGGTTCAATGCCTTCTCTTTCTAAATCGAGGAACGTTTCTATGGCGACGACAGGATCTTATATTGGGAGGCGTGTATATCTTTTCGGATGCACTACTCCTTCTTTATTGCATCCGCCGATCCCTCACAATGACGAATTAACACAGAAATTGCGCCGCTATGAAATACTGTAAGTTCTATCCCTTCTCTTTCTAAATCGAAGAACGTTTCTATGGCAACGACTGGATCTCCTATTGGGAGGCGAGTATCTATTTCGGATGCACTATTCCTCCTTCATTGCATCCGTCGATTCCTCACAATGAGGAATTAACACAGAAATTGCGTCGCTATGAGATACTATAGGTTCTATGCCTTCTCTTTCTAAATCGAGGAACGTTTCTATGGCTACGACTGGATCACCTATTGTGAGGCGAGTATCTCTTTTCGGATGGACTATTCCTTATTTATTGCATCCCTCGATCCCTCACAATGACGAAATAACACAGAAATTGCGTCGCTATGATATACTATCGGTTCTATGCCTTCTCTTTCTAAATCGAGGAACGTTTCTATAGCAACGACAGGATTTTCTATTTGAAGGCGAGTATCTCTTTTCGGATGCACTATTCCTTCTTTATTGCATCCGTTGATCCCTCACAGTGACGATTTAACACAGAAATTGCGTCGCTGTGAAATACTATAGGTTCTATGACTTCTCTTTCTAAATCGAGGAACGTTTCAATGGCAATGACAGGATCTTCTACTGGGAGGCGTGTATCTCTAGTCGGATGCACTATTCCTTCTTTATTGCATCCGTCGATCCCTCACAACGACGAAATAACACAGAAATTGCGTCGCTGTGAAATACGATAGGTTCTGTCCCTTCTCTTTCTAAACCGAGGAAAGTTTCTATGGCATCGACAGGATCTGCTATTGGGAGGCGAATATCTCTTTTCCCATGCACTATTCCTACTTTATTGCATCCGTCGATCCTTCACAATGACGAACTACACAGAAATTGCTTCGCTACGAAATACTGTATGTTCTATGCCTTCTCTTCCTAAATCAAGGAACATTTCCATTGCAACGACAGGATCTTCTATTGCGAGGCGAGTATCTCTTTTCGGATGCACTATTCCTTCTTTATTGCATCCGTCGATCTCTCACAATGACGAATAAACACAGAAATTGCGTCGCTATGGAATACTATAGGTTCTATGCCTTCTCTTTTTAAATCGAGGAACGTTTCTATGGCAACGAGAGGATCTTCTATTGGGAGGCGAGTATCTCTTTTCGGTTGCACTATCTTTATTGCATCCGTCGATCCCTCGCAATGACGAATTAACATATAAATTGCGTCGCTAGGAAATACTATATGTTCTATGCATTCTCTTTCTAAATCGAGGAATGTATTTACGGCAACGACAGGGTCTTCTATTGGGAGGCGAGTATCTCATTTCGGATGCACTATTCCTTTTTTATTGCATCCGTCGATCCCTCAGAATGACGAATTAACACAGAAATTGCGTCGCTATGAAATATTATAGGTTCTTTGATTTCTCTTTCTATATCGAGGAACGTTCCTATGGCAACGACAGGATCTTCTATTGGGAGGCTAGTATCTCTTTTCGCATGCACTATTCCTTCTTTATTGCATCCGTCGACCCCTCACAATGGCGAATTAACACAGAAATTGTGTCGCTATGAGATACTATATGTTCTATGCCTTCTCTTCCTAAATCGAGGAACGTTTCTATGGCAACGACAGCATCTTCTATTGGGTGGCGAGTATCTCTTTTCGGATGCACTATTCCTTCTTTATTGCATCCGTTGATCCCTCACAATGAGAAATTAACACAAAAACTGCGTCCCTATGAAATACTATAGGTTCTAAGCCTTCTCTTTCTAAATCGAGGAACGTTTCTATTGCAACGACAGGATATTCTATTGGGAGACGAGTTCCTCTTTTCGGATGCACCATTCCTTCTTTATTGCATCCGCCGACCCTTCACAATGACGAATTAACACAGAAATTGTGTCGCTATGAGATACTATAGGTTCTATGCCTTCTCTTTCAAAATCGAGGAACGTTGCTATGGCAACGACAGGATATTCTATTGGGGGACGAGTACGTCTTTTCGGATGCACTATTCCTTCTTTATTGCATCCGTCGAACCCTCACAATGACGAATTAACAAAGAAATTCCGTTGCTATGAAATACTATATGTTCTAAGCCTTCTCTTTCGAAATCGAGGAACGTTTCTATGGCAACGACAGGATCTTCTATTGGGAGGCGAGTATCCCTTTTCTGATGCACTATTCCTTCTTTATTGCATCCGTCGATCCCTCACAATGAGCAATTAACAAAGAAATTGCGTTGCTATGAAATAGTATAGGTTCTATGCCTTCTCTTTCTAAATCGAGGAACGTTTCTATGGCAACGACAGGATCTTCTTTTGGGAGGCGAGTATCTCTTTTCGGATGCACTATTCCTTCTTTATTGCATCCGTCGACCCCTCACAATGACGAATTAACAAAGAAATTGCGTCTGTATGAGATACTATAGGTTCTATGCCTTCTCTTAATAATTCGAGGAACGTTTCTTAGGCAACGACAGGATTATCTATTGAGAGGCGAGTATATCTTTTCGGATGCACTATTCCTTCTTTAATGCATCCGTCGATCCCTCACAATGAGGAATTAACACAAAAATTGCATCGCTATGAAATACTATACGTTCCATGCCTTCTGTTTCTAAATCGAGGAACGTTTCTATGGCAACGACAGGATATTCTATTGGGAGACGAGTACGTCTTTTCGGATGCACCATTCCTTCTTTATTGCATCCGTCGATCCCTCACAATGACGAATTAACACAGAAATTGCGTCGCTATGAGATACTACGGGTTCAATGCCTTGTCTTTCTACAACGACGAACGTTTCTATGACAACGAAAGGATCTTCTATTGGGAGGCGAGTATCTCTTTTTGGTTGCACTATTCCTTCTTTAATGCATAGTATTTCATAGCGACGCAATTTCTGTGTTAATTCGTCATTGTGAGGGACCGAATTATGCAATAAAGAAGGAATAGCTGATCCGAAAAGAGATACTCGCCTCCCAAAAGAAGATCCTGTCGTTGCCATAGAAACGTTCCTCGATTTAGAAAGAGAAGCCATACAACGTATAGTATTTCATAGCGACGCAATTTCTGTGTTAATTCGTCATTGTGAGGGATCGACGGATGCAATAAAGAAGGAATAGTGAATCCGAAAAGAAATACGCGCCTCCCAATAGAAGATCAAGTCGTTGCCACAGAAACATTCCTCGATTTAAAATAGAGAAGGCATAGAACCTATAGTATTCCATAGCGACGCAATTTCTGTGTTAATTCGTCATTGTGAGAGATAGACTGATGCAATAAAGAAGGAATAGTGCATCCGAAAAGAGATACTCGCCTCCCAATTGAAGATCCTGTCGTTGCCATAGAAACGTTCCTCGATTTAGAAAGAGAAGGCATAGAACACTCAGTATTTCAGAGCGACGCAATTTCTGTATTATTCGTCATTGTGAGGGATCGACGGATGCAATAAAGAAGGAATAGTGCATTCGAAAAGAGATATTCGCCTCCCAATAGAAGATCCTGTCGATGCCATAGAAACGTTCCTCGATTTAGAAAGAGAAGGCATAGAACATACAGTATTCCATAGCGACGCAATTTCGGTGTTATTCGGATTGTGAGGGATCGACGAATGCAATAAAGAAAGAATAGTGCATCCGAAAAGACATGCTCGCCTCCCTATAGAAGATCCTGTCGTTGCCATAGGAACGTTCCTCGATTTAGAAAGAGAAGGCACAGAACATTCAGTATACCATAGCGACGCAATTTCTGTGTTATTCGCCTTTGTGAGGGATCGACGGATGCAATAATGAAGAAATAGTACATTCGAAAAGAAATATTCGCCTCCCAATACAAAATCCTGTCGATGCCATTGAAACGTTCCTCGATTTAGAAACAGAAGGGATAGAATCTATCGTATTTCATAGCGACGCAATTTCTGTGTTAATTCGTCGTTGTAAGGGATCGACGGATGCAATAAAGAAGGAATAGTGCATCCAAAAAGAGATACTCGCCTCCCAATAGAAGATCCTGTCGTTGCCACAGAAACGTTCCTCGATTTTGAAAGAGAAGGCCTAGGACCTATAGTATTTCATAGAGTCGCAATTTCTGTGTTAATTCCTCATTATGAGGGATCGACGGATGCAATGAAGAAGTAATAGTGCGTCCGAAAAGAGATACTCGCCTCCCAATATAAGATCCTGTCGTTGCCATAGAAACGTTACTCGATTTAGAAAGAGAAGGCATAGAACCTATAGTATATCATAGCGACGCAATTTCTGTGTTAATTCGTCATTGTGAGGGATCGACGGATGCAATAAAGATGTAATTGTGCATCCGAAAAGAGATACTCGCATCCCAATAGAAGATCCTGTCTTTGCCATAGAAACGTTACTCGATTTAGAAAGAGAAGGCATAGAACCTAAAGTATTTCATAGCGACGCAATTTCTGTGTTAATTCGTCATTGTGAGGTATCGACGGATGCAATAAAGAAGGAATAGAGCATCTGAAAAGAGATACTCGCCTCCCAATAGAAGATACGGTCGTTGCTATAGAACCCTTCCTCGACTTACAAAGATAAATCATAGAACCCATAGTATTTCATATCGACGCAATTTTTGTGTTAATTCGTCATTGTGAGGGATCGACGGATGTAATAAATAAGGAATAGTGCATCTGAAAGAGATACACGCCTCCCAATACAAGATTCTGTCGTTGCCATAGAAACGTTTCTCGATTTAGAAAGAGAAGGCATAGAACCTATAGTATCTCATAGCGACGCAATTTCTGTGTTAATTCGTCGATGTAAGGGATCGACGGATGCAATAAAGAAGGAATAGTGCACCCAAAAAGAGATACTCGCCTCCCAATAGAAGATCCTGTCGTAGCCATAGAACCGTCCCTCGATTTAGAAAGAGAAGGCATAGAACCTATAGTATATCATAGCGACGCAATTTCTGTGTTAATTCGTCATTGTGTCGGATCGACGGATGCAATAAATAGGGAATAGTGCATCTGAAAGGAGATACTCGACTCCCAATAGAAGATCCTGTCGTTGCCATAGAAACGTTCCTCGATTTAGAAAGAGAAGGCATAGAACCTATAGTATTTGACAGCGACGCAATTTCTGTGTTAATTCGTCATTGTGACGGTTCGACGGATGCAATAAAGAAGGAGTAGTGCATCTGAAAAGAGATACTCGCCTCCCAATACAAGATTCTGTCGTTGCCATAGAAACGTTTCTCGATTTAGAAAGAGAAGGCATAGTGTGGTGTCACCGCCAGACACCACACTTGCTAGGTGGTAGCTTAAATCGGCCGCGGTCCATTAGTACATGTCGGACCCGCGTGTCGCCGCCATCAGTACTTGCAGACCTAGCGCCACCACATGGCAGGTCCAGAAAGACGGACTAGCACTCGCCCCAGTTGTACGGACGACATTGCTAGCGACTAGACGTACGAGGCCTTCCTCTCATTTGCCGAGAGACAGTTAGAATAGCCTTCAGCTAAGCACATGACTACGACCTAGCAAGGCGCCATTAGCCTTACCTACTTTGAGAGTTATAGTATAAATGTCTCAAGAAGAACGCTGTATTCATCAGAGAATAAAAGTTAAGTATAAAGCAACTACGTACTTTTCTTGCTACCATTCAATAGTTATCCTGTTTCAGACTTCACGCCCGTCTGCAGTTAGCGTGCCTTTCGGCTACCTCCGAGTGGTGTGGCTGTCTTGCTATGCCACAACACATAGAACCTATAGTATCTCATAGCGACGCAATTTCTGTGTTAATTCGTCATTGTGAGGGATCGACGGAAGTTATAAAGAAGGAATAGTGCATCCGAAAAGAGATACCTGCCTCCCAATAGAAGATCCTGTCGATGCCATAGAAACGTTCCTCGATTTCGAAAGTGAACGCATAGAACCTATAGTATTTCATAGCGACTCAATTTCTGTGTTAATTCGTCATTGTGAGGGATCGACGGATGCAATAAAGAGGGAGTAGTGCATCCGAAAAGAGATACTCGTCTCCCAATAGAAGATCCTGTCGTTGCCATAGAAACGTTCCTCGATTTAGAAGGAGAAGGCATAGAACATATAGTATTTAATAGCGACGCAATTTCTGTGTTAATTCGTCATTGTGAGGGACCGACGGATGCAATAAAGCAGGAATAGTGCATCCGAAATGAGATCCTCGCTTCCCAACAGAAGATCCTGTCGTTGCCATAGAAACGTATCTCGATTTAGGAAGCCAAGGCATAGAACCTATAGTATTTCATAGCGACGCAATTTCTGTGTTAATTCGTCATTGTGAGGGATCGACGGATGCAATAAAGAAGGAGTTGTGCATCCGAAAAGAGATACTTGTATCCCAGTAGAAGATCCTGTCGTTGCCATAGAAACGTTCCTCGATTTAGAAAGAGAAAGTATAGAACAAATAGTATTTCATAGCGAAGAAATTTTTGTGTTAATTCGTAATTGTGAGGGATCGACGGATGCAATAAGGAAGGAATAGTGCAACCGAAAAGAGATACTCTTCTCCCAATAGAGGATCCTGTCGTTGCCATAGAAACGTTGCTCGTTTTAGAAAGAGACACCTATAGTAATTCATAGCGACGCAATTTCTATGCTAATTCGTCATTGTGAGGGATCGACAGATGCAATAAAGAAGGAATAGTGCATCCGAAAAGAGATACTCGCCTCCCAATAGAAGATCATTTCGTTGCCATAGAAACGTCCCTCGAATTAGAAAGATAAGGCATAGAACCTATAGTGTCTCATAGCGAAACAATTTCTGTGTTAATTCGTCATTGTGAGGGATCGACGGATGCATTATAGAAGGAATAATGCATCCGAAAAAAGATAATCGCCTCCCAATAGAGGATCCTGTCGTTGCCATTGAAACGTTCCTCGATTTAGAAAGAGAAGGCATAGAACATGCAGTATATCATAGCGACGGAATTACTGTGAAATTCTACATTGTGAGGGATCGACGGATGCAATGAAGAAGGAATAGTGCATCCGAAAATAGATACATGCCTCCCAATAGAAGTTCCTATCGTTGCTATAGAAACGTTCTTCGACTTAGAAAGAGAAGGCATACAACCTATAGTATTTCATAGCGAAGCAATTTCTGTGTTAATTCGACATTGTGAGTGATCGACGGATGCAAAAAAGAAGGAATAGTAAATACGGAAAGAGATACGCGCCTCCCAATAGAGGATCTAGTCGTTGCCACAGAAACGTTCCTCGCTATAAAAAGAGAATGCATAGAACCTATAGTATTCCATAGAGACGCAATTTCTGTGTCAATTCGTCATTGTGAGGGATCGACGGATGCAATAAAGAAGGAATAGTGAATCCGAAAAGAGATACGCGCCTCCCAATAGAAGATCTTGTCGTTTCCACAGAAACGTTCCTCGATTTAAAAAGAGAAGGCATAGAACCTATAGTATTCCATAGCGACGCAATTTCTGTGTTATTTCGTCATTGAGAGGGATCAACGGATGCAATAAAGAAGGAATAGTGCATCCGAAAAGAGATACTCGCCTCTCTATAGAAGATCCTGTCGTTGCCATAGAAACGTTCCTCGATTTAGAAAGAGAAGGCATGGAACATACAGTGTATCATAGCGACGCAATTTCTGTGTTATTCGTCATTGTGAGGGATCGACGGATGCAAAAATGAAGGAATAGTGCATCCGAAAAGAGATTCTCGTCTCCCAATAAAAGATCCTGCCGTTGCCATAGAAACGTTCCACGATTTAGAAAGAGAAGGCATAGAACAAATAGTATTTCATAGCGAAGCAATTTCTGTGTTAATTCGTAATTGTGAGGGATCGACGGATGCAATAAAGAAGGAATAGTGCATCCGAAAGGAGATACTCGCCTCCCAATAGAAGATCATTTCGTTGCCATAGAAACGTCCCTCGATTTAGAAAGATAAGGCATAGAACCTATAGCGTCTCATAGCCAAACAATTTCTGTGTTAAATCGTCATTGTGAGGGATAGACGGATGCATTATACAAGGAATAATGCATCCGAAAAGAGATAATCGCCTCCCAATGGAAGATCCTGTCGTTGCTATTGAAACGTTCCTCGATTTAGAAAGAGAAGGCATAGAACATACAGTATATCATAGCGACGCAATTACTGTGATATTCTACATTGTGAGGCATCGATGTATGCAATAAAGAAGGAATAGTACATTCGAAAAGAGATATTTGCCTCCCAATAGAAGATCCTGTCGTTGCCATAGAAACGTTCCTCGATTTAGAAAGAGAAGGCATTGAACATATAGTATATCATAGCGACTCCATTTTGTGTTAATTCGTCATTGTGAGGGATCGACGCATGCAATAAAGAAGGAATATTACATCCGAAGAGAGATACTCGCCTCCCAATAGTAGATCCTGTCGTTGCCATAGAAACGTTACTGGATTTAGAAAGAGAAGGCATAGAACCCATAGTATTTCATATCATCGCAATTTATGTGTTAATTCCTCATTGTGAGGGATCGACGGATGCAATAAATAAGGAATAGTGCATCTGAAAAGAGATACTCGCCTCCCTATAGAAGATCCTGACGTTGCCATAGCAACGTTCCTCGATTTAGAAAGAAAAGGCATAGAACCTATAGTATATCATAGCGACGCAATTTCTGTGTTAATTCGTCATTGTGACAGATCGACGGATGCAATAAATAGGGAATAGTGCATCTGAAAGGAGATACTCGACTCCCAATAGAAGATCCTGTCGTTGCCATAGAAACGTTATTCGATTTAGAAAGAGAAGGCATAGAACCTATAGTATATCATAGCGACGCAATTTCTGTGTTAATTCGTCATTGTGACAGATCGACGGATGCAATAAATAGGGAATAGTGCATCTGAAAGGAGATACTCGACTCCCAATAGAAGATCCTGTCGTTGCCATAGAAACGTTCCTCGATTTAGAAAGAGAAGGCATAGAACCAATAGTATTTCACAGCGACGCAATTTCTGTGTTAATTCGTCATTGTGACGGATCGACGGATGCAATAAAGAAGGAGTAGTGCATCTGAAAAGAGATACTCGCCTCCCAATAGAAGATTCTGTCGTTGCCATAGAAACGTTTCTCGATTTAGAATGAGAAGGCATAGAACCTATAGTATCTCATAGCGACGCAATTTCTGTGTTAATTCGTCGTTGTGAGGGATCGACGGATGCAATGAAGAAGGAATAGTCCATCCGAAAAGAGATACTTGCCTCCCAATTGAAGATCCTATCGTTGCTATAGAAACGTTCTTCGACTTAGAAAGAGAAGGCATAGAACCTATAGTATTTCATAGCGACGCAATTTCTGCGTTAATTCGTCATTGTGAGGGATCGACGGATGTTATAAAGAAGGAATAATGCATCCGAAAAGAGATACCTGCCTCCCAATAGAAGATCCTATCGATGCCATAGAAACGTTCCTCGATTTCGAAAGTGAACGCATAGAACCTATAGTATTTCATAGCGACGCAAATTTTTGTGGTAATTCGTCATTGTGATGGATCGACGGATGCAATAAAGTAGGAATAGTGCATCCGAAATGAGATACTCGCCCCCATTTGAAGATCCTGTCGTTGCCATAGAAACGTTCCTCGACTTAGAAAGAGAAGGCATTGAACCTATAGTATTTCATAGACACGCAATTTCTGTGTTAATTCGTCATTGTGAGGGATCGAATGATGCAATAAAGAAATAATAGTGCATCGAAAAGAGATACTCGCCTCCCAATAGATGATCCTGCCGTTGCTATAGAAACGTTCTTCGATTTAGAAAGAGAAGGCATAGAACCTATAGTATTTCATATCGACGCAATGTATGTGTTAATTCGTCATTGTGAGGGATCGACGGATGCAATAAGTAAGGAATAGTGCATCTGAAAAGAGACATTCGCCTCCCAATAGAAGATCCTGACGTTGCCATAGAAACGTTCCTCGATTTAGAAAGAGAAGGCATAGAACCTATAGTATTTCATAGCGACGCAATTTCTGTGTTAATTCGTCATTGTGAGGGATCGACGGATGCAATAAAAAGGGAGTAGTGCATCCGAAAAGAGATACTCGTCTCCCAATAGAAGATCCTGTCGTTGCCATAGATACGTTCCTCGATTTAGAAGGGGAAGGCATAGAACATATAGTATTTAATAGCGACGCAATTTCTGTGTTAATTCGTCATTGTGAGGGACCGACGGATGCAATAAAGCAGGAATAGTGCATCCGAAATGAGATGCTCGCCTCCCAACAGAAGATCCTGTCGTTGCCATAGAAACGTTTCTCGATTTAGGAAGACAAGGCATAGAACCTATAGTATTCCATAGCGACGCAATTTCTGTGGTAATTCTTCATTGTGAGGGATCGACGGATGCAATAAAGAGGGAGTAGTGCATCCGAAAAGAGATACTTGTCTCCCAATAGAAGATCCTGTCGTTGCCATAGAAACGTTCCTCGATTTAGAAAGAGAAGGTATAGAACAAATAGTATTTCATAGCGAAGCAATTTCTGTGTTAATTCGTAATTGTGAGGGATCAACGGATGCAATAAGGAAGGAACAGTGCAACCGAAAAGAGATACTCTTCTCCCAATAGAGGATCCTGTCGTTGCCATAGAAACGTTGCTCGTTTTAGAAAGAGATACCTACAGTAATTCATAGCTACGCAATTCCTATGCAAATTCGTCATTGTGAGGGATCGACAGATGCAATAAAGAAGGAATAGTGCATCCGAAAAGAGATACTCGCCTCCCAATAGAAGTTCATTTCGTTGCTATAGAAACGTTCCTCGATTTCGAAAGTGAACGCATAGAACCTATAGTATTTCATAGCGACGCAAATTTTTGTGGTAATTCGTTATTGTGAGGGATCGACGGATGCAATAAAGTAGGAATAGTGCATCCGAAAAGAGATAATCGCCTCCCAATAGAAGATCCTGTCGTTGCCATTGAAACGTTCCTCGATTTAGAAAGAGAAGGCATAGAACATACAGTATATCATAGCGACGGAATTACTGTGATATTCTACATTGTGAGGGATCGACGGATGCAATGAAGAAGGAATAGTGCATCCGAAAATAGATACATGCCTCCCAATAGAAGTTCCTATCGTTGCTATAGAAACGTTCCTCGATTTCGAAAGTGAACGCATAGAACCTATAGTATTTCATAGCGACGCAAATTTTTGTGGTAATTCGTTATTGTGAGGGATCGACGGATGCAATAAAGTAGGAATAGTGCATCCGAAATGAGATAATCGCCCCCATTTGAAGATCCTGCCGTTGCCATAGAAACGTTCCTCGACTTAGAAAGAGAAGGCATAGAACCTATAGTATTTCATAGACACGCAATTTCTGTGTTAATTCGTCATTGTGAGGGATCGAATGATGCAATAAAGAAATAATAGTGCAACGAAAAGAGATACTCGCCTCCCAATAGATGATCCTGCCGTTGCTATAGAAACGTTCCTCGATTTAGAAAGAGAAGGCATAGAACCTATAGTATTTCATATCGACGCAATGTATGTGTTAATTCGTCATTGTGAGGGATCGACGGATGCAATAAATAGGGAATAGTGCATCTGAAAAGAGATATTCGCCTCCCAATAGAAGATCCTATCGATGCCATAGAAACGTTCCTCGATTTCGAAAGTGAACGCATAGAACATATAGTATTTCATAGCGACGCAAATTTTTGTGGTAATTCGTCATTGTGAGGGATCGACGGATGCAATAAAGTAGGAATAGTGCATCCGAAATGAGATACTCGTCCCCATTTGAAGATCCTGTCGTTGCCATAGAAACGTTCCTCGACTTAGAAAGAGAAGGCATAGAACCTATAGTATTTCATAGACACGCAATTTCTGTGTTAATTCGTCATTGTGAGGGATCGAATGATGCAATAAAGAAATAATAATGCATCGAAAAGAGATACTCGCCTCCAAATAGATGATCCTGCCGTTGCTATAGAAACGTTCCTCGATTTAGAAAGAGAAGGCATAGAACCCATAGTATTTCATATCGACGCAATGTATGTGTTAATTCGTCATTGTGAGGGATCGACGGATGCAATAAATAAGGAATAGTGCATCTGAAAAGAGATACTCGACTCCCAATAGAAGATCCTGTCGTTGCCATAGAAACTTTCCTCGATTTAGTAAGAGAAGGCATAGATCCTATAGTAATTCATAGCGATGGAATTTCTGTGTTAATTCGTCATTTTGAGGGATCGACGGATGCAATAAAGAAGGAATAGTGCATCCGAAAAGAGATACACGCCTCCCAATAGAAGATTCTGTCGTTGCCATAGATACGTTCCGCGACTTTGAAAGAGAAGGCATAGAACCTATAATATTTCACAGCGACGCCATTTCGTGTTAATTCGTCATTGTGAGGGATCGACGCATGCAATAAAGAAGGAATAGTGCATCCGAAGAGAGATACTCGCCTCCCAATAGTAGATCCTGTCGTTGCCATAGAAACGTTACTGGATTTAGAAAGAGAAGGCATAGAACCCATAGTATTTCATATCGACGCAATTTATGTGTTAATTCGTCATTGTGAGGGATCGACGGATGCAATAAATAAGGGATAGTGCATCTGAAAAGAGATACTCGACTCCCAATAGAAGATCCTGTCGTTGCCATAGAAACGTTCCTCGATTTAGAAAGAGAAGGCATAGATCCTATAGTAATTCATAGCGATGGAATTTCTGTGTTAATTCGTCATTTTGAGGGATCGACGGATGCAATAAAGAAGGAATAGTGCATCCGAAAAGAGATACACGCCTCCCAATAGAAGAATCTGTCGTTGCCATAGATACGTTTCTCGATTTAGAAAGAGAAGGCATAGAACCTATAGTATGAAATAGAGACGCAATTTCTGTGTTAATTCGTCATTGTGACGGATCGACTGATGCAATGAAGAACGAATAGTGCATCCGAAAAGAGATACTTGCCTCCTAATAGAAGATCCTATCGATCCATAGAAACGTTCCTCGACTTTGAAAGAGAAGGCATAGAACCTATAGTATTTCACAGCGACGCAATTTCTGTGTTAATTCGTCATTGTGAAGGATCGACGGATGCAGTTAAGAAGGAATAGTGCATCGGAAGAGAGATACTCGCCTCCCAATAGAAGATCCATTCGTTGCCATAGAAACGTTCCTCGATTTTGAAAGAGAACGCATAGAACCTATATTATTTCATAGCGACGCAATTTCTTTGTTAATTCGTCTTTGTGTGGGATCGACGGATGCAATAAAGAAGGAATAGGGCATCGGAAAAGAGACACTCTCCCTTCCAATAGAAGATCCTGTCGTTGCCATATAAACGTTCCACGATTTAATAAGATAAGGCATAGAACCTATAGTATTCCATAGCGACGCAATTTCAGTGTTATTCGTCATTGTGAGGGATCGACGGATGCAATAAATTTGGAATAGTTCATGCGAAAATAGATACTCGCCTCCCAATAGAAGATCATTTCGTTGCCATAGAAACGTCCCTCGATTTAGAAAGATAAGGCATAGAACCTATAGTGTCTCATAGCCAAACTATTTCTGTGTTAATTCGTCATTGTGAGGGATAGACGGATGCATTATACAAGGAATAATGCATCCGAAAAGACATAATCGCCTCCCAATAGAAGATCCTGTCGTTGCTATTGAAACGTTCCTCGATTTAGAAAGAGAAGTCATAGAACATACAGTACATCATAGCGACGCAATTACTGTGATATTATACATTGTGAGGCATCGATGTATGCAATAAAGAAGGAATAGTACATTCGAAAAGAGATATTTGCCTCCCAATAGAAGATCCTGTCGTTGCCATAGAAACGTTCCTCGATTTAGGAAGAGAAGGCATAGAACCTATAGTATATCATAGCGACGCCATTTTGTGTTAATTCGTCATTGTGAGGGATCGACGCATGCAATAAAGAAGGAATAGTGCATCCGAAGAGAGATACTCGCCTCCCAATAGTAGATCCTGTCGTTGCCATAGAAACGTTACTGGATTTAGAAAGAGAAGGCATAGAACCTATAGTATTTCATAGCGAAGCAATTTCTGTGTTAATTCGTCATTGTGAGGGATCGACGGATGCAATAAAGAAGGAATAGTGCATCCGAAAAGAGGTACTCGTCTCCCAATAGAAGATTCTGTCGTTGCCATAGATACGTTTCTCGATTTAGAAGGAGAAGGCATAGAACCTATAGTATCCCATAGCAACGCAATTTCTGTGTTAATTCGTCATTGTGAGGGATCGACTGATGCAATAAAGAAGTAATAGTGCATCCGAAAAGAGATACTTGCCTCCAAATAGAAGATCCTGTCGTTGCCATAGAAACGTTCCTCGACTTAGAAAGAGAAGGCATAGAACCTATAGTATTTCACAGCGACGCAATTTCAGTGTTAATTCGACATTGTGAGGGATCGACGGATGCAGTAAAGAAGGAATAGTGCATCCGAAAAGAGATACTCGCCTCCCAATAGAAGATCCTGTCGTTGCCATAGAAACGTTCCTCGATTTCGAAAGAGAACGCATAGAACCTATATTATTTCATATCGACGCAAATTTTTGTGGTAATTCGTCATTGTGAGAGATCGACGGATGCAATAATGAAGGAATAGTGCATCCCAAAAGAGATACTCTTCTCCCAATAGAGGATCCTGTCGTTGCCATAGAAACGTTCCTCGATTTAGAAAGAGAAGTCATAGAACCTATAGTATTTCATAGCGACGCAATTTCTGTGTTAATTCGTCATTGTGAGGGTTCGACGGATGCAATAATGAAGGAATAGTGCATCCGAAAGGAGATACTCGCCTCTTAATTGAAGATCCTGTTGCTGCCATAGAAACGTTCCTCGGTTTAGTAAGAGAATGCATAGAACCCATAATATATCATACCGACGCAATTTCTGTGTTAATTCGCAATTGTGATTGATCGACGGAAGCAATAAAGAAGGAATAGTGCATCCGAAAAGAGATACTCGCCTCCAAATAGAAGATCCTGTCGTTCCCGTAGAAACTTTCCTCGATTTAGAAAGTAAAGTTATAGAACCTATGGTATTCCATAGCGACGCAATTTCAGTGTTATTCGTCATTGTGAGGGATCGACGGATGCAATAAATTTGGAATAGTGCATGCGAAAAGAGATACTCGCCTCCCAATAGAAGATCTTGTCGATGCCATTGAAACGTTCTTCGATTTAGAAACAGAAGGTATAGAACCTATCGTATGTCATAGCGATGCAATATCTGTGTTAATTCGTCGTTGCGAGGGATCGACGGATGCATTAAAAAAGGAGTAGTGCATCCGAAAATAGATAATCGCCTCCCAATAGAAGAGAAGATCCTGTCGTTGCCATTGAAACGTTCCTCGATTTAGAAAGAGAAGGCATAGAACATACAGTATATCATAGCGACGCAATTACTGTGATATTCTACATTGTGAGGCATCGATGGATGCAATAAAGAATGAATAGTACGTTCGAAAAGAGATATTTGCCTCCCAATAGAAGATCCTGTCGTTGCCATAGAAACGTTCCTCGATTTAGAAAGAGAGACATAGAACATACAGTATTTCATAGCGACGCAATTTCAGTGTTATTCGTCATTGTGAGGGATCGACGGATGCAATAAATTTGGAATAGTGCATGCGAAAATAGATACTCGCCTTCCAATAGAAGATCTTGTCGATGCCATTGAAACGTTCTTCGATTTAGAAAGAGAAGTCATAGAACATATAGTATTTAATAGCGAAGCAATTTCTGTGTTACTTCGTCATTGTGAGGGATCGACGGATGCAATAAAGCAGGAACAGTGCATCCGAAATGAGATACTCGCCTCCCAACAGAAGATCCTGTCGTTGCTATAGAAACGTTTCTCGATTTAGGAAGACAAGGCATAGAACCTATGGTATTTCATAGCGACGCAATTTCTGTGTTAATTCGTCATTGTGAGGGATCGACGGATGCAATAAAGAAGGAGTAGTGCATCCGAAAAGAGATTCTCGTCTCCCAATAGAAGATCCTGCCGTTGCCATAGAAACGTTCCACGATTTAGAAAGAGAAGGCATAGAACAAATAGTATTTCATAGCGAAGCAATTTCTGTGTTAATTCGTAATTGTGAGGGATCGACGGATGCAATAAAGAAGGAATAGTGCATCCGAAAGGAGATACTCGCCTCCCAATAGAAGATCATTTCGTTGCCATAGAAACGTCCCTCGATTTAGAAAGATAAGGCATAGAACCTATAGCGTCTCATAGCCAAACAATTTCTGTGTTAAATCGTCATTGTGAGGGATAGACGGATGCATTATACAAGGAATAATGCATCCGAAAAGAGATAATCGCCTCCCAATAGAAGATCCTGTCGTTGCTATTGAAACGTTCCTCGATTTAGAAAGAGAAGGCATAGAACATACAGTATATCATAGCGACGCAATTACTGTGATATTCTACATTGTGAGGCATCGATGTATGCAATAAAGAAGGAATAGTACATTCGAAAAGAGATATTTGCCTCCCAATAGAAGATCCTGTCGTTGCCATAGAAACGTTCCTCGATTTAGAAAGAGAAGGCATAGAACATATAGTATATCATAGCGACTCCATTTTGTGTTAATTCGTCATTGTGAGGGATCGACGCATGCAATAAAGAAGGAATATTACATCCGAAGAGAGATACTCGCCTCCCAATAGTAGATCCTGTCGTTGCCATAGAAACGTTACTGGATTTAGAAAGAGAAGGCATAGAACCCATAGTATTTCATATCATCGCAATTTATGTGTTAATTCCTCATTGTGAGGGATCGACGGATGCAATAAATAAGGAATAGTGCATCTGAAAAGAGATACTCGCCTCCCTATAGAAGATCCTGACGTTGCCATAGCAACGTTCCTCGATTTAGAAAGAAAAGGCATAGAACCTATATTATTTCATATCGACGCAAATTTTTGTGGTAATTCGTCATTGTGAGAGATCGACGGATGCAATAAAGTAGGAATAGTGCATCCGAAATGAGATACTCGCCCCCGATTTGAAGATCCTGTCGTTGCCATAGAAACGTTCCTCGATTTAGAAAGAGAAGGCATAGAACTTATAGTATTTCATAGCGACGCAATTTCTGTGTTAATTCGTCATTTTGAGGGTTCGACGGATGCAATAATGAAGGAATAGTGCATCCGAAAGGAGATACTCGCCTCTTAATTGAAGATCCTGTTGCTGCCATAGAAACGTTCCTCGATTTAGAAAGAGAATGCATAGAACCTATAATATATCATACCGACGCAATTTCTGTGTTAATTCGCAATTGTGATTGATCGACGGATGCAATAAAGAAGGAATAGTGCATCCGAAAAGAGATACTCGCCTCCAAATAGAAGATCCTGTCGTTCCCGTAGAAACGTTCCTCGATTTAGAAAGTAAAGTTATAGAACCTATGGTATTTCATAGCGACGCAATTTCTGTGTTAATTCGTCATTGTGAGTAATCGACGGAAGCAATAAAGAAGGAATAGTGCATCCGAAAAGAGAAATTTGCCCCCCAATAGAAGATCCAGTCGTTGCCATAGAAACGTTCCTCGATTTTTAAAGAGAAGACATAGAACGTATAGTATTTAATAGCGACGCAACTTCTGTGTTAAATCGTCATTGTGAGGGATCGACGGATGCAATAAAGAAGGAATAGGGCATCCGAAAAGAGACACTCTCCCTTCCAATAGAAGATCCTGTCGTTGCCATATAAACATTCCACGATTTAATAAGATAAGGCATAGAACCTATAGTATTCCATAGCGACGCAATTTCAGTGTTAATTCGTCATTGTGAGGGATCGACGGATGCAATAAATTTGGAATAGTGCATGCGAAAAGAGATACTCGCCTCCCAATAGAAGATCTTGTCGATGCCATTGAAACGTTCTTCGATTTAGAAACAGAAGGTATAGAACCTATCGTATGTCATAGCGATGCAATATCTGTGTTAATTCGTCGTTGCGAGGGATCGACGGATGCATTAAAAAAGGAGTAGTGCATCCGAAAAGATATACTCGTCTCCCAATAGAAGATCCTGTCGTTGCCATATAAACGTTCCTCGATTTAGAAAGAGAAGGCATAGAACATATAGTATTTAATAGCGAAGCAATTTCTGTGTTAATTCGTCATTGTGAGGGGTCGACGGATGCAATAAAGCAGGCATAGTGCATCCGAAATGAGATTCTAGCCTCCCAACAGAAGATCCTGTCGTTGCCATAGATACGTTTCTCGATTTAGGATGACAAGGCATAGAACCTATAGTCTTTCATAGCGACGCAATTTCTGTGTTAATTCGTCATTGTGAGGGATCGACGGATGCAATAAAGAAGGAATAGTGCATCCGAAAAGAGATACTCTTCTCCCAATAGAGGATCCTGTCGTTGCCATAGAAACGTTCCTCGTTTTAGAAAGAGATACCTATAGTAATTCATAGCGCCGCAATTTCTGTGCTAATTCGTCATTGTGAGGGATCGACGGATGCAATAAAGAAGGAATAGTGCATCCGAAAAGAGATACTCACCTCCCAATAGAAGATCATTTCGTTGCCATAGAAACGTCCCTCGATTTAGAAAAATAAGGCATAGAACCTATAGTGTCTCATAGCGAAAAAAATTCTGTGTTAATTCGTCATTGTGAGGGATAGACGGATGCATTATACAAGGAATAATGCATCCGAAAAGAGATAATCGCCTCCCAATAGAAGGGAAGATCCTGTCGTTGCCATTGAAACGTTCCTCGATTTAGAAAGAGACGGCATAGAACATACAGTATATCATAGCGACGCAATTACTGTGATGTTCTACATTGTGAGGCATCGATGGATGCAATAAAGAAGGAATAGTACATTCGAAAAGAGATATTTGCCTCCCAATAGAAGATCCTGTCGTTGCCATAGAAACGTTCCTCGATTTAGAAAGAGAAGGCATAGAACCTATAGTATATCATAGCGACGCCATTTTGTGTTAATTCGTCATTGTGAGGGATCGACGCATGCAATAAAGAAGGAATAGTGCATCCGAAGAGAGATACTCGCCTCCCAATAGTAGATCCTGTCGTTGCCATAGAAACGTTACTGGATTTAGAAAGAGAAGGCATAGAACCCATAGTATTTCATATCGACGCAATTTATGTGTTAATTCGTCATTGTGAGGGATCGACGGATGCAATAAATAAGGAATAGTGCATCTGAAAAGAGATACTCGGCTCCCAATAGAAGATCCTGACGTTGCCATAGAAATGTTCCTCGATTTAGAAAGAGAAGGCATAGAACCTATAGTATTTCATAGCGACGCTATTTCAGTGTTAATTCGTCTTTGTGAGGGATCGACGGATGCAATAAAGAAGGAATAGTGCATCCGAAAAGAGATACTCGCCTCCCAATAGAAGATTGTGTCGTTGCCATAGATACGTTTCTCGATTTAGAAAGAGAAGGCATAGAACCTATAGTATCCCATAGCAACGCAATTTCTGTGTTAATTCGTCATTGTGAGGGATCGACTGATGCAATAAAGAAGTAATAGTGCATCCGAAAAGAGATACTTGCCTCACAATAGAAGATCCTATCGTTGCCATAGAAACGTTCCTCGACTTAGAAAGAGAAGGCATAGAACCTATAGTATTTCACAGCGACGCAATTTCTGTGTTAATTCGTCATTGTGAGGGATCGAAGGATGCAGTAAAGAAGGAATAGTGCATCCGAAAAGAGATACTCGCCTCCCAATAGAAGATCCTGTCGTTGCCATAGAAACGATCCTCGATTTCGAAAGAGAACGCATAGAACCTATATTATTTCATATCGACGCAAATTTTTGTGGTAATTCGTCATTGTGAGGGATCGACGGATGCAATAAAGTAGGAATAGTGCATCCGAAATGAGATACTCGCCCCCGATTTGAAGATCCTGTCGTTGCCATAGAAACGTTCCTCAATTTAGAAAGATAAGGCATAGAACCTATAGCATTTCATAGCGACGCAATTTCTGTGTTAATTCGTCATTGTGAGGGATCGACGGATGCAATAAAGAAGGAATAGTGCAACCGGAAAGAGATACTCGCCTCCCAATACAAGATCCTGTCGTTGTCGTAGAAACGTTCTTCGTTTTAGAAAGAGATTGCATAGAACATATTGTGATTCATAGCAACGCAAATTTTTGTTTTAATTCGTCATTGTGAGGGATCGACGGATGCAATAAAGTAGGAATAGTGCATCCGAAATGAGATACTCGCCCCCGATTTGAAGATCCTGTCGTTGCCATAGAAACGTTCCTCGATTTAGAAAGATAAGGCATAGAACCTATAGTATTTCATAGCGACGCAATTTCTGTGTTAATTCGTCATTGTGAGGGATCGACGGATGCAATAAAGAAGGAATAGTGCAACCGGAAAGAGATACTCGCCTCCCAATAGAAGATCCTGTCGTTGCCATAGAAACGTTCCTCGATTTAGAAAGAAAATTTATAGAACCTATAGTATTTCATAGTGACGCAATTTCTGTGTTAATTCGTCATTGTAAGGGATCGACGGATGCAATAAAGAAGAAATAGTGCATCCGAAAAGAGATACTCGCCTCCCAATTGAAGATACTGTTGTTGCCATAGAAACGTTCCTCGATTTAGAAAGAGAACGCATAGAACCTATAATATATCATACCGACGCAATTTCTGTGTTAATTCGCAATTGTGATTGATCGACGGATGCAATAAAGAAGGAATAGTGCATCCGAAAAGAGATACTCGCCTCCAAATAGAACATCCTGGCGTTACTATAGAAACGTTCCAAGATTTAGAAAGAGAAGGCATAGAAAATATAGTAATTCATAGCGACGCAATTTCTGTGTTAACTCTGCATTGTGAGGGATCGACGGATGTAATAAAGAATTAATAGTGCATCCGAAATGAGATACTCGTTTCCCAATAGAAGATCCTGTCGTTGCCATAGAAACGTTCCTCGATTTAGAAAGAGAAGCATAGAACCTATAGTATTTCATGGCGACGCAATATCTGTGTTAATTCGTCATTGTGAGGGATCGACGGATGCAATAAAGAAGGATTAGTGCACCCGAAAAGAGATACTCGCCTCCCAATAGAAGATCCTGTCGTTGAAGTAGAAACGTTCCTTGTTTTAGAAAGAGAAGGCATACGACATACAGTATTTCATAGCGACGCAATTTCAGTGCTATTCGTCATTGTGAGGGATCGACGGATGCAATAAAGTTGGAATAGTGGATGCGAAAAGAGATATTCGCCTCCCAACAGAAGATGTTGTCGATGCCATAGATACGTTCTTCGATTTAGAAACAGAAGGGATAGAACCTATCGTATTACATAGCGATGCAATTTCTGTGTTAATTCGTCGTTGTGAGGGATCGACGGATGCAATTAAGAAGGAATAGTGCATCCGAAAACAGATACTCGTCTCCCAATAGAAGATCATGTCGTTGCCATAGAAACGTTCCTCGATTTAGAGAGAGAAGGCATAGAACCTATAGTATTTCATAGCGACGCCAGTTCTGTGTTAATTCGTCATTGTGAGGGATCGACGGATGCAACAAAGAAGGAATTGTGCATCCGAAAAGAGATACTCGCCTCCCAATAGAAGATCCTGCCGTTGCCATAGAAACGTTCCTCGATTTCAAAAGAGAACGCATAGAACCTATATTACTTCATAGCAACGCAAATTTTTGTTTTAATTCGTCATTGTGAGGGATCGACGGATGCAATAAAGAAAGAATAGTGCATCGGAAAAGAGATACTCGCCTCCCAATAGAAGATCCTGTCGTTGCCATAGAAACGATCCTCGATTTCGAAAGAGAACGCATAGAACCTATATTATTTCATATCGACGCAAATTTTTGTGGTAATTCGTCTTTGTGAGGGATCGACGGATGCAATAAAGTAGGAATAGTGCATCCGAAATGAGATACTCGCCCCCGATTTGAAGATCCTGTCGTTGCCATAGAAACGTTCCTCGATTTAGAAAGGGAAGGCATAGAACCTATAGTATTTCATAGCGACGCAATTTCTGTGTTAATTCGTCATTGTGAGGGATCGACGGATGCAATAAAGAAGGAATAGTGCAACCGGAAAGAGATACTCGCCTCCCAATACAAGATCCTGTCGTTGTCGAAGAAACGTTATTCGTTTTAGAAAGAGATTGCATAGAACATATTGTGATTCATAGCAACGCAAATTTTTGTTTTAATTCGTCATTGTGAGTGATCGACGAATGCAATAAAGAAGGTATAGTGCATCCGAAAAGAGATACTCGCCTCCCAATAGAAGATCCTGTCGTTGCCATAGAAACGTTCCTTGATTTAGAAAGAAAATTTATAGAACCTATAGTATTGCATAGCGACGCAATTTCTGTGTTAATTCGTCATTGTAAGGGATCGACGGATGCAATAAAGAAGAAATAGTGCATCCGAAAAGAGATACTCGCCTCCCAATTGAAGATACTGTTGTTGCCATAGAAACGTTCCTCGATTTAGAAAGAGAATGCATAGAACCTATAATATATCATACCGACGCAATTTCTGTGTTAATTCGCAATTGTGTTTGATCGACGGATGCAATAAAGAAGGAATAGTGCATCCGAAAAGAGATACTCGCCTCCAAATAGAACATCCTGGCGTTGCTATAGAAACGTTCCAAGATTTAGAAAGAGAAGTCATAGAAAATATAGTAATTCATAGCGACGCAATTTCTGTGTTAATTCTGCATTGTGAGGGATCGACGGATGTAATAAAGAAGGAATAGTGCATCCGAAAAGAGATACTCGTTTCCCAATAGAAGATCCTGACGTTGCCATAGAAACGTTCCTCGATTTAGAAAGCGAAGGCATAGAACATATAGTATTTAATAGCGACGCAATTTCTGTGTTAATTCGTCATTGTGAGGGATCGACGGATGCAATAAAGCAGGAATAGTGCATTCGAAATGAAATAGTCGCCTCCCAATACAAGATCCTGTCGTTGCCATAGAAACGTTCCTTGTTTTAGAAAGAGAAGGCATACAACATACAGTATTTCATAGCGACGCAATTTCAGTGTTATTCGTCATTGTGAGGGATCGACGGATGCAATTAAGAAGGAATAGTGCATCCGAAAAGAGATACTTGCCCGCCAATATATAATCCGGTCATTGCCATAGAAACGTTCCTCGATTTAGAAAGAGAAGGCATAGAACCTATAGTATTTAATAGCGACGCAACTTCTGTGTTAATTCGTCATTGTGAGGGATCGACGGATGCAATAAAGAAGGATTAGTGCACCCGAAAAGAGATACTCGCCTCCCAATAGAAGATCCTGTCGTTTAAATAGAAACGTTCCTTGTTTTAGAAAGAGAAGGCATACAACATACAGTATTTCATAGCGACGCAATTTCAGTGCTATTCGTCATTGTGAGGGATCGACGGATGCAATAAAGTTGGAATAGTGGATGCGAAAAGAGATATTCGCCTCCCAACAGAAGATGTTGTCGATGCCATAGATACGTTTTTCGATTTAGAAACAGAAGGGATAGAACCTATCGTATTACATAGCGATGCAATTTCTGTGTTAATTCGTCGTTGTGAGGGATCGACGGATGCAATTAAGTAGGAATAGTGCATCCGAAAACAGATACTCGTCTCCCAATAGAAGATCATGTCGTTGCCATAGAAACGTTCCTCGATTTAGAGAGAGAAGGCATAGAACCTATAGTATTTCATAGCTACGCCATTTCTGTGTTAATTCGTCATTGTGAGGGATCGACGGATGCAACAAAGAAGGAATTGTGCATCCGAAAAGAGATACTCGCCTCCCTATAGCAGATTCTGTCGTTGCCATAGAAACGTCCCTCGATTTAGAAAGAGAAGCATAGAACCTATAGTATTTCATGGCGACGCAATATCTGTGTTAATTCGTCATTGTGAGGGATCGACGGATGCAATAAAGAAGGATTAGTGCATCCGAAAAGAGATACTCGCCTCCCAATAGAAGATCCTGTCGTTGCCATAGAAACGTTCCTCGATTTCAAAAGAGAACGCATAGAACCTATATTACTTTATAGCAACGCAAATTTTTGTTTTAATTCGTCATTGTGAGGGATCGACGGATGCAATAAAGAAGGAATAGTGCATCGGAAAAGAGATACACGCCTCCCAATAGAAGATCCTGTCGTTGCCATAGAAACGTTCCTCGATTTAGAAAGAAAATTTATAGAACCTATAGTATTTCATAGCGAAGCAATTTCTCTGTTAATTCGTCATTGTGAGGGAACCGACGGATACAATAAAGAAGGAATTGTGCATCCGAAAAGAGATACTCGCCTCCCAATTGAAGATCCTGTTGTTGCCATTGAAACGTTTCTCGATTTAGAAAGAGAATGCATAGAACCTACAATATATCAAACCGAAGCAATTTCTGTGTTAATTCGTAGTTGTGATTGATCGACGGATGCAATAAAAATGGAACAGTGCATCCGAAATGAGATACTCGGCTCCAAATCGAAGAACCTGTCGTTGCTATAGAAACGTTCCAAGATTTAGAAAGAGAAGTCATAGAACATATAGTAATTCATAGCGACGCAATTTCTGTGTTAATTCGGCATTGTGAGGGATCGACGGATGCAATAAAGAAGGAATAGTGCATCCGAGAAGAGATACTTGCCCCCCAATAGAAGATCCAGTCGTTGCAATAGAAAGGTTCCTCGATTTAGAAAGAGAAGGCATAGAACCTATAGTATTTCATAGCGATGCAATTTCTGTGTTAATTCGTCATTGTAAGGGATCGACGGATGCAACAAAGAAGGAATTGTGCATCCGAAAAGAGATACTCGCCTCCCAATAGCAGATCCTGTCGTTGCCATAGCAACGTTCCTCGATTTAGAAAGAGAAGGCATAGAACCTATAGTATTTCATAGCGACGCAAATTCTGTGTTAATTCGTCATTGTGAGGGATCGACGGATGCAATAAAGAAGGAATAGTGTATGCGAAAAGAGACACTCGCCCTTCCAATAGAAGAACCTGTCGTTGCCATATAAACGATACACGATTTAATAAGAGAAGGCATAGAACCTATCGTATTTCATAGCGATACAATTTCTGTGTTAATTCGTCGTTGTGAGGTATCGACGGATAAAATAAAGAAGGAGTAGTGCATCCAAAAAGAGATACTCGTCTCCCAATAGAAGATCCTGTCGATGCAATAGAAACGTTCCTCGATTTAGAAAGAGATGGGATAGAACCTATAGTATCCCATAGCGACGCAATCTCTGTGTTAATTCGTCATTGTGAGGGATCGACTGATGCAATAAAGAAGGAATAGTGCATCCGAAAAAAGATATTTGCCTCCCAATAGAAGATCCTATCGTTGCCATAGAAACGTTCCTCGACTAAGAAAGAGAAGGCATAGAACCTATAGTATTTCACAGCGACGCATTATCTGTGTTAATTCGTCATTGTGAGGGATCGACCGATGCAGTAAAGAAGGAATAGTGCATCCGATAAGAGATACTCGCCTCCCAATAGAAGATCCTGTCGTTGCCATAGAAACGTTCCTCGATTTCGAAAGAGAACGCATAGAACCTATATTATTTCATAGCGACGCAAATTTTTGTGGTAAGTCGTCATTGTGATGGATCGACGGATGCAATAAAGTAGGATTAGTGCATCCGAAATGAGATACTCGCCCCTGATTTGAAGGTCCTGTCGTTGCCATAGAAACGTTCCTCGATTTAGAAAGAGAAGGCATAGAACCTATAGTATTTCATAGCGATGCAATTTCTGTGTTAATACGTCATTGTGTGGGATCGACGGATGCAACAAAGAAGGAATTGTGCATCCGAAAAGAGATACTCGCCTACCACTAGCAGATCCTGTCGTTGCCATAGCAACGTTCCTAGATTTAGAAAGAGAAGGCATAGAACCTATAGTATTTCATAGCGACGCAATTTCTGTGTTAATTCGTCATTGTGAGGGATCGACGGATGCAATAAAGAAGGAATAGTGCATCCGAAAAGAGATACTCGCCTCCCAATAGAAGATTCTGTCGTTGCCATAGATACGTTTCTCGATTTAGAAAGAGAAGGCATAGAACCTATAGTATCCCATAGCAACGCAATTTCTGTGTTAATTCGTCATTGTGAGGGATCGACTGATGCAATAAAGAAGTAATAGTGCACCCGAAAAGAGATACTTGCTTCCCAATAAAAGATCCTATCGTTGCCATAGAAACGTTCCTCGACTTAGAAAGAGAAGGCATACAACCTATAGTATTTCACATCGACGCAATTTCTGTGTTAATTCGTCATTGTGAGGGATCGACGGATGCAGTAAAGAAGGAATAGTGCATCCGAAAAGAGATACTCGCCTCCCAATAGAAGATCCTGTCGTTGCCATTGAAACGTTCCTCGATTTCGAAAGAGAACGCATAGAACCTATATTATTTCATATCGACTCAAATTTTTGTGGTAATTCGTCATTGCGAGGGATCGACGGATGCAATAAAGTAGGAATAGTGCATCCGAAATGAGATACTCGCCCCCGATTTGAAGATCCTGTCGTTGCCATAGAAACGTTCCTCGATTTAGAAAGAGAAGGCATAGAACCTATAGTATTTCATAGCGACGCAATTTCTGTGTTAATTCGTCATTGTGAGGGATCGACGCTTGCAATAAAGAAGGAATAGTGCAACCGGAAAGAGATACTCGCCTCCCAATACAAGATCCAGTCGTTGCCATAGAAAGGTTCCTCGATTTAGAAAGAGAAGGCATAGAACCTATAGTATTTAATAGCGATGCAATTTCTGTGTTAATTCGTCATTGTGTGGGATCGACGGATGCAACAAAGAAGGAATTGTGCATCCGAAAAGAGATACTCGCCTCCCAATAGCAGATCCTGTCGTTGCCATAGCAACGTTCCTCGATTTAGAAAGAGAAGGCATAGAACCTATAGTATTTCATAGCGACGCAATTTCTGTGTTAATTCGTAGTTGTGAGGGATCGACGGATGCAATAAAGAAGGAATAGTGCATGCGAAAAGAGACACTCGCCCTTCCAATAGAAGATCCTGTCGTTGCCATATAAACGTTACACGATTTAATAAGAGAAGGCATAGAACCTATCGTATTTCATAGCGATACAATTTCTGTGTTAATTCGTCGTTGTGAGGGATCGACGGATAAAATAAAGAAGGAGTAGTGCATCCAAAAAGAGATACTCGTCTCCCAATAGAAGATCCTGTCGATGCCATAGAAACGTTCCTCGATTTAGAAAGAGAAGGGATAGAACCTATAGTATCCCATAGCGACGCAATCTCTGTGTTAATTCGTCATTGTGAGGGATCGACTGATGCAATAAAGAAGGAATAGTGCATCTGAAAAGAGATATTTGCCTCCCAATGGAAGATCCTATCGTTGCCATAGAAACGTTCCTCGACTTAGAAAGAGAAGGCATAGAACCTATAGTATTTCACAGCGACGCATTATCTGTGTTAATTCGTCATTGTGAGGGATCGACGGATGCAGTAAAGAAGGAATAGTGCATCCGATAAGAGATACTCGCCTCCCAATAGAAGATCCTGTCGTTGCCATAGAAACGTTCCTCGATTTCGAAAGAGAACGCATAGAACCTATATTATTTCATAGCGACGCAAATTTTTGTGGTAAGTCGTCATTGTGATGGATCGACGGATGCAATAAAGTAGGATTAGTGCATCCGAAATGAGATACTCGCCCCTGATTTGAAGGTCCTGTCGTTGCCATAGAAACGTTCCTCGATTTAGAAAGAGAAGGCATAGAACCTATAGTATTTCATAGCGATGCAATTTCTGTGTTAATTCGTCATTGTGTGGGATCGACGGATGAAACAAAGAAGGAATTGTGCATCCGAAAAGAGATACTCGCCTCCCAATAGCAGATCCTGTCGTTGCCATAGCAACGTTCCTAGATTTAGAAAGAGAAGGCATAGAACCTATAGTATTTCATAGCGACGCAATTTCTGTGTTAATTCGTCATTGTGAGGGATCGACGGATGCAATAAAGAAGGAATAGTGCATCCGAAAAGAGATACTCGCCTCCCAATAGAAGATTCTGTCGTTGCCATAGATACGTTTCTCGATTTAGAAAGAGAAGGCATAGAACCTATAGTATCCCATAGCAACGCAATTTCTGTGTTAATTCGTCATTGTGAGGGATCGACTGATGCAATAAAGAAGTAATAGTGCATCCGAAAAGAGATACTTGCTTCCCAATAGAAGATCCTTTCGTTGCCATAGAAACGTTCCTCGACTTAGAAAGAGAAGGCATAGAACCTATAGTATTTCACATCGACGCAATTTCTGTGTTAATTCGTCATTGTGAGGGATCGACGGATGCAGTAAAAAAGGAATAGTGCATCCGAAAAGAGATACACGCCTCCCAATAGAAGATCCTGTCGTTGCCATTGAAACGTTCCTCGATTTCGAAAGAGAACGCATAGAACCTATATTATTTCATATCGACGCAAATTTTTGTGGTAATTCGTCATTGCGAGGGATCGACGGATGCAATAAAGAAGGAATAGTGCATCCGAAATGAGATACTCGCCCCCGATTTGAAGATCCTGTCGTTGCCATAGAAACGTTCCTCGATTTAGAAAGAGAAGGCATAGAACCTATAGTATTTCATAGCGACGCAATTTCTGTGTTAATTCGTCATTGTGAGGGATCGACGGATGCAATAAATAAGGAATAGTGCAACCGGAAAGAGATACTCGCCTCCCAATACAAGATCCAGTCGTTGCCATAGAAAGGTTCCTCGATTTTGAAAGAGAAGGCATAGAACCTATAGTATTTAATAGCGACGCAACTTCTGTGTTAATTCGTCATTGTGAGGGATCGACGGATGCAATAAAGAAGGAATAGTGCATGCGAAAAGAGACACTCGCCCTTCCAATAGAAGATCCTGTCGTTGCCATATAAACGTTACACGATTTAATAAGAGAAGGCATAGAACCTATCGTATTTCATAGCGATACAATTTCTGTGTTAATTCGTCGTTGTGAGGGATCGACGGATAAAATGAAGAAGGAGTAGTGCATCCAAAAAGAGATACTCGTCTCCCAATAGAAGATCCTGTCGTTGCCATAGAAACGTTCCTCGATTTAGAAAGAGAAGGCATAGAACATATAGTATTTCACAGCGACGTAATTTCTGTGTTAATTCGTAATTGCGATTCATCGACGGATGCAATAAAGAAGGAATAGTGCATCCGAAAAGAGATACTCGCCTCCAAATCGAAGATCCTGTCGTTGCTATAGAAACGTTCCAAGATTTAGAAAGAGAAGGCATAGAACATATAGTAATTCATAGCGACGCAATTTCTGTGTTAATTCGGCATTGTGAGGGATCGACGGATGCAAAAAAGAAGGAATAGTGCATCCGAAAAGAGATACTTGCCCCCTAATAGAAGATCCAGTCGTTGCCATAGAAAGGTTCCTCGATTTAGAAAGAGAAGGCATAGAACATATAGTATTCCATAGGGACGTAATTTCTGTGTTAATTCATCATTGTGTGGTATCGACGGGTGCAATAAAGAAGGAATAGTGCATCCGAAAAGAGATACTCGCCTCCCAATAGAAGATCCTGACGGTGCCATAGAAAAGTTCCTCGATTTCGAAAGAGAAGGCATAGAGCCTATATTATTTCATAGCGACGCAAATTTTTGTGATAATTCGTCATTGTGAGGGATCGTCGGATGCAGTAAAGCAGGAATAGTGCAACCGGAAAGAGATTCTCGCCTCCCAATACATGATCCTGTCGTTGTCGTAGAAACGTTCCTCGTTTTAGAAAGAGAAGCCATAGAACCTATAGTGATTCACAGCAACGCAAATTATTGTTTTAATTCGTCATTGTGAGTGATCGACAGTTGCAATAAAGAAGGAATAGTGCATCCGAAAAGAGATACTCGCCTCCCAATAGAAGATCCTGTCGTTGCCATAGAAACGTTCCTCGATTTAGAAAAAAAAGTTATAGAACGTATAGTATTTCATAGCGACACAATTTCAGTGTTATTCGTCATTGTTAGGGATCGACGGATGCAATAAATTTGGAATAGTGGATGCGAAAAGAGATATTCGCCTCCCAACAGAAGATCTTGTCGATGCCACAGAAACGTTCTTCGATTTAGAAACAGAAGGGATAGAACCTATCGTATTTCATAGCATTACAATTTCTGTGTTAATTCGTCGTTGTGAGGGATCGACGGATAAAATAAAGAAGGAGTAGTGCATACGAAAAGAGATACTCGTCTCCCAATAGAAGATCCTGTCGCTGCCATAGAAACGTTCCTCGATTTAGAAAGAGAAGGCATAGAACATATAGTATTTAATAGCGACGCAATTTCTGTGTTAATTCGTCATTGTGAGGGATCGACGGATGCAATAAAGCAGGAATAGTGCATCCCAAATGAGATACTCCCCTCCCAACGGAAGATCCTGTCGTTGCCATAGAAACGTTTCTCGATTTAGGAAGACAAGGCAAAGAACCCATTGTATTTCATAGCGACGCAATTTCTGTGTTAACTCGTCATTGTGAGGGATCGACGGATGCAATTAAGAAGGAATAGTGCATCCGAAAAGAGATACTCGTCTCCCAATAGAAGATCCTGTCGTTGCCATAGAAACGTTCCTCGATTTCGAAAGAGAAGGCATAGAACCTATAGTATTTCATAGCGATGCAATTTCTGTGTTAATTCGTCATTGTGAGGGATCGACGGATGCAACAAAGAAGGAATTGTGCATCCGAAAAGAGATACTCGCCTCCCAATAGCAGATCCTGTCGTTGCCATGGAAACGTTCCTCGATTTAGAAAGAGAAGCATAGAACCGATAGTATTTTATGGCGACGCAATTTCTGTGTTAATTCGTCATTGTGAGGGATCGACAGATGCAATAAAGTAGGAATAGTGCATGCGAAAAGAAATATTCGCCTCCCAATAGAAGATCCGGTCGATGCCATAGAAACGTTCCTCGATTTAGAAAGAGAAGGGATAGAACCTATAGTATCCCATAGCGACGCAATCTCTGTGTTGATTCGTCATTGTGAGGGATCGACTGATGCAATAAAGAAGGAATAGTGCATCCGAAAAGAGATACTTGCCTCCCAATAGAAGATCCTATCGTTGCCATAGCAACGTTCCTCGACTTAGAAAGAGAAGGCATAGAACCTATAGTATTCCACAGCGACGCATTTTCTGTGTTAATTCGTCATTGTGAGGGATCGACGGATGCAGTAAAGAAGGAATAGTGCATCCGAAAGGAGATACTCGCCTCCCAATAGAAGATCCTGTCGTTGCCATAGAAACGTTCCTCGATTTCGAAAGAGAACGCATAGAACCTATATTATTTCATAGCGTCGCAATTTTTTGTGGTAAGTCGTCATTGTGATGGATCGACGGATGCAATAAAGTAGGAATAGTGCATCCGAAATAAGATACTCGCCCCCGATTTGAAGGTCCTTTCGTTGCCATAGAAACGTTCCTCGATTTAGAAAGAGAAGGCATAGAACCTATAGTATTTCATAGCGATGTAATTTCTGTGTCAATTCGTCATTGTGTGGGATCGACGGATGCAACAAAGAAGGAATTGTGCATCCGAAAAGAGATACTCGCCTCCCAATAGCAGATCCTGTCGTTGCCATAGCAACGTAACTCGATTTAGAAAGAGAAGGCATAGAACCT
Source organism: Schistocerca cancellata (assembly GCF_023864275.1). Classification (NCBI taxonomy): domain Eukaryota; kingdom Metazoa; phylum Arthropoda; class Insecta; order Orthoptera; family Acrididae; genus Schistocerca; species Schistocerca cancellata. The sequence continues at coordinate 42,931,908 of NC_064626.1, read as the reverse complement.
ATAGTATTTCATAGCGACGCAATTTCTGTGTTAATTCGTCATTGTGAGGGATCGACGGATGCAATAAAGAAGGAATAGTGCATGCGAAAAGAGACACTCGCCCTTCCAATAGAAGATCCTGTCGTTGCCATATAAACGTTACACGATTTAATAAGAGAAGGCATAGAACCTATCGTATTTCATAGCGATACAATTACTGTGTTAATTCGTCGTTGTGAGGGATCGACGGTTAAAATAAAGAAGGAGTAGTGCATCCAAAAAGAGATACTCGTCTCCCAATAGAAGATCCTGTCGTTGCCATAGAAACGTTCCTCGATTTAGAAAGAGAAGGCATAGAACATATAGTATTTCACAGCGACGTAATTTCTGTGTTAATTCGTAATTGTGATTCATCGACGGATGCAATAAAGAAGGAATAGTGAATCCGAAAAGAGATACTCGCCTACAAATCGAAGATCCTGTCGTTGCTATAGAAACGTTCCAAGATTTAGAAAGAGAAGGCATAGAACATATAGTAATTCATAGCGACGCAATTTCTGTGTTAATTCGGCATTGTGAGGGATCGACGGATGCAAAAAAGAAGGAATAGTGCATCCGAAAAGAGATACTTGCCCCCCAATAGAAGATCCAGTCGTTGCCATAGAAAGGTTCCTCGATTTAGAAAGAGAAGGCATAGAACATATAGTATTCCATAGGGACGTAATTTCTGTGTTAATTCATCATTGTGTGGTATCGACGGGTGCAATAAAGAAGGAATAGTGCATCCGAAAAGAGATACTCGCCTCCCAATAGAAGATCCTGTCGGTGCCATAGAAAAGTTCCTCGATTTCGAAAGAGAAGGCATAGAGCCTATATTATTTCATAGCGACGCAAATTTTTGTGATAATTCGTCATTGTGAGGGATCGACGGATGCAGTAAAGCAGGAATAGTGCAACCGGAAAGAGATTCTCGCCTCCCAATACATGATCCTGTCGTTGTCGTAGAAACGTTCCTCGTTTTAGAAAGAGAAGCCATAGAACCTATAGTGATTCATAGCAACGCAAATTATTGTTTTAATTCGTCATTGTGAGTGATCGACAGTTGCAATAAAGAAGGAATAGTGCATCCGAAAAGAGATACTCGCCTCCCAATAGAAGATCCTGTCGTTGCCATAGAAACGTTCCTCGATTTAGAAAGAAAAGTTATAGAACGTATAGTATTTCATAGCGACGCTATTTCAGTGTTATTCGTCATTGTTAGGGATCGACGGATGCAATAAATTTGGAATAGTGGATGCGAAAAGAGATATTCGCCTCCCAACAGACGATCTTGTCGATGCCACAGAAACGTTCTTCGATTTAGAAACAGAAGGGATAGAACCTATCGTATTTCATAGCATTACAATTTCTGTGTTAATTCGTCGTTGTGAGGGATCGACGGATAAAATAAAGAAGGAGTAGTGCATACGAAAAGAGATACTCGTCTCCCAATAGAAGATCCTGTCGCTGCCATAGAAACGTTCCTCGATTTAGAAAGAGAAGGCATAGAACATATAGTATTTAATAGCGACGCAATTTCTGTGTTAATTCGTCATTGTGAGGGATCGACGGATGCAATAAAGCAGGAATAGTGCATCCCGATTGAGATACTCCCCTCCCAACGGAAGATCCTGTCGTTGCCATAGAAACGTTTCTCGATTTAGGAAGACAAGGCAAAGAACCTATAGTATTTCATAGCGACGCAATTTCTGTGTTAACTCGTCATTGTGAGGGATCGACGGATGCAATTAAGAAGGAATAGTGCATCCGAAAAGAGATACTCGTCTCCCAATAGAAGATCCTCTCGTTGCCATAGAAACGTTCCTCGATTTAGAAAGAGAAGGCATAGAACCTATAGTATTTCATAGCGATGCAATTTCTGTGTTATTTCGTCATTGTGAGGGATCGACGGATGCAACAAAGAAGGAATTGTGCATCCGAAAAGAGATACTCGCCTCCCAATAGCAGATCCTGTCGTTGCCATAGAAACGTTCCTCGATTTAGAAAGAGAAGCATAGAACCGATAGTATTTCATGGCGACGCAATTTCTGTGTTAATTCTTCATTGTGAGGGATCGACAGATGCAATAAAGTAGGAATAGTGCATGCGAAAAGAAATATTCGCCTCCCAATAGAAGATCCGGTCGATGCCATAGAAACGTTCCTCGATTTAGAAAGAGAAGGGATAGAACCTATAGTATCCCATAGCGACGCAATCTCTGTGTTGATTCGTCATTGTGAGGGATCGACTGATGCAATAAAGAAGGAATAGTGCATCCGAAAAGAGATACTTGCCTCCCAATAGAAGATCCTATCGTTGCCATAGCAACGTTCCTCGACTTAGAAAGAGAAGGCATAGAACCTATAGTATTTCACAGCGACGCATTTTCTGTGTTAATTCGTCATTGTGAGGGATCGACGGATGCAGTAAAGAAGGAATAGTGCATCCGAAAAGAGATACTCGCCTCCCAATAGAAGATCCTGTCGTTGCCATAGAAACGTTCCTCGATTTCGAAAGAGAACGCATAGAACCTATATTATTTCATAGCGACGCAAATTTTTGTGGTAAGTCGTCATTGTGATGGATCGACGGATGCAATAAAGTAGGAATAGTGCATCCGAAATGAGATACTCGCCCCCGATTAGAAGGTCCTGTCGTTGCCATAGAAACGTTCCTCGATTTAGAAAGAGAAGGCATAGAACCTATAGTATTTCATAGCGATGCAATTTCTGTGTCAATTCGTCATTGTGTGGGATCGACGGATGCAACAAAGAAGGAATTGTGCATCCGAAAAGAGATACTCGCCTCCCAATAGCAGATCCTGTCGTTGCCATAGCAACGTAACTCGATTTAGAAAGAGAAGGCATAGAACCTATAGTATTTCACAGCGACGCAATTTCTGTGTTAATTCGTCATTGTGAGGGATCGACGGATGCAGTAAAGAAGGAATAGTGCATCCGAAAAGAGATACTCGCCTCCCAATAGAAGATCCTGTCGTTGCCATAGAAACGTTCCTCGATTTCGAAAGAGAACGCATAGAACCTATATTATTTAATATCGACGCAAATTGTTGTGGTAATTCGTCATTGCGAGGGATCGACGGATGCAATAAAGTAGGAATAGTGCATCCGAAATGAGATACTCGCCCCCGATTTGAAGATCCTGTCGTTGCCATAGAAACGTTCCTCGATTTAGAAAGAGAAGGCATAGAACCTATAGTATTTCATAGCGACTCAATTTCTGTGTTAATTCGTCATTGTGAGGGATCGACGGATGCAATAAAGAAGGAATAGTGCAACCGGAAAGAGATACTCGCCTCCCAATAGAAGATTCTATCGTTGCCATAGATACGTTTCTCGATTTAGAAAGAGAAGGCATAGAACCTATAGTATCCCATAGCAACGAAATTTCTGTGTTAATTCGTCACTGTGAGGGATCGACTGATGCAATAAAGAAGTAATAGCGCATCCGAAAAGAGATACTTGCCTCGCAATAGAAGATCCTATCGTTGCCATAGAAATGTTCCTCGACTTAGAAAAAGAAGGCATAGAACCTATAGTATTTCACAGCGACGCAATTTCTGTGATAATTCGTCATTGTGAGGGATCGACGGATGCAGTAAAGAAGGAATAGTGCATCCGAAAAGAGATACTCGCCTCCCATTTGAAGATCCTGTCGTTGCCATAGAAACGTTCCTCGATTTCGAAAGAGAACGCATAGAACCTATATTATTTCATATCGACGCAAATTTTTGTGGTAATTCGTCATTGTGAGGGATCGACGGAAGCAATAAAGTAGGAATCGTGCATCCGAAATGAGATACTCGCCCCCGATTTGAAGATCCTGTCGTTGACATAGAAACGTTCCTCGATTTAGAAAGAGAAGGCATAGAACCAATAGTATTTCATAGCGACGCAATTTCTGTGTTAATTCGTCATTGTGAGGGATCGACGGATGCAATAAAGAAGGAATAGTGCAACCGGAAACAGATACTCGCCTCCCAATACAAGATCTTGTCGTTGTCGTAGAAACGTTGCTCGTTTTAGAAAGAGAAGGCATAGAACCTATAGTGATTCATAGCAACGCAAATTTTTGTTTTTATTCGTCATTGTGAGTGATCGACGGATGCAATAAAGAAGGAATAGTGCATCCGAAAAGAGATACTCGCCTCCCAATAGAAGATCCTGTCGTTTCCATAGAAACGTTCCTCGATTTAGAAAGAAAAGTTATAGAACCTATAGTATTTCATAGCGACGCAATTTCTGTTTTAATTCGTCATTGTGAGGGTTCGACGGATGCAACAATGAAGGAATAGTGCATCCGAAAGGAGATACTCGCCTCTTAATTGAAGATCCTGTTGCTGCCATAGAAACGTTCCTCGATTTAGAAAGAGAATGCATAGAACCTATAATATATCATACCGACGCAATTTCTGTGTTAAATCGTCATTGTGAGGGATCGACGGATGCAATAAAGAAGGAATAGTGCATCCGAAAAGAGATACTCTTCTCCCAATCGAGGATCCTGTCGTTGCCATAGAAACGTTCCTCGTTTTAGAAAGAGATACCTATAGTAATTCATAGCGACGCAATTTCTGTGCTAATTCGTCATTGTGAGGGATCGACGGATGCAATAAAGAAGGAATAGTGCATCCGAAAAGAGATACTCGCCTCCCAATAGTAGATCATTTCGTTGCCATAGAAACGTCCCTCGATTTAGAAAAATTAGGCATAGAACCTATAGTGTCTCATAGCGAAACAATTTCTGTGTTAATTCGTCATTGTGAGCGATAGACGGATGCATTATACAAGGAACAATGCATCCGAAAAGAGATAATCGCCTCCCAATAGAAGAGAAGATCCTGTCGTTGCCATTGAAACGATCCTCGATTTAGAAAGAGAAGGCATAGAACGTACAGTATATCATAGCGACGCAATTACTGTGATATTCTACATTGTGAGGCATCGATGGATGCAATAAAGAAGGAATAGTACATTCGAAAAGAGATATTTGCCTCCCAATAGAAGATCCTGTCGTTGCCATAGAAACGTTCCTCGACTTAGAAAGAGAAGGCATAGAACCCATAGTATTTCACAGCGACGCAATTTCTGTGTTAATTCGTCATTGTGAGGGATCGACGGATGCAGTAAAGAAGGAATAGTGCATCCGAAAAGAAATACTCGCCTCCCAATAGAAGATCCTGTCGTTGCCATAGAAACGTTCCTCGATTTCGAAAGAGAACGCATAGACCCTATATTATTTCATATCGACGCAAATTTTTGTGGTAATTCGTCATTGTGAGGGATCGACGGATGCAATAAAGTAGGAATAGTGCATCCGAAATGAGATACTCGCCCCCGATTTGAAGATCCTGTCGTTGCCATAGAAACGTTCCTCGATTTAGAAAGAGAAGACATAGATCATACAGTATTTCATAGCGACGCAATTTCAGTGTTATTCGTCTTTGTGAGGGATCGACGGATGCAATAAATTTGGAATAGTGCATGCGAAAAGAGATACTCGCCTCCCAATAGAAGATCCTGTCGTTGCCATAGAAACGTTCCTCGATTTCGAAAGAGAACGCATAGAACCTATATTATTTCATATCGACGCAAATTTTTGTGGTAATTCGTCATTGTGAGGGATCGACGGATGCAATAAAGAAGGAGTAGTGCATCCGAAAAGAGATACTCGTCTCCCAATAGAAGATCCTGTCGTTGCCATATAAACGTTCCTCGATTTAGAAAGAGAAGGCATAGAACATATAGTATTTAATAGCGAAGCAATTTCTGTGCTAATTCGTCATTGTGAGGGATCGACGGATGCAATAAAGCAGGAATAGTGCATCCGAAATGAGATACTCGCCTCCCAACAGAAGATCTTGTCGTTGCCATAGAAACGTTTCTCGATTTAGGAAGACAAGGCATAGAAGCTATAGTATTTCATAGCGACACAATTTCTGTGTTATTTCGTCATTGTGAGGGATCGACGGATGCAATAAAGAAGGAGTAGTGCATCCAAAAAGAGATTCTCGTCTCCCACTAGAAGATCCTGTCGTTGCCATAGAAACGTTTCTCGATTTCGAAAGAGAAGGCATAGAACAAATAGTATTTCATAGCGAAGCAATTTCTGTGTTAATTCGTAATTGTGAGGGATCGACGGATGCAATACAGAAGGAATTGTGCATCCGAAAAGAGATACTCTTCTCGCAATAGAGGATCGTGTCGTTGCCATAGAAACGTTCCTCGTTTTAGAAAGAGATATCTATAGTAATTCATAGCGACGCAATTTCTGTGCTAATTCGTCATAGTGAGGGATCGACGGATGCAATAAAGAAGGAATAGTGCATCCGAAAAGAGATACTCGCCCCCCAATAGAAGATCATTTCCTTGCCATAGAAACGTCCCTAGATTTAGAAAGATAAGGCATAGAACCTATAGTGTCTCATAGCGAAACAATTTCTGTGTTAATTCGTCATTGTGAGGGATAGACGGATGCATTATACAAGGAATAAAGAAGGAATAGTGCAACCGGAAAGAGATACTCGCCTCCCAATACAAGATCCGGTCGTTGTCGTAGAAACGTTCCTCGTTTTAGAAAGGAAAGGCATAGAACCTATAGTGATTCATAGCAACGCAAATTTTTGTTTTAATTCGTCATTGTGAGTGATCGACGGATGCAATAAAGAAGGAATAGTGCATCCGAAAAGAGAAACTCGCCTCCCAATAGAAGATCCTGTCGTTGCCATATAAACGTTACACGATTTAATAAGAGAAGGCATAGAACCTATCGTATTTCATAGCGATACAATTTCTGTGTTAATTCGTCGTTATGAGTTTTCGACGGATAAAATAAAGAAGGAGTAGTGCATCCAAAAAGAGATACTCGTCTCCCAATAGAAGATCCTGTCGTTGCCATAGAAACGTTCCTCGATTTAGAAAGAGAAGGCATAGAACATATAGTATTTCACTGCGACGTAATTTCTGTGTTAATTCGTAATTGTGATTCATCGACGGATGCAATAAAGAAGGAATAGTGCATCCGAAAAGAGATACTCGCCTCCAAATCGAAGATCCTGTCGTTGCTATAGAAACGTTCCAAGATTTAGAAAGAGAAGGCATAGAACATATAGTAATTCATAGCGACGCAATTTCTGTGTTAATTCGGCATTGTGAGGGATCGACGGATGCAAAAAAGAAGGAATAGTGCATCCGAAAAGAGATACTTGCCCCCCAATAGAAGATCCAGTCGTTGCCATAGAAAGGTTCCTCGATTTAGAAAGAGTTGGCATAGAACCTATAGTATTTCATAGCGACGCAATTTCTGTGTTAATACGTCATTGTGAGGGATCGACGGATGCAATAAAGAAGGAATAGTGCATGCGAAAAGAGACACTCGCCCTTCCAATAGAAGATCCTGTCGTTGCCATATAAACGTTACACGATTTAATAAGAGAAGGCATAGAACCTATAGTATTCCATAGGGACGCAATTTCTGTGTTAATTCATCATTGTGTGGTATCGACGGGTGCAATAAAGAAGGAATAGTGCATCCGAAAAGAGATACTCACCTCCCAATAGAAGATCCTGTCGGTGCCATAGAAAAGTTCCTCGATTTCGAAAGAGAAGGCATAGAGCCTATATTATTTCATAGCGACGCAAATTTTTGTGATAATTCGTCATTGTGAGGGATCGACGGATGCAGTAAAGCAGGAATAGTGCAACCGGAAAGAGATTCTCGCCTCCCAATACATGATCCTGTCGTTGTCGTAGAAACGTTCCTCGTGTTAGAAAGAGAAGCCATAGAACCTATAGTGATTCATAGCAACGCAAATTATTGTTTTAATTCGTCATTGTGAGTGATCGACAGTTGCAATAAAGAAGGAATAGTGCATCCGAAAAGAGATACTCGCCTCCCAATAGAAGATCCTGTCGTTGCCATAGAAACGTTCCTCGATTTAGAAAGAAAAGTTATAGAACGTATAGTATTTCATAGCGACGCAATTTCAGTGTTATTCGTCATTGTGAGGGATCGACGGATGCAATAAAGTTGGAATAGTGGATGCGAAAAGAGATATTCGCCTTCCAACAGAAGATCTTGTCAATGCCACAGAAACGTTCTTCGATTCAGAAACAGAAGGGATAGAACCTATCGTATTTCATAGCATTACAATTTCTGTATTAATTCGTCGTTGTGAGGGATCGACGGATAAAATAAAGAAGGAGTAGTGCATCCGAAAAGAGATACTCGTCTCCCAATAGAAGATCCTGTCGTTGCCATAGAAACGTTCCTCGATTTAGAAAGAGAAGGCATAGAACATATAGTATTTAGTAGCGACGCAATTTCTGTGTTAATTCGTCATTGTGAGGGATCGACGGATGCAATAAAGCAGGAATAGTGCATCCCAAATGAGATACTCCCCTCCCAACGGAAGATCCTGTCGTTGCCATAGAAACGTTTCTCGATTTAGGAATACAAGGCAAAGAACACATAGTATTTTATAGCGACGCAATTTCTGTGTTAACTCGTCATTGTGAGGGATCGACGGATGCAATTAAGAATTAATAGTGCATCCGAAAAGAGATACTCGTCTCCCAATAGAAGATCCTGTCGTTGCCATAGAAACGTTCCTCGATTTAGAAAGAGAAGCATAGAACCTATAGTATTTAATGGCGACGCAATTTCTGTGTTAATTCGTCATTGTGAGGGATCGACAGATGCAATAAAGTAGGAATAGTGCATGCGAAAAGAAATATTCGCCTCCCAATAGAAGATCCGGTCGATGCCATAGAAACGTTCCTCGATTTAGAAAGAGAAGGTATAGAACCTATAGTATCCCATAGCGACCCAATTTCTGTGTTAAATCGTCATTGTGAGGGATCGACTGATGCAATAAAGAAGGAATAGTGCATCCGAAAAGAGATACTTGCCTCCCAATAGAAGATCCTGTCGTTGCCATAGAAACGTTCCTCGATTTAGAAAGAAAAGTTATAGAACGTATAGTATTTCATAGCGACGCTATTTCAGTGTTATTCGTCATTGTTAGGGATCGACGGATGCCATAAATTTGGAATAGTGGATGCGAAAAGAGATATTCGCCTCCCAACAGACGATCTTGTCGATGCCACAGAAACGTTCTTCGATTTAGAAACAGAAGGGATAGAACCTATCGTATTTCATAGCATTACAATTTCTGTGTTAATTCGTCGTTGTGAGGGATCGACGGATAAAATAAAGAAGGAGTAGTGCATACGAAAAGAGATACTCGTCTCCCAATAGAAGATCCTGTCGCTGCCATAGAAACGTTCCTCGATTTAGAAAGAGAAGGCATAGAACATATAGTATTTAATAGCGACGCAATTTCTGTGTTAATTCGTCATTGTGAGGGATCGACGGATGCAATAAAGCAGGAATAGTGCATCCCGAATGAGATACTCCCCTCCCAACGGAAGATCCTGTCGTTGCCATAGAAACGTTTCTCGATTTAGGAAGACAAGGCAAAGAACCTATAGTATTTCATAGCGACGCAATTTCTGTGTTAACTCGTCATTGTGAGGGATCGACGGATGCAATTAAGAAGGAATAGTGCATCCGAAAAGAGATACTCGTCTCCCAATAGAAGATCCTCTCGTTGCCATAGAAACGTTCCTCGATTTCGAAAGAGAAGGCATAGAACCTATAGTATTTCATAGCGATGCAATTTCTGTGTTAATTCGTCATTGTGAGGGATCGACGGATGCAACAAAGAAGGAATTGTGCATCCGAAAAGAGATACTCGCCTCCCAATAGCAGATCCTGTCGTTGCCATAGAAACGTTCCTCGATTTAGAAAGAGAAGCATAGAACCGATAGTATTTCATGGCGACGCAATTTGTGTGTTAATTCGTCATTGTGAGGGATCGACAGATGCAATAAAGTAGGAATAGTGCATGCGAAAAGAAATATTCGCCTCCCAATAGAAGATCCGGTCGATGCCATAGAAACGTTCCTCGATTAAGAAAGAGAAGGGATAGAACCTATAGTATCCCATAGCGACGCAATCTCTGTGTTGATTCGTCATTGTGAGGGATCGACTGATGCAATAAAGAAGGAATAGTGCATCCGAAAAGAGATACTTGCCTCCCAATAGAAGATCCTATCGTTGCCATAGCAACGTTCCTCGACTTAGAAAGAGAAGGCATAGAACCTATAGTATTTCACAGCGACGCATTTTCTGTGTTAATTCGTCATTGTGAGGGATCGACGGATGCAGTAAAGAAGGAATAGTGCATTTGAAAAGAGATACTCGCCTCCCAATAGAAGATCCTGTCGTTGCCATAGAAACGTTCCTCGATTTCGAAAGAGAACGCATAGAACCTATATTATTTCATAGCGACGCAAATTTTTGTGGTAAGTCGTCATTGTGATGGATCGACGGATGCAATAAAGTAGGAATAGTGCATCCGAAATGAGATACTCGCCCCCGATTTGAAGGTCCTGTCGTTGCCATAGAAACGTTCCTCGATTTAGAAAGAGAAGGCATAGAACCTATAGTATTTCATAGCGATGCAATTTCTGTGTCAATTCGTCATTGTGTGGGATCGACGGATGCAACAAAGAAGGAATTGTGCATCCGAAAAGAGATACTCGCCTCCCAATAGCAGATCCTGTCGTTGCCATAGCAACGTAACTCGATTTAGAAAGAGAAGGCATAGAACCTATAGTATTTCATAGCGACGCAATTTCTGTGTTAATTCGTCATTGTGAGGGATCGACGGATGCAATAAAGAAGGAATAGTGCATCCGAAAAGAGATACTCGCCTCCCAATAGAAGATTCTGTCGTTGCCTTAGATACGTTTCTCGATTTAGAAAGAGAAGGCATAGAACCTATAGTATCCCATAGAAACGCAATTTCTGTGTTAATTCGTCATTGTGAGGGATCGACTGATGCAATAAAGAAGTAATAGTGCATCCGAAAAGAGATACTTGCCTCCCAATAGAAGATCCTATCGTTGCCATAGAAACGTTCCTCGACTTAGAAAAAGAAGGCATAGAACCTATAGTATTTCACAGCGACGCAATTTCTGTGATAATTCGTCATTGTGAGGGATCGACGGATGCAGTAAAGAAGGAATAGTGCATCCGAAAAGAGATACTCGCCTCCCATTTGAAGATCCTGTCGTTGCCATAGAAACGTTCCTCGATTTCGAAAGAGAACGCATAGAACCTATATTATTTCATATCGACGCAAATTTTTGTGGTAATTCGTCATTGTGAGGGATCGACGGAAGCAATAAAGTAGGAATAGTGCATCCGAAATGAGATACTCGCCCCCGATTTGAAGATCCTGTCGTTGACATAGAAACGTTCCTCGATTTAGAAAGAGAAGGCATAGAACCTATAGTATTTCATAGCGACGCAATTTCTGTGTTAATTCGTCATTGTGAGGGATCGACGGATGCAATAAAGAAGGAATAGTGCAACCGGAAACAGATACTCGCCTCCCAATACAAGATCTTGTCGTTGTCGTAGAAACGTTGCTCGTTTTAGAAAGAGAAGGCATAGAACCTATAGTGATTCATAGCAACGCAAATTTTTGTTTTTATTCGTCATTGTGAGTGATCGACGGATGCAATAAAGAAGGAATAGTGCATCCGAAAAGAGATACTCGCCTCCCAATAGAAGATCCTGTCGTTTCCATAGAAACGTTCCTCGATTTAGAAAGAATAGTTATAGAACCTATAGTATTTCATAGCGACGCAATTTCAGTTTTAATTCGTCATTGTGAGGGTTCGACGGATGCAACAATGAAGGAATAGTGCATCCGAAAGGAGATACTCGCCTCTTAATTGAAGATCCTGTTGCTGCCATAGAAACGTTCCTCGATTTAGAAAGAGAATGCATAGAACCTATGATATATCATACCGACGCAATTTCTGTGTTAAATCGTCATTGTGAGGGATCGACGGATGCAATAAAGAAGGAATAGTGCATCCGAAAAGAGATACTCTTCTCCCAATCGAGGATCCTGTCGTTGCCATAGAAACGTTCCTCGTTTTAGAAAGAGATACCTATAGTAATTCATAGCGACGCAATTTCTGTGCTAATTCGTCATTGTGAGGGATCGACGGATGCAATAAAGAAGGAATAGTGCATCCGAAAAGAGATACTCGCCTCCCAATAGAAGATCATTTCGTTGCCATAGAAACGTCCCTCGATTTAGAAAAATTAGGCATAGAACCTATAGTGTCTCATAGCGAAACAATTTCTGTGTTAATTCGTCATTGTGAGCGATAGACGGATGCATTATACAAGGAATAATGCATCCGAAAAGAGATAATCGCCTCCCAATAGAAGAGAAGATCCTGTCGTTGCCATTGAAACGATCCTCGATTTAGAAAGAGAAGGCATAGAACGTACAGTATATCATAGCGACGCAATTACTGTGATATTCTACATTGTGAGGCATCGATGGATGCAATAAAGAAGGAATAGTGCATTCGAAAAGAGATATTTGCCTCCCAATAGAAGATCCTGTCGTTGCCATAGAAACGTTCCTCGACTTAGAAAGAGAACGCATAGACCCTATATTATTTCATATCGACGCAAATTTTTGTGGTAATTCGTTATTGTGAGGGATCGACGGATGCAATAAAGTAGGAATAGTGCATCCGAAATGAGATACTCGCCCCCGATTTGAAGATCCTGTCGTTGCCATAGAAACGTTCCTCGATTTAGAAAGAGAAGACATAGAACATACAGTATTTCACAGCGACGCAATTTCTGTGTTAATTCGTCATTGTGAGGGATCGACGGATGCAGTAAAGAAGGAATAGTGCATCCGAAAAGAAATACTCGCCTCCCAATAGAAGATCCTGTCGTTGCCATAGAAACGTTCCTCGATTTCGAAAGAGAACGCATAGACCCTATATTATTTCATATCGACGCAAATTTTTGTGGTAATTCGTCATTGTGAGGGATCGACGGATGCAATAAAGTAGGAATAGTGCATCCGAAATGAGATACTCGCCCCCGATTTGAAGATCCTGTCGTTGCCATAGAAACGTTCCTCGATTTAGAAAGAGAAGACATAGAACATACAGTATTTCATAGCGACGCAATTTCAGTGTTATTCGTCTTTGTGAGGGATCGACGGATGCAATAAATTTGGAATAGTGCATGCGAAAAGAGATACTCGCCTCCCAATAGAAGATCCTGTCGTTGCCATAGAAACGTTCCTCGATTTCGAAAGAGAACGCATAGAACCTATATTATTTCATATCGACGCAAATTTTTGTGGTAATTCGTCATTGTGAGGGATCGACGGATGCAATAGAGTAGGAATAGTGCATCTGAAATGAGATACTCGCCCCCGATTTGAAGATCCTGTCGTTGCCATAGAAACGTTCCTCGATTTAGAAAGAGAAGACAAAGAACATACAGTATTTCATAGCGACGCAATTTCAGTGTTATTCGTCTTTGTGAGGGAGAGACGGATGCAATAAAATTGGAATAGTGCATGCGCAAAGAGATACTCGCCTCCCAATAGAAGATCTTGTCGATGCCTTTGAAACGTTCTTCGATTTAGAAACAGAAGGTATAGAACCTATCGTATTTCATAGCGATGCAATATCTGTGTTAATTAGTCGTTGTGAGGGATCGACGGATGCAATAAAGAAGGAGTAGTGCATCCGAAAAGAGATACTCGTCTCCCAATAGAAGATCCCATCGTTGCCATATAAACATTCCTCGATTTAGAAAGAGAAGTCTAGGAACATATAGTTTTTAATAGCGAAGCAATTTCTGTGCTAATTCGTCATTGTGAGGGATCGACGGATGCAATAAAGCAGGAATAGTGCTTCCGAAATGAGATACTCGCCTCCCAACAGAAGATCCTGTCGTTGCCATAGAAACATTTCTCGATTTAGGAAGGCAAGGCATAGAAGCTATAGTATTTCATAGCGACACAATTTCTGTGTTATTTCGTCATTGTGAGGGATCGACGGATGCAATAAAGAAGGAGTAGTGCATCCAAAAAGAGATTCTCGTCTCCCACTAGAAGATCCTGTCGTTGCCATAGAAACGTTTCTCGATTTCGAAAGAGAAGGCATAGAACAAATAGTATTTCATAGCGAAGCAATTTCTGTGTTAATTCGTAATTGTGAGGGATCGACGGATGCAATACAGAAGGAATTGTGCATCCGAAAAGAGATACTCTTCTCGCAATAGAGGATCGTGTCGTTGCCATAGAAACGTTCCTCGTTTTAGAAAGAGATATCTATAGTAATTCATAGCGACGCAATTTCTGTGCTAATTCGTCATAGTGAGGGATCGACGGATGCAATAAAGAAGGAATAGTGCATCCGAAAAGAGATACTCGCCTCCCAATAGAAGATCATTTCGTTGCCATAGAAACGTCCCTAGATTTAGAAAGATAAGGCATAGAACCTATAGTGTCTCATAGCGAAACAATTTCTGTGTTAATTCGTCATTGTGAGGGATAGACGGATGCATTATACAAGGAATAAAGAAGGAATAGTGCAACCGGAAAGAGATACTCGCCTCCCAATACAAGATCCGGTCGTTGTCGTAGAAACGTTCCTCGTTTTAGAAAGGGAAGGCATAGAACCTATAGTGATTCATAGCAACGCAAATTTTTGTTTTAATTCGTCATTGTGAGTGATCGACGGATGCAATAAAGAAGGAATAGTGCATCCGAAAAGAGAAACTCGCCTCCCAATAGAAGATCCTGTCGTTGCCATATAAACGTTACACGATTTAATAAGAGAAGGCATAGAACCTATCGTATTTCATAGCGATACAATTTCTGTGTTAATTCGTCGTTGTGAGTTTTCGACGGATAAAATAAAGAAGGAGTAGTGTATCCAAAAAGAGATACTCGTCTCCCAATAGAAGATCCTGTCGTTGCCATAGAAACGTTCCTCGATTTAGAAAGAGAAGGCATAGAACATATAGTATTTCACTGCGACGTAATTTCTGTGTTAATTCGTAATTGTGATTCATCGACGGATGCAATAAAGAAGGAATAGTGCATCCGAAAAGAGATACTCGCCTCCAAATCGAAGATCCTGTCGTTGCTATAGAAACGTTCCAAGATTTAGATAGAGAAGGCATAGAACATATAGTAATTCATAGCGACGCAATTTCTGTGTTAATTCGGCATTGTGAGGGATCGACGGATGCAAAAAAGAAGGAATAGTGCATCCGAAAAGAGATACTTGCCCCCCAATAGAAGATCCAGTCGTTGCCATAGAAAGGTTCCTCGATTTAGAAAGAGATGGCATAGAACCTATAGTATTTCATAGCGACGCAATTTCTGTGTTAATTCGTCATTGTGAGGGATCGACGGATGCAATAAAGAAGGAATAGTGCATGCGAAAAGAGACACTCGCCCTTCCAATAGAAGATCCTGTCGTTGCCATATAAACGTTACACGATTTAATAAGAGAAGGCATAGAACCTATAGTATTCCATAGGGACGCAATTTCTGTGTTAATTCATCATTGTGTGGTATCGACGGGTGCAATAAAGAAGGAATAGTGCATCCGAAAAGAGATACTCACCTCCCAATAGAAGATCCTGTCGGTGCCATAGAAAAGTTCCTCGATTTCGAAAGAGAAGGCATAGAGCCTATATTATTTCATAGCGACGCAAATTTTTGTGATAATTCGTCATTGTGAGGGATCGACGGATGCAGTAAAGCAGGAATAGTGCAACCGGAAAGAGATTCTCGCCCCCCAATACATGGTCCTGTCGTTGTCGTAGAAACGTTCCTCGTGTTAGAAAGAGAAGCCATAGAACCTATAGTGATTCATAGCAACGCAAATTATTGTTTTAATTCGTCATTGTGAGTGATCGACAGTTGCAATAAAGAAGGAATAGTGCATCCGAAAAGAGATACTCGCCTCCCAATAGAAGATCCTGTCGTTGCCATAGAAACGTTCCTCGATTTAGAAAGAAAAGTTATAGAACGTATAGTATTTCATAGCGACGCAATTTCAGTGTTATTCGTCATTGTGAGGGATCGACGGATGCAATAAAGTTGGAATAGTGGATGCGAAAAGAGATATTCGCCTTCCAACAGAAGATCTTGTCAATACCACAGAAACGTTCTTCGATTCAGAAACAGAAGGGATAGAACCTATCGTATTTCATAGCATTACAATTTCTGTATTAATTCGTCGTTGTGAGGGATCGACGGATAAAATAAAGAAGGAGTAGTGCATCCGAAAAGAGATACTCGTCTCCCAATAGAAGATCCTGTCGTTGCCATAGAAACGTTCCTCGATTTAGAAAGAGAAGGCATAGAACATATAGTATTTAGTAGCGACGCAATTTCTGTGTTAATTCGTCATTGTGAGGGATCGACGGATGCAATAAAGCAGGAATAGTGCATCCCAAATGAGATACTCCCCTCCCAACGGAAGATCCTGTCGTTGCCATAGAAACGTTTCTCGATTTAGGAATACAAGGCAAAGAACACATAGTATTTCATAGCGACGCAATTTCTGTGTTAACTCGTCATTGTGAGGGATCGACGGATGCAATTAAGAATTAATAGTGCATCCGAAAAGAGATACTCGTCTCCCAATAGAAGATCCTGTCGTTGCCATAGAAACGTTCCTCGATTTAGAAAGAGAAGCATAGAACCTATAGTATTTAATGGCGACGCAATTTCTGTGTTAATTCGTCATTGTGAGGGATCGACAGATGCAATAAAGTAGGAATAGTGCATGCGAAAAGAAATATTCGCCTCCCAATAGAAGATCCGGTCGATGCCATAGAAACGTTCCTCGATTTAGAAAGAGAAGGTATAGAACCTATAGTATCCCATAGCGACCCAATTTCTGTGTTAATTCGTCATTGTGGGGGATCGACTGATGCAATAAAGAAGGAATAGTGCATCCGAAAAGAGATACTTGCCTCCCAATAGAAGATCTTATCGTTGCCATAGGAACGTACCTCGACTTAGAAAGAGAAGGCATAGAACCTATAGTATTTCACAGCGACGCATTTTCTGTGTTAATTCGTCATTGTGAGGGATCGACGGATGCAGTAAAGAAGGAATAGTGCATCCGAAAAGAGATACTCGCCTCCCAATAGAAGATCCTGTCGTTGCCATAGAAACGTTCCACCATTTCGAAAGAGAACGCATAGAACCTATATTATTTCATAGCGACGCAAATTTTTGTGGTAAGTCGTCATTGTGATGGATCGACGGATGCAGTAAAGAAGGAATAGTGCATCCGAAAAGAGATACTCGCCTCCCAATAGAAGATCATTTCGTTGCCATAGAAACGTCCCTCGATTTAGAAAAATAAGGCATAGAACCTATAGTGTCTCATAGCGAAACAATTTCTGTGTTAATTCGTCATTGTGAGGGATAGACGGATGCATTATGCAAGGAATAATGCATCCGAAAAGAGATAATCGAATCCCAATAGAAGAGAAGATCCTGTCATTGCCATTGAAACGATCCTCGATTTAGAAAGAGAAGGCATAGAACGTACAGTATATCATAGCGACGCAATTACTGTGATATTCTACATTGTGAGGCATCGATGGATGCAATAAAGAAGGAATAGTACATTCGAAATGAGATATTTGCCTCCCAATAGAAGTTCCTGTCGTTGCCATAGAAACGTTCCTCGATTTACAAAGAGAAGGCATAGAACCTATAGTATATCATAGCGACGCCATTTTGTGTTAATTCGTCATTCTGAGGGATCGACGCATGCAATAAAGAAGGAATAGTGCATCCGAAGAGAGATACTCGCCTCCCAATAGTAGATCCTGTCGTTGCCATAGAAACGTTACTGGATTTAGAAAGAGAAGGCATAGAACATATAGTATTTCATATCGACGCAATTTATGTGTTAATTCGTCATTGTGAGGGATCGACGGATGCAATAAATAAGGAATAGTGCATCTGAAAAGAGATACTCGCCTCCCAATAGAAGATCCTGACGTTGCCATAGAAACGTTCCTCGATTTAGAAAGAGAAGGCATATAACCTATAGTATTTCATAGCGACGCAATTTCTGTGTTAATTCGTCATTGTGAGGGATCGACGGATGCAATAAAGAAGGAATAGTGCATCCGAAAAGAGATACTCGCCTCCCAATAGAAGATTCTGTCGTTGCCATAGATACGTTTCTCGATTTAGAAAGAGAAGGCATAGAACCTATAGTATCCCATAGCAACGCAATTTCTGTGTTAATTCGTCATTGTGAGGGATCGACTGATGCAATAAAGATGTAATAGTGCATCCGAAAAGAGATACTTGCCTCCCAATAGAAGATCCTATCGTTGCCATAGAAACGTTCCTCGACTTAGAAAGAGAAGGCATAGAACCCACAGTATTTCACAGCGACGCAATTTCTGTGTTAATTCGTCATTGTGAGGGATCGACGGATGCAGTAAAGAAGGAATAGTGCATCCGAAAAGAGATACTCGCCTCCCAATAGAAGATCCTGTCGTTGCCATAGAAACGTTCCTCGATTTCGAAAGATAACGCATAGAACCTATATTATTTCATATCGACGCAAATTTTTGTGGTAATTCGTCATTGTGAGGGATCGACGGATGCAATAGAGTAGGAATAGTGCATCTGAAATGAGATACTCGCCCCCGATTTGAAGATCCTGTCGTTGCCATAGAAACGTTCCTCGATTTAGAAAGAGAAGACAAAGAACATACAGTATTTCATAGCGACGCAATTTCAGTGTTATTCGTCTTTGTGAGGGAGAGACGGATGCAATAAAATTGGAATAGTGCATGCGCAAAGAGATACTCGCCTCCCAATAGAAGATCTTGTCGATGCCTTTGAAACGTTCTTCGATTTAGAAACAGAAGGTATAGAACCTATCGTATTTCATAGCGATGCAATATCTGTGTTAATTAGTCGTTGTGAGGGATCGACGGATGCAATAAAGAAGGAGTAGTGCATCCGAAAAGAGATACTCGTCTCCCAATAGAAGATCCCATCGTTGCCATATAAACATTCCTCGATTTAGAAAGAGAAGTCTAGGAACATATAGTTTTTAATAGCGAAGCAATTTCTGTGCTAATTCGTCATTGTGAGGGATCGACGGATGCAATAAAGCAGGAATAGTGCTTCCGAAATGAGATACTCGCCTCCCAACAGAAGATCCTGTCGTTGCCATAGAAACATTTCTCGATTTAGGAAGGCAAGGCATAGAACCTATAGTATTTCATAGCGACACAATTTCTGTGTTATTTCGTCATTGTGAGGGATCGACGGATGCAATAAAGAAGGAGTAGTGCATCCAAAAAGAGATTCTCGTCTCCCAATAGAAGATCCTGTCGATGCCATAGAAACGTTTCTCGATTTAGAAAGAGAAGGCATAGAACAAATAGTATTTCATAGCGAAGCAATTTCTGTGTTAATTCGTAATTGTGAGGGATCGACGGATGCAATAAAGACGGAATTGTGCATCCGAAAAGAGATACTCTTCTCGCAATAGAGGATCGTGTCGTTGCCATAGAAACGATCCTCGTTTTAGAAAGAGATACCTATAGTAATTCATAGCGACGCAATTTCTGTGCTACTTCGTCATTGTGAGGGATCGACGGATGCAATAAAGAAGGAATAGTGCATCCGAAAAGAGATACTCGCCTCCCAATAGAAGATCATTTCGTTGCCATAGAAACATCCCTAGAATTAGAAAGATAAGGCATAGAACCTATAGTGTCTCATAGCGAAACAATTTCTGTGTTAATTCGTCATTGTGAGGGATAGACGGATGCATTATACAAGGAATAAAGAAGGAATAGTGCAACCGGAAAGAGATACTCGCCTCCCAATACAAGATCCGGTCGTTGTCGTAGCAACGTTCCTCGTTTTAGAAAGGGAAGGCATAGAACCTATAGTGATTCATAGCAACGCAAATTTTTGTTTTAATTCGTCATTGTGAGTGATCGACGGATGCAATAAAGAAGGAATAGTGCATCCGAAAAGAGAAACTCGCCTCCCAATTGAAGATCCTGTTGTTGCCATAGAAACGTTTCTCGATTTAGAAAGAGAATGCATAGAACCCATAATATATCAAACCGAAGCAATTTCTGTGTTAATTCGTAATTGTGATTGATCGACGGATGCAATAAAGAAGGAATAGTGCATCCGAAAAGAGATAATCGCCTCCAAATCGAAGATCCTGTCGTTGCTATAGAAACGTTCAAAGATTTAGAAAGAGAAGGCATAGAACATATAGTATTTAATAGCGACGCAACTTCTGAGTTAATTCGTCATTGTGAGGGATCGACGGATGCAATAAAGAAGGAATAGTGCATGCGAAGAGAGACACTCGCCCTTCCAATAGAAGATCCTGTCGTTGCCATATAAACGTTACACGATTTAATAAGAGAAGGCATAGAACCTATAGTATTCCATAGGGACGAAATTTCTGTGTTAATTCATCATTGTGTGGTATCGACGGATGCAATAAAGAAGGAATAGTGCATCCGAAAAGAGATACTCGCCTCCCAATAGAAGATCCTGTCGGTTCCATAGAAACGTTCCTCGATTTCGAAAGAGAAGGCATAGAGCCTATATTATTTCATAGCGATGCAAATTTTTGAGTTAATTCGTCATTGTGAGGGATCGACGGATGCAGTAAGGGAGGAATAGTGCAACCGGAAAGATATACTCGCCTCCCAATACAAGATCCTGTCTTTGTCGTAGAAACGTTCCTCGTTTTAGAAAGAGAAGCCATAGAACCTATAGTGATTCATAGCAACGCAAATTATTGTTTTAATTCGTCATTGTGAGTGATCGACAGATGCAATAAAGCAGGAATAGTGCATCCCAAATGAGATACTCTCCTCCCAA
The DNA here is from genome assembly GCF_023864275.1 of Schistocerca cancellata. Taxonomy (NCBI): domain Eukaryota; kingdom Metazoa; phylum Arthropoda; class Insecta; order Orthoptera; family Acrididae; genus Schistocerca; species Schistocerca cancellata. The sequence continues at coordinate 42,911,039 of NC_064626.1, read as the reverse complement.
CGGAAGATCCTGTCGTTGCCATAGAAACGTTTCTCGATTTAGGAAGACAAGGCATAAAACATATAGTATTTCATAGCGACGCAATATCTGTGTTAATTCGTCATTGTGAGGGAGCGACGGATGCAATAAAGAAGCAATAGTGCAACCGGAAACAGATACTCGCCTCCCAATAGAAGATCCTGTCGTTGCAATAGAAACGTTCCTTGTTTTAGAAAGAGAAGGCATACAACATACAGTATTTCAGAGCGACGCAACTTCAGTATTATTCGTCATTGTGAGGGATCGACGGATGCAATAAAGTTGGAATAGTGGATACGAAAAGAGATATTCGCCTCCCAACAGAAGATGTTGTCGATGCCATAGAAACGTTCTTCGATTTAGAAACAGAAGGGATAGAACCTATAGTATTTCACAGCGACGCAATTTCTGTGTTAATTCGTCTTTGAGAGGGATCGACGGATGCAGTAAAGAAGGAATAGTGCATCCGAAAAGAAATATTCGCCTCCCAATAGAAGATCCTGTCGTTGCCATAGAAACGTTCCTCGATTTCGAAAGAGAACGCATAGAACCTATATTATTTCATATCGACGCAAATTTTTGTGGTAATTCGTCATTGTGTGGGATCGACGGATGCAATTAAGTAGGAATAGTGCATCCGAAATGAGATACTCGCCCCCGATTTGAAGATCCTGTCGTTGCCATAGAAACGTTCCTCGATTTAGAAAGAGAAGGCATAGAACCTATAGTGATTCATAGCAACGCAAATTTTTGTTTTAACTCGTCATTGTGGGTGATCGACGGATGCAATAAAGAAGGAATAGTGCATTCGAAAAGAGATACTCGCCTCCCAATAGAAGATTCTGTCGTTGCCATAGATACGTTTCTCGATTTAGAAAGAGAAGGCATAGAACCCATAGTATCCCATAGCAACGCAATTTCTGTGTTAATTCGTCATTGTGAGGGATCGACTGATGCAATAAAGAAGTAATAGTGCATCCGAAAAGAGATACTTGCCTCCCAATAGAAGTTCCTATCGTTGCCATAGAAACGTTCCTCGACTTAGAATGAGAAGGCATAGAACCTATAGTATTTCACAGCGACGCAATTTCTGTGTTAATTCGTCTTTGAGAGGGATCGACGGATGCAGTAAAGAAGGAATAGTGCATCCGAAAAGAAATACTCGCCTCCCAATAGAAGATCCTGTCGTTGCCATAGATACGTTCCTCGATTTCGAAAGAGAACGCATAGAACCTATATTATTTCATATCGACGCAAATTTTTGTGGTAATTCGTCATTGTGTGGGATCGACGGATGCAATTAAGTAGGAATAGTGCATCCGAAATGAGATACTCGCCCCCGATTTGAAGATCCTGTCGTTGCCATAGAAACGTTCCTCGATTTAGAAAGAGAAGGCATTGAACCTATAGTGATTCATAGCAACGCAAATTTTTGTTTTAATTCGTCATTGTGAGTGATCGATGGATGCAATAAAGAAGGAATAGTGCATCCGAAAAGAGATACTCGCCTCCCAATGGAAGATCCTGTCGTTGCCGTAGAAACGTTCCTCGATTTAGAAAGAAAATTTATAGAACCTATAGTATTTCATAGCGACGCAATTTCTGTGTTAATTCGTCATTGTAAGGGATCGACGGATGCAATAAAGAAGGAATAGTGCATCCGAAAAAAAAGATACTCGCCTCCAAATAGAACATCCTGTCGTTGCTATAGAAACGTTCCAAGATTTAGAAAGAGATGGCATAGAAAATATAGTAATTCATAGCGACGCAATTTCTGTGTTAGTTCGGCATTGTGAGGGATCGACGGATGTTATAAAGAAGGAATAGTGCATCCGAAAAGAGATACTTTCCCCGCAATAGAAGATCCATTCGTTGCCATAGAAACGTTCCTCGATTTAGAAAGAGAAATCATAGAACCTATAGTATTTAATAGCGACGCAAGTTCTGTGTTAATTCGTCATTGTGAGGCATCGACGGATGCATTAGAGAAGGAATAGTGCATCCGAAAAGAGATACTCGTTTCCCAATAGAAGATCCTGTCGTTGCCATAGAAACGTTCCTCGATTTAGAAAGGGAAGGCATAGAACATATAGTATTTAATAGCGACGCTATTTCTGTGTTAATTCGTCATTGTGAGGGATCGACGGATGCAATAAAGCAGGAATAGTGAATCCGAAATGAAATAGTCGCTTCCCAATTCAAGATCCTGTCGTTGCCATAGAAACGTTCCTTGTTTTAGAAAGAGAAGGCATACAACATACAGTATTTCATAGCGACGCAATTTCAGTGTTATTCGTCATTGTGAGGGATCGACGGATGCAATAAAGAAGGAATAGAGCATCCGAAAAGAGATACTTGCCCGCCAATATATAATCCAGTCATTGCCATAGAAACGTTCCTCGATTTAGAAAGAGAAGGCATAGAACCTATAGTATTTAATAGCGACGCAACTTCTGTGTTAATTCGTCATTGTGAGGGATCGACGGATGCAATAAAGAAGGATTATGCACCCGAAAAGAGATACTCGCCTCCCAATAGAAGATCCTGTCGTTGCAATAGAAACGTTCCTTGTTTTAGAAAGAGAAGGCATACAACATACAGTATTTCAGAGCGACGCAACTTCAGTATTATTCGTCATTGTGAGGGATCGACGGATGCAACAAAGTTGGAATAGTGGATGCGAAAAGAGATATTCGCCTCCCAACAGAAGATGTTGTCGATGCCATAGAAACGTTCTTCGATTTAGAAACAGAAGGGATAGAACCCATCGTACTTCATAGCGATGCAATTTCTGTGTTAATTCGTCGTTGTGAGGGATCGACGGATGCAATTAAGAAGGAATAGTGCATCCGAAAACAGATACTCGTCTCCCAATAGAAGATCCTGTCGTTGCCATAGAAACGTTCCTCGATTTAGAAAGAGAAGGCATAGAACCAATAGTATTTCATAGCGACGCAATTTCTGTGTTAATTCGTCATTGTGAGGGATCGACAGATGCAATAAAGTAGGAGTAGTGCATGCGAAAAGAAATATTCGCCTCCCAATAGAAGATCCGGTCGATGCCATAGAAACGTTCCTCGATTTAGAAAGAGAAGGGATAGAACCTATAGTATCCCATAGCGACGCAATTTCTGTGTTAATTCGTCATTGTGAGGGATCGACTGATGAAATAAAGAAGGAATAGTGCATCCGAAAAGAGATAATTGCCTCCCAAAAGAAGATCCTATCGTTGCCATAGAAACGTTCCTCGACTTAGAAAGACAAGGCATAGAACCAATAGTATTTCATAGCGACGCAATTTGTCGGTTAATTCGTCATTGTGAGGGAACCGACGGATGCTATAAAGAAGGAATTGTGCATCCGAAAAGAGATACTCGCCTCCCAATTGAAGATCCAGTTGTTGCCATAGAAACGTTTCTCGATTTAGAAAGAGAAGGCATAGAACCTATATTATATCAAACCGAAGCAATTTCTGTGTTAATTCGTAATTGTGATTGATCGACGGATGCAATAAAGAAGGAATAGTGCATCCGAAAAGAGATACTCGCCTCCCAATAGAAGATCCTGTCGGTGCCATAGAAACGTTCCTCGATTTCGAAGGAGAAGGCATAGAGCCTATATTATTTCATAGCGACGCAAATTTTTGTGTTAATTCGTCATTGTGAGGGATCGACGGATGCAGTAAAGGAGGAATAGTGCAACCGGAAAGAGATACTCGCCGCCCAATACAAGATCCTGTTGTTGTCGTAGAAACGTTCCTCGTTTTAGAAAGAGAAGCCATAGAACCTGTAGTGATTCATAGCAACGCAAATTATTGTTTTAATTCGTCATTGTGAGTGATCGACAGATGCAATATAGAAGGAATAGTGCATCCGAAAAGAGATACTCGTCTCCCAATAGAAGATCCTGTCGTTGCCATAGAAACGTTCCTCGATTTAGAAAGAGAAGGCATAGAACATATAGTATTTAATAGCGACGCAATTTCTGTGTTAATTCGTCATTGTGAGGGATCGACGGATGCAATAAAGCAGGAATAGTGCATCCCAAATGAGATACTCCCCTCCCAACGGAAGATCCGGTCGTTGCCATAGAAACGTTTCTCGATTTAGGAAGACAAGGCAAAGAACCTATAGTATTTCATAGCGACGCAATTTCTGTGTTAACTCGTCATTGTGAGGGATCGACGGATGCAATTAAGAAGGAATAGTGCATCCCAAAAGAGATACTCGTCTCCCAATAGAAGATCCTGTCGTTGCCATAGAAACGTTCCTCGATTTAGAAAGAGAAGGCATAGAACCTATAGTATTTCATAGCGATGCAATTTCTGTGTTAATTCGTCATTGTGAGGGATCGACGGATTCAACAAAGAAGGAATTGTGCATCCGAAAAGAGATACTCGCCTCCCAATAGCAGATCCTGTCGTTGCCATAGAAACGTTCCTCGATTGAGAAAGATAAGCATAGAACCTATAGTATTTCATGGCGACGCAATTTCTGTGTTAATTCGTCATTGTGAGGGATCGACAGATGCAATAAAGTAGGAATAGTGCATGCGAAAAGAAATATTCGCCTCCCAATAGAAGATCCGGTCGATGCCATAGAAACGTTCCGCGATTTAGAAAGAGAAGGTATAGAAACTATAGATTCCCATAGCGACGCCATTTCTGTGTTAATTCGTCATTGTGAGGGATCGACTGATGCAATAAAGAAGGAATAGTGCATCCGAAAAGAGATACTTGCCTCCCAATAGAAGATCCTATCGTTGCCATAGAAACGTTCCTCGACTTAGAAAGAGAAGGCATAGAACCTCTAGTATTTCACAGCGACGCATTTTCTGTGTTATTTCGTCATTGTGAGGGATCGACGGATGCAGTAAAGAAGGAATAGTGCATCCGAAAAGAGATACTCGCCTCCCAATAGAAGATCCTGTCGTTGCCATAGAAACGTTCCTCGATTTCGAAAGAGAACGCATAGAACCTATATTATCTCATAGCGACGCAAATTTTTGTGGTAAGTCGTCATTGTGATGGATCGACGGATGCAATAAAGTAGGAATAGTGCATCCGAAATGAGATACTCGCCCCCGATTTGAAGGTCCTGTCGTTGCCATAGAAACGTTCCTCGATTTTGAAAGAGAAGGCATAGAACCTATAGTATTTCATAGCGACGGAATTTCTGTGTTAATTCGTCATTGTGAGGGAACCGACGGATGCAATAAAGAAGGAATTGGGCATCCGAAAAGAGATACTCGCCTCCTAATTGAAGATCCTGTTGTTGCCATAGAAACGTTCCTCGATTTAGAAAGAGAATGCATAGAACCTATAATATATCATACCGAAGCAATTTCTGTGTTAATTCGCAATTGTGATTGATCGACGGATGCAATAAAGAAGGAATAGTGCATCCGAAAAGAGATACTCGCCTCCAAATCGAAGATTCTGTCGTTGCTATAGAAACGTTCCAAGATTTAGAAAGAGAAGGCATAGAACATATAGTAATTCATAGCGACGCAATTTCTGTGATAATTCGCCATTGTGAGGGATCGACGGATGCAATAAAGAAGGAATAGTGCATCCGAAAAGAGATACTTGCCCCCCAATAGAAGATCCAGTCGTTGCCATAGAAACGTTCGTCGATTTTGAAAGAGAAGGCATAGAACCTATAGTATTCCATAGCGACGCAATTTCTGTGTTAATTCATCATTATGTGGTATCGACAGAAGCAATAAAGAAGGAATAGTGCACCCGAAAAGAGGTACTCGCCTCCCAATAGAAGATACTGTCGTTGCAATAGAAACGTTCCTTCTTTTAGAAAGAGAAGGCATTCAACATATAGTAATTCATAGCGACGCAATTTCTGTGTTAATTCGGCATTGTGAGGGATCGACGGATGCAATAAAGAAGGAATAGTGCATCCGAAAAGAGATTATTGCCCCCCAATAGAAGATCCAGTCGTTGCCATAGAAACGTTCCTCGATTTAGAAAGAGAAGGCATAGAACCTATAGTATTTCATAGCGACGCAATATCTGTGTTAATTCGTCATTGTGAGGGAGTGACGGATGCAATAAAGAAGGAATAGTGCAACCGGAAACAGATACTCGCCTCCCAATACAAGATCCTGTCGTTGTCGTAGAAACGTTCCTCGTTTTAGAAAGAGAAGGCGTAGAACCGATAGTGATTCATAGCAACGCAAATTTTTGTTTTAATTCGTCATTGTGAGTGATCGACGGATGCAATAAAGAAGGAATAGTGCATCCGAAAAGAGATACTCGCCTCCCAATAGAAGATCCTGTCGTTGCCATAGAAACGTTCTTCGATTTAGAAACAGAAGGGATAGAACCTATAGTGTCTCATAGCGAAACAATTTCTGTGTTAATTCGTCATTGTGAGGGAGCGACGGATGCAATAAAGAAGGAATAGTGCAACCGGAAACAGATACTCGCCTCCCAATACAAGATCCTGTCGTTGTCGTAGAAACGTTCCTCGTTTTAGAAAGAGAAGGCGTAGAACCTATAGTGATTCATAGCAACGCAAATTTTTGTTTTAATTCGTCATTGTGAGTGATCGACGGATGCAATAAGGAAGGAATAGTGCATCCGAAAAGATATACTCGCCTCCCAATTGAAGATCCTGCTGTTGCCATTGAAACGTTCCTCGATTTAGGAAGAGAATGCATAGAACCTATTATATATAATAGCGACGCAATTTCTGTGTTAATTCGCAAATGTGATTGATCGACGGATGCAATAAAGAAGGAATAGTGCATCCGAAAAGAGATACTCGCCTCCAAATAGAAGATCCTGTCGTTGCTATAGAAACGTACCAAGATTTAGAAAGAGAAGGCATAGAACATATAGAACTTCATAGCGACGCAATTTCTGTGTTAATTCGTCATTGTGAGGGATCGACGGATGCAATTAAGAAGGAATAGTGCATCCGAAAAGAGATACTCGTCTCCCAATACAAGATCCTGTCGTTGCCACAGAAACGTTCCTCAATTTAGAAAGAGAAAGCATAGAACCTATAGTATTTCATAGCGACGCAATTTCTGTGTTAATTCGTCAATGTAAGGGATCGACGGATGCAACAAAGAAGGAATAGTGCATGCGAAAAAAGATACTCGCGTCCCTATAGAAGATCCTGTCGTTGCCATAGAAACGTTCCTCGATTTAGAAAGAAAAGTTATAGAACGTATAGTATTTCATAGCGACGCTATCTCTGTGTTAATTCGTCATTGTGTGGGATCGACGGATGCAATAGAGATGGATTAGTGCATCCGAAAAGAGATACTCGCCTCCCACACAATTTCTGTGTTTATTCGTCATTGTGAGGGATCGACGGATGCAATAAAGAAGGAGTAGTGCATCCGAAAAGAGATACTCGTCTCCCAATAGAGGATCCTGTAGTTGCCATAGAAACGTTCCTCGATTTAGAAAGAGAAGGCATAGAACATATAGTAATTAATAGCGACGCAATTTCTGTGTTAATTAGTCATTGGGAGGGATCGACGGATGCAATAAAGCAGGAATGGTGCATCCGAAATGAGATACTCGCCTACCAACAGAAGATCCTGTGTTGCCATAGAAACGTTCCTCGATTTAGGAAGACAAGGCAGAGAACCTAAAGTATTTCATAGCGACGCAATTTATGTGTTAATTCGCCATTGTGAGGGATCGACGGATGCAATAAAGAAAGAATAGTGCATCCGATAGAGATAATCGCCTCCCAATAGAAGATCCTTTCGTTGGCATAGAAACGTCCCTCGATTTAGAAAGATAAGGCATAGAACATATCGTGTCTCATAGCGACACAATTTCTGTGTTAATTAATCATTGTGAGGGATCGACGGATGCATTAAAGAAGGAATAATGCATCCGAAAAGAGATACTCGCCTCCCAATGGAAGATCATGTCGTTGCCATTTAAACGTTCCTCAATTTAGAAAGAGAAGCCATACATCCTATAGTATTTCATAGCGACGCAATTTCTGTGTTAATTCGTCATAGTGAGGGATCGACGGATGAAATATAGAAGGAATAGTGCATCCGAAAAGAGATACTCGCTTTCCAATAGAAGATCCTGTCGTTGCCATAGAAACGTTCCTCGATTTAGAAAGAGAATGCTTAGAACCTATGGTATTCCATAGCGACGCTAATTTTTGTATTATTTCGTCATTGTGAGGGATCGACGGATGCAATATAGAAGGAATAGTGCATCCGATAAGAGATACTCGCCTCCCAATAGAAGATCCTGTCGTTGCCATAGAAACGTTCCTCGCTTTAGAAAGAGAAGGCATAGAACATATGGTATTTCATAGCGAAGCAATTTCTGTGTTAATTCGTCATTGTGAGGGATTGACGGATGCAATGAAGAAGGAGTAGTGCATCCGAAAAGAGATACTCCCCCTCTAATACAAGATCCTGTCGTTGCTATAGAAACGTTCCTCGATTTAGAAAGAGAAGGCATGGAACCTATACTAATTCATAGCAACGCAATTTCTGTGTTAATTCGTCATTGTGAGGGATCGACGGATGCAATAAAGAAGGAATTGTGCATTCGAAAAGAGATACTCGCCTCCCAATAGAAGATCCTGTCGTTGCCATAGAAACGTTCCTCGATTTAGAAAGAGAAGGCATAGAACCTATAGTATTTCACAGCGACACAATATCTGTGTTTATTCGTCATTGTGAGGGATCGACGGATGCAATAAAGTAGGAATAGTGCATGCGAAAAGAAATATTCGCCTCCCAATAGAAGATCCGGTCGATGCTATAGAAACGTTCCTCGATTTAGAAACAGAAGGGATAGAACCTATCGTATTTCATATTGACGCAATTTCTGTGTTCATTCGTCGTTGTGAGGGTTCGACGGATGCAATAAAGAAGGAATAGTGCATCCGAAAAGAGATACTCGTCTCCCAATAGAAGATCCTGTCGTTGCCATAGAAATGTTCCTCGACTTAGAAACAGAAGGCATAGAACGTATAGTATAACATAGCGAAGCAATTTCTGTGCTAATTCGTCATTGTGAGGGATTGACGGATGCAATAAAGAAGAAATAGTGCATCCGAAAAGAGATACTCGCCTCCCAATACAAGATACTGTCGTTGCCATAGAAACGTTCCTCGTTTTAGAAAGAGAAGGAATAGAACCAATACTAATTCATAGCGACGCAATTTCTGTGTTAATTCGTCATTGTGAGGGATCGACGGATGCAATAAAGAAGGAATAGTGCATCCGTAGAGAGATACTCGCCTCGCAATAGAAGATCCTTTCGTTGCTATAGAAACGTACCTCGATTTAGGAAGAGAAGGCATAGAACCCATACAAATTCATAGCAACGCAATTTCTGTGTTAATTCGTCATTGTGAGGGATCGACGGATGCAATATAGAAGGAATAATGCATCCGAAAAGAGATACTCGCCTCCCAATACAAGATCCTGTCGTTGCCATTGAAACGTTCCTCAATGTAGAAAGGGTAGCCATACAACCTATAGTAATTCATAGCGACGCAATTTCTGTGTTTATTCGTTATTGTGAATGATCGACGGATGCAATAAAGAAGGAATAGTGCAACCGAAAAGAGATACTCGCCTCGCAATAGAAGATCCTGTCGTTGCCATAGAAACGTTCCTCGATTTAGAAAGAGAATTCATAGAACCAATAGTATTTCATAGCGACGCAATTTCTCCGTTAATTCGTCATTGTGAGGGATCGACGGATGCAATAAAGAAGGATTAGTGCATCCGTAAAGAGATACTCGCCTCCCAATAGAAGATCATGTTCTTGCCATAGAAACGTTTCTCGATATTCGGATGCAATAAAGAAGGAATAGGGCATCCGAAAAGAGATATTCGCCTCCCAATCGAAGATACTGTCGTTGCCATAGGAACGTTCCTCGATTTAGAAAGAGAAGGCATAGAACCTATAGTAGCACATAGCGACGCCATTTCTGTGTTAATTCGTCATTGTGAGGGATCGACGGATGCAATAAACAAGGAATAGAGCATCCGATAAGTGATACTCGCCTCCCAATAGAAATCCTGTCGTTGCCATAGAAACGTTCCTCGATTTAGAAAGAGAAATCATAGAACCTATTGTATTTCTAAGCGACGCAATAGAACCTATAGTATTTCATTGCGACGCAATTTCTGTGTTAATTCGTCATTGTGTGGGATCGACGGATGCAATAGAGATGGATTAGTGCATCCGAAAAGAGATACTCGCCTCCCAATAGAAGATAATGTAGTTGCCATAGAAACGTTCCTCAATTTATTAAGAGAGGGCATGGAAAATATAGTATTTAATAGCGTCTCAATTTCTGTGTTAATTCGTCATTGTGAGGGATCGACGGATGCAATAAAGAAGGAATAGGGCATCCGAAAAGAGATACTCGCCTCCCAATAGAAGATACTGTCGTTGCCATTGAAACGTTCCTCGATTTGGAAAGAGAAGGCATAGAACCTATAGTATATCATAGCGACGCCATTTTTATGTTAATTCGTCATAGTGAGGGATCGACGGATGCAATAAACAAGGAATAGACCATCCGAAAAGTGATACTCGCCTCCCAATAGAAAATCCTGTCGTTGCCATACAAACGTTCCTCGATTTAGAAAGAGAAATCATAGAACCTATAGTATTTAATAGCGACGCAACTTCTGTGTTAATTCGTCATTTTGAGGGATCGACGGATGCAATAAAGTAGGAACAGTGCATCCGAAAAGAGACACTCGCCTTTCCAATAGAAGATCCTGTCGTGCCATATAAACGTTCCACGATTTAATAAGAGAAGGCATAGAACCTATAGTATTCCATAGCGACGCAATTTCTGTGTTAATTCATCATTGTGTGGTATCGACGGATTCAATAAAGAAGGAATAGTGCACCCGAAAAGAGATACTCGCCTCCCAATAGAAGATCCTGTCATTGCAATAGATACGTTCCTTGTTTTAGAAAGAGAAGGCATAGAACATACAGTATTTCATAGCGACGCAATTTCAGTGTTATTCGTCATTGTGAGGGATCGACGGATGCAATAAAGTTGGAATAGTGCATGCAAAAATAGATATTCGCCTCCCAATAGAAGATCTTGTCGATGCCATAGAAACGTTCTTCGATTTAGAAACAGAAGGGATAGAACCTATCGTATTTCATAGCGATGCAATTTCTGTGTTAGTTCGTCATTGTGAGGGATCGACGGATGCAATAAAGAAGGAATTGTGCATTCGAAAAGAGATACTCGCCTCCCAATAGAAGATCCTGTCGTTGCCATAGAAACGTTCCTCGATTTAGAAAGAGAAGGCATAGAACCTATAGTATTTCATAGCGACACAATTTCTGTGTTTATTCGTCATTGCGAGGGATCGACGGATGCAATAAAGAAGGAGTAGTGCATCCGAAAAGAGATACTCGTCTCCCAATAGAGGATCCTGTAGTTGCCATAGAAACGTTCCTCGATTTAGAAAGAGAAGGCATAGAACATATAGTAATTAATAGCGACGCAATTTCTGTGTTAATTAGTCATTGGGAGGGATCGACGGATGCAATAAAGCAGGAATGGTGCATCCGAAATGAGATACTCGCCTACCAACAGAAGATCCTGTGTTGCCATAGAAACGTTCCTCGATTTAGGAATACAAGGCAGAGAACCTAAAGTATTTCATAGCGACGCAATTTATGTGTTAATTCGCCATTGTGAGGGATCGACGGATGCAATAAAGAAAGAATAGTGCATCCGATAGAGATACTCGCCTCCCAATAGAAGATCCTTTCGTTGGCATAGAAACGTCCCTCGATTTAGAAAGATAAGGCATAGAACATATCGTGTCTCATAGCGACACATTTTCTGTGTTAATTAATCATTGTGAGGGATCGACGGATGCATTAAAGAAGGAATAATGCATCCGAAAAGAGATACTCGCCTCCCAATGGAAGATCATGTCGTTGCCATTTAAACGTTCCTCAATTTAGAAAGAGAAGCCATACAACCTATAGTATTTCATAGCGACGCAATTTCTGTGTTAATTCGTCATAGTGAGGGATCGACGGATGAAATATAGAAGGAATAGTGCATCCGAAAAGAGATACTCGCTTTCCAATAGAAGATCCTGTCGTTGCCATAGAAACGTTCCTCGATTTAGAAAGAGAATGCTTAGAACCTATGGTATTCCATAGCGACGCTAATTTTTGTATTAATTCGTCATTGTGAGGGATCGACGGATGCAATATAGAAGGAATAGTGCATCCGATAAGAGATACCCGCCTCCCAATAGAGGATCCTGTCGTTGCCATAGAAACGTTCCTCGCTTTAGAAAGAGAAGGCATAGAACATATGGTATTTCATAGCGAAGCAATTTCTGTGTTAATTCGTCATTGTGAGGGATTGACGGATGCAATGAAGAAGGAGTAGTGCATCCGAAAAGAGATACTCCCCCTCCAATACAAGCTCCTGTCGTTGCTATAGAAACGTTCCTCGATTTAGAAAGAGAAGGCATGGAACCTATACTAATTCATAGCAACGCAATTTCTGTGTTAATTCGTCATTGTGAGGGATCGACGGATGCAATAAAGAAGGAATTGTGCATTCGAAAAGAGATACTCGCCTCCCAATAGAAGATCCTGTCGTTGCCATAGAAACGTTCCTCGATTTAGAAAGAGAAGGCATAGAACCTATAGTATTTCACAGCGACACAATATCTGTGTTTATTCGTCATTGTGAGGGATCGACGGATGCAATAAAGTAGGAATAGTGCATGCGAAAAGAAATATTCGCCTCCCAATAGAAGATCCGGTCGATGCTATAGAAACGTTCCTCGATTTAGAAACTGAAGGGATAGAACCTATCGTATTTCATATTGACGCAATTTCTGTGTTCATTCGTAGTTGTGAGGGTTCGACGGATGCAATAAAGAAGGAATAGTGCATCCGAAAAGAGATACTCGTCTCCCAATAGAAGATCCTGTCGTTGCCATAGAAATGTTCCTCGACTTAGAAACAGAAGGCATAGAACGTATAGTATAACATAGCGAAGCAATTTCTGTGCTAATTCGTCATTGTGAGGGATTGACGGATGCAATAAAGAAGAAATAGTGCATCCGAAAAGAGATACTCGCCTCCCAATACAAGATACTGTCGTTGCCATAGAAACGTTCCTCGTTTTAGAAAGAGAAGGAATAGAACCAATACTAATTCATAGCGACGCAATTTCTGTGTTAATTCGTCATTGTGAGGGATCGACGGATGCAATAAAGAAGGAATAGTGCATCCGTAGAGAGATACTCGCCTCGCAATAGAAGATCCTTTCGTTGCCATAGAAACGTACCTCGATTTAGGAAGAGAGGGCATAGAACCCATACAAATTCATAGCAACGCAATTTCTGTGTTAATTCGTCATTGTGAGGGATCGACGGATGCAATATAGAAGGAATAATGCATCCGAAAAGAGATACTCGCCTCCCAATACAAGATCCTGTCGTTGCCATTGAAACGTTCCTCAATGTAGAAAGGGTAGCCATACAACCTATAGTAATTCATAGCGACGCAATTTCTGTGTTTATTCGTTATTGTGAATGATCGACGGATGCAATAAAGAAGGAATAGTGCAACCGAAAAGAGATACTCGCCTCGCAATAGAAGATCCTGTCATTGCCATAGAAACGTTCCTCGATTTAGAAAGAGAATTCATAGAACCAATAGTATTTCATAGCGACGCAATTTCTCCGTTAATTCGTCATTGTGAGGGATCGACGGATGCAATAAAGTAGGAATAGTGCATGCGAAACGTAATATTCGCCTCCCAATAGAAGATCCGGTCGATGCCATAGAAACGTTCCTAGATTTAGAAAGAGAATTGATAGAACCTATCGTATTTCATAGCGACGCAATTTCTGTGTTTATTCGTTATTGTGAATGATCGACGGATGCAATAAAGAAGGAATAGTGCATCCGAAAAGAGATACTCGCCTCCTAATAGAAGATCCTGTCGTTGCAATTGAAACGTTCCTCGATTTAGAAAGAGAAGGCATAGAACCTATAGTATTTCATAGCGACGCAATTTTTGTGTTATTTCGTCATTGTGAGGGATCGACGGATGCAATAAAGTAGGAATAGTGCATGCGAAACGTAATATTCGCCTCCCAATAGAAGATCCGGTCGATGCCATAGAAACGTTCCTAGATTTAGAAAGAGAATTGATAGAACCTATCGTATTTCATAGCGACGCAATTTCTGTGTTTATTCGTCGTTGTGAGGGTTCGACGGATGCAATAAAGAACGAATAGTGCATCCGAAAAGAGATACTCGTCTCCCAATAGAAGATCCTGTCGTTGCCATAGAGCCGTTCGTCGATTTAGAAAGAGAAGGCATAAAACCTATAGTACTTCATAGCGAAGCAATTTCTGTTTTAATTTGTCATTGTGAGGGAGCGACGGAAGCAATAAAGAAGGAATAGTGCATCCCAAAAGAGATACTCGCCTCCCAATAGAAGATCCTGTCGTTGCCACAGAAACGTTCCTCGTTTTAGAAAGAGGAGACATAGAACCTATAGTCATTCATAGCGAAGCAATTTCTGTGTTAATTCGTCATTGTGTGGGATCAACGGATGCAATAAAGAAGGAATGGTGCATCCGTAAAGAGATACTCGCCTCCCAATAGAAGATCCTGTCGTTGCCGTAGAAACGTCCCTCGATTTAGAAAGATAAGGCATAGAACCCATAGTGTCTCATAGCGTCGCAATTTCTGTGTTAATTCGTCATTGTGAGGGATCGACGGATGCAATAAAGAAGGAATAGTGCATTTGAAAAGAGATACTCACCTGCCAATAGAAGGTCCTGTCGTTGCCATAGAAACGTTCCTCGATTTAGAAAGAGAAATCATATAACCTATAGTATTTCATAGCGACGCTATTTCTGTGTTAATTCGTTATTGTGAGGGCTCGACGGATGCAATAAGGAAGGAATAGTGCATCCGAAAAGAGATACTCGCCTCCCAATATAAGATCCTGTCGTTGCCATAGAAACGTTCCTCGATTTAGAACGAGAAGGCATAGAACCTATAGTATTTCATAGCGACGCAATTTCTGTGCTTATTCGCTATTGTGAAGGATCGATGGATGCAATAAAGAAGGAATAGTGCATCCAAAAATAGATACTCGCCTCCCAATAGAAGATCGTGTCGTTGCCATAGAAACGTTCATCGATTTAGAAAGAGAAGGCATAGAACCTATAGTATTTCATAGCGACGCAATTCCTGTGTTAATTCGTCATTGTATGGGATCGACGGATGCAATGAAGAAGGAATAGTGCATCCGAAAAGAGATACTTGCCTCCCAATAGAAGATCGTTTCGTTGCCATAGAAACGTTCCTCCACATAGAAAGATAAGGCATAGAACCAATAGTACTTCATAGCGACGCAATTTCTGTATTAATTCGTCATTGAGAGGGATCGACGGATGCAATGAAGAAGGAATAGTGCATCCGTAAAGAGATACTCGCCTGCCAATAGAAGATCCTGTCCTTGCCATAGGAACGTTACTCGATATTTAAAGAGAAGGCATAGAATCAATAGTATCTAATAGCGACGCAATTTCTGTGTTAATTTGTCATTGTGAGGGATCGACGGTTGCAATAAAGAAGGAATAGTTCATCCGAAAAGAGGTACTCGCCTCCCAATAGAAGATCCTGCCATTGCAATAGAAACGTTCCTCGATTTAGAAAGAGAAGGTATAGAAACTATAGTATTTCATAGCGACGAATTTCTGTGTTAATTCGTCATTGTGTGGGACCGACGGATGCAATAAACAAGGAATAGTGCATCCGAAACGAGATCCTCGCCTCTTAATAGAAGATCATGTCGTTGCCATTGAAATGTTCCTCGATTTAGAAAGAGAAGGCATTGAGCCTTTAGTATTTCATAGCGACGCAATTTCTGTGTTAATTCGCCATTGTGAGGGATCCACGGATGCAATACAGAAGGAATAGTGCATCCGAAAAGATATACTCTCCTCCCAATACAAGATCGTGTCGTTGCCATAGAAACGTTCTTCGATTTAGGAAGAGAAGGCATAGAACCTATAGTATTTTATAGCGACGCAATTTCTGTTTTAATACGTCATTGTGAGGGATCGACGGATGCAATAAAGAACGAATAGTGCATCCGTAAAGAGATACTCGCCTCACATTAGAAGATCCTCTCCTTGCCATTGAAACGTTACTCGATTTTGAAAGAGAAGGCATAGAACCAATAGTATTTCATTGCGACGCAATTTCTGTGTTAATTCGTCATTGTGAGGGATTGACGGATGCAAAAGAGATCGATTAGTGCATCCGAAAAGAGACACTCGCTTCCCAATAGAAGATAATATAGTTGCCATAGAAACGTTCCTCAATTTAGAAAGAGAAGGCATGGAACCTATAGTATTTAATAGCGTCTCAATTTCTGTGTTAATTCGTCATTGTGAGGGATCGACGGATGCAATGAAGAATGAATATTGCATCCGAAAAGAGCTACTTGCCTCTCAATGGAAGATCGTTTCGTTGCCATAGAAACGTTCCGCGACATAGAAAGAGAAGGCATAGAACCTATAGTATTTCATAGCGACGCAATTTCTCTATTAATTCGTCATTGTGAGGGATCGACGGATGCTATAAAGAAGGAATAGGGCATCCGAAATGAGATACTCGCCTCCCAATATAAGGCCTGTCGCTGCCATAGAAACGTTCTTCGATGTAGAAATAGAAGGCATAGAACCTATTGTATTTCATAGCGATGCAATTTCTGTGTTAATTCGTCACTGTGTGGGATCGACGGATGCAATAAAGAAGGAATAGTGCATCCGAAAAGAGATACTCACCTCTTAATACAAGATCATGTCGTTGCCATAGAAACGTTCCTCGATTTAGAAAGAGAACGCATAGAGCCTATAGTATTCAACAGCGACGGAAATTTTTGTGTTAATTCGTCATTCTGAGGGATTGACGGATGCAATAAAGAAGGAATAGTGCATCCGAAAAAAGATACTCGCCTCGTAATAGAAGACATGTCGTTGCCATAGAAACATTCCTCGATTTAGAATGAGAATGTATTGAACCTATAGTATTTCATAGCGACGCATATTATTTTTGTTATTTCGTCATTGTGAGGGATCGACGGATGCAATAAAGAAGGAATAGTGCATCCCAAAAGAGATACTCGCCTCCCAATATAAGATCCTCTCGATGCCGTAGAAACGTTCCTCGATTTAGAAATAGAAGGCATAGAACCTATAGTATTTCACAGCGACGCAATTTCTGTGTTAATTCGTCATTGTGAGGGATCCATGGATGCAATACAGAAGGAATAGTGCATCCGAAAAGATATACACGCCTCCCAATACAAGATCGTGTCGTTGCCATAGAAACGCTCCTCGATTTAGGATGAGAAGGCATAGAACCTATAGTATTTCATAGCGACGCAATTTCTGTGTTTATTCGTTATTGTGTAGGACCCACGGATGCAATAAGGAAGGAATATTGCATCCAAAAAGAGATACTCGCCTTCTAATAGAAGATCCTGTCGTTGCCATAGAACCTTTCCTCGATATAGAAAGAGAAGGCATAGAACCTATAGTATTTCACAGAGACGCAATTTCTGTGTTAATTCGTCATTGTGAGGGATCCACGGATGCAATACAGAAGGAATAGTGCATCCGAAAAGATATACACGCCTCCCTATACAAGATCGTGTCGTTGCCATAGAAACGTTCCTCGATTTAGGATGAGAAGGCATAGAACCTATAGTATTTAATAGCGACGCAATTTCTGTGTTAATTCGTCACTGTGAGGAATTGACGGATGCAATAGAGATGGATTAGTGCATCCGAAAAGAGACACTCGCTTCCCAATGGAAGATAATGTAGTTGCCATAGAAACGTTCCTCAATTTAGAAAGAGAACGCATGGAACCTATAGTATTTTATAGCGACGCAATTTCTCTGTTAATTCGTCATTGTGAGTGATCGACGGATGCAATAAAGAAGGAATAGTGCATCCGAAAAGAGTTACTCGCTTCGCAATAGAAGATCCTGTCGTTGCCATAGAAACGGTCTCGATTTAGAAAGAGAAGGCATAGAACCTATAGTATTCCAAGGCGACGCAATTTCTGTGTTAATTCGTCAGTGTGAGGGATCGACAGATGCAATAAAGAAGGAATAGTGCATCCGAAAAGAGATATTCGCCTCCCAATAGAAGTTCCTGTCGTTACCATAGAAACGATCCTCGATTTAGAAAGAGAAGGCATAGAACCTATTGTATTTCATAGCGACGCAATTTCTGTGTTAATTCGTCATTGGGAGGGATCGACGGAATCAATAAAGAAGGAATAGTGCATCCGTAAAGAGGTACTCGCCTCCCAATAGAAGACCCTGGCCTTGCCATAGAAACGTTACTCAATTTTGAAACAGAAGGCATAGAACCTATAATATTTCATTGCGACGCAATTTCTGTGTTAATTCGTCATTGTGAGGGATCGACGGATGCAATGGTGATGGATTAGTGCATCCGAAAAGAGATACTCGCCTCCCAATAGAAGATGATATAGTTGCCATAGAAACGTGCCTCAATTTAGAAAGAGAAGCAGGGAACCTATAGTATTTAATAGCGTCTCAATTTCTGTGTTAATTCGTCATTGTGAGAAATCGATGGATGCAATAAAGAAGGAATAGTGCATCCGAAAAGAGATACTCGCCACCCAATATAAGATCCTCTCGTTGCCGTAGAAACGTTTCTCGATTTAGAAAGAGAAGGCATAGAACCTATAATATTTCATAGCGACGCAATTTCTGTGTTTATTCGTTATTGTGTAGGACCCACGGATGCAATAAGGAAGGAATATTGCATCCAAAAAGAGATACTCGCCTTCTAATAGAAGATCCTGTCGTTGCCATAGAACCGTTCCTCGATTTAGAAAGAGAAGGCATAGAACCCATAGTATTTCACAGCGACCCAATTTCTGTGTTAATTCGTCATTGTGAGGGATCCACGGATGCAATACAGAAGGAATAGTGCATCCGAAAAGATATACTCGCCTTCCAATACAAGATCGTGTCGTTGCCATAGAAACGTTCCTCGATTTAGGAAGAGAAGGCATAGAACCTATAGTATTTAATAGCGACGCAATTTCTGTGTTAATACGTCATTGTGAGGGATCGACGGATGCAATAAAGAACGAATAGTGCATCCGTAAAGAGATACTCGCCTCCCATTAGAAGACCCTCTCCTTGCCACAGACACGTTACTCGATTTTGAAAGAGAAGGCATAGTACCAATAGTATTTCATTGCGACGCAATTTCTGTGTTAATTCTTCATTGTGTTGGATTGACGGATGCAATAGAGATGGATTAGTGCATCCGTAAAGAGACACTCGCTTCCCAATAGAAGATAATGTAGTTGCCATAGAAACGTTCCTCAATTTAGAAAGAGAAGGCATGGAACCTATAGTATTTAATAACGTCTCAATTTCTGTGTTAATTCGTCATTGTGAGGGATCGACGAACTCAATAAAGAAGGAATAGTGCATCAGAAATGAGGTACTCGCCTTCCATTAGAAGATACTGTCGTTGCCATAGAAACATCTACATCTACATCTACATCTACATTTATACTCCGCAAGCCACCCAACGGTGTGTGGCGGAGGGCACTTTACGTGCCACTGTCATTATCTCCCTTTCCTGTTCCAGTCGCGTATGGTTTGCGGGAAGAACGACTGTCCGAAAGCCTCTGTGCGCGCTCTAATCTCTCTAATTTTACATTCATTATCTCCTCGGGAGGTATAAGTAGGGGGAAGCAATATATTCGATACCTCATCCAGAAACGCACCCTCTCGAAACCTGGCGAGCAAGCTACACCGCGATGCAGAGCGCCTCTCTTGCAGAGTCTGCCACTTGAGTTTGTTAAACATCTCCGTAACACTATCACGGTTGCCAAATAACCCTGTGACGAAACGCGCCGCTCTTCTTTGGATCTTCTCTATCTCCTCCGTCAACCCAATCTGGTACGGATCCCACACTGATGAGCAATACTCAAGTATAGGTCGAACGAGTGTTTAGTAAGCCACCTCCTTTGTTGATGGACTACATTTTCTAAGGACTCTCCCAATGAATCTCAACCTGGTACTCGCCTTACCAACAATTAATTTTATATGATCATTCCACTTCAAATCGTTCCGCTCGCATACTCCCAGATATTTTACAGAAGTAACTGCTACCAGTGTTTGTTCCGCTATCATATAATCATACAATAAAGGATCCTTCTTTCTATGTATTCGCAATACATTACATTTGTCTATGTTAAGGGTCAGTTGCCACTCCCTGCACCAAGTGCCTATCCGAACGTTGCTCCGAAACGTTGCTCGATTTAGAAAGAGAAGGCATAGAGAATATATTATTTCATAGCGACGCAAATTTTTGTGTTAATTCGTCATTGTGAGGGTTCGACGGATGCAATAAAGAAGGAATAGTGCATCCGAAAAGAGATACTCGCCTCTTAATAGAAGACATGTCGTTGCCATAGAAACGTTCCTCGATTTAGAATGAGAATTTATAGAACCTATAGTATTTCATAGCGACGCAAATTTTTGTGTTATTTCATCATTGTGAGGGGTTGACGGATGCAATAAAGAAGGAATAGTGCATCCGAAAAGAGATACTCGCCTCCCAATATAAGATCCTGTCGTTGCCATAGAAACGTTCCTCGATTTAGAAAGAGAAGGCATAGAGCCTATTTTATTTCATAGCGACGCAAATATTTGTGTTAATTCATCATTGTGAGGGATCGACGGATGCAATAAAGAAGGAATAGTGCATCCAAAAAGAGATACTCGCCTCCCAATAGATGATCCGGTCGTTGCCATAGAAACGTTCCTCGATTTAGAAAGAGAAGGCATAGAACCTATAGTATTTCATAGCGACGCAATTTCTGTGTTAATTCGTCATTGTGAGGGATCGACGGATGCAATGAAGAATGAATATTGCATCCGAAAAGAGCTACTTGCCTCTCAATGGAAGATCGTTTCGTTGCCATAGAAACGTTCCTCGACATAGAAAGAGAAGGCATAGAACCTATAGTATTTCATAGCGACGCAATTTCTCTATTAATTCGTCATTGTGAGGGATCGACGGATGCTATAAAGAAGGAATAGGGCATCCGAAATGAGATACTCGCCTCCCAATATTAGGCCTGTCGCTGCCATAGAATCGTTCTTCGACGTAGAAATAGAAGGCATAGAACCTATAGTATATCATAGCGACGCAATTTCTGTGTTATTTCGTCATTGTGTGGGATCGACGGATGCAATAAAAAAGGAATAGTGCATCCGAAAAGAGATACCCACCTCTTAATACAAGATCATGTCGTTGCCATAGAAACGTTCCTCGATTTAGAAAGAGAACGCATAGAGCCTATTGTATTCAATAGCGACGCAAATTTTTGTGTTAATTCGTCATTGTGAGGGATCGACGGATGCAATAAAGAAGGAATAGTGCATCCGAAAAGAGATACTCGCCTCGTAATAGAAGACATGTCGTTGCCATAGAAACATTCCTCGATTTAGAATGAGAATGTATAGAACCTATAGTATTTCATAGCGACGCAGATGTTTTTGTTATTTCGTCATTGTGAGGGATCGACGGATGCAATAAAGAAGGAATAGTGCATCCGAAAAGAGATACTCGCCTCCCAATATAAGATCCTCTCGTTGCCGTAGAAACGTTCCTCGATTTAGAAAGAGAAGGCATAGAACCTATAGTATTTCATAGCGACGCAATTTCTGTGTTTGTTCGTTATTGTGTAGGACCCACGGATGCAATAAGGAAGGAATATTGCATCCAAAAAGAGATACTCGCCTTCTAATAGAAGATCCTGTCGTTGCCATAGAACCGTTCCTCGATTTAGAAAGAGAATGCTTAGAACCCATAGTATTTCATAGCGACGCAATTTCTGTGTTAATTCGCCATTGTGAAGGATCGACGGATGCAATAATGAAGGAATAGTGCAACCGAAAAGAGATACTCGAATCCCAATAGAAGATCCTGTCGTTGCCATAGAAACGTTCCTCGTTTTAGAAAGAGAATGCATGGAACCTATAGTATTTCAAGGCGACGCAATTTCTGTGATAATTCGTCATTGTGAGGAATCACAGATGCAATAAAGAAGGAATAGTGCACCCGAAAAGAGATATTCGCCTCCCAATACAAGATCCTGTCGTTACCATAGAAACGATTCTCGATTTAGAAAGAGAAGGCATGGAACCTATAGTATTTCATAGCGACGCAATTTCTGTGTTAATTCATCATTGAGAGGGATCGACGGATGCAATAAAAAAGGAATAGTGCATCCGTAAAGAGATACTCGCCTCCCAATAGAAGACACTGGCCTTGCCATAGAAACGTTACTCAATTTTGAAACAGAAGGCATAGAACTTATAATATTTTATTGCGACGCAATTTCTGTGTTAATTCGTCATTGTGAGGGATCGACGGATGCAATAGTGATGGATTAGTGCATCCGAAATGAGATACTCGCCTCCCAATAGAAGATCATGTAGTTGCCATAGAAACGTGCCTCAATTTAGAAAGAGAAGGCATGGAACCTATTGTATTTAATAGCGTCTCAATTTCTGTGGTAATTCGTCATTGTGAGGAATCGACGGATGCAATAAAGAAGGAATAGTGCATCCGAAAAGAGATACTCGCCTTCCAATATAAGATACTCTCGTTGCCGTAGAAACGTTCCTCGATTTAGAAAGAGAAGGCATAGAACCTATAGTATTTCATAGCGACGCAATTTCTGTGTTTATTCGTTATTGTGTAGGACCCACGGATGCAATAAGGAAGGAATATGGCATCCAAAAAGAGATACTCGCCTTCTAACGGAAGATCCTGTCGTTGCCACAGAACCGTTCCTCGATTTAGAAAGAAAAGGCATAGAACCTATAGTATTTCACAGCGACGCAATTTCTGTGTTAATTCGTCATTGTGAGGGATCCACGGATGCAATACAGAAGGAATAGTGCATCCGAAAAGATATACTCGCCTACCAATACAAGATCGCGTCGATGCCATAGAAACGTTCATCGATTTACGAAGAGAAGGCATAGAACCAATTGTATTTCATTGCGACGCAATTTCTGTGTTAATTCGTCATTGTGAGGGATTGACGGATGCAATAGAGATTCATTAGTGCATCCGAAAAGAGACACTCGCTTCCCAATAGAAGATAATGTAGTTGCCATAGAAACGTTCCTCAATTTAGAAAGAGAAGGCATGGAACCTATAGTATTTAATAGCGTCTCAATTTCTGTGTTAATTCGCCATTGTGAGGGATCGACGAATTCAATAAAGAAGGAATAGTGCATCAGAAATGAGATACTCGCCTCCCATTAGAAGATACTGTCGTTGCCATAGAAACGTTGCTCGATTTAGAAAGAGATGGCATAGAGCCTACATTATTTCATAGCGACGCAAATGTTTGTGTTAATTCGTCATTGTGATGGATCGACGGATGCAATAAAGAAGGAATAGTGCATCCGAAAAGAGTTACTCGTCTCTTAATAGAAGACATGTCGTTGCCATGGAAACGTACCTCGATTCCCTAATGAGAATTTATAGAACCTATAGTATTTCATAGCGACGCAATTTCTGTGTTAATTCGTCATTGTGAGGGATCGACAGATGCAATAAACAAGGAATAGTGCATCCGAAAATAGATACTCGCCCCCCAATAGAAGATCCTGTCGTTGCCATAGAAACGTTCCTTGATTTAGAAAGAGAAATCATAGAACCTATAGTATTTCATAGCGACGCAATTTCTGTGTTAATTCGTCATTGTGAGGGATCGACGGATGCAATAAAGAAGCAATAGGGCATCCGAAAAGAGATACTCGCCTCCCTATATAAGATCCTGTCATTGCCATAGAAACGTTCTTCGATGTAGAAATGGAAGGCATAGAACCTATAGTATTTCATAGCGACGCAAATTTTTGTGTTAATTCGTCATTGTGTGGGATCGACGGATGCAATAAAGAAGGAATAGTGCATCCGAAAAGAGATACTCGCCTCTTAATAGAAGATCATATCGTTGCCATAGAAACGTTCCTCGATTTAGAAAGAGAAGGCATAGAGCCTATATTATTTCATAGCGACGCAAATTTTTGTGTTAATTCGTCATTGTGAGGGATCGACGGATGCAATAAAGAAGGAATAGTGCAACCGAAAAGAGATACTCGCCTCTTAATAGAAGACATGTCGTTGCCATAGAAACGTTCCTCGATTAAGAATGAGAATTTATAGAACCTATATTATTTCATAGCGACGCATATTTTTTTGTTATTTCGTCATTGTGAGGGATCGACGGATGCAATAAAGAAGGAATAGTGCATCCGAAAAGAGATACTCGCCTCCCAATATAAGATCCTCTCGTTGCCGTAGAAACGTTCCTCGATTTCGAAAGAGAATGCTTAGAACCCATAGTATTCCATAGCGACGCAAATTTTTGTGTTAATTCCGACATTGTGAGAGATCGACGGATGCAATAAAGAAGGAATAGTGCATCCGAAAAGAGATACTCGCCTCCCAATAGAATAGCCTGTCGTTGCCATATAAACGTTCCTCGATTTAGAAAGAGAAGGCATAGAACCTATAGTATTTCATAGCGACGCAATTTCTGTGTTAATTCGCCATTGTGAAGGATCGACCAATGCAATAATGAAGGAATAGTGCAACCGAAAAGAGATACTCGAATCCCAATAGAAGATCCTGTCGTTGCCATAGAAACGTTCCTCGTTTTAGAAAGAGAATGCATGGAACCTATAGTATTTCAAGGCGACGCAATTTCTGTGATAATTCGTCATTGTGAGGAATCACAGATGCAATAAAGAAGGAATAGTGCATCCGAAAAGAGATATTCGCCTCCCAATACAAGATCCTGTCGTTACCATAGAAACGATTCTCGATTTAGAAAGAGAAGGCATAGAACCTGTAGTATTTCATAGCGACGCAATTTCTGTGTTAATTCGTCATTGAGAGGGATCGACGGATGCAATAAAGAAGGAATAGTGCATCCGTAAAGAGATACTCGCCTCCCAATAGAAGACCCTGGCCTTGCCATAGAAACGTTACTCAATTTTGAAACAGAAGGCATAGAACTTATAATATTTTATTGCGACGCAATTTCTGTGTTAATTCGTCATTGTGAGGGATCGACGGATGCAATAGTGATGGATTAGTGCATCCGAAATGAGATACTCGCCCCCCAATAGAAGATCATGTAGTTGCCATAGAAACGTGCCTCAATTTAGAAAGAGAAGGCATGGAACCTATTGTATTTAATAGCGTCTCAATTTCTGTGGTAATTCGTCATTGTGAGGAATCGACGGATGCAATAAAGAAGGAATAGTGCATCCGAAAAGAGATACTCGCCTTCCAATATAAGATACTCTCGTTGCCGTAGAAACGTTCCTCGATTTAGAAAGAGAAGGCATAGAACCTATAGTATTTCATAGCGACGCAATTTCTGTGTTTATTCGTTATTGTGTAGGACCCACGGATGCAATAAGGAAGGAATATGGCATCCAAAAAGAGATACTCGCCTTCTAACGGAAGATCCTGTCGTTGCCACAGAACCGTTCCTCGATTTAGAAAGAAAAGGCATAGAACCTATAGTATTTCACAGCGACGCAATTTCTGTGTTAATTCGTCATTGTGAGGGATCCACGGATGCAATACAGAAGGAATAGTGCATCCGAAAAGATATACTCGCCTACCAATACAAGATCGTGTCGATGCCATAGAAACGTTCATCGATTTAGGAAGAGAAGGCATAGAACCAATTGTATTTCATTGCGACGCAATTTCTGTGTTAATTCGTCATTGTGAGGGATTGACGGATGCAATAGAGATTCATTAGTGCATCCGAAAAGAGACACTCGCTTCCCAATAGAAGATAATGTAGTTGCCATAGAAACGTTCCTCAATTTAGAAAGAGAAGGCATGGAACCTATAGTATTTAATAGCGTCTCAATTTCTGTGTTAATTCGCCATTGTGAGGGATCGACGAATTCAATAAAGAAGGAATAGTGCATCAGAAATGAGATACTCGCCTCCCATTAGAAGATACTGTCGTTGCCATAGAAACGTTGCTCGATTTAGAAAGAGATGGCATAGAGCCTATATTATTTCATAGCGACGCAAATGTTTGTGTTAATTCGTCATTGTGATGGATCGACGGATGCAATAAAGAAGGAATAGTGCATCCGAAAAGAGTTACTCGTCTCTTAATAGAAGACATGTCGTTGCCATGGAAACGTACCTCGATTCTGAATGAGAATTTATAGAACCTATAGTATTTCATAGCGACGCAATTTCTGTGTTAATTCGTCATTGTGAGGGATCGACAGATGCAATAAACAAGGAATAGTGCATCCGAAAATAGATACTCGCCCCCAAATAGAAGATCCTGTCGTTGCCATAGAAACGTTCCTTGATTTAGAAAGAGAAATCATAGAACCTATAGTATTTCATAGCGACGCAATTTCTGTGTTAATTCGACATTGTGAGGGATCGACGGATGCAATAAAGAAGCAATAGGGCATCCGAAAAGAGATACTCGCCTCCCTATATAAGATCCTGTCATTGCCATAGAAACGTTCTTCGATGTAGAAATGGAAGGCATAGAACCTATAGTATTTCATAGCGACGCAAATTTTTGTGTTAATTCGTCATTGTGTGGGATCGACGGATGCAATAAAGAAGGAATAGTGCATACGAAAAGAGATACTCGCCTCTTAATAGAAGATCATATCGTTGCCATAGAAACGTTCCTCGATTTAGAAAGAGAAGGCATAGAGCCTATATTATTTCATAGCGACGCAAATTTTTGTGTTAATTCGTCATTGTGAGGGATCGACGGATGCAATAAAAAAGGAATAGTGCATCCGAAAAGAGATACTCGCCTCTTAATAGAAGACATGTCGTTGCCATAGAAACGTTCCTCGATTAAGAATGAGAATTTATAGAACCTATATTATTTCATAGCGAGGCATATTTTTTTGTTATTTCGTCATTGTGAGGGATCGACGGATGCAATAAAGAAGGAATAGTGCATCCGAAAAGAGATACTCGCCTCCCAATATAAGATCCTCTCGTTGCCGTAGAAACGTGCCTCGATTTAGAAAGAGAAGGCATAGAACCTATAGTATTTAATAGCGACGCAATTTCTGTGTTAATTCGTCATTGTGAGGGATCGGCGGATGCAATGAAGAATGAATATTGCATCCGAAAAGAGCTACTTGCCTCTCAATGGAAGATCGTTTCGTTGCCATAGAAACATTCCTCGACATAGAAAGAGAAGGCATAGAACCTATAGTATTTCATAGCGACGCAATTTCTCTATTAATTCGTCATTGTGAGGGATCGACGGATGCTATAATGAAGGAATAGGATATCCGAAATGAGATACTCGCCTTTCAATTTAAGGCCTGTCGCTGCCATAGAAACGTTCTTCGATGTAGAAATAGAAGGCATAGAACCTATAGTATTTCATAGCGACGCAATTATTGTGTTAATTCGTCATTGTGTGGGATCGACGGATTCAATAAAGGAGGAATAGTGCATCCGAAAGAGATACTTACCTCTTAATACAAGATCTTGTCGTTGCCATAGAAACGTTCCTCGATTTAGAAAGAGAACGCATAGAGCCTATAGTACTCAATAGCGACGCAAATTTTTGTGTTAATTCGTCATTGTGAGGGATCGACGGATGCAATAACGAAGGAATAGTGCATCCGAAAAGAGATACTCGCCTCCCAATATAGGATTCTCTCGTTGCTGTAGAAACGTTCCTCGATTTAGAAAGAGAAGGCATAGAACCTATAGTATTTCATAGCGACGCAATTTCTGTGTTTATTCGTTATTGTGTAGGACTCACGGATGCAATAAGGAAGGAATATTGCATCCAAAAAGAGATACTCGCCTTCTAATAGAAGATCCTGTCGTTGCCATAGAACCGTTCCTCGATTTAGAAAGAGACGGCATAGAACCTATAGTATTTCACAGCGACGCAATTTCTGTGTTAATTCGTCCTTTTGAGGGATCCACGGATGCAATACAGAAGGAATAGTGCATCCGAAAAGAGATACTCGCCTCTTAATAGAAGACATGTCGTTGCCATAGTAACGTTCGTCGATTTAGAATGAGAATTTATAG
Organism: Schistocerca cancellata; assembly: GCF_023864275.1. Classification (NCBI taxonomy): domain Eukaryota; kingdom Metazoa; phylum Arthropoda; class Insecta; order Orthoptera; family Acrididae; genus Schistocerca; species Schistocerca cancellata. The sequence continues at coordinate 42,882,788 of NC_064626.1, read as the reverse complement.
AACCTATAGTATTTCATAGCGACGCAATTTCTGTGTTAATTCGTCGTTTTGACCAATCGACGGATGCAATAAACAAGGAGTAGTCCATCCGAAAAGAGATACTCGCCTCCCAATAGAATATCATGTCGTCGCCATAGAAACGTTCCTCGATTTAGGAAGAGAAGGCATAGAGCCTATAGTATTTCATAGCGACGCAATCTCTGTATTTATTCGTCATTGTGAAGGATCGACGGATGCAATAGAGATGGATTAGTGCATCCGAAAAGAGATACACGCTTCCCAATAGAAGATAATGTAGTTGCCATGGAAACGTTCCTCAATTTAGAAAGAGAAGGCATGGAACCTATAGTATTTAATAGCGTCTCAATTTCTGTGTCAATTCGTCATTGTGAGATATCGACGGATTCAATAAAGAAGGAATAGTGCATCAGAAATGAGATATTTGCCTCCGAATAGAAGATACTGTCGTTGCCATAGAAACGTTCCTCGAATTAGAAAGAGATGGCATAGAACCTATAGTATTTCATAGCGACCCAACTTCTGTGTTAATTCATCATTGTGAGGGATCGACGGATGCAATAAACAAGGAATAGAGCATCCGAAAAGAGACACTCGCCTCCTAATAGTATATCATGTCGTTGCCATAGAAACGTTCCTCGATTTAGAAAGAGAAGGCATAGAGCCTATAGTATTTCATAGCGACGCAATTTCTGTATTAATTCGACATTGTGAGGGATCGACGGATGCAATACAGAGGGAATAGTGCATCCGAAAAGATATACTCGCCTACTAATACAAGATCGTGTCGTTGCCATAGAAACGTCCCTCGATTTAGGAAGAGAAGGCGTAGAACCCAAAGTATTTTATAGCGACGCAATTTCTGTGTTAATTCGTCATTGTGAGGGATCGACGGATGCAACAAAGAAGGAAAAGGGCATCCGAAAAGAGACACTAGCCTCCCAATATAAGATCCTGTCGTTGCCATAGTAATGCTCTTCGATGTAGAAATAGAAGGCATAGAACCTATAGTACTTCATAGCGACGCAATTTCTGTGTTAATTCGTCATTGTGTGGGATCGACGGATGCCGGAAAAAAGGAATAGTGCATCCGAAAAGAGATACTCGCCCCTTAATAGAAAATCATGTCGTTGCCATAGGAACGTTCCTCGATGTGGAAAGAGAAGCCAAAGAGCCTATAGTATTTCATAGCGACGCAAATTTCTGTGTCAATTCCTCATTGTGAGGTATCGACGGATGCAATAAAGAAGGAATAGTGCATCGGAAATGAGATACTCGCCTCTTAATAGAAGACATGTCGTTGCCATAGAAACGTTCCTCGATTTAGAAAGAGAAGGCATAGAACTTATAGTAATTCATAGCGACGCATTTTCTGTGTTAATTCGTCATTGTGAGGGATCGACGGATGCAATAAAGACGGAATACTGCATCCGAAAAGAGATACTCGCCTCCCAATACAAGATCCTTTCGTTGCCATAGAAACGTCCCTCGATTTAGAAAGAGAAGCCATACAACCTATAGTATATCATAGGGATGCAATTTCTGTGTTAATTCGTCATTGTGAGGGATCGACGGATGCAATAAAGAAGGAATAGTGCATCCGAAAAAAGATACTCGCCTCCCAATATAAGATCTTGTCGTTGCCATAGAAACGTTCCTCGATGTAGAAAGAGAATTCATAGAACCGATAGTATTTCATAGCGACGCAATTTCTGTGTTTATTCGTTATTGTGAAGGATCGACGGACGCAATAAAGAAGGAATAGTGCAACCAAAAAGAGATACTCCCCTCCCAATAGAAGATCCTGTCGTTGCCATAGAAACGTTCCTCGATGTAGAAAGAGAAAGCATAGAACCTATAGTATATCATAGCGACGCAATTTCTGTGTTAATTCGTCATTGTGAGGGATCGACGGATGCAATGAAGAAGGAATTGTGCATCCGAAAAGAGATACTTGCCTCGTTTCGTTGCCATAGAAACTTTCCTCGACATAGAAAGAGAAGGCATAGAACTTATAGTATTTCATAGCGAAGCAATTTCTGTATTAATTCGTCATTGTGAGGGATCGACGGATGCAATAAAGAAGGAATAGCGCATCCGAAAGGAGATACTCGCCTCCCAACAGAAGATTATGTCGTTGCCATAGATACGTTCCTCGATTTAGAAAGAGAAGGCATAGAACCTATAGTATTTCATAGCGACGCAATTTCTCTGTTAATTCGTCATTGTGTAGGATCGACAGATGCAATAAAGAAGGAATAGTACAACCGAAAAGGGATACTCGAATGCCAATAGAAGAACCTGTCGTTGCCATAGAAACGTGCCTCGTTTTAGAAAGAGAATGCATAGAACCTATAGTAATTCATAGCGACGCAAATTTCTGTTTTATTTCGTCCATGTGAGTGATCGACGGATGCAATAAAGAAGGAATAGTACATCCTAAAAGAGATACTCGCCTCGCAATTGAAGATCCAGTCGTTGCCATAGAAACGTTACTCGATTTAGAAAGAGAAGGCATAGAACCTACAGTTTTTCATAGCGACGCAATTTCTGTGTTAATTCGTCATTGTGAGGCATCGACGGATGCAATTAAGAAGGAAAAGTGCATCAGTAAAGAGATACTCGCCTCCCAATAGAAGATCGTGTACTTGCCATAGAAACGTTACTCGATTTTGAAACAGGAGGCATACAACCCATAGTATTTCATTGCGACGCAATTTCTGTGTTAATTCGTCATTGTGAGGGATCGACGGATGCATTAGGGATGGATTAGTGCATCCGAAAAGAGATACTAACCCCCAATAGAAGATAATGTAGTTGCCATAGAAACGTACCTCAATTTAAAAAGAGAACGCATGGAACCTATAGTATTTAATAGCGTCTCAATTTCTGTGTTAATTCGTCTTTTTGAGGGACCGAGCGATGCAATAAAGAAAGAATAGTGCATCCGAAAAGAGATACCCGCCTCCCAATTGAAGATCCTGTCATTGCCATAGATACGTTCCTCGATTTAGAAAGAGAATGCATAGAACCTATAGTATTTCATAGCGAATCAATGTCTGTGTTTATCGTTATTGTGAAGGATCGACGGATGCAATAAAGAAGAAATAGTGCATCCAAAAAGAGATACTCGCCTCCCGATAGAAGATCCTGTCGTTGCCATAGAAACGTTCCTCGATTTAGAAAGAGATGGCATAGAACCTATAGTATATCATAGCGTCGCAATTTCTGCATTATTTCGTCATTGTGAGGGATCGACGGATGCAATAAAGAAATGATAGTGCAACCGAAAAGAGATACTCGCCTCGCAATAGAAGATCCTGTCGTTGCCATAGAAACGTTCTTCGATTTCGAAAGAGAAAGCATTGAACCTATAGTATTTCATAGCGACGCAATTTCTGTGTTAATTCGTCATTCAGAGGGATCGACGGATGCAATAAAGAAGGAATAGTGCATCCGTAAAGAGATACTCGACTCTCAATAGAAGATCGTGTCCTTGCCATAGAAACGTTACACGATTTTGAAGGAGAAGTTATAGAACCTATAGTATTTCATACTGACGCAATTTCTGTGTTAATTTGTCATTGTGAGGGATCGACGGATGCAATAAGGAAAGAATAGTTCATCCGAAAAGAGATACTCGCCTTCCAATAGAAGATCCTGTCGTTGCCATAGAAATGTTCCTCGATTTAGAAAGAGAAATCATAAAACCTATAGTATTTCATAGCGACGCAATTTCTGTATTAATTCGTTTTTTTGAGAGATCGAAGGATGCAGTAAAGAAGGAATAGTGCATCCGAAAAGAGATACTCGCCTCCCAATAGAAGATCCTGTCGTTGCCATAGAAACGTTCCTCGATTTAGAAAGAGAAGGCATAGAACCTATAGTATTTCATAGCGACGCAATTTCTGTGTTAATTCGTCATTGTGAGGGATCGACGCATGCAATAAAGAAGGAATAGTGCAGTCGAAAAGAGATACTCGAATTCCAATAGAAGATCTTGTCGTTGCCATAGAAAAGTTCCTCGTTTTAGAAAGAGAATGCATAGAACCTATAGTAATTCATAGCGACGCAAATTTCTGTTTTAATTCGTCATTGTGAGTAATCGACGGATGCAATAAAGAATGAATAGTGCAACCGAAAAGAGATACTCGCCTCGCAATAGAAGATCCTGTCGTTGCCATAGAAACGTTCTTCGATTTCGAAAGAGAAAGCATTGAACCTATAGTATTTCATAGCGACGCAATTTCTGTGTTAATTCGTCATTGTGAGGGATCGACGGATGCAATAAAGAAGGAATAGTGCATCCGTAAAGAGATACTCGACTCTCAATAGAAGATCGTGTCCTTGCCATAGAAACGTTACACGATTTTGAAGGAGAAGGTATAGAACCTATAGTATTTCATAGTGACGCAATTTCTATGTTAATTTGTCATTGTGAGGGATCGACGGATGCAATAAGGAAGGAATAGTTCATCCGAAAAGAGATACTCGCCTTCCAATAGAAGATCCTGTCGTTGCCATAGAAATGTTCCTCGATTTAGAAAGAGAAATCATAAAACCTATAGTATTTCATAGCGACGCAATATCTGTATTAATTGGTTTTTTTGAGGGATCGAAGGATGCAGTAAAGAAGGAATAGTGCATCCGAAAAGAGATACTCGCCTCCCAATAGAATATCCTGTCGTTCCCATAGAAACGTTCCACGATTTAGAAAGAGAATGCATAGAATCTATAGTATTTTATAGCGACGCAATTTTTGTGTTAATTTGTCATTGTGAGGGATCGACGGATGCAATAAAGAAGGAATAGTGCATCCGAAAAGAGATACTCGCCTCCCAATAGAAGAACCTGTCGTTGCCATAGAAACGTTCCACAATTTAGAGAGAAAAACCATAGAACCTATAGTATTTCAAGGCGACGCAATTTCTGCGTTAATTCTTCATTGTGAGGGATCGACGGATGCAAAAAAGAATGAATAGGGCATCCGAAAAGAGATAATCGCCTCCAAATAGAAGATCCTGCCGTTGCCATAGAAACGTTCTTCGATGTAGAAATAGGAGGCATAGATCCTATAGTATTTCATAGCTACGCAATTTCTGTCTTAATTCGTCATTGTGTGTGATTGACGGATGGATTAAAGAAGGTATAGTGCATTCGAAAAGAGATACTCGCCTCTTAATAGAAGAACATGTAGATGCCATAGAAAAGTTCCTCGATTCAGAATGAGAAGGCATAGAGCCTATAGTATTTCATAGCGACGTAATTTCTGTGTTAATTCATCATTGTGAGGGGATCGACGGATGCAATAAAGAAGGAATAGTGCATCCGAAAAGAGATACTCGCCTCCCAATTGAAGATAGCGTCGTTGCCATGGAAACGTTCCTCGATTTAGAAAGAGAAGGCATAGAACCTGTAGTATCTCATAGTGACGAAATATCTGTGTTTATTCGTCATTGTGAGGGATCGACGGATGCAATTAAGAAGGAATAGTGCATCCGAAAAGAGATACTCGCCTCTTAATAGAAGACATGACGTTGCCATAGAAACGATCCTCGATTAAGAATGGGAATGTATAGAACCTACAGTATTTCATAAGGACGCAAATGTTTGTGTTAATTCGTCATCGTGCGGGATCAACGGATACAATAAAGAAGGAATAGTGCATCCGAAAAGAGATACTCGCCTCGCAATAGAAGATACTGTCGTTGCCGTAGAAACGTTCCTCGATTTAGAAAGAGAAGGCATAGAACCTAGAGTATTTTATAGCGACGCAATTTCTGTGTTAATTCGTCATTGTGAGGGATCGACGGATGCAATAAAGAAGGAATAGTGCATCCGAAAAGAATTACTCACCTCCCAATCGAAGATCCTGTCGTTGCCATGGAAACGATCCTCGATTTAGAAAGACAAGGCATAGAACCTATAGTATTTCATAGCGTCGCAATTTCTGTGTTAATTCGTCATTGTAGTGGATCGACGGATGGAATAAAGATGGAATACTGCAAACGGAAAAGATATACTCGCCTCCCAAAATACGATCCTGTCGTTGCCATAGAAACGTTCCTCGATTTAGAAAGAGAAGGGATACAACCTATAGTATTTCATAGCGACGCAATTTCTGTGTTAATTCGTCATTGTGAGGGATCGATGGATGCAATAGAGAAGGCATAGTGCATCCGAAAAGAGAAACGCGCCTCCCTATACAAGATCCTGTCGTTGCCATAGAAACGTTCCTCAATTTAAAAAAAGAAAAGGCATTGAACCCATAGTATTTCATAGCGACGCAATTTCTGTGTTAATGCGTCATTGTGAGGGATGGACGGATGCAATAAAGAAGGAATAGTGCATCCGAAAAGTGATACTCGCCTCCCAATAGAATATCCTCTCGTTGCCATAGAAACGTTCCTCGATTTAGAAAGAGAAGGCATAGAACCTATAGTATTTCATAGCGACGCAAATTTCTGTTTAATTCGTCATTGTGAGTAATCGACGGATGCAATAAAGAAGGAATAGTGCATCCGAAAAGAGATACTCGCCTCGCAATAGAAGATCCTGTCGTTGCCATAGAAACTTTCCTCTATTTAGAAAGAGAAGGCATAGAACCTATAGTATTTCATAGCGACGCAATTTCTGTGTTAATTCGCCACTGTGAGGGATCGACGGATGCAATAAAGAAGGAATAGTGCATCCGTAAAGAGATACTCGCCTCCCAATAGAAGATCGTGTACTTCCCATAGAGACGTTTTTCGATTTTGAAAGACAAGGCATAGATCCTATAGTATTTCATTGTGAAGCAATTTCTGTGTTAATTCGTCATTGTGAGGGATCGACGGATGCAATAGAGATCGATTAGTGCATCCGAAAAGAGTTACTCGCCTCCCAATAGTAGATAATGTAGTTGCCATAGAAACGTTCCTCAATTTAGAAAGAGAAGGCGTGGAACCTATAGTACTTAATACCGTCTCAATTTCTGTGTTAATTCGTCATTGTAAGGGACCGACGGATGCATTAAAGAAGGAATAGTGCATCCGAAAAGAGATACTCGCCTCCCAATAGAAGATACTGTCGCTGCCATAGAAACGTTCCTCGATTTAGAAAGAGAAGGCGTAGAACCTATAGTACTTCATAGCGACGCAAATTTCTGTGTTAATTCGTCATTGTGTGGGACCGACGGATGCAATTAACAAGGGATAGTGCATCCGAAAAGAGATACTCGCCTCCCAATAGAAGATCCTGTCTATGCCATTGAAACGTTCCTCGATTTAGAAAGAGAAATCATAGAACCTATAGTATTTCATAACGACGCAATTTCTGTGTTAATTCGTCTTTTTGAGGGATTGACGGATGCAATAAAGAAGGAATAGTGCATCTGTACAGAGATACCCGCCTCCCAATTGAAGATCCTGTCATTGCCATAGAAACGTTCTTCGATTTAGAAAGAGAAGGCATAGAACCTATGGTATTTCATAGCGACTCAATTTCAGTGTTAATTCGTCATTGTGAGGGATCGACGGATGCAATAAAGAAATAATAGTGCATCCTAAAAGAGATACTCGCCTCCCAATACAAGATCCTGTCGTTGCCATAGAAACGTTCCTCGATTTATTAAGAGAAATCATATAACCCATAGAATTTTATAGCGACGCAATTTCTGTATTAATTCGTCTTTTTGAGGGATCGACGGATGCAATAAAGAAGGAATAGAGCATCCGAAAAGAGATACTCGCCTCCCAATAGAAGATCCAGTCGTTGCCATAGAAACGTTCCCTGATTTAGAAAGAGAGTGCTTAGAACCTATAGTATTTCATACCGACGCAAATTTCTGTGTTAATTCGTCATTGTGAGAGATCGATGGACGCAATAAAGAAGGAATAGTGCAATCGATAAGAGATACTCGAATCCCAATAGAAGATCCTGTCGTTGCCATAGAAAAGTTCCTCGTTTTAGAAAGAGTATGCATAGAACTTATAGTAATACATAGCGACGCAAATTTCTGATTTAATTCGTTATTGTGAGTGATCGACGGATGCAATAAAGAAGTAATAATGCATCCGAAAAGAGATGCTCGCCTCCCAATAGAAGATCCTGTCGATGCCATAGAAACGTTACCTGATTTAGAAAGAGAGTGCTTAGAACCAATAGTATTTCATAGCGACGCAAATTTCTGTGTTAATTCGTCATTGTGAGGGATCGATGGACGCAATAAAGAAGGAATAGTGCAATCGATAAGAGATACTCGAATCCCAATAGAAGATCCTGTCGTTGCCATAGAAAAGTCCCTCGTTTTAGAAAGAGTATGCATAGAACCTATAGTAATACATAGCGACGCAAATTTCTGATTTAATTCGTCATTGTGAGTGATCGACGGATGCAATAAAGAAGGAATAGTGCATCCGAAAAGAGATACTCGCCTCGCAATAGAAGATCCTGTCGTTGCCATTGAAACCTTACTCGATTTCGAAAGAGAAGGCATTGAACCTATAGTATTTCATAGCGACTTAATTTCTGTGTTAATTCGTCAATGTGAGGGATCGACGAATGCAATAAAGAAGGAATAGTGCATCCGAAAAGAGATACTCGCCTCTTAATAGAAGATAAGTCGTTGCCATAGAGACGTTCCTCGATTTATAAAGAGAAGGCATATAACATATAGTATTTTATAGCGACGCATTTTCTGAGTTAATTCGTCATTGTGTGGGATCGACGGATGCAATAAAGAAAGGAATAGAGCATCCGAAAAGAGATACTCGCCTCTTAATAGAAGATCATGTTGTTGCCATTGAAACGTTCCTCGATTTAGAAAGAGAAGGCATAGAGCCTATAGTATCTCATAGCGACGCAAATTTTTGTGTTAATTCGTGAATGTGAGGGAACGACGGATGCAATAAACAAGGAATAGTGCATCCGAAAAGAGATACTCGCCTCCCAATAAAAGATCCTGTCGTTGCCATAGAAACGTTACTCGATTTAGAAAGAGAAGGCATAGAACCTATAGTATCTCATAGTGACGCAATTTTTGTGTTAAATCGTCATTGTGAGGGATCGACGGATGCAATAAAGCAGGAATAGTGCATCCGAAATGAGATACCCGCCTCCCAATAGAAGATCCAGTCGTTGCCATAGAAACGTCCTCGATTTAGAAAGAGAAGGCATAGAACCTATAGTATTTCATAGCGACGCAATTTCTGTGTTAAATCGTCATTGTGAGGGATCGACGGATGCAATAAATAAGGAATAATGCATCCGCAATTTGATACTCGCCTCCCAATAGAAGATCCTGTCGTTGCCATAGAAACGTTCCTCGATTTTGAAAGAGAAGGCATAGAACCTATAGTATTTCATAGCGACGCAATTTCTGTGTTAATTCGTCATTGTGAGGGATCGGCGGATGCTACAGACATGGAATTGTGCATCCGAAAAGAGATACTCGCCTCCCAATAGATGATAATGTAGTTGCCATAGAAACGTCCCTCGATTTAGAAAGAGAAGGCATAGATCCTATAGTATTTCATAGCGACGCAATTTTTGTGTTAAATCGTCATTGTGAGGGATCGACGGATGCAATAAAGCAGGAATAGTGCATCCGAAATGAGATACCCGCCTCCCAATAGAAGATCCAGTCGTTGCCATAGAAACGTCCTCGATTTAGAAAGAGAAGGCATAGAACCTATAGTATTTCATAGCGACGCAATTTCTGTGTTAAATCGTCATTGTGAGGGATCGACGGATGCAATAAATAAGGAATAATGCATCCGCAATTTGATACTCGCCTCCCAATAGAAGATCCTGTCGTTGCCATAGAAACGTTCCTCGATTTAGAAAGAGTGGGCATAGAACCTACCGAATTTCGTAGTGACGCAATTTCTGTGTTAATTCGTCCTTTTGAGGGATCGACGAATGTAATAAAGAAGGAATAGTGCATCCGAATAGAGATACTCGCCTCCCAATAGAAGAACCTGTCGTTGCCATAGAAACGTTCCACAATTTAGAAAGAGAAGGCATAGAACCTAAAGTATTTCAAAGCGACGCAATTCCAGCGTTAATTCTTCATTGTGAGGGATCGATGGATGCAATGAAGAAGGAATAGAGCATCCGAAAAGAGATACTCGCCGCGCAATAGAAGATACTGTCGTCGCTATCGAAACAATCCTCGATTTATAAAGAGAAGGCACATAACCTATAGTGTTTTGTAGCGACGCATTTTTTGTGTTAATTCGTCATTGTGAGGGATCGACGGATGCAATAAGGGAGGTATAGTGCATCCGAAAGAGATACTCGCCTCCCAATAGAAGATCGTGACGTTGTCATAGAAACGTTCCTCGATTTAGGAAGAGAAGGCATAGAACCTATAGTATTTCATAGCGACGCAATTTCTGTGTTAATTCGCCATTGTGAGGGATCGACGGATGCAATAATAAAGGAATAGTGCATTCGAAAAGAGATACTCGCCTCCCAATAGAAGATAATGTCGTTGCCATAAAAACGTTCCTCGATTTAGAAAAAGAAGTCATAGAACCTATAGTATTTCATAGCGACGCAATTTCTGTGTTAATTCGTCATTGTGAGGGATCGACGGATGCAATAACAAGGAATAGTGCATCCGAAAAGGGATATACGGCTCCCAATAAAATTTCCTGGCTTTGCCATAGAAACGTTCCTAGATTTAGAAGGAGAAGTCATAGAACCTATAGTATTTCATAGCGACGCAATTTCTGTGTTAATTCTTCATTGTGAGGGATCGACGGATGCAATAAAATAGGAATAGTGTATCCGAAAAGAGATACTCGCCTCCCAATATAAGATTATGTCGTTGCGATAGAAAAGTTCCTCGATTTAGAAAGACAAGGCATAAAACCTATAGTATTTCATAGCGACGCAATTTCTGTGTTAATTCGTCATTGTGAGGGATCGACGGATGCAATAAAGAAGGAATAGTGCATCCGAAAAGAGATACTCGCCTCTTAATAGAAGATCATGTCGTTGACATAGAAACGTTCCTCGATTGATAACTAGAAGGCACAGAACCTATAGTACTTCATAGCGACGCAAATTTTTTTGTTAATTCGTCATTGTGTGGGATCGACAGATGCAATAAAGAAAGGAATAGAGCATCCGAAAAGAGATACTCGCCTCTTAATAGAAAATCATGTCGTTGCCATTGAAACGTTCCTCGATTTAGAAAGAGAAGGCATAGAGCCAATAGTATTTCATAGCGACGCAAATTTTTGTGTTAATTCGTCAATGTGAGGGAACGACGGATGCAATAAACAAGGAATAGTGCATCCGAAAAGAGATACCAGCCTCTTAATAGAAGATATGTCGTTGCCATAGAAACGTTCCTCGATTTAGAATGAGAAGGCATAGAACTTATAGTATCTCATAGTGACGAGATATCTGTGTTAATTCGTCATTGTGAGGGATCGACGGATGCAATAAAGAAGTAATAGTGCTTCTGAAAAGAGATACCCGCCTCCCAACTGAAGATACTGTCATTGCAATAGAAACGATCCTCGATTTAGAAAGAGGAGGCATTGAACCTATAGTATTTCATAGCGACTCAATTTTTGTGTTAATTCGTCATTGTGAGGGATCGACGGATGCATTAAAGAAGGAATAGTGCATCCGAAAAGAGATACTCGCCTCCCAATACAAGATCCTGTCGTTGCCATAGAAACGTTCCTCGATTTAGAAAGAGAAGCCATACAACCTATAGTATATCATAGCGATGCAATTTTTGTGTTAATTCATCATTGTGAGGGATCGACGGATGCAATAACGAAGGAATAGTGCATACGAAAAGAGATACTTGCCTCCCAATTTAAGATGCTTTCGTTGCCATAGAAACGTTTCTCGATTTTGAAAGAGAAGGCATTGAACCTATAGTATTTCATAGCGACGCAATTTCTGTGTTAATTCGTCATTGTGAGGGATCGACGGATGCTATAGTCATGGAATTGTGCATCCGAAAAGAGATACTCGCCTCCCAATAGATGATAATGTAGTTGCCATAGAAATGTCCCTCGATTTAGAAAGAGAAGGCATTGAACCTATAGTATTTCATAGCGACGCAATTTTTGTGTTACATCGTCATTGTGAGGGATCGACGGATGCAATAAAGCAGGAATAGTGCATCCGAAATGAGATACTCGCCTCCCAATAGAAGATCCAGTCGTTGCCATAGAAACGTTCCTCGATTTAGAAAGAGAAGGCATAGAACCTATAGTATTTCATAGCGACGCAATTTCTGTGTTAAATCGTTATTGTGAGGGATCGACGGATGCAATAAACAAGGAATAATGCATCCGAAAAGAGATACTCGCCTCCCTATAGAAGATTCCGTCGTTGCCATTGATACGTTCCTCAATTTAAAAAAAGAAAAGGCATAGAACCTATAGTATTTCATATCGAAGCAATTTCTGTGTTAATTCGTCATTGTGAGTGATCGACGGAAGCAATAATGAAGGAATAGTGCATCCGGAAAGATATACTCGCCTCCCAATAGAAGATCCTGTCGTTGCCATAGAAAGGTTCATCGATTTAGAAAGAGAAGGCATAGAACCTATAGTATTTCATAGCGACGCAATTTCTGTGTTAAATCGTCATTGTGAGGGATCGACGGATGCAATAAACAAGGAATAATGCACCCGAAAAGAGATACTCGCCTCCCAATAGAAGATCCTGTCGTTGCCATAGAAACGTTCCTCGATTTAGAAAGAGTGGGCATTGAACCTACCGAATTTCGTAGTGACGCAATTTCTGTGTTAATTCGTCCTTTTGAGGGATCGACGAATGTAATTAAGAAGGAATAGTGCACCCGAAAAGAGATACTCGCCTCCCAATAGAAGAACCTGTCGGTGCCATAGAAACGTTCCACAATTTAGAAAGAGAAGGCATAGAACCTAAAGTATTTCAAAGCGACGCAATTTCTGCGTTAATTCTTCATTGTGAGGGATCGATGGATGCAATAAAGAAGGAATAGGCATCCGAAAAGAGATACTCGCCTACCAATATAAGATCCTGTCGTTGCCATTGAAACGTTCTTCGATTTAGAAATAGAAGGCATAGAACCTGTAGTATTTCATAGCGACGCAATTTCTGTGTTAATTCGTCATTTTGTGGGAACGGCGGATGCAATAAAGAAGGAATAGTGCATCCGAAAAGAGATACTCGCCTCTTAATAGAAGATCATGTCGTTGTCATAGTAACGTTCCCCGATTTAGAAAGAGTAATCATAGAGCCTATAGTATTTCATGGCGACGCAAATTTTTGTGTTAATTCGTCATTGTGAGGGATCGCCGGATGCAATAAAGAAGGAATAGTGCATCCGAAAAGAGATACTCGCCGCGCAATAGAAGATACTGTCGTCGCTATAGAAACGTTACTCGATTTATAAAGAGAAGGCACATAACCTATAGTATTTTGTAGCGACGCATTTTTTGTGTTAATTCGTCATTGTGAGGGATCGACGGATGCAATAAAGGAGGAATAGTGCATCCGAAGCAGATAATCGCCTCCCAATAGAAGATCGTGACGTTGTCATAGAAACGTTCAACGATTTAGGAAGAGAAGGCATAGAACCTATAGTATTTCATAGTGACGCAATTTCTGTGCTAATTCGCCATTGTGAGGGATCGACGGATGCAATAATAAAGGAATAGTGCATTCGAAAAGAGATACCTGCCTCCCAATAGAAGATCCTGTCGTTGCCATAGAAACGTTCCTCGATTTAGATATAGAAGTCATAGATCCTATGGTATTACATAGCGACGCAATTTCTGTGTTAATTCGCCATTGTGAGGGATAGACGGATGCAATAAATTTGGATTAGTGCATCCGAAAATAGATACTCGCCTCTTAATAGAAGATCATGTCGTTGCCATAGAAACGTTCCTCGATTTAGAAAGAGAAGGCATAGAGTCTATAGTATTTCATAGCGACGCAAATTTTTGTGTTTATTCGTCATTGTGAGAGATCGACGGATGCAATAAGGAAGGATTAGTGCTTCCGTAAAGTGATACTCACCTCCCAATAGAAGATCGTATCGTTGCCATAGAAACGTCCCTCAATTTAGAAAGAGAAGGCATAGATCCTATAGTATTTCATAGCGACGCAATTTCTGTTTTATTTCGTCATTGTGATGGATCGAAGGAGGCAATAAGGAAGGAATAGTGTATCCGGAAAGAGATACTCGCCTCCCAATAGAAGATCTTGTCCTTGCCATAGAAACGTTCCTCGATTTAGAAATAGGAGGCATAGAACCTATAGTATTAAATAGGGACGCAATTTCTGTCTTAATTTATCAATGTGAGGGATCGACGGAAGCAATAAAGAAGGAATAGTGCATCCGAAAAGAGTTACTCGCCTGCCAACATATGATCCTGTCGTTGCAATAGAAACGTTCCTCGAATTAGAAAGAGATGGAATAGAAACTATAGTATTTCATAGCGACGCAATTTCTGTGTTAATTCGTCATTGTGAGGGTTCGACGGATGCAATAGAGAAGGAATAGTGCATCCGAAAAGAGATACTCGCCTCTTAATAGAAGATCATGTCGTTGCCATAGAAACGTTCCTCGATCTAGAAAGAGAAGGCATAGAGTCTATAGTATTTCATGGCGACGCAAATTTTTGTGTTATTTCGTCATTGTGAGGGATCGACGGATGCAATAGAGAAGGAATAGTGCATCCGAAAAGAGATACTCGCCTCTTAATAGAAGATCATGTCGTTGCCATAGAAACGTTCCTCGATTTAGTAAGAGAAGTCATAGAACCTATAGTATTTCATTGTGACGCATTTTCTGTGTTAATTCGTCATTGTGAGGGATCGACGGATGCAATAAAGAAGGAACAGTGCATCCGTAAAATGATAATCGCCTCCCAATAGACGATCCTGTCGTTGCCATAGAAACGTTCTTCAATTTAGAAAGAGAAGGCATAGAACGTATAGTATTTCATAGCGACACTATTTCTGTGTTAATTCGTCATTGTGAGGAATCGACGAATGTAATAAAGATGGAATAGGTTATCCGAAAAGAGCTACTCGCCTCCCAATATAAGATCCTTTCATTGCCAACGAAACGTTCCCCGATTTAGAAGTAGAAGGCATAGAACCTATAGTATTTCATAGCGACGCAATTTCTGTGTTAATTCGTCATTGTGAGGGATCGACGGATGTAATAAAGAAGGAATAGTGCATCCGAAAAGAGATACTCGTCTCTTAATAGATGATCATGTCGTTGCCATAGAAACGTTCCTCGATTTAGAAAGAGAAGGCATAGAGCCTATAGTATTTCATGGCGACGCAAATTTTTGTGTTATTTCGTCATTGTGAGGGATCGACGGATGCAATAGAGAAGGAATAGTGCATCCGAAAAGAGATACTCGCCTCTTAATAGAAGATCATGTCGTTGCCATAGAAACGTTCCTCGATTTAGAAAGAGAAGGCATAGAGCCTATAGTATTTCATGGCGACGCAAATTTTTGTGTTATTTCGTCATTGTGAGGGATCGACGGATGCAATAGAGAAGGAATAGTGCATCCGAAAAGAGATACTCGCCTCTTAATAGAAGATCATGTCGTTGCCATAGAAACGTTCCTCGATTTAGTAAGAGAAGTCATAGAACCTATAGTATTTCATTGTGACGCATTTTCTGTGTTAATTCGTCATTGTGAGGGATCGACGGATGCAATAAAGAAGGAACAGTGCATCCGTAAAATGATAATCGCCTCCCAATAGACGATCCTGTCGTTGCCATAGAAACGTTCTTCAATTTAGAAAGAGAAGGCATAGAACGTATAGTATTTCATAGCGACACTATTTCTGTGTTAATTCGTCATTGTGAGGAATCGACGAATGTAATAAAGATGGAATAGGTTATCCGAAAAGAGCTACTCGCCTCCCAATATAAGATCCTTTCATTGCCAACGAAACGTACCCCGATTTAGAAATAGAAGGCATAGAACCTATAGTATTTCATAGCGACGCAATTTCTGTGTTAATTCGTCATTGTGAGGGATCGACGGATGTAATAAAGAAGGAATAGTGCATCCGAAAAGAGATACTCGTCTCTTAATAGATGATCATGTCGTTGCCATAGAAACGTTCCTCGATTTAGAAAGAGAAGGCATAGAGCCTATAGTATTTCATGGCGACGCAAATTTTTGTGTTTATTCGTCATTGTGAGAGATCGACGGATGCAATAATGAGGGAATAGTGCATCCGAAAGGATATACTCGCCTCGCAAAAGACGATACTGTCGTTGCCATAGAAACGTCCCTCGACTTAGAAAGAGAAGACATAGAACCATTAGGATTTCATAGCGGTGCAATTTCTGTTTTAATTCGTCATTGTGAGGGATCGACGTACGCAATAAAGTAGGAATAGTGCATCCGAAAAGAGATACTCGCCTCTCAATAGAAGCTCCGGTCGTTGCCTCAGAAACGTTCCTCGATTTAGAAAGAGAGGGCGTATAACCTATAGTATTTTATAGGGACGCAATTTCTGTGTTAATTCGTCATTGTGAGGTATCGACGGATGCAATAAAGAAGGAATAGTGCATCCGAAAAGAGATACTCGCCTGCCAATAGAAGATCCTGTCGTTGACATAGAAACGTTCCTGAAGTTAGAAAGAGAAGGCATAGAACCTATAGTATTTCATAGCGACGCCATTTCTGTGTTAATTCGTAATTGTGAGGGATCGACGGATGCAATATTGAAGGAATAGTGCATTCGAAAAAAGATACTCGCCTCCCAGTAGAAGATCCTGTCGTTGCCATAAAATCTTTGCTCGATTTAGAAAGAGGCGGCATGGAACCTATAGTATTTCATAGCGATGCAAGTTCTGTGTTAATTCGTCATTGTGAGGGATCGACGGTTGCAATAAAGAAGGAATAGGGCATCCGAAAAGAGATACTCGCCTCCCAATATAAGATCCTGTCGTTGCCATAGAAACTTTCCTCGATTTAGAAATAGAAGTCATAGATCCTATGGTATTACATAGCGACGCAATTTCTGTGTTAATTCGCCATTGTGAGGGATAGACGGATGCAATAAAGTAGGAATTGTGCATCCGAAAATAGATACTCGCCTCTTAATAGAAAATCATGACGTTGCCATAGAAACGTTCCTCGATTTAGAAAAAGAAGGCATAGAGCCTACAGTACTTCATAGCGACGCAAATTTTGGTGTTAATTCGTCATTGTGAGGGATCGGGGGATGCAATAAAGAAGGAATAGTGCATCCGAAAAGAGATACTCGCCTCCCTATGAAAGATCCTGTCGTTGCAATAGAAACATTCCTCGTTTTAGAAAGAGAAGGCATGGAACCTATAGTATTTCTTAGCGACGCAATTTCTCTGTTAATTCGTCATTGTGATTGGTCGACGGCTGCAATAAAGAAGGAATAGTGCATCCGTAAAGTGATACTCGCCTCCCAATAGAAGATCCTGTCGTTGCCATAGAAACGTCCCTCAATTTAGAAAGAGAAGGCATAGATCCAATAGTATGTCATAGCGACGCAATTTCTGTGTTACTTCGTCGTTGTGAGGGATCGACGGATGCAATAAAGAAGGAATAGGTCATCCGAAAAGAGATACTCGCCTCCCAGTATAAGATCCAGTCGTTGACATAGAAACGTTCCTCGATTTGGAAATAGAAGTCATAGAACCTATAGTACCTCATAGCGACGCAATTTCTGTGTTAATTCTTCATTGTGAGGGATCGACGGATGCAATAAAGAAGGAATAGTGCATCCGAAAAGAGATACTCGCCTCCCTATAGAAGATCCTGTCGTTGAAATAGAAACGTTCCATGATTTGGAAAGAGAAGGCATAGAACCTATAGTATTAAATAGCGACGCAATTTCTGTGTTAATTCGTCATTGGGAGGGATCGACGGATGCAATGAAGAAGGAATAGTGCATCCGTAAATAGATACTTGCCTCTTAATAGAAGATCATGTCGTTGCCATAGAAACGTTCCTCGATTTAGAAGGAAAAAGCATGGAGCTTATAGTATTACATAGTGACGAAAATGTTTGTGTTAATTCGTCATTGTGAGGGATAGACGGATGCAATGAAGAAGGAATAGTGCATCCGAAAAGAAATACTCCCCTCTTAATAGAAGATGATGCCGTTGCCGTAGAAACGTTCCTCGATGTATAAATAGAAAGCATGGGACCTATAGTACTTCATAGCGACGCAAATTTTTGTGTTAATTCGTCATTGTGAGGGATCGACGGATGCAATAAAGTAGGAATAGTGCATCCGAAAAGAGATACTCGCCTCGCAATAGAAGATCCTGTCCTTTCCATAGTAACGTTTCTCGATTTAGAAAGAGAAGGCACAGATCCTGTGGTATTTCATAGCGACGCAAATTTTTGTGTTAATTCGTCATTGTGAGGGATCGACGGATGCAATAAAGAAGGAATAGTGAAACCGAAAGTAGATACTCGCCTCGCAATAGAAGATACTGTCGTTGCCATAGAAACGTTCGTCGATTTAGAAAGAGAAGGCATAGAACCTATAGTATTTTATAGCGACGCAATTTCTGTGTTAATTCGTCATTTTGAGGGATCGACGGATGCAATAAGGAAGGAATAGTGCATCCGAAAAGAGATACTACCCTCCCAATAGGCGATCACGTCGTTGCCATAGAAACGTTTTTCGATTTAGAAAGAGAATTCATATAACCTACAGAATTTCATAGCGACGCAATTTCTGTGTTAATTAGTCATTGTGAGGGATCGAAGGAGGCAATAAGGAAGGAATAGGGCATCCGGAAAGAGATACTCGCCTCACAATAGAAGTTCTTGTCCTTGCCATAGAAACGTTCATCGATTTAGAAAGAGGAGGCATAGAGCCTATAGTATTTCATAGCGACACAAATTTTGGTGCTAATTCGTCATTGCGAGGGATCGAGGGGGTGCAATTATGAAGGAATAGTACATCCGAAAAGAGATACTCGCCTCCCTATAGAAGATCCTGTCGTTGCAATAGAAACGTTCCACGATTTAGAAAGAGAAGTCATAGAACCTATAGTATTAAATAGCGACGCAATTTCTGTCTTAATTTATCAATGTGAGGGATCGACGGAAGCAATAAAGAAGGAATAGTGCATCCGAAAAGAGTTACTCGCCTGCCAACATATGATCCGGTCGTTGCAATAGAAACGTTCCTCGAATTAGAAAGTGATGAAATAGAACTTATAGTATTTCTAGCGACGCAATTTCTGTGTTAATTCGTCATTGTGAGGGATCGGCGGATGCAATAAAGAAGGAATAGGGCATCCGAAAAGAGATACTCACCTCCCAATATAAGATCCTGTTGTTGCCATAGAAACGTTCCTCGATTTAGAAATAGAAGTCATAGAACCTATAGTATTTAATAGCGACGCAATTTCTGTGTTAATTCGTCATTGTGAGGGATCGACGGATGCAATAAAGAAGGAATAGTGCAATCGGAAAGAGATACTCGCCTCTTAATAGAAGATCATGTCGTTGCCATAGATACGTTCCTCGATTTAGAAAGAGAAGGCATAGAGCCTATAGTATTTCATAGCGACGAAAATTTCTGAGTTAATTCGTAATTGTGAGGGATCGGCGGATGCAATAAAGAGGGAATAGTGCATCCGAAAACAGTTACTCGCCTCCCTATAGAAGATCCTGTCGTTGAAATAGAAACGTTCCATGATTTGGAAAGAGAAGGCATAGAACCTATAGTATTAAATAGCGACGAAATTTCTGTGTTAATTCGTCATTGTGAGGGATTGACGGAGGCAATAAATAAGGAATAGTGCATCTGAAAAGAGTTACTCGCCTATCAATATAAGATCCCGTCGTTGCCATAGAAACGTTACTCGAATTAGTAAGAGAAGGCATAGAACCTATAGTATTTCATTGTGACGCATTTTCTGTGTTAATTCGTCATTGTGAGGGATCGACGGATGCAATAAAGAAGGAATAGTGCATCCGTAAAATGTTAATCGCCTCCCAATAGACGATCCTGTCGTTGTCATAGAAACGTTCTTCAATTTAGAAAGAGAAGGCATAGAACGTATAGTATTTCATAGCGACACTATTTCTGTGTTAATTCGTCATTGTGAGGGATCGACGGATGTAATAAAGATGGAATAGGTTATCCGAAAAGAGCTACTCGCCTCCCAATATAAGATCCTTTCATTGCCAACGAAACGTTCCCCGATTTGGAATTAGAAGGCATAGAACCTATAGTATTTCATAGCGACGCAATTTCTGTGTTAATTCGTCATTGTGTGGGATCGACGGATGCAATAAAGAAGGAATAGTGCATCCGAAAAGAGATACACGTCTCTTAATAGAAGATCATGTCGTTGCCATAGAAACGTTCCTCGATTTAGAAAGAGAAGGCATAGAGCCTATAGTATTTCATGGCGACGCAAATTTTTGTGTTATTTCGTAATTGTGAGGGATCGACGGATGCAATAGAGAAGGAATAGTGCATCCGAAAAGAGATACTCGCCTCTTAATAGAAGATCATGTCGTTGCCATAGAAACGTTCCTCGATTTAGAAAGAAAAGGTATAGAACCTATAGTATTTCATAGCGACGCAAGTTTGTGTGTTTATTCGTCATTGTGAGCGATCGACGGATGCAATAATGAGGGAATAGTGCATCCGAAAAGAGATACTCGCCTCGCAATAGAAGATACTGTCGTTGCCATAGAAACGTCCCTCGACTTAGAAAGAGAAGACATAGATCCATTAGGATTTCATAGCGGTGCAATTTCTGTTTTAATTCGTCATTCTGAGGGATGGACGTATGCAATAAAGTAGGAATAGTGCATCCGAAAAGAGATACTCGCCTCTCAATAGAAGCTCCGGTCGTTGCCACAGAAACGTTCCTCGATTTAGAAAGAGAGGGCGTATAACCTATAGTATTTTATAGCGACGCAATTTTTGTGTTAATTCGTCATTGTGAGGTATCGGCGGATGCAATATTGAAGGAATAGGGCATCCGAAAAGAGATACTCGCCTCCCAATATAAGATCCTGCCGTTGCCATAGTAACGTTCCTCGATATAGAAATAGAAGTCATAGATCCTATGGTATTACATAGCGACGCAATTTCTGTGTTAATTCGCCATTGTGAGGGATCGACGGATGCAATAAAGTAGGAATAGTGCATCCGAAAATAGATACTCGCCTCTTAATAGAAAATCATGACGTTGCCATAGAGACGTTCCTCGATTTAGAAAAAGAAGGCATAGAGCCTACAGTACTTCATAGCGACGCAAATTTTGGTGTTAATTCGTCATTGTGAGGGATCGGGGGATGCAATAAAGAAGGAATAGTGCATCCGAAAAGAGATACTCGCCTCCCTATAGGAGATCCTGTCGTTGCAATAGAAACGTTCCTCGATTTAGAAAGAGAAGGCATGGAACCTACAGTATTTCTTAGCGACGCAATTTCTCTGTTAATTCGTCATTGTGATTGGTCGACGGCTGCAATAAAGAAGGAATAGTGCATCCGTAAAGTGATACTCGCCTCCCAATAGAAGATCCTGTCGTTGCCATAGAAACGTCCCTCAATTTAGAGAGAGAAGGCATAGATCCTATTGTATCTCATAGCGACGCAATTTCTGTGTTACTTCGTCGTTGTGAGGGATCGACGGATGCAATAAAGAAGGAATAGGTCATCCGAAAAGAGATACTCGCTTCCCAATATAAGATCCAGTCGTTGACATAGAAACGTTCCTCGATTTGGAAATAGAAGTCATAGAACCTATAGTACCTTATAGCGACGCAATTTCTGTGTTAATTCGTCATTGTGAGGGATCGACGGATGCAATAAAGAAGGAATAGTGCATCCGAAATGAGATACTCGCCTCCCTATAGAAGATCCTGTCGTTGAAATAGAAACGTTCCATGATTTGGAAAGAGAAGGCATAGAACCCATAGTATTAAATAGCGACGCAATTTCTGTGTTAATTCGTCATTGTGAGGGATCGACGGAAGCAATAAAGAAGAAATAGTGCATCCGATAAGAGTTACTCGCCTACCAATATAAGAACCTGTCGTTGCCATAGAAACGTTCCTCGAATTAGCAAGAGAAGGCATAGAACTTATAATATTTCATAGCGACGCAATTTCTGTGTTAATTCGTCATTATGAGGTATCAACGGGTGCAATAAAAAAGGAATAGTGCATCCGAATAGAGATACTCGCCTCCCAATATAAGATCCTGTCGTTGCCACAGAAACGTTCCTCGATTTAGAAAGAGAAGGAATAGAACCTATAGAATATCATAGCGACGCAAATTTTTGTGTGTATTCGTCATTGTGAGGGATCGACGGATGCAATAATGAAGGAATAGTGCATCCGAAAAGAGATACTCGCCTCGCAATAGAAGATACTGTCGTTGCCATAGAAACGATCCTCGACTTAGAAAGAGAAGACATAGAACATTTAGGATTTCATAGCGGTGTAATTTCTGTGTTAATTCGTCATTGTGAGGGATCGACGTATGCAATAAAGAAGGAATAGTGCATCCGAAAAGAGATACTCGCCTCCCAATAGAAGCTACGGTCGTTGCCACAGAAACGTTCCTCGATTTAGAAAGAGAAGGAATAGAACCTATAGAATTTCATAGCGACGCAAATTTTTGTGTGTATTCGTCATTGTGAGGGATCGACGGATGCAATAATGAAGGAATAGTGCATCCGAAAAGAGATACTCGCCTCTTAATAGAAGTTCATGTCGTTGCTATAGAAACGTTCCTCGATTTTGAAAGTGAAGGCACAGAGCCTATAGTATTTCATGGCGACGCAAATTTTTGTGTTAATTAGTCATTGTGAGTGATCGACGGATGCAATAAAGAAGGAATAGTGCATCCGAAAAGAGATACTCGCCACTTAATAGAAGATCAAGTCGTTGCCATAGAAACATTCCCCGATTTAGAAAGAGAAGGTATAGAACCTATAGTATTACATAGCGACGCAAATTTTTGTGTTTATTCGTCATTGTGAGGGATCGCCGTATGCAATAAAGAAGGAATAGTGCATCCGAAAAGAGATACTCGCCTCCCAATAGAAGCTCCGGTCGTTGCCACAGATACGTTCCTCGATTTAGAAAGAGAAGGCATATAACCTATAGTATTTTATAGCGACGCAATTTCTGTGTTAATTCGTCACTGTGAGGGATCGACGGATGCAATAAAGAAGGAATAGTGCATCCGAAAAGAGATACTCGCCTCCCTAAAGAAGATCCTGTCGTTGAAATAGAAACGTTCCATGATTTGGAAAGAGAAGGCATAGAACCCTTAGTATTAAATAGCGACGCAATTTCTGTGTTAATTCGTCATTGTGAGGGATTGACGGAAGCAATAAATAAGGTATAGTGCATCCGAAAAGAGTTACTCGCCTACCAATATAAGATCCTGTCTTTGTCATAGAAACGTCCCTCAATTTAGGAAGAGAAGGCATAGAACCTATAGTATCTCATAGCGACGCAATTCCTGTGTTACTTCGTCATTGTGAGGGATCGACGGATGCAATAAAGAAGGAATAGGTCATCCGAAAAGAGATACTAGCCTCCGAATATAAGATCCAGTCTTTGCCATAGAAACGTTCCTCGATTTGGAAATAGAAGTCATAGAACCTATAGTATTTCATAGCGACGCAATTTCTGTGTTAATTCGTCATTGTGAGGGATCGACGGATGTAATAAAGAAGGAATAGTGCATCTGAAAAGAGATACTCGCCTCTTAATAGAAGATCATGTCGTTGCCATAGAAATGTTCCTCGATACCGAAAGAGAAAGCATAGAGCCCATAGTATACATAGCGAAGAACATTTTGGTGTTAATTCGTCATTGTGAGGGATCGACACATGCAATAAAGAAGGAATAGTGCATCCGAAAAGAGATACTCGCCTCCCTATAGAAGATCCTGTCGTTGATATAGAAACGTTCCATGATTTGGAAACAGAAGGAATAGAACCCTTAGTATTAAATAGCGACGCAATTTCTGTGTTAATTCGTCATTGTGAGGGATCGACGGATGCAATAAAGAAGGAATAAAGCATCCGAAAAGAGATTTTCGCCTGCCAATAGAAGATCCTGTCGTTGCCATAGAAACGTTCCTCGATTTAGAAATAGAAGTCATAGATCCTATGGTATTACATAGCGACGCAATTTCTGTGTTAATTCGCCATTGTGACGGATCGACGGATGCAATAAAGTAGGAATAGTGCATCGGAAAATAGATACTGGCCTCTTAATAGAAAATCATGACGTTGCCATAGGACCGTTCCTCGATTAAGAAAGAGAAGGCATAGAGCCTACCGTACTTCATAGCGACGGAAATTTTGGTGTTAATTCGTCATTTTGAGGGATCGGGGGATGCAATAAAGAAGGAATAGTGCATCCGAAAAGAGATACTCGCCTCCCTATAGAAGATCCTGTCGTTGAAATAGAAGCGTTCCATGATTTGGAAAGAGAAGGCATAGAACCTATAGTATTAAATAGCGACGCAATTTCTGTGATAATTCGTCATTGTGAGGGATCGACGGAAGCAAAAAAGAAGAAATAGTGCATCCGAAAAGAGTTACTCGCCTACCAATATAAGATCCTGTCGTTGCCATAGAAACGTTCCTCGAATTAGAAAGAGAAGGGATAGAACTTATAGTATTGCATAGCGACGCAATTTCTGTGTTAATTCGTCATTATGAGGTATCAGCGGATGCAATTAAAAAGGAATAGTGCATCCGAATAGAGATACTCGCCTCCCAATATAAGATCCTGTCGTTGCCACAGAAACGTTCCGCGATTTAGAAAGAGAAGGAATAGAACCTATAGTATTTCATAGCGACGCAAATTTTTGTGTGTATTCGTCATTGTGAGGGATCGACGGATGCAATAATGAAGGAATAGTGCATCCGAAAAGAGATACTCGCCTCGCAATAGAAGATACTGTCGTTGCCATAGAAACGTTCCTCGACTTAGGAAGAGAAGACATAGAACCATTAGGATTTCATAGCGGTGCAATTTCTGTGTTAATTTGTCATTGTGAGGGATCGACGTAAGCAATAAAGAAGGAATAGTGCATCCGAAAAGAGATACTCGCCTCCCAATAGAAGCTCCGGTCGTTGCCACTGATACGTTCCTCGATTTAGAAAGAGAAGGAATATAACCTATAGTATTTTATAGCGACGCAATTTCTGTGTTAATTCGTCACTGTGAGGATCGACGGATGCAATAAAGAAGGAATAGTGCATCCGAAAAGAGATACTCGCCTCCGTATAGAAGATCCTGTCGTTGAAATAGAAACGTTCCATGATTTGGAAAGAGAAGGCATAGAACACTTAGTATTAAATAGCGACGCAATTTCTGTGTTAATTCGTCATTGTGAGGGATTGACGGAAGAAATAAATAAGGATTAGTGCATCCGAAAAGAGTTACTCGCCTACCAATATAAGATCCTGTCGTTGCCATAGAAACGTCCCTCAATTTAGGAAGAGAAGACATAGTACCTATAGTATCTCTTAGCGACGCAATTTCTGTGTTACTTCGTCATCGTGAGGGATCGACGGATGCAATAAACAAGGAATAGGTCATCCGAAAAGAAATTCTAGCCTCCGAATATAAGATCCAGTCGTTGCCATATAAACGTTCCTCGATTGGGAAATAGAAGTCATAGAACCTATAGTATTTCATAGCGACGCAATTTCTGTGTTAATTCGTCATTGTGAGGGATCGACGGATGTAATAATGAAGGAATAGTGCATCTGAAAAGAGATACTCGCCTCTTAATAGAAGATCATGTCGTTGCCATAGAAATGTTCCTCGATACCGAAAGAGAAAGCATAGAGCCTATAGTATACATAGCGACGAAAATTTTGGTGTTAATTCGTCATTGTGAGGGATCGACACATGCAATAAAGAAGGAATAGTGCATCCGAAAAGAGATACTCGACTCCCTATAGGTGATCCTGTCGTTGCAATAGAAACGTTCCTCGATTTAGAAAGAGAAGGCATGGAACCTATAGTATTTCTTAGCGACGCAATTTTTCTGTTAATTCGTCATTGTGATTGGTCGACGGCTGCAATAAAGAAGGAATAGTGCATCCGTAAAGTGATACTCGTCTCCCAATAGAAGATCCTGTCGTTGCCATAGAAACGTCCCTCAATTTAGAAAGAGAAGGCATAGATCCTATAGTATCTCATAGCGACGCAATTTCTGTGTTACTTCGTCGTTGTGAGGGATCGACGGATGCAATAAAGAAGGAATAGGTCATCCGAAAAGAGATACTCGCCTCCCTATAGAAGATCCTGTCGTTGAAATAGAAACGTTCCATGATTTGGAAAGAGAAGGAATAGAACACTTAGTATTAAATAGCGACGCAATGTCTGTGTTAATTCGTCATTGTGAGGGATTGACGGAAGCAATAATTAAGGAATAGTGCATCCGAAAAGAGTTACTCGCCTACCAATATAAGATCCTGTCGTTGCCAGAGATACGTTCCTCGAATTGGAAGGAGAAGGCATAGAACTTATAGTATTTCATAGCGACGCAATTTCTGTGTTAATTCATTATTATGAGGTATCAACGGATGCAATAAAAAAGGAATAGTGCGTCCGAATAGAGATACTCGCCTCCCAATATAAGATACTGTCGTTGCCATAGAAAAGTTCCTCGATTTAGAAAGAGAAGGAATAGAACCTATTGTATTTCATAGCGACGCAATTTCTGTGTTAATTCGTCATTGTGAGGGATCGACGGATGCAATAAAGAAGGAATAGTGCATCCGAAAAAAGATTTTCGCCTGCCAATAGAAGATCCTGTCGTTGCCATAGAAACGTTCCTCGATTTAGAAATAGAAGTCATAGATCCTATGGTATTACATAGCGACGCAATTTCTGTGTTTATTCGCCATTGTGAGGGATCGACGGATGCAATAAAGTAGGAATAGTGCATCCGAAAATAGATACTCGCCTCTTAATAGAAAATCATGACGTTGCCATAGAAACGTTCAACGATTTAGAAAAAGAAGCCATAGAGCCTACAGTACTTCATAGCGACGCAAATTTTGGTGTTAATTCGTCATTGTGAGGGATCGGGGGATGCAATAAAGAAGGAATAGTGCATCCGAAAAGAGATACTCGCCTCTTAATAGAAGTTCATGTCGTTGCCATAGAAACGTTCCTCGATTTTGAAAGTGAAGGCATAGAGCCTATAGTATTTCATGGCGACGCAAATTTTTGTGTTAATTCGTCATTGTGAGGGATCGACGGATGCAATAAAGAAGGAATAGTGCATCCGAAATGAGATACTCGCCTCTTAATAGAA
This sequence comes from Schistocerca cancellata, assembly GCF_023864275.1. Lineage (NCBI taxonomy): Eukaryota > Metazoa > Arthropoda > Insecta > Orthoptera > Acrididae > Schistocerca > Schistocerca cancellata. The sequence goes on along the minus strand of NC_064626.1, from coordinate 42,855,453 downwards.
GATCATGTCGTTGCCATAGAAACATTCCTCGATTTAGAAAGAGAAGGTATAGAACCTATAGTATTTCATAGCGACGCAAATTTTTGTGTTTATTCGTCATTGTGAGGGATCGCCGTATGCAATAATGAAGGAATAGTGCATCCGAAAAGAGATACTCGCCTCCAAATAGAAGCTCCGGTCGTTGCCAAAGAAACGTTAATCGATTTAGAAAGAGAAGGCATATAACCTATAGTATTTTATAGCGACGCAATTTCTGTGTTAATTCGTCACTGTGAGGGATCGACGGATGCAATAAAGAAGGAATAGTGCATCCGAAAAGAGATACTCGCCTCCCTAAAGAAGATCCTGTCGTTGAAATAGAAACGTTACATGATTTGGAAAGAGAAGGCATAGAAACCTTAGTATTAAAGAGCGACGCAATTTCTGTGTTAATTCGTCATTGTGAGGGATTGACGGAAGCAATAAATAAGGAATAGTGCATCCGAAAAGAGTTACTCGCCTACCAATATAAGATCCTGTCGTTGCCATAGAAACGTCCCTCAATTTAGGAAGAGAAGGCATAGAACTTATAGTATCTCATAGCGACGCAATTCCTGTGTTACTTCGTCATTGTGAGGGATCGACGGATGCAATAAAGTAGGAATAGGTCATCCGAAAAGAGATACTAGCCGCCGAATATAAGATCCAGTCTTTGCCATAGAAACGTTCCTCGATTTGGAAATAGAAGTCATAGAACCTATAGTATTTCATAGCGACGCAATATCTGTGTCAATTCGTCATTGTGAGGGATCGACGGATGTAATAAAGAAGGAATAGTGCATCTGAAAAGAGATACTCGCCTCTTAATAGAAGATCATGTCGTTGCCATAGAAATGTTCCTCGATACCGAAAGAGAAAGCATAGAGCCTATAGTATACATAGCGACGAAAATTTTGGTGTTAATTCGTCATTGTGAGGGATCGACACATGCAATAAAGAAGGAATAGTGCATCCGAAAAGAGATACTCGCCTCCATATAGAAGATCCTGTCGTTGAATGTGAAATGTTCCATGATATGGAAACAGAAGGAATAGAACCCTTAGTATTAAATAGCGACGCAATTTCTGTGTTAATTCGTCATTGTGAGGGATTGACGGAAGCAATAAATAAGGAATAGTGCATCCGAAAAGAGTTAATCGCCTACCAATATAAGATCCTGTCGTTGCCAGAGATACGTTCCTCGAATTGGAAGGAGAAGGCATAGAACTCATAGTATTTCATAGCGACGCAATTTCTGTGTTAATTCATCATTATGAGGAATCAACGGATGCAATAAAAAAGGAATAGTGCGTCCGGATACAGATACTCGCCTCCCAATATAAGATACTGTCGTTGCCATAGAAACGTTCCTCGATTTAGAAAGAGAAGGAATAGAACCTATAGTATTTCATAGCGACTCAATTTCTGTGTTAATTCGTCATTGTGAGGGATCGACGGATGCAATAAAGAAGGAATAGTGCATCCGAAAAGAGCTTTTCGCCTGCCAATAGAAGATCCTGTCGTTGCCATAGAAACGTTCCTCGATTTAGAAATAGAAGTCATAGATCCTATGGTATTACATAGCGTCGCAATTTCTGTGTTAATTCGCCATTGTGAGGGAACGACGGATGCAATAAAGTAGGAATAGTGCATCCGAAAATAGATACTCGCCTCTTAATAGAAAATCATGACGTTGCCATAGAAACGTTCCTCGATTTAGAAAGAGAAGGCATAGAGCCTCCAGTACTTCATAGCGACGCAAATTTTGGTGTTAATTCGTCATTGTGAGGGATCGGGGGATGCAATAAAGATAGAATAGTGCATCCGAAAAGAGATACTCGCCTCCCTATAGGAGATCCTGTCGTTGCCATAGAAACGTTCCTCGATTTAGAAAGAGTAGGCATGGAACCTATAGTATTTCTTAGCGACGCAATTTCTCTGTTAATTCGTCATTGTGAGGGGTCGACGGCTGCAATAAAGAAGGAATAGTGCATCCGTAAAGTGATACTCGCCTCCCAATAGAAGATCCTGTCGTTGCCATAGAAACGTCCTTCAATTTAGAAAGAGAAGGCATAGATCCTATATTATCTCATAGCGACGCAATTTCTGTGTTAATTCGTCATTGTGAGGGATCGACGGATGCAATAAAGAAGGAATAGTGCATCCGAAAAGAGATACTCGCCTCCCTATAGAAGATCCTGTCGTTGAAATTGAAACGTTCCATGATTTGGAAAGAGAAGGCATAGAACCTATAGTATTAAATAGCGACGCAATTTCTGTGTTAATTCGTCATTGTGAGGGATCGACGGAAGCAATAAAGAAGAAATAGTGCATCCGAAAAGAGTTACTCGCCTACCAACATAAGATCCTGTCGTTGCCATAGAAACGTTCCTCGAATTAGCAAGAGAAGGCATAGAACTTATAGTATTTCATAGCGACGCAATTTCTGTGTTAATTCGTCATTATGAAGTATCAACGGATGCAATAAAAAAGGAATAGTGCATCCGAATAGAGATACTCGCCTCCCAATATAAGATCCTGTCGTTGCACAGAAACGTTCCTCGATTTAGAAAGAGAAGGAATAGAACCTATAGTATTTCATAGCGACGCAAATTTTTGTGTGTATTCGTCATTGTGAGGGATCGACGGATGCAATAAAGAAGGAATAGTGCATCCGAAACTAAATACTCGCCTCCCAATAGAAGATCCTGACGTTGCCATAGAAACATTCCTCGATTTAGGAAGAGAAGGCATAGTACCTATAGTATTTCATAGAGACGCAATTTCTGTGTTAATTCGTCATTGTGAGGGATCGACGGATGCAATAATGAAGGAATAGTGCATTCTAAAAGAGATACTCGCCTCCCAGTAGAAGACCCTGTCGTTGACATAAAATCGTTGCTCGATTTAGAAAGAGGCGGCATGGAAGCTATAGTATTTCATAGCGACGCAATTTCTGTGTTAATTCGTCATTGCTAGGGATCGACGGATGCAATAAAGAAGGAATAGTGCATCCGAAAAGAGATACTCGCCTCTTAAAAGAAGTTCATGTCGTTGCCATAGAAACGTTCCTCGATTTTGAAAGTGAAGGCATAGAGCCTACAGTATTTCATGGCGACGCAAATTTTTGTGTTAATTAGTCATTGTGAGGGATCGACGGATGCAATAAAGAAGGAATAGTGCATCCGAAAAGAGATACTCGCCTCGCAATAGAAGATACGGTCGTTGCCATAGAAACGTTCCTCGACTTAGGAAGAGAAGACATAGAACAATTAGGATTTCATAGCGGTGCAATTTCTGTGTTAATTTGTCATTGTGAGGGATCGACGTATGCAAAAAAGAAGGAATAGTGCGTCCGAAAAGAGATACTCGCCTCCCAATAGAAGCTCCGGTCGTTGCCACAGATACGTTCCTCGATTTAGAAAGAGAAGGCATATAACCTATAGTATTTTATAGCGACGCAATTTCTGTGTTAATTAGTCACTGTGAGGATCGACGGATGCAATAAAGGAGGAATAGTGCATCCGAAAAGAGATACTCGCCTCCCTATAGAAGATCCTGTCGTTGAAATAGAAACGTTCCATGATTTGGAAAGAGAAGGCATAGAACCCTTAGTACTAAATAGCGACGCAATTTCTGTGTTAATTCGTCATTGTGAGGGATTGACGGAAGAAATAAATAAGGAATAGTGCATCCGAAAAGAGTTACTCGCCTACCAATATAAGATCCTGTCGTTGCCAGAGATACGTTCCTCGAATTGGAAGGAGAAGGCATAGAACTTATAGTATTTCATAGCGACGCAAATTCTGTGTTAATTCATCATTATGGGGTACCAACGGATGCAATAAAAAAGGAATAGTGCGTCCGAATAGAGATACTCGCCTCCCAATATAAGATACTGTCGTTACCATAGAAAAGTTCCTCGATTTAGAAAGAGAAGGAAGAGAACCTATAGTATTTCATAGCGACGCAATTTCTGTGTTAATTCGTCATTGTGGGGGATCGCTGGATGCAATAAAGAAGGAATAGTGCATCCGAAAAGAGTTTTTCGCCTGCCAATAGAAGATCCTGTCGTTGCCACAGTAACGTTCCACGATTTAGAAATAGAAGTCATAGATCCTATGGTATTACATAGCGACGCAATTTCTGTGTTAATTCGCCATTGTGAGGGATCGACGGATGCAATAAAGTAGGAATAGTGCATCCGAATACAGATACTCGCCTCTTAATAGAAAATCATGACGTTGCCATAGAAACGTTCCTAGATTTAGAAAGAGAAGGCATAGAGCCTACAGTACTTCATAGCGACGCAAATTTTGGTGTTAATTCGTCATTGTGAGGAATCGGGGGATCCAATAAAGAAGGAATAGTGCATCCGAAAAGAGATACTCGCCTCCCTATAGGAGATCCTGTCGTTGCAATAGAAACGTTCCTCGATTTAGAAAGAGTAGGCATGGAACCTATAGTATTTCTTAGCGACGCAATTTCTCTGTTAATTCGTCATTTTGAGGGGTCGACGGCTGCAATAAAGAAGGAATAGTGCATCCGTAAAGTGATACTCGCTTCCCAATAGAAGATCCTGTCGTTGCCATAGAATCGTCCCTCAATTTAGAAAGAGATGGCATAGATCCTATATTATCTCATAGCGACGCAATTTCTGTGTTACTTCGTCGTTGTGAGGGATCGACGGATGCAATAAAGAAGGAATAGGTCATCCGAAAAGAGATACTCGCCTCCCAACATAAGATCCAGTCGTTGACATAGAAACGTTCCTCGATTTGGAAATAGAAGTCATAGAACCTATAGTACCTCATAGCGACGCAATTTCTGTGTTAATTCGTCATTGTGAGGGATCGACGGACGCAATAAAGAAGGAATAGTGCATCCGAAAAGATATACTCGCCTCCCTATAGAAGGTCCTGTCGTTGAAATAGAAACGTTCCATGATTTGGAAAGAGAAGGCATAGAACCTATAGTATTAAATAGCGACGCAATTTCTGTGTTAATTCGTCATTGTGAGGGATCGACGGAAGCAAAAAAGAAGAAATAGTGCATCCGAAAAGAGTTACTCGCCTACCAATATAAGATCCTGTCGTTGCCATAGAAACGTTCCTCGAATTAGAAAGAGAAGGCATAGAACTTATAGTATTGCATATCGACGCAATTTCTGTGTTAATTCGTCATTATGAGGTATCAGCGGATGCAATAAAAAAGGAATAGTGCATCCGAATAGAGATACTCGCCTCCCAATATAAGATCCTGTCGTTGCCATAGAAACGATCCTCGACTTAGAAAGAGAAGTCATAGAACCTTTAGGATTTCATAGCGGTGTAATTTCTGTGTTAATTCGTCATTGTGTGGGATCGTTGTATGCAATAAAGAAGGAATAGTGCATCCGAAAAGAGATACTCGCCTCCCAATAGAAGCTACGGTCGTTGCCACAGAAACGTTCCTCGATTTAGAAAGAGAAGGCATATAACCTATAGTATTTTATAGCGACGCAATTTCTGTGTTAATTCGTCATTGTGAGGGATCGACGGATGCAATAAAGAAGGAATAGTGCATCCGAAACTAAATACTCGCCTCCCAATAGAAGATCCTGACGTTGCCATAGAAACATTCCTCGATTTAGGAAGAGAAGGCATAGTACCTATAGTATTTCATAGCGACGCATTGTCTGTGTTAATTCGTCATTGTGAGGGATCGACGAATGCAATAATGAAGGAATAGTGCATTCTATAAGAGATACTCGCCTCCCAGTAGAAGACCCTGTCGTTGACATAAAATCGTTGCTCGATTTAGAAAGAGGCGGCATGGAAGCTATAGTATTTCATAGCGACGCAATTTCTGTGTTAATTCGTCATTGTGAGGGATCGACGGATGCAATAAAGAAGGAATAGGGCATCCGAAATGAGATATTCGACTCCCAATATAAGATCCTGTCGTTGCCACAGAAACGTTCCTCGATTTAGAAATAGAAGTCGTAGATCCTATGGTATTTCATAGCGTCGCAATTTCTGTGTTAATTCATCAATGTGATGGATCGACGGATGCAATAAAGAAGGAATAGGTTATCCCAAAAGAGATACTCGCCTCCCAATATAAAATCCTTTCGTTGCCATCGAAACGTTCCCCGATTTAGAAATAGAAGGCATAGAACCTATAGTATTTCATAGCGACGCAATTTCTGTGTTAATTCGTCATTGCTAGGGATCGACGGATGCAATAAAGAAGGAATAGTGCATCCGAAAAGAGATACTCGCCTCTTACAAGAAGTTCATGTCGTTGCCATAGAAACATTCCTCGATTTTGAAAGTGAAGGCATAGAGCCTACAGTATTTCATGGCGACGCAAATTTTTGTGTTAATTAGTCATTGTGAGGGATCGACGGATGCAATAAAGAAGGAATAGTGCATCCGAAAAGAGATACTCGCCTCTTAATAGAAGATCATGTCGTTGCCATAGAAACGTTCCTCGATTTAGAAAGAGAAGGTGTAGAACCTATAGTATTTCATAGCGACGCAAATTTTTGTGTTTATTCGTCATTGTGAGGGATCGACGGATGCAATAATGAAGGAATAGTGCATCCGAAAAGAGATACTCGCCTCGCAATAGAAGATACTGTCGTTGCCATAGAAACGTTCCTCGACTTAGGAAGAGAAGACATAGAACCATTAGGATTTCATAGCGGTGCAATTTCTGTGTTAATTTGTCATTGTGAGGGATCGACGTATGCAATAAAGAAGGAATAGTGCATCCGAAAAGAGATACTCGCCTCCCAATAGAAGCTCCGGTCGTTGCCACAGATACGTTCCTCGATTTAGAAAGAGAAGGCATATAACCTATAGTATTTTATAGCGACTCAACTTCTGTGTTAATTCGTCATTGTGAGGGATCGACGGATGCAATAAAGAAGGAATAGTGCATCCGAAAAGAGATACTCGCCTCTTTATAGATGTTCATGTCGTTGCCATAGAAACGTTCCTCGACTTAGAAAGAGAAGACATAGAACAATTAGGATTTCATAGCGGCGCAATTTCTGTGTTAATTTGTCATTGTGAGGGATCGACGTATGCAATAAAGTAGGAAGAGTGCATCTGAAAAGAGATACTCACATCCCAATTGAAGCTCCGGTCGTTGCCACAGAAACTTTCCTCGATTTAGAAAGAGAAGGCATATAACCTATAGTATTTTATAGCGACGCAATTTCTGTGTTAATTCGTCACTGTGAGGGATCGACGGATGCAATAAAGAAGGAATAGTGCATCCGAAAAGAGATACTCGCCTCCCTATAGAAGATCCTGTCGTTGCAATAGAAACGTTCCTCGATGTAGAAAGAGAAGGCATGGAACCTATAGTAATTCTTAGCGACGCAATTTCTGTGTTAATTCGTCATTGCGAAGGGTCGACGGCTGCAATAAAGAAGGAATAGTGCATTCGTAAAGTGATACTCGCCTCCCAATAGAAGACCCTGTCGTTGCCATAGGAATGTTCTTCAATTTAGAAAGAGAAGGCATAAAACGTATAGTATTTCATAGCGACGCAATTTCTGTGTTAATTCGTCATTGTGAGGGTTCGACGGATGTAATAAAAAAGGAATAGTGCATCCGAATAGAGATACTCGCCTCCCAATATAAGGTACTGTCGTTGCCATAGATACGTTCCTCGATTTAGAAAGAGAGGGCATATAACCTATAGTATTTTATAGCGACGCAATTTCTGTGTTAATTCGTCATTTTGGGGGATCGACGGATGCAATAAAGAAGGAATGGTGCAGCCGAAACGAAATACCCGCCTCCCAATAGCAGATCCTGACGTTGCAATAGAAACATTCCTCGATTTAGGAAGAGAAGGCATAGAACCTATAGTATTTCATAGCGACGCAATGTCTGTGTTAATTCGTCATTGTGAGTGATCGACGGATGCAATAAAGAAGGAATAGGGCATCCGAAAAGAGATACTCGCCTCCCAATATAAGATCCTGTCGTTGCCATAGAAACGTTCCTCGATTTAGAAATAGAAGTCATAGATCCTATGGTATTACATAGCGACGAAATTTCTGTGTTAATTCGTCATTGTGAGGGATCGACGGATGCAATAAAGTAGGAATAGTGCAACCGAAAATAGATACCCGCATCTTAATAGAAAATCATGACGTTGCCATAGAAACGTTCCTCGATTTAGAAAGAGAAGGCATAGAGCCTACATTACTTCATAGCGACGCAAATTTTGGTGTTAATTCGTCATTGTGAGGGATCGGGGGATGCAATAAAGAAGGAATAGTGCATCCGAAAAGAGACACTCGCCTCCCTATAGGAGATCCTGTCGTTGCAATAGAAACGTTCCTCGATTTAGAAAGAGAAGGCATGGAACCCATAGTATTTCTTAGCGACGCAATTTCTCTGTTAATTCGTCATTGTGAGGGGTCGACGGCTGCAATAAAGAAGGAATAGTGCATCCGTAAAGTGATACTCGCCTCCCAATAGAAGATCCTGTCGTTGCCATAGAAACGTCCCTCAATTTAGAAAGAGAAGGCATAGAACCTATAGTACCTCATAGCGACGCAATTTCTCTGTTACTTCGTCGTTGTGAGGGATCGACGGATGCAATCAAGAAGGAATAGGTCATCCGAAAAGAGATATTCGCCTCCCAATATAAGATCCAGTCGTTGACATAGAAACGTTCCTCGATTTGGAAATAGAAGTCATAGAACCTATAGTACTTCATAGCGACGCAATTTCTGTGTTCATTCGTCATTGTGAGGGATCGACGGATGCAATAAAGAAGGAATAGTGCATCCGAAATGAGATACTCGCCTCCCTATAGAAGATCCTGTCGTTGAAATAGAAACGTTCCATGATTAGGAAAGAGAAGGCATAGGACCTATAGTATTTCATAGCGACGCAATTTCTGTGTTAATTCGTCATTATGAGGTATCAACGGATGCAATTAAAAAGGAATAGTGCATCCGAATAGAGATACTCGCCTCCCAATATAAGATCCTGTCGTTGCCACAGAAACGTTCCTCGATTTAGAGAGAGAAGGAATAGAACCTATAGTATTTCATAGCGACGCAAATATTTGTGTGTATTCGTCATTGTGAGGGATCGACGGATGCAATAATGAAGGAATAGTGCATCCGAAAAGAGATACTCGCCTCGCAATAGAAGATACTGTCGTAGCCATAGAAACGATCCTCGACTTAGAAAGAGAAAACATAGAACATTTAGGATTTCATAGCGGTGTAATTTCTGTGTTAATTCGTCATTGTGAGGGATCGACGTATGCAATAAAGAAGGAACAGTGCATCCGAAAAGAGATACTCGCCTCCCTATAGAAGCTACGCTCGTTGCCACAGAAACGTTCCTCGATTTAGGAAGAGAAGGCATATAACCTATAGTATTTTATAGTGACGCAATTTCTGTGTTAATTCGTCATTGTGAGGGATCGACGGATGCAATAAAGAAGGAATAGTGCATCCGAAACGAAATACTCGCCACCCAATAGAAGATCCTGACGTTGCCATAGAAACATTCCTCGATTTAGGAAGAGAAGGCATAGTACCTATAGTATTTCATAGCGACGCAATGTCGATGTTAATTCGTCATTGTGAGGGAACGACGGATGCAATAATGAAGGAATACTGCATTCTAAAAGAGATACTCGCCTCCCAGTAGAAGATCCTGTCGTTGACATAAAATCGTTGCTCGATTTAGAAAGAGGCGGCATGGAACCTATAGTATTTCATAGCGACGCAATATCTGTGTTAATTCGTCATTGTGAGGGATTGACGGATGCAATAAAGAAGGAATAGGGCATCCGAAAAGAGATACTCGACTCCCAATATAAAATCCTGTCGTTGCCACAGAAACGTTCCTCGATTTAGAAATAGAAGTCATAGATCCTATGGTATTTCATAGCGTCGCAATTTCTGATTTAGTTCATCAATGTGATGGATCGACGGATGCAATGAAGAAGGAATAGGTTATCCCAAAAGAGATACTCGCCTCCCAATATAAAATCCTTTCGTTGCCATCGAAACTTTCCCCGATTTAGAAATAGAAGGCATAGAACCTATAGTATTTCATAGAGACGCAATTTCTGTGTTAATTCGTCATTGTGAGGGATCGAGGGATGCAATAAAGAAGGAATAGTGCATCCGAAAAGAGATACTCGCCTCTTTATAGAAGTTCATGTCGTTGCCATAGAAACGTTCCTCGATTTTGAAAGTGAAGGCATAAAGCCTATAGTATTTCATGGCGACGCAAATTTTTGTGTTAATTAGTCATTGTGAGGGATCGACGGATGCAATAAAGAAGGAATAGTGCATCCGAAAAGAGATACTCGCCTCTTAATAGAAGATCATGTCGTTGCCATAGAAACGTTCCTCGACTTAGAAAGAGAAGGCATAGAACCATTAGGATTTCGTAGCGGTGCAATTTCTGTGTTAATTTGTCATTGTGAGGGATCGACGTATGCAATAAAGAAGGAATAGTGCATCTGAAAAGAGATACTCGCCTCCCTATAGAAGATCCTGTCGTTGCAATAGAAACGTTCCTCGATGTAGAAAGAGAAGGCATGGAACCAATAGTAATTCTTAGCGACGCAATTTCTCTGTTAATTCGTCATTGCGAGGGGTCGACGGCTGCAATAAAGAAGGAATAGTGCATTCGTAAAGTGATACTCGCCTCCCAATAGAAGATCCTGTCGTTGCCATAGAAACGTCCCTCAATTTAGGAAGAGAAGGCATAGAACCTATAGTATCTCATAGGGACGCAATTTCTGCGTTACTTCGTCATTGTGAGGGATCGACGGATGCAATAAAGAAGGAAAAGGTCATCCGAAATGAGATACTAGCCTCCGAATATAAGATCCAGTCGTTGCCATAGAAACGTTCCTCGATTTGGAAATAGAAGTCATAGAACCTATAGTATTTCATAGCGACGCAATTTCTGTGTTAATTCGTCATTGTGAGGGTTCGACGGATGTAATAAAAAAGGAATAGTGCATCTGAAAAGAGATACTCGCCTCTTAATAGAAGATCATGTCGTTGCCATAGAAATGTTCCTCGATACCGACAGAGAAAGCATAGAGTCTATAGTGTACATAGCGACGAAAATTTTGGTGTTAATTCGTCATTGTGAGGGATCGACGGGTGCAATAAAGAAGGAATAGTGCATCCGAAAAGAGTTACTCGCCTATCAATATAAGATCCTGTCGTTGCCATAGAAACGTTCCTCGATTTGGAAATAGAAGTCATAGAACCTATAGTATTTCATAGCGACGCAATTTCTGTGTTAATTCGTCATTATGAGGTATCAACGGATGCAATAAAAAAGAAATAGTGCATCCGAATAGAGATACTCGCCTCCCAATATAAGGTACTGTCGTTGCCATAGAAACGTTCCTCGATTTAGAAAGAGAGGGCATATAACCTATAGTATTTTATAGCGACGCAATTTCTGTGTTAATTCGTCATTTTGGGGGATCGACGGATGCAATAAAGAAGGAATGGTGCATCCGAAACGAAATACCCGCCTCCCAATAGCAGATCCTGACGTTGCCATATAAACATTCCTCGATTTAGGAAGAGAAGGCATAGAACCTATAGTATTTCATAGCGACGCAATGTCTGTGTTAATTCGTCATTGTGAGTGATCGACGGATGCAATAAAGAAGGAATAGGGCATCCGAAAAGAGATACTCGCCTCCCAATATAAGATCCTGTCGTTGCCATAGAAACGTTCCTCGATTTAGAAATAGAAGTCATAGATCCTATGGTATTACATAGCGACGCAATTTCTGTGTTAATTCGTCATTGTGAGGGATCGACGGATGCAATAAAGTAGGAATAGTGCAACCGAAAATAGATACTCGCATCTTAATAGAAAATCATGACGTTGCCATAGAAACGTTCCTCGATTTAGAAAGAGAAGGCATAGAGCCTACATTACTTCATAGCGACGCAAATTTTGGTGTTAATTCATCATTGTGAGGGATCGGGGGATGCAATAAAGAAGGAATAGTGCATCCGAAAAGAGACACTCGCCTCCCTATAGGAGATCCTGTCGTTGCAATAGAAACGTTCTTCGATTTAGAAAGAGAAGGCATGGAACCCATAGTATTTGTTAGCGACGCAATTTCTCTGTTAATTCGTCATTGTGAGGGGTCGACGGCTGCAATAAAGAAGGAATAGTGCATCCGTAAAGTGATACTCGCCTCCCAATAGAAGATCCTGTCGTTGCCATAGAAACGTCCCTCAATTTAGAAAGAGAAGGCATAGAACCTATAGTACCTCATAGCGACGCAATTTCTCTGTTACTTCGTCGTTGTGAGGGATCGACGGATGCAATCAAGAAGGAATAGGTCATCCGAGAAGAGATACTCGCCTCCCAATATAAGATCCAGTCGTTGACATAGAAACGTTCCTCGATTTGGAAATAGAAGTCATAGAACCTATAGTACTTCATAGCGACGCAATTTCTGTGTTAATTCGTCATTGTGAGGGATCGACGGATGCAATAAAGAAGGAATAGTGCATCCGAAATGAGATACTCGCCTCCCTATAGAAGATCCTGTCGTTGAAATAGAAACGTTCCATGATTAGGAAAGAGAAGGCATAGGACCTATAGTATTTCATAGCGACGCAATTTCTGTGTTAATTCGTCATTATGAGGTATCAACGGATGCAATTAAAAAGGAATAGTGCATCCGAATAGAGATACTCGCCTCCCAATATAAGATCCTGTCGTTGCCACAGAAACGTTCCTCGATTTAGAAAGAGAAGGAATAGAACCTATAGTATTTCATAGCGACGCAAATATTTGTGTGTATTCGTCATTGTGAGGGATCGACGGATGCAATAATGAAGGAATAGTGCATCCGAAAAGAGATACTCGCCTCTTTATAGAAGTTCATGTCGTTGCCATAGAAACGTTCCTCGATTTTGAAAGTGAAGGCATAAAGCCTATAGTATTTCATGGCGACGCAAATTTTTGTGTTAATTAGTCATTGTGAGGGATCGACGGATGCAATAAAGAAGGAATAGTGCATCCGAAAAGAGATACTCGCCTCTTAATAGAAGATCATGTCGTTGCCATAGAAACGTTCCTCGACTTAGAAAGAGAAGGCATAGAACCATTAGGATTTCGTAGCGGTGCAATTTCTGTGTTAATTTGTCATTGTGAGGGATCGACGTATGCAATAAAGAAGGAATAGTGCATCTGAAAAGAGATACTCGCCTCCCTATAGAAGATCCTGTCGTTGCAATAGAAACGTTCCTCGATGGAGAAAGAGAAGGCATGGAACCTATAGTATTTCTTAGCGACGCAATATCTCTGTTAATTCGTCATCGCGAGGGGTCGACGGCTGCAATAAAGAAGGAAGAGGTCATCCGAAAAGAGACACTAGCCTCCGAATATAAGATCCAGTCTTTGCCATAGAAACGTTCCTCGATTTGGAAATAGAAGTCATAGAACCTATAGTATTTCATAGCGACGCAATTTCTGTGTTAATTCGTCATTGTGAGGGATCGACGGATGTAATAAAGAAGGAATAGTGCATCTGAAAAGAGATACTCGCCTCTTAATAGAAGATCATGTCGTTGCCATAGAAATGATCCTCGATAACGACAGAGAAAGCATAGAGTCAATAGTATACGTAGCGACGAAAATTTTGGTGTTAATTCGTCATCGTGAGGGATCGACGGGTGCAATAAAGAAAGAATAGTGCATCCGAAATGAGATACTCGCCTCCCTATAGAAGATCCTGTCGTTGAAATAGAAACGTTCCATGATTTGGAAAGAGAAGGCATAGAACCCTTAGTATTAAATAGCGACGCAATTTCTGTGTTAATTCGTCATTGTGAGGGATTGACGGAAGCAATAATTAAGGAATAGTGCATCCGAAAAGAGTTACTCGCCTATCAATATAAGATCCTGTCGTTGCCAGAGAAACGTTCCTCGAATTGGAAAGAGAAGGCATAGAACTTATAGTATTTCATAGCGACGCAATTTCTGTGTTAATTCGTCATTATGAGGTATCAACGGATGCAATAAAAAAGGAATAGTGCATCCGAATAGAGATATTCGCCTGCCAATATAAGATACTGTCGTTGCCATAGAAACGTTCCTCGATTTAGAAAGAGAAGGAATAGAACCTATAGTATTTCATAGCGACGCAATTTCTGTGTTAATTCGTCATTGTGAGGGATCGACGGATGCAATAAAGAAGGAATAGTGCATCCGAAAGAGATTTTCGCCTGCCAATAGAAGATCCTGTCGTTGCCATAGAAACGTTCTTCAATTTAGGAAGAGAAGGCATAGAACCTATAGTATTTCATAGCGACGCAATTTCTGTGTTAATTCTTCATTGTGAGGGTTCGACTGATGCAATAAGGAAGGAAAACTGCATCCGAAAAGAGATACCCGCCTCCCAATATAAGATCCTGTCGTTGCCATAGAAACGTTCCTCGTTTTAGAAAGAGAAGGCATAGAACCTATAGTAATTCATAGTGACGCAATTTCTGTGTTAATTCGTCATTGTGAGCGATCGACGGATGTAATTAAGAAGGAATAGGTTATCCGAAAAGAGATACTCGCCTAACAATATAAAATCCTTTCGTTGCCATCGAAACGTTCCTCGATTTAGAAATAGAAGGCATAGAACCTATAGCTTTTGATAGCGACGCAATTTCTATGTTAATTCGTCATTGTGAGGGATCGACGGATGAAATAAAGAAGGAATAGTGCATCCGAAAAGAGATACTCGCCTCTTAATTGAAAGATCATGTCGTTGCCATAGAAACGTACCTCGATTTAGAAAGAGAAGGCATAGAGCTTATAGTATTTCATAGCGACGCAAATTTTTGTGTTAATTCGTCATTGTGAGGGATCGACGGATGCAATAAAGAAGGAATAGTGCATCCGAAAAGAGATACTCGCCTCGCAATAGAAGATACTGTCGTTGCCATAGAAACGTTCCTCGATTTAGAAAGAGAAGGTATAGAACCTATAGTATTTCATAACGACGCAAATTTTTGTGTGTATTCGTCATTGTGAGGGATCGACGGATGCAATAATGAAGGAATAGTGCATCCGAAAAGAGATACTCGCCTCCCAATAGAAGCTCCGGTCGTTGCCACAGAAACGTTCCTCGATTTAGAACGAGAAGGCATATAACCTATAGTATTTTATAGCGACGCAATTTCTGTGTTAATTCGTCATTGTGAGGGATCGACGGATGCAATAAAGAAGGAATAGTGCATCCGAAACGAAATACTCGCCTCCCAATAGAAGATCCAAACGTTGCCATAGAAACATTCCACGATTTAGGAAGAGAAGGCATAGAACCTATAGTATTTCATAGCGACGCAATGTCTGTGTTAATTCGTCATTGTGAGTGATCGACGGATGCAATAAAGAAGGAATAGGGCATCCGAAAAGAGATACTCGCCTCCCAATATAAGATCCTGTCGTTGCCATAGAAACGTTCCTCGATTTAGAAATAGAAGTCATAGATCCTATGGTATTTCATAGCGACGCAATTCCTGTGTTGATTCGTCAATGTGAGGGATCGACGGATGCAATAAAGTAGGAATAGTGCATCCGAAAATAGATACTCGCCTCTTAATAGAAAATTATGACGTTGCCATTGAAACGTTCCTTGATTTAAAAAGAGAAGGCATAGAGCCTATAGTACTTCATAGCGACGTAAATTTTGGTGTTAATTCGTCATTGTGAGGGATCGGGGGATGCAATAAAGAAGGAATGGTGCATCCGAAAAGAGATACTCGCCTCCCTGTAGAAGATCCTGTCGTTGCAATAGAAACGTTCCTCGATTTAGAAAGAGAAGGCATGGAACCTATAGTATTTCTTAGCGACGCAATTTCTCGTTTAATTGTCCATTGTTAGGGGTCGACGGCTGCAATAAAGATGGAATAGTGCATCCGTAAAGTGATACTCGCCTCCCAATAGAAGATCCTGTTGTTGCCATAGAAACGTCCCTCAATTTAGAAAGAGAAGGCATAGAAAGTATAGCATTTCATAGCGACGCAATTTCTGTGTTACTTCGTCATTGTGAAGGATTGACAGATGCAATAAAGGAGGAATAGGTCATTCGAAAAGAGATACTCGCCTCCCAATATAAGATCCAGTCGTTGCCATAGAAGCGTTCCTCGATTTAGAAATAGAAGTCATAGAACCTATAGTATTTCATAGCGACGCAATTTCTGTGTTAATTCGTCATTGTGAGGGATCCACGGATGCAATAAAGAAGGAATAGGTCATTCGAAAAGAGATACTCGCCTCCCAATATAAGATCCAGTCGTTGCCATAGAAACGTTCCTCGATTTAGAAACAGAAGGAATTAATCCAATAGTATTTCATAGCGACGCAATTTCTGTGTTAATTCGTCATTGTAAGGGATCGACGGATGCAATAAAGAGGGAGTAGTGCATCCGAAAAGAGATACTCGCCTGCCAATAGAAGATCCTGTCGTTGAAATAGAAACGTTCCATGATTTGGAAAGAGAAGGCATAGAACTTATAGTATTTCATAGCGACTCATTTTTTGTGTCAATTCGTCATTGTGAGGGATCGACGGATGCAATAATGAAGGAATAGTGCATCCGAAAAGAGATACTCGCCTCCCAAAAGAAGATCCAGTCGTTGCCATAGAAACGTTCCTCAGTTTAGAAAGAGAAGGCATAGAACCTATAGTATTTCATAGCGACGCAATTTCTGTATTAATTCGTCATTGTGAGGGTTCGACGGATGCAATAAGGAAGGAAAACTGCATCCGAAAAGAGATACTCGCCTCCCAATATAAGATCCTGTCGTTGCCATAGGAACGTTCCACGATTTAGAAAGAGAAGGCAAAGAACATATAGTATTTCATAGTGACGCAATTTCTGTGTTAATTCGTCATGATGAGCCATCGACGGATGCAATAAAGAAGGAATAGTGCATCCGTAAAAAGCTAATCGCCTCCCAATAGAAGACCCTGTCGTTGCCATAGGAATGTTCTTCAATTTAGAAAGAGAAGGCATAGAACGTATAGTATTTCATAGCGACACAATTTCTGTGTTAATTCAACATCGTGAGGGATCGACGGATGTAATAAAGAAGGAATGGGTTATCCGAAAAGAGATACTCGCCTCCCAATATAAAATCCTTTCGTTGCCATCGATACGTTCCTCGATTTAGAAATAGAAGGCATAGAACCTATAGTATTTCATAGCGACTCAATTTCTGTGTTAATTCGTCATTGTGAGGGATCGACGGATGCAATAAAGAAGGAACAGTGCATCCGAAAAGAGATAGTCGCCTCTTAATTGAAGATCATATCGTTGCCATAGAAACGTTCCTCGATTTAGAAAGAGAAGGCATAGGGCCTATAGTATTTAATGGCGACGCAAATTTTTGTGTTAATTCGTCATTGTGAGGGATCGACGGATGCAATAAAGAAGGAATAGTGCATCCGAAAAGAGATACTCGCCTCTTAATAGAAGATCATGTCGTTGCCATAGAAACGTTCCTCGATTTAGAAAGAGAAGGTATAGAGCCTATAGTATTTCATAGCGACGCAAATTTTTGTGTTTATTCGTCATTGTGAAGGATCGACGGATGCAATAATGAAGGACTAGTGCATCCGAAAAGAGATACTCGCCTCGCAATAGAAGATACTGACGTTGCCATAGAAACGTTCCTCGACGTAGAAATAGAAGACATAGAACCATTAGGATTTCATAGCGGTGCAATTTCTGTGTTAAATCGTCATTGTGAGGGATCGACGTATGCAATAAAGAAGGAATAGTGCATCCGAAAAGAGATACTCGCCTCCCAATAGAAGCTCCGGTCGCTGCCACAGAAATGTTCCTCGATTTAGAAAGAGAAGGCATATAATCTATAGTATTTTATAGCGACGCAATTTCTGTGTTAATTCGTCATTGCGAGGGATCGACGGATGCAATAAAGAAGGAATAGTGCATCCGAAAAGAGATACTTGCCTCCGAATATAAGATCCAGTCGTTGCCATAGAAACGTTCCTCGATTTGGAAATAGAAGTCATAGAACCTATAGTATCTCATAGTGACGCAATTTCTGTGTTACTTCGTCATCGTGAGTGATCGACGGATGCAATAAAGAAGGAATAGTTCATCCGAATAGAGATACTCGCCTCCCAATATAAGATCCTGTCGTTGCCACAGAAACGTTCCTCGATTTAGAAAGAGAAGGCATATAACCTATAGTATTTTATAGCGACGCAATTTCTGTGTTAATTCGTCATTGTGAGGGATCGACGGATGCAATAAAGAAGGAATAGTGCATCCGAAACGAAATACTCGCCACCCAATAGAAGATCCTGACGTTGCCATAGAAACATTCCTCGATTTAGGAAGAGAAGGCTTAGTACCTATATTATTTCATAGCGACGCAATGTATGTGTTAATTCGTCAGTGTGAGGGATCGACGGATGCAATAATGAAGGAATAGTGCATTCTAAAAGAGATACTCGCCTCCCAGTAGAAGATCCTGTCGTTGACATAAAATCGTTGCTCGATTTAGAAAGAAGCGGCATGGAACCTATAGTATTTCATAGCGACGCAATTTCTGTGTTAATTCGTCATTGTGTGGGATCGACGGATGCAATAAAGAAGGAATAGGGCATCCGAAAAGAGATACTCGACTCCCAATATAATATCCTGTCGTAGCCACAGAAACGTTCCTCGATATAGAAATAGAAGTCATAGATCCTATGGTATTTCATAGCGTCGTAATTTCTGTGTTAATTCATCAGTGTGATGGATCGACGGATCCAATAAAGAAGGAATAGGTTATCCCAAAAGAGGTACTCGCCTCCCAATATAAAATCCTTTCGTCGCCATCGAAACTTTCCCCGATTTAGAAATAGAAGGCATAGAACCTATAGTATTTCATAGAGACGCAATTTCTGTGTTAATTCGTCATTGTGAGGGATGGACGGATGCAATAATGAAGGAATAGTGCATTTGAAAAGAGATACTCGCCTCTTTATAGAAGTTCATGTCGTTGCCATAGAAACGTTCCTCGATTTTGAAAGTGAGTGCATAGAGCCTATAGTATTTCATGGCGACGCAAATTTTTGTGTTAATTAGTCATTGTGACGGAACGACGGATGCAATAAAGAAGGAATAGTGCATCCGAAAAGAGATACTCGGCTCTTAATAGAAGATCATGTCGTTGCCATAGAAACGTTCCTCGATTTAGAAAGAGAAGGTATGGAACCTATAGTATTTCATAGCGACGCAAATTTTTGTGTTTATTCGTCATTGTGAAGGATCGACGGATGCAATAATGAAGGAATAGTGCATCCGAAAAGAGATACTCGCCTCGCAATAGAAGATACTGTCGTTGCCATAGAAACGTTCCTCGACTTAGAAAGAGAAGACATAGAACCATTAGGATTTCATAGCGGTGCAATTTCTGTGTTAATTTGTCATTGTGAGGGATCGACGTATGCAATAAAGAAGGAATAGTGCATCTGAAAAGAGATACTCGCATCCCAATAGAAGCTCCGGTCGTTGCCACAGAAACTTTCCTCGATTTAGAAAGAGAAGGCATATAACCTATAGTATTTTATAGCGACGCAATTTCTGTGTTAATTCGTCACTGTGAGGGATCGACGGATGCAATAAAGAAGGAATAGTGCATCTGAAAAGAGATACTCGCCTCTTAATAGAAGATCATGTCGGTGCCATAGAAATGTTCCTCGATACCGACAGAGAAAACATAGAGTCTATAGTATACATAGCGACGAAAATTTTGGTGTTAATTCGTCATTGTGAGGGATCGACGGGTGCAATAAAGAAGGAATAGTGCATCCGAAATGAGATACTCGCCTCCCTATAGAAGATCCTGTCGTTGAAATAGAAACGTTCCATGATTTGGAAAGAGAAGGCATAGAACCCTTAGTATTAAATAGCGACGCAATTTCTGTGTTAATTCGTCATTGTGAGGGATTGACGGAAGCAATAAATAAGGAATAGTGCATCCGAAAAGAGTTACTCGCCTATCAATATAAGATCCTGTCGTTGCCAGAGAAACGTTCCTCGAATTGGAAAGAGAAGGCATAGAACATATAGAATTTCATAGCGACGCAATTTCTGTGTTAATTCGTCATTATGAGGTATCAACGGATGCAATAAAAACGGAATAGTGCATCCGAATAGAGATACTCGCCTCCCAATAGAAGATCCTGTCGTTGCCATAGAAACGTTCCTCAATTTAGGAAGAGAAGGCATAGAACCTATAGTATTTCATAGCGACGCAATTTCTGTGTTAATTCTTCATTGTGAGGGTTCGACTGATGCAATAAGGCAGGAAAACTGCATCCGAAAATAGATACCCGCCTCCCAATATAAGATCCTGTCGTTGCCATAGAAACGTTCCTCGTTTTAGAAAGAGAAGGCGTAGAACCTATAGTAATTCATAGTGACGCAATTTCTGTGTTAATTCGTCATTGTGAGCGATAGACGGATGTAATAAAGAAGGAATAGGTTATCCGAAAAGAGATACTCGCCTCCCAATATAAAATCCTTTCGTTGCCATCGAAACGTTCCTCGATTTAGAAATAGAAGGCATAGAAAATATAGTTTTTGATAGCGACGCAATTTCTATGTTAATTCGTCATTGTGCGGGATCGACGGATGAAATAAAGAAGGAATAGTGCATCCGAAAAGAGGTACTCGCCTCTTAATTGAAAGATCATGTCGTTGCCATAGAAACGTACCTCGATTTAGAAAGAGAAGGCATAGAGCTTATAGTATTTCATAGCGACGCAAATTTTTGTGTTAATTCGTCATTGTGAGGGATCGACGGATGCAATATAGAAGGAATAGTGCATCCGAAAAGAGATACTCGCCTCTTAATAGAAGATCATGTCGTTGCCACAGCAACGTTCCTCGATTTAGAAAGAGAAGGTATAGAACCTATAGTACTTCATAGCGACGCAAATATTTGTGTGTATTCGTCATTGTGAGGGATCGGCGGATGCAATAATGAAGGAATAGTGCATCCGAAAAGAGATACTCGCCTCGTAATAGAAGATACTGTCGTTGCCATATTAACGTTCCTCGACTTAGAAGGAGAAGACATAGAACCGTTAGGATTTCATAGCGGTGCAATTTCTGTGTTAATTCGCCATTGTGAGAGATCGACGTATGCAATAAGGAAGGAATAGTGCATCCGAAAAGAGATACTCGCCTCCCAACAGAAGCTCCGGTCGTTGCCACAGAAACGTTCCTCGATTTAGCAAGAGAAGGCATATAACCTATATTATTTTATAGCGACGCAATTTCTGTGTTAATTCGTCATTGTGAGGGATCGACGGATGCAATAAAGAAGGAATAGTGCATCCGAAACGAAATACTCGCCTCCCAATAGAAGATCCTGACGTTGCCATAGAAACATTCCTCGATTTAGGAAGAGAAGTCATAGAACCTATAGTATTTCATAGCGACGCAATTTCTGTGTTAATTCGTCATTGTGAGGGATCGACGGATGCAATAAAGAAGGAATAGTGCATCTGAAAAGAGATACTCGCCTCTTAATAGAAGATCATGTCGTTGCCATAGAAATGTTCCTCGATTTCGGATGAGAAGGCATAGAGCCTATAGTATTCATAGCGACGAAACTTTTGGTGTCAATTCGTCATTGCGAGGGATCGACGGATACAATAAAGAAGGAATAGTGCATCCGAAAAGATATACTCGCCTCCCTATAGAAGATCCTGTCGTTGCAATAGAAAAGTTCCACGATTTAGAAAGAGAAGGCATAGAACTTATAGTATTAAATAGCGACGCAATTTCTGTGTTACTTCGTCATTGTGAGGGATCGACGGATGGAATAAAGAAGTAAAAGGTCATTCGAAAAGAGGTACTCGCCTCCCAATATAAGATCCAGTCGTTGCCATAGAAACGTTCCTCGATTTAGAAAGAGAAGGAATAAATCCAATAGTATTTCATAGCGACTCAATTTCTGTGTTAATTCGTCATTGTAAGGGATCGACGGATGCAATAAAGAGGGAGTAGTGCATCCGAAAAGAGATACTAGCCTGCCATTAGAAGATCCTGTCGTTGCCATAAAAACGTTCCTCGATTTAATAAGAGAAGGCATAGAACCAATAAGATTTCATAGCGACGCAATTTCTGTGTTAATTCGTCATTGTGAGGGATCGACGAATGCAATAAAGAAGGAATAGTGCATCCGAAAAGAGATACTCGCCTCTTAATAGTAGATCATGTCGTTGCCATTGAAAAGTTCCTCGATTTAGAAAGAGAACGCATAATGCCAATAGTATTTCATAGCGACGAAAATTTTGGTGTTTATTCGTCATTGTGAGGGATCGGGGGATGCAATAAAGAAGGAATAGTGCATTCGAAAAGAGATACTCGCTTCCCAATATAAGTTCCTGTCGATGCAATAGAAACGTTCCTCGATTTAGAAAGAGAAGGAATAAAACCAATAGTATTTCATAACGACGCAATTTCTGTGTTAATTCGTCATTGTAAGGGATCGACGGATGCAATAAAGAAGGAGTAGTGCATCCGAAAAGAGATACTCGCCTGCCAATAGAAGATCCTGTCGTTGCCATAGAAACGTTCCTCAATTTAGAAAGAGAAGGCATAGAGCCTATAGTATATCATAGCGACGAAAATTCCTGAGTTAATTCGGCATTGTGAGGTATTGACGGATGCAACAAAAAAGGAATAGTGCATCCGAATAGAGATACGTGCCTCCCAATATAAGATCCTGTCGTTGCCATAGTAACGATCCTCGATTTAGAAAGAGAAGGAATAGAACCTATAGTATTTCATAGCGACGCAATTTCTGTGTTAATTCGTCATTGTGAGGGATCGACGGATGCAATAATGAAGGAATAGTGCATCCTAAAAGAGTTACACGTCTACCAATATAAAATCCAGTTGTTGCCATAGAAACGTTCCTCGAATTAGAAAGAGAAGGCATAGAACTTATAGTATTTCATAGCGACTCAATTTTTGTGTCAATTCGTCATTGTGAGGGATCGACGGATGCAATAATGAAGGAATAGTGCATCCGAAAAGAGATACTCGCCTCTTAATAGAAGATCATGTCGTTGCCATAGAAACGTTCCTCGATTTAGAAAGAGAAGGTATAGAACCTATAGTATTTCATAGCGACGCAAATTTTTGTGTTTATTCGTCATTGTGAGGGATCGACGGATGCAATAAAGAAGGAATAGTGCATCCGAAAAGAGATACTCGCCTCTTAATAGAAGATCATGTCGTTGCCATAGAAACGTTCCTCGATGTAGAAAGAGAAGGTATAGAACCTATAGTATTTCATAGCGACGCAATTTCTGTGTTAATTCGTCATTATGAGGTATCAACGGATGCAATAAAGAAGGAATAGTGCATCCGAAAAGAGATACTCGCTTCCCAATATAACATCCTGTCGATGCAATAGAAACGTTCCTCGATGTAGAAAGAGAAGGAATAAAACCAATAGTATTTCATAGCGACGCAATTTCTGAGTTAATTCGCCATTGTGAGGGTTCGACGGATGCAATAAGGAAGTGAAACTGCATCCGAAAAGAGATACTCGTCTCCCAATATAAGATCCTGTCGTTGCCATAGAAACGTTCCACGATTTAGAAAGAGAAGGCAAAGAACATATAGTATTTCATAGTGACGCAATTTCTGTGTTAATTCGTCATGATGAGCCATCGACGGATGCAATAAAGAAGGAATAGTGCATCCGTAAAATGATAATCGCCTCCCAATAGAAGACCCTGTCGTTGCCATAGGAATGTTCTTCAATTTAGAAAGAGCAGGCATAGAACGTATAGTATTTCATAGCGACACAATTTCTGTGTTAATTCATCATTGTGAGGGATCGACGGATGTTATAAAGAAGGAATAGGTTACCCGAAAAGAGATACTCGCCTCCCAATATAAAATCCTTTCGTTGCCATCGATACGTTCCTCGATTTAGAAATAGAAGGCATAGAACCTATAGTATTTCATAGCGACGCAATTTCTGTGTTAATTCGTCATTGTGAGGGATCGACGGATGCAATAAAGAAGGAATAGTGCATCCGAAAAGAGATACTCGCCTCTTAATAGAAGATCATATCGTTGCCATAGAAACGTTCCTCGATTTAGAAAGAGAACGCATAGATACTATAGTATTTAATGGCGACGCAAATCTTTGTGTTAATTCGTCATTGTGAGGGATCGACGGATGCAATAAAGAAGGAATAGTGCATCCGAAAAGAGATACTCGCCTCTTAATAGAAGATCATGTCGTTGCCATAGAAACGTTCCTCGATTTAGAAAGAGAAGGTATAGAACCTATAGTATTTCATAGCGACGCAAATTTTTGTGTTTATTCGTCATTGTGAGGGATCGACGGATGCAATAATAAAGGAATAGTGCATCCGAAAAGAGATACTCCCTCGCAATAGAAGATACTGTCGTTGCCATAGAAACGTTCCTCGACTTAGAAATAGAAGACATAGAACCATTAGGATATCATAGCGGTGCAATTTCTGTGTTAATTCGTCATTGTGAGGGATCGACGTATGCAATAAAGAAGGAGTAGTGCATCCGAAAAGAGATACTCGCCTCCCAATAGAAGCTCCGGTCGTTGCCACAGAAATGTTCCTCGATTTAGAAAGAGAAGGCATATAACCTATAGTATTTTATAGCGACGCAATTTATGTGTTAATTCGTCATTGTATGGGATCGACGGATGCAATAAAGAAGGAATAGTGCATCCGAAAAGAGATACTCGAATCCCAGTATAAGATCTAGTCGTTGCCATAGAAACGTTCCTCGAATTAGAAAGTGAAGGCATAGAACTTATAGTATTTCATAGCGACGCAATTTCTGTGTTAATTCGTCATTATGAGGTATCAACGGATGCAATAAAGAAGGAATAGTGCATCCGAAAAGAGATACTCGCTTCCCAATATAAGATCCTGTCGATGCAATAGAAACGTTCCTCGATTTAGAAAGAGACGGAATAAAACCAATAGTATTTCATAGCGATGCAATTTCTGTGTTAATTCGTCATTGTAAGGGATCGACGGATGCAATAAAGAAGGAGTAGTGCATCCGAAAAGAGATACTCGCCTGCCAATAGAAGATCCTGTCGTTGCCATAGAAGCGTTCCTCAATTTAGAAAGAGAAGGCATAGAGCCTATAGTATATCATAGCGACGAAAATTCCTGAGTTAATTCGTCATTGTGAGGTATCGACGGATGCAATAAATAAGTAATAGTGCATCCGAATAGAGATACGCGCCTCCCAATATAAGATCCTGTCGTTGCCATAGAAACGATCCTCGATTTAGAAAGAGAAGGAATAGAACCTATAGTATTTCATAGCGACGCAATTTCTGTGTTAATTCGTCATTGTGAGGGATCGACGGATGCAATAAAGAAGGAATAGTGCATCCAAAAAGAGATACTCGCCTGCCAATAGAAGATCCTGTCGTTGCTATAGAAACGTTCCTCAATTTAGAAAGAGAAGGCATAGAACCTATAGTATTTCATAGCGACGCCATTTTTGTGTTAATTCTTCATTGTGAGGGTTCGACGGATGGAATAAGGAAGGAAAACTCCATCCAAAAGAGATACTCGCCTCCCAACATAAGATCCTGTCGTTGCCATAGAAACGTTATCGATTTAGAAAGAGAAGGCATAGAACCTATAGTAATTCATAGTGACGCAATTTCTGTGTTAATTCGTCATTGCAAGGGATCGACGGATACAATAAAGAAGGAATAGTGCATCCGTAAAATGATAATCGCCTCCCAATAGAAGATCCTGTCGTTGCCATAGGAACGATCTTGAATTTAGAAAGGGAAGGCATAGAACGTATAGTATTTCATAGCGACACAATTTCTGTGTTAATTCGTCATTGTGAGGGATCGACGGATGTAATAAAGAAGGAATAGGTTATCCGATAAGAGATACTCGCCTCCCAATATAAAATCTTTCGTTGCCATCGAAACGTTCCTCGATTTAGAAATAGAAGGCATAGAACCCATAGTATTTCATAGCGACGCAATTTCTGTGTTAATTCGTCATTGTGAGGGATCGACGGATGCAATAAAGAAGGAATAGTGCATCCGAAAAGAGATACTCGCCTCTTAATAGAAGATCATGTCGTTGCCATAGATACGTTCCTCGATTTAGAAAGAGAAGGCATAGTGCCTATAGTATTTCATAGCGACGCAAATTTTTGTGTTAATTCGTCATTGTGAGGGATCAACGGATGCAATAAAGAAGGAATAGTGCATCCGAAAAGCGATACTCGCCTCTTAATAGAAGATCATGTCGTTGCCATAGAAACGTTCCTCGATGTAGAAAGAGAAGGTATAGAACCTATAGTATTTCATAGCGACGCAATTTCTGTGTTAATTCGTCATTATGAGGTATCAACGGATGCAATAAAGAAGGAATAGTGCATCCGAAAAGAGATACTCGCTTCCCAATATAACATCCTGTCGATGCAATAGAAACGTTCCTCGATGTAGAAAGAGAAGGAATAAAACCAATAGTATTTCATAGCGACGCAATTTCTGTGTTAATTCGTCATTGTAAGGGATCGACGGATGCAATAAAGAAGGAGTAGTGCATCCGAAAAGAGATACTCGCCTCCCAATAGAAGCTCCGGTCGTTGCCACAGAAATGTTCCTCGATTTAGAAAGAGAAGGCATATAACCAATAGTATTTTATAGCGACTCAATTTTTGTGTTAATTCGTCATTGTGAGGGATCGACGAATGCAATAAAGAAGGAATAGTGCATCCGAAAAGAGATACTCGCCTCTTAATAGTAGATCATGTCGTTGCCATTGAAAAGTTCCTCGATTTAGAAAGAGAACGCATAATGCCAATAGTATTTCATAGCGACGAAAATTTTGGTGTTTATTCGTCATTGTGAGGGATCGGGGGATGCAATAAAGAAGGAATAGTGCATTCGAAAAGAGATACTCGCTTCCCAATATAAGTTCCTGTCGATGCAATAGAAACGTTCCTCGATTTAGAAAGAGAAGGAATAAAACCAATAGTATTTCATAACGACGCAATTTCTGTGTTAATTCGTCATTGTAAGGGATCGACGGATGCAATAAAGAAGGAGTAGTGCATCCGAAAAGAGATACTCGCCTGCCAATAGAAGATCCTGTCGTTGCCATAGAAACGTTCCTCAATTTAGAACGAGAAGGCATAGAGCCTATAGTATATCATAGCGACGAAAATTCCTGAGTTAATTCGGCATTGTGAGGTATCGACGGATGCAATAAAAAAGGAATAGTGCATCCGAATAGAGATACGCGCCTCCCAATATAAGATCCTGTCGTTGCCATAGAAACGATCCTCGATTTAGAAAGAGAAGGAATAGAACCTATAGTATTTCATAGCGACGCAATTTCTGTGTTAATTCGTCATTGTGAGGGATCGACGGATGCAATAATGTAGGAATAGTGCATCCTAGAAGAGTTACACGCCTACCAATATAAAATCCAGTTATTGCCATAGAAACGTTCCTCGAATTAGAAAGAGAAGGCATAGAACTTATAGTATTTCATAGCGACTCAATTTTTGTGTCAATTCGTCATTGTGAGGGATCGACGGATGCAATAATGAAGGAATAGTGCATCCGAAAAGAGATACTCGCCTCCCAAAAGAAGATCCAGTCGTTGCCATAGAAACGTTCCTCAGTTTAGAAAGAGAAGGCATAGAACCTATAGTATTTCATAGCGACGCAATTTCTGTGTTAATTCGCCATTGTGAGGGTTCGACGGATGCAATAAGGAAGTGAAACTGCATCCGAAAAGAGATACTCGCCTCCCAATATAAGATCCTGTCGTTGCCATAGAAACGTTCCACGGTTTAGAAAGAGAAGGCAAAGAACATATAGTATTTCATAGTGACGCAATTTCTGTGTTAATTCGTCATGATGAGCCATCGTCGGATGCAATAAAGAAGGAATAGTGCATCCGTAAAATGATAATCGCCTCCCAATAGAAGACCCTGTCGTTGCCATAGGAATGTTCTTCAATTTAGAAAGAGCAGGCATAGAACGTATAGTATTTCATAGCGACACAATTTCTGTGTTGATTCATCATTGTGAGGGATCGACGGATGTTATAAAGAAGGAATAGGTTACCCGAAAAGAGATACTCGCCTCCCAATATAAAATCCTTTCGTTGCCATCGATACGTTCCTCGATTTAGAAATAGAAGGCATAGAACCTATAGTATTTCATAGCGACGCAATTTCTGTGTTAATTCGTCATTGTGAGGGATCGACGGATGCAATTAAGAAGGAATAGTGCATCCGAAAAGAGATACTCGCCTCTTAATAGAAGATCATATCGTTGCCATAGAAACGTTCTTCGATTTAGAAAGAGAAGGCATAGATACTATAGTATTTAATGGCGACGCAAATTTTTGTGTTAATTCGTCATTGTGAGGGATCGACGGATGCAATAAAGAAGGAATAGTGCATCCGAAAAGAGATACTCGCCTCTTAATAGAAGATCATGTCGTTGCCATAGAAACGTTCCTCGATTTAGAAAGAGAAGGTATAGAACCTATAGTATTTCATAGCGACGCAAATTTTTGTGTTTATTCGTCATTGTGAGGGATCGACGGATGCAATAATGAAGGAATAGTGCATCCGAAAAGAGATACTCCCTCGCAATAGAAGATACTGTCGTTGCCATAGAAACGTTCCTCGACTTAGAAATAGAAGACATAGAACCATTAGGATATCATAGCGGTGCAATTTCTGTGTTAATTCGTCATTGTGAGGGATCGACGTATGCAATAAAGAAGGAGTAGTGCATCCGAAAAGAGATACTCGCCTCCCAATAGAAGCTCCGGTCGTTGCCACAGAAATGTTCCTCGATTTAGAAAGAGAAGGCATATAACCTATAGTATTTTATAGCGACGCAATTTATGTGATAATTCGTCATTGTATGGGATCGACGGATGCAATAAAGAAGGAATAGTGCATCCGAAAAGAGATACTCGAATCCCAGTATAAGATCTAGTCGTTGCCATAGAAACGTTCCTCGAATTAGAAAGTGAAGGCATAGAACTTATAGTATTTCATAGCGACGCAATTTCTGTGTTAATTCGTCATTATGAGGTATCAACGGATGCAATAAAGAAGGAATAGTGCATCCGAAAAGAGATACTCGCTTCCCAATATAAGATCCTGTCGATGCAATAGAAACGTTCCTCGATTTAGAAAGAGACGGAATAAAACCAATAGTATTTCATAGCGATGCAATTTCTGTGTTAATTCGTCATTGTAAGGGATCGACGGATGCAATAAAGAAGGAGTAGTGCATCCGAAAAGAGATACTCGCCTGCCAATAGAAGATCCTGTCGTTGCCATAGAAACGTTCCTCAATTTAGAAAGAGAAGGCATAGAGCCTATAGTATATCATAGCGACGAAAATTCCTGAGTTAATTCGTCATTGTGAGGTATCGACGGATGCAATAAATAAGTAATAGTGCATCCGAATAGAGATACGCGCCTCCCAATATTAGATCCTGTCGTTGCCATAGAAACGATCCTCGATTTAGAAAGAGAAGGAATAGAACCTATAGTATTTCATAGCGACGCAATTTCTGTGTTAATTCGTCATTGTGAGGGATCGACGGATGCAATAAAGAAGGAATAGTGCATCCAAAAAGAGATACTCGCCTGCCAATAGAAGATCCTGTCGTTGCTATAGAAACGTTCCTCAATTTAGAAAGAGAAGGCATAGAACCTATAGTATTTCATAGCGACGCCATTTTTGTGTTAATTCTTCATTGTGAGGGTTCGACGGATGGAATAAGGAAGGAAAACTCCATCCGAAAAGAGATACTCGCCTCCCAACATAAGATCCTGTCGTTGCCATAGAAACGTTATCGATTTAGAAAGAGAAGGCATAGAACCTATAGTAATTAATAGTGACGCAATTTCTGTGTTAATTCGTCATTGCAAGGGATCGACGGATACAATAAAGAAGGAATAGTGCATCCGTAAAATGATAATCGCCTCCCAATAGAAGATCCTGTCGTTGCCATAGGAACGATCTTGAATTTAGAAAGAGAAGGCATAGAACGTATAGTATTTCATAGCGACACAATTTCTGTGTTAATTCGTCATTGTGAGGGATCGACGGATGTAATAAAGAAGGAATAGGTTATCCGATAAGAGATACTCGCCTCCCAATATAAAATCTTTCGTTGCCATCGAAACGTTCCTCGATTTAGAAATAGAAGGCATAAAACCCATAGTATTTCATAGCGACGCAATTTCTGTGTTAATTCGTCATTGTGAGGGATCGACGGATGCAATAAAGAAGGAATAGTGCATCCGAAAAGAGATACTCGCCTCTTAATAGAAGATCATGTCGTTGCCATAGATACGTTCCTCGATTTAGAAAGAGAAGGCATAGTGCCTATAGTATTTCATAGCGACGCAAATTTTTGTGTTAATTCGTCATTGTGAGGGATCAACGGATGCAATAAAGAAGGAATAGTGCATCCGAAAAGCGATACTCGCCTCTTAATAGAAGATCATGTCGTTGCCATAGAAACGTTCCTCGATGTAGAAAGAGAAGGTATAGAACTTATAGTATTTCATAGCGACGCAATTTCTGTGTTAATTCGTCATTATGAGGTATCAACGGATGCAATAAAGAAGGAATAGTGCATCCGAAAAGAGATACTCGCGTCCCAATATACCATCCTGTCGATGCAATAGAAACGTTCCTCGATGTAGAAAGAGAAGGAATAAAACCAATAGTATTTCATAGCGACGCAATTTCTGTGTTAATTCGTCATTGTAAGGGATAGACGGATGCAATAAAGATGGAGTAGTGCATCCGAAAAGAGATACTCGCCTCCCAATAGAAGCTCCGGTCGTTGCCACAGAAATGTTCCTCGATTAAGAAAGAGAAGGCATATAACCTATAGTATTTTATAGCGACGCAATTTATGTGTTAATTCGTCATTGTGAGGGATCGACGGATGCAATAAAGAAGGAATAGTGCATCCGAAAAGAGATACTCGCCTCCCAGTATAAGATCTAGTCGTTGCCATAGAAACGTTCGTCGATTTGGAAATAGAAGTCATAGAACCTATTGTATTTCATAGCGACGCAATTACTGTGTGAATTCGTCATTGTGAGGGATCGACGGAAGCAATAAAGAAGGAGTAGTGCATCCGAAAGGAGTTACTCGCCTGCCAATATAAGATCCTGTCGTTGCCATAGTAACGTTCCTCGAATTAGAAAGTGAAGGCATAGAACTTATAGTATTTCATAGCGACGCAATTTCTGTGTTAATTCGTCATTATGAGGTATCAACGGATGCAATTAAGAAGGAATAGCGCATCCGAAAAGAGATACTCGCTTCCCAATATAAGATCCTGTCGATGCAATAGAAACGTTCCTCGATTTTGAATGAGACGGAATAAAACCAATAGTATTTCATAGCGACGCAATTTCTGTGTTAATTCGTCATTGTAAGGGATCGACGGATGCAATAAAGAAGGAATAGTGCATCCGTAAAATGATAATCGCCTCCCAATAGAAGACCCTGTCGTTGCCATAGGAATGTTCTTCAATTTAGAAAGAGCAGGCATAGAACGTATAGTATTTCATAGCGACACAATTTCTGTGTTGATTCATCATTGTGAGGGATCGACGGATGTTATAAAGAAGGAATAGGTTCCCCTAAAAGAGATACTCGCCTCCCAATATAAAATCCTTTCGTTGCCATCGATACGTTCCTCGATTTAGAAATAGAAGGCATAGAACCTATAGTATTTCATAGCGACGCAATTTCTGTGTTAATTCGTCATTGTGAGGGATCGACGGATGCAATAAAGAAGGAATAGTGCATCCGAAAAGAGATACTCGCCTCTTAATAGAAGATCATATCGTTGCCATAGAAACGTTCCTCGATTTAGAAAGAGAAGGCATAGATACTATAGTATTTAATGGCGACGCAAATTTTTGTGTTAATTCGTCATTGTGAGGGATCGACGGATGCAATAAAGAAGGAATAGTGCATCCGAAAAGAGATACTCGCTCCTTAATAGAAGATCATGTCGTTGCCATAGAAACGTTCCTCGATTTAGAAAGAGAAGGTATAGAACCTATAGTATTTCATAGCGACGCAAATTTTTGTGTTTATTCGTCATTGTGAGGGATCGACGGATGCAATAATGAAGGAATAGTGCATCCGAAAAGAGATACTCCCTCGCAATAGAAGATACTGTCGTTGCCATAGAAACGTTCCTCGACTTAGAAATAGAAGACATAGAACCATTAGGATATCATAGCGGTGCAATTTCTGTGTTAATTCGTCATTGTGAGGGATCGACGTATGCAATAAAGAAGGAGTAGTGCATCCGAAAAGAGATACTCGCCTCCCAATAGAAGCTCCGGTCGTTGCCACAGAAATGTTCCTCGATTTAGAAAGAGAAGGCATATAACCTATAGTATTTTATAGCGACGCAATTCATGTGTTAATTCGTCATTGTATGGGATCGACGGATGCAATAAAGAAGGAATAGTGCATCCGAAAAGAGATACTCGAATCCCAGTATAAGATCTAGTCGTTGCCATAGAAACGTTCCTCGAATTAGAAAGTGAAGGCATAGAACTTACAGTATTTCATAGCGACGCAATTTCTGGGTTAATTCGTCATTATGAGGTATCAACGGATGCAATAAAGAAGGAATAGTGCATCCGAAAAGAGATACTCGCTTCCCAATATAAGATCCTGTCGATGCAATAGAAACGTTCCTCGATTTAGAAAGAGACGGAATAAAACCAATAGTATTTCATAGCGATGCAATTTCTGTGTTAATTCGTCATTGTAAGGGATCGACGGATGCAATAAAGAAGGAGTAGTGCATCCGAAAAGAGATACTCGCCTGCCAATAGAAGATCCTGTCGTTGCCATAGAAACGTTCCTCAATTTAGAAAGAGAAGGCATAGAGCCTATAGTATATCATAGCGACGAAAATTCCTGAGTTAATTCGTCATTGTGAGGTATCGACGGATGCAATAAATAAGTAATAGTGCATCCGAATAGAGATACGCGCCTCCCAATATAAGATCCTGTCGTTGCCATAGAAACGATCCTCGATTTAGAAAGAGAAGGAATAGAACCTATAGTATTTCATAGCGACGCAATTTCTGTGTTAATTCGTCATTGTGAGGGATCGACGGATGCAATAAAGAAAGAATAGTGCATCCAAAAAGAGATACTCGCCTGCCAATAGAAGATCCTGTCGTTGCTATAGAAACGTTCCTCAATTTAGAAAGAGAAGGCATAGAACCTATAGTATTTCATAGCGACGCCATTTTTGTGTTAATTCTTCATTGTGAGGGTTCGACGGATGGAATAAGGAAGGAAAACTCCATCCGAAAAGAGATACTCGCCTCCCAACATAAGATCCTGTCGTTGCCATAGAAACGTTATCGATTTAGAAAGAGAAGGCATAGAACCTATAGTAATTCATTGTGACGCAATTTCTGTGTTAATTCGTCATTGCAAGGGATCGACGGATACAATAAAGAAGGAATAGTGCATCCGTAAAATGATAATCGCCTCCCAATAGAAGATCCTGTCGTTGCCATAGGAACGATCTTGAATTTAGAAAGAGAAGGCATAGAACGTATAGTATTTCATAGCGACACACTTTCTGTGTTAATTCGTCATTGTGAGGGATCGACGGATGTAATAAAGAAGGAATAGGTTATCCGATAAGAGATACTCGCTTCCCAATATAAAATCTTTCGTTGCCATCGAAACGTTCCTCGATTTAGAAATAGAAGGCATAGAACCCATAGTATTTCATAGCGACGCAATTTCTGTGTTAATTCGTCATTGTGAGGGATCGACGGATGCAATAAAGAAGGAATAGTGCATGCGAAAAGAGATACTCGCCTCTTAATAGAAGATCATGTCGTTGCCATAGATACGTTCCTCGATTTAGAAAGAGAAGGCATAGTGCCTATAGTATTTCATAGCGACGCAAATTTTTGTGTTAATTCGTCATTGTGAGGGATCAACGGATGCAATAAAGAAGGAATAGTGCATCCGAAAAGCGATACTCGCCTCTTAATAGAAGATCATGTCGTTGCCATAGAAACGTTCCTCAATGTAGAAAGAGAAGGTATAGAACTTATAGTATTTCATAGCGACGCAATGTCTGTGTTAATTCGTCATTATGAGGTATCAACGGATGCAATAAAGAAGGAATAGTGCATCCGAAAAGAGTTACTCGCTTCCCAATATAACATCCTGTCGATGCAATAGAAACGTTCCTCGATGTAGAAAGAGAAGGAATAAAACCAATAGTATTTCATAGCGACGCAATTTCTGTGTTAATTCGTCATTGTAAGGGATCGACGGATGCAATAAAGAAGGAGTAGTGCATCCGAAAAGAGATACTCGCCTCCCAGTATAAGATCTAGTCGTTGCCATAGAAACGTTCGTCGATTTGGAAATAGAAGTCATAGAACCTATTGTATTTCATAGCGACGCAATTACTGTGTGAATTCGTCATTGTGAGGGATCGACGGAAGCAATAAAGAAGGAGTAGTGCATCCGAAAGGAGTTACTCGCCTGCCAATATAAGATCCTGTCGTTTCCATAGTAACGTTCCTCGAATTAGAAAGTGAAGGCATAGAACTTATAGTATTTCATAGCGACGCAATTTCTGTGTTAATTCGTCATTATGAGGTATCAACGGATGCAATTAAGAAGGAATAGCGCATCCGAAAAGAGATACTCGCTTCCCAATATAAGATCCTGTCGATGCAATAGAAACGTTCCTCGATTTTGAATGAGACGGAATAAAACCAATAGTATTTCATAGCGACGCAATTTCTGTGTTAATTCGTCATTGTAAGGGATCGACCGATGCAATAAAGAAGGAGTAGTGCATCCGAAAAGAGATACTTGCCTGCCAATAGAAGATCCTGCTGTTGTCATAGAAACGTTCCTCGTTTTAGAAAGAGAAGCCATAGAACCTATAGTATTTCATAGCGACGCAATTTCTGTGTTAATTCGTCATTGTGAGGGTTCGACGGATGCAATAAAGAAGGAATAGTGCATCCAAAAAGAGATACTCGCCTGCCAATAGAAGATCCTGTCGTTGCTATAGAAACGTTCCTCAATTTAGAAAGAGAAGGCATAGAACCTATAGTATTTCATAGCGACGCCATTTTTGTGTTAATTCTTCATTGTGAGGGTTCGACGGATGGAATAAGGAAGGAAAACTCCATCCGAAAAGAGATACTCGCATCCCAACATAAAATCCTGTCGTTGCCATAGAAACGTTCATCGATTTAGAAAGAGAAGGCATAGAACCTATAGTAATTCATAGTGACGCAATTTCTGTGTTAATTCGTCATTGCAAGGGATCGACGGATGCAATAAAGAAGGAATTGTGCATCCGTAAAATGATAATCGCCTCCCAATAGAAGATCCTGTCGTTGCCATAGGAACGATCTTGAATTTAGAAAGAGAAGGCATAGAACGTATAGTATTTCATAGCGACACAATTTCTGTGTTAATTCGTCATTGTGAGGGATCGACGGATGTAATAAAGAAGGAATAGGTTATCCGATAAGAGATACTCGCCTCCCAATTTAAAATCCTTTCGTTGCCATCGAAACGTTCCTCGATTTAGAAATAGAAGGCATAGAACCCATAGTATTTCATAGCGACGCAATTTCTGTGTTAATTCGTCATTGTGAGGGATCGACGGATGCAATAAAGAAGGAATAGTGCATCCGAAAAGAGATACTCGCCTCTTAATAGAAGATCATGTCGTTGCCATGGATCCGTTCCTCGATTTAGAAAGAGAAGGCATAGAGCCTATAGTATATCATAGCGACGAAAATTCCTGAGTTAATTCGTCATTGTGCGGTATCGACGGATGCAATAAAAAAGGAATAGTGCATCCGAATAGAGATACGCGCCTCCCAATATAAGATCCTGTCGCTGCCATAGAAACGATCCTCGATTTAGAAAGAGAAGAATAGAACCTATAGTATTTCATAGCGACGCAATTTCTGTGTTAATTCGTCATTGTGAGGGATCGACGGATGTAATAAAGAAGGAATAGGTTATCCGATAAGAGATACTCGCCTCCCAATATAAAATCCTTTCGTTGCCATCGAAACGTTCCTCGATTTTGAAATAGAAGGCATAGAACCCATAGTATTTCATAGCGACGCAATTTCTGTGTTAATTCGTCATTGTGAGGGATCGACGGATGCAATAAAGAAGGAATAGTGCATCCGAAAAGAGATACTCGCCTCTTAATAGAAGATCATGTCGTTGCCATAGATACGTTCCTCGATTTAGAAAGAGAAGGCATAGAGCCTATGGTATTTCATAGCGACGCAAATTTTTGTGTTAATTCGTCATTGTGAGGGATCGACGGATGCAATAAAGAAGGAATAGTGCATCCGAAAAACGATACTCGCCTCTTAATAGAAGATCATGTCGTTGCCATAGAAACGTTCCTCGATTTAGAAAGAGAAGGTGTAGAACCTATAGTATTTCATAGCGACGCAAATTTTTGTCTTTATTCGTCATTGTGAGGGATCGACGGATGCAATAATGATGGAATAGTGCATCCGAAAAGAGATACTCGCCTCGCAATAGATAATACTGTCGTTGCCATAGAAACGTTCCTCGACTTAGAAATAGATGACATAGAACCATTAGGATATCATAGCGGTGCAATTTCTGTGTTAATTCGTCATTGTGAGGGATCGACGGATGCAATAAAGAAGGAATAGTGCATCCGAAAAGAGATACTCGCCTCCCAGTATAAGATCTAGTCGTTGCCATAGAAACGTTCCTCGATTTTGAAATAAAAGTCATAGAACCTATAGTATTTCATAGCGACGCAATTACTGTGTGAATTCGTCATTGTGAGGGATCGACGGAAGCAATAAAGAAGGAGTAGTGCATCCGAAAAGAGTTACTCGCCTGCCAATATAAAATCCTTTCGTTGCCATAGTAACGTTACTCGAATTAGAAAGTGAAGGCATAGAACTTATAGTATTTCATAGCGACGCAATTTCTGTGTTAATTCGTCATTATGAGGTATCAACGGATGCAATAAAGAAGGAATAGTGCATCCGAAAAGAGATACTCGCTTCCCAATATAAGATCCTGTCGATGCAATAGAAACGTTCCTCGATGTAGAAAGAGAAGGAATAAAACCAATAGTATTTCATAGCGACGCAATTTCTGTGTTAATTCGTCATTGTAAGGGATCGACGAATGCAATAAAGAAGGAGTAGTGCATCCGAAAAGAGATACTCGCCTGCCAATAGAAGATCCAGTCGTTGCCATAGAAACGTTCCTCAATTTAGAAAGAGAAGGCATAGAGCCTATAGTATATCATAGCGACGAAAATTCCTGAGTTAATTCGTCATTGTGAGGTATCGACGGTTGCAATAAAAAAGGAATAGTGCATCCGAATAGAGATACGCGCCTCCCAATATAAGATACTGTCGTTGCCATAGTAACGATCCTCGATTTAGAAAGAGAAGAATAGAACCTATAGTATTTCATAGCGACGCAATTTCTGTGTTTATTCGTCATTGTGAGGGATTGACGGATGTAATAAAGAAGGAATAGGTTATCCGATAAGAGATACTCGCCTCCCAATATAAAATCCTTTCGTTGCCATCGAAACGTTCCTCGATTTAGAAATAGAAGGCATAGAACCCATAGTATTTCATAGCGACGCAATATCTGTGTTAATTCGTCATTGTGAGGGATCGGCGGATGCAATAAAGAAGGAATAGTGCATCCGAAAAGAGATACTCGCCTCTTAATAGAAGATCATGTCGTTGCCATAGATACGTTCCTCGATTTAGAAAGAGAAGGCATAGAGCCTATAGTATTTCATAGCGACGCAAATTTTTGTGTTAATTCGTCATTGTGAGGGATCGACGGATGCAATAAAGAAGGAATAGTGCATCCGAAAAGCGATACTCGCCTCTTAATAGAAGATCATATCGTTGCCATAGAAACGTTCCTCGATTTAGAAAGAGAAGGTATAGAACCTATAGTATTTCATAGCGACGCAAATTTTTGTCTTTATTCGTCATTGTGAGGGATCGACGGATGCAATAATGAAGGAATAGTGCATCCCAAAAGAGATACTCGCCTCGCAATAGATGATACTGTCGTTGCCATAGAAACGTTCCTCGACTTAGATATAGAAGACATAGAACAATTAGGATTTCATAGCGGTGCAATTTCTGTGTTAATTCGTCATTGTGACGGATCGACGTATGCAATAAAGAAGGAATAGTGCATCCGAAAAGAGATACTCGCCTCCCAATAGAAGCTCCGGTCGTTGCCACAGAAATGTTCCTCGATTTAGAAAGAGAAGGCATATAACCTATAGTATTTTATAGCGACGCAATTTCTGTGTTAATCCGTCATTATGAGGGATCGACGGATGCAATAAAGAAGGAATAGTGCATCCGAAAAGAGATACTCGCCTCCCAGTATAAGATCTAGTCGTTGCCATAGAAACTTTCCTCGATTTGGAAATAGAAGTCATAGAACCTATAGTATTTCATAGCGACGCAATTACTGTGTGAATTCGTCATTGTGAGGGATCGACGGAAGCAATAAAGAAGGAGTAGTGCATCCGAAAAGAGTTACTCGCCTGCCAATATAAGATCCTCTCGTTGCCATAGTAACGTTCCTCGAATTAGAAAGTGAAGGCATAGAACTTATTGTATTTCATAGCGACGCAATTTCTGTGTTAATTCGTCATTGTAAGGGATCGACGGATGCAATAAAGAAGGAGTAGTGCATCCGAAAAGAGATACTCGCCTGCCAATAGAAGATCCTGTCGTTGCCATAGAAACGTTCCTCAATTTAGAAAGAGAAGGCATAGAGCCTATAGTATATCTTAGCGACGAAAATTCCTGAGTTAATTCGTCATTGTGAGGTATCGACGGATGCAATAAAAAAGGAATAGTGCATCCGAATAGAGTTACGCGCCTCCCAATATAAGATCCTGTCGTTGCCATAGAAACGATCCTCGATTTAGAAAGAGAAGGAATAGAACCTATAGTATTTCATAGCGACGCAATTTCTGTGTTAATTCGTCATTGTGAAGGATCGACGGATGCAATAAAGAAGGAGTAGTGCATCCGAAAAGAGATACTCGCCTCTTAATAGAAGATCATGTCGTTGCCATAGATACGTTCCTCGATTTAGAAAGAGAAGTCATAGAGCCTATAGTATTTCATAGCGACGCAAATTTTTGTGATAATTCGTCATTGTGAGGGATCGACGGATGCAATTAAGAAGGAATAGCGCATCCGAAAAGAGATACTCGCTTCCCAATATAAGATCCTGTCGATGCAATAGAAACGTTCCTCGATTTTGAATGAGACGGAATAAAACCAATAGTATTTCATAGCGACGCAATTTCTGTGTTAATTCGTCATTGTAAGGGATCGACCGATGCAATAAAGAAGGAGTAGTGCATCCGAAAAGAGATACTTGCCTGCCAATAGAAGATCCTGCTGTTGTCATAGAAACGTTCCTCGTTTTAGAAAGAGAAGCCATAGAACCTATAGTATTTCATAGCGACGCAATTTCTGTGTTAATTCGTCATTGTGAGGGTTCGACGGATGCAATAAAGAAGGAATAGTGCATCCAAAAAGAGATACTCGCCTGCCAATAGAAGATCCTGTCGTTGCTATAGAAACGTTCCTCAATTTAGAAAGAGAAGGCATAGAACCTATAGTATTTCATAGCGACGCCATTTTTGTGTTAATTCTTCATTGTGAGGGTTCGACGGATGGAATAAGGAAGGAAAACTCCATCCGAAAAGAGATACTCGCATCCCAACATAAAATCCTGTCGTTGCCATAGAAACGTTCATCGATTTAGAAAGAGAAGGCATAGAACCTATAGTAATTCATAGTGACGCAATTTCTGTGTTAATTCGTCATTGCAAGGGATCGACGGATGCAATAAAGAAGGAATTGTGCATCCGTAAAATGATAATCGCCTCCCAATAGAAGATCCTGTCGTTGCCATAGGAACGATCTTGAATTTAGAAAGAGAAGGCATAGAACGTATAGTATTTCATAGCGACACAATTTCTGTGTTAATTCGTCATTGTGAGGGATCGACGGATGTAATAAAGAAGGAATAGGTTATCCGATAAGAGATACTCGCCTCCCAATTTAAAATCCTTTCGTTGCCATCGAAACGTTCCTCGATTTAGAAATAGAAGGCATAGAACCCATAGTATTTCATAGCGACGCAATTTCTGTGTTAATTCGTCATTGTGAGGGATCGACGGATGCAATAAAGAAGGAATAGTGCATCCGAAAAGAGATACTCGCCTCTTAATAGAAGATCATGTCGTTGCCATGGATCCGTTCCTCGATTTAGAAAGAGAAGGCATAGAGCCTATAGTATATCATAGCGACGAAAATTCCTGAGTTAATTCGTCATTGTGCGGTATCGACGGATGCAATAAAAAAGGAATAGTGCATCCGAATAGAGATACGCGCCTCCCAATATAAGATCCTGTCGCTGCCATAGAAACGATCCTCGATTTAGAAAGAGAAGAATAGAACCTATAGTATTTCATAGCGACGCAATTTCTGTGTTAATTCGTCATTGTGAGGGATCGACGGATGTAATAAAGAAGGAATAGGTTATCCGATAAGAGATACTCGCCTCCCAATATAAAATCCTTTCGTTGCCATCGAAACGTTCCTCGATTTTGAAATAGAAGGCATAGAACCCATAGTATTTCATAGCGACGCAATTTCTGTGTTAATTCGTCATTGTGAGGGATCGACGGATGCAATAAAGAAGGAATAGTGCATCCGAAAAGAGATACTCGCCTCTTAATAGAAGATCATGTCGTTGCCATAGATACGTTCCTCGATTTAGAAAGAGAAGGCATAGAGCCTATGGTATTTCATAGCGACGCAAATTTTTGTGTTAATTCGTCATTGTGAGGGATCGACGGATGCAATAAAGAAGGAATAGTGCATCCGAAAAACGATACTCGCCTCTTAATAGAAGATCATGTCGTTGCCATAGAAACGTTCCTCGATTTAGAAAGAGAAGGTATAGAACCTATAGTATTTCATAGCGACGCAAATTTTTGTCTTTATTCGTCATTGTGAGGGATCGACGGATGCAATAATGATGGAATAGTGCATCCGAAAAGAGATACTCGCCTCGCAATAGATAATACTGTCGTTGCCATAGAAACGTTCCTCGACTTAGAAATAGAAGACATAGAACCATTAGGATATCATAGCGGTGCAATTTCTGTGTTAATTCGTCATTGTGAGGGATCGACGGATGCAATAAAGAAGGAATAGTGCATCCGAAAAGAGATACTCGCCTCCCAGTATAAGATCTAGTCGTTGCCATAGAAACGTTCCTCGATTTTGAAATAAAAGTCATAGAACCTATAGTATTTCATAGCGACGCAATTACTGTGTGAATTCGTCATTGTGAGGGATCGACGGAAGCAATAAAGAAGGAGTAGTGCATCCGAAAAGAGTTACTCGCCTGCCAATATAAAATCCTTTCGTTGCCATAGTAACGTTACTCGAATTAGAAAGTGAAGGCATAGAACTTATAGTATTTCATAGCGACGCAATTTCTGTGTTAATTCGTCATTATGAGGTATCAACGGATGCAATAAAGAAGGAATAGTGCATCCGAAAAGAGATACTCGCTTCCCAATATAAGATCCTGTCGATGCAATAGAAACGTTCCTCGATGTAGAAAGAGAAGGAATAAAACCAATAGTATTTCATAGCGACGCAATTTCTGTGTTAATTCGTCATTGTAAGGGATCGACGAATGCAATAAAGAAGGAGTAGTGCATCCGAAAAGAGATACTCGCCTGCCAATAGAAGATCCAGTCGTTGCCATAGAAACGTTCCTCAATTTAGAAAGAGAAGGCATAGAGCCTATAGTATATCATAGCGACGAAAATTCCTGAGTTAATTCGTCATTGTGAGGTATCGACGGTTGCAATAAAAAAGGAATAGTGCATCCGAATAGAGATACGCGCCTCCCAATATAAGATCCTGTCGTTGCCATAGTAACGATCCTCGATTTAGAAAGAGAAGAATAGAACCTATAGTATTTCATAGCGACGCAATTTCTGTGTTTATTCGTCATTGTGAGGGATTGACGGATGTAATAAAGAAGGAATAGGTTATCCGATAAGAGATACTCGCCTCCCAATATAAAATCCTTTCGTTGCCATCGAAACGTTCCTCGATTTAGAAATAGAAGGCATAGAACCCATAGTATTTCATAGCGACGCAATATCTGTGTTAATTCGTCATTGTGAGGGATCGGCGGATGCAATAAAGAAGGAATAGTGCATCCGAAAAGAGATACTCGCCTCTTAATAGAAGATCATGTCGTTGCCATAGATACGTTCCTCGATTTAGAAAGAGAAGGCATAGAGCCTATAGTATTTCATAGCGACGCAAATTTTTGTGTTAATTCGTCATTGTGAGGGATCGACGGATGCAATAAAGAAGGAATAGTGCATCCGAAAAGCGATACTCGCCTCTTAATAGAAGATCATATCGTTGCCATAGAAACGTTCCTCGATTTAGAAAGAGAAGGTATAGAACCTATAGTATTTCATAGCGACGCAAATTTTTGTCTTTATTCGTCATTGTGAGGGATCGACGGATGCAATAATGAAGGAATAGTGCATCCCAAAAGAGATACTCGCCTCGCAATAGATGATACTGTCGTTGCCATAGAAACGTTCCTCGACTTAGATATAGAAGACATAGAACAATTAGGATTTCATAGCGGTGCAATTTCTGTGTTAATTCGTCATTGTGACGGATCGACGTATGCAATAAAGAAGGAATAGTGCATCCGAAAAGAGATACTCGCCTCCCAATAGAAGCTCCGGTCGTTGCCACAGAAATGTTCCTCGATTTAGAAAGAGAAGGCATATAACCTATAGTATTTTATAGCGACGCAATTTCTGTGTTAATCCGTCATTATGAGGGATCGACGGATGCAATAAAGAAGGAATAGTGCATCCGAAAAGAGATACTCGCCTCCCAGTATAAGATCTAGTCGTTGCCATAGAAACTTTCCTCGATTTGGAAATAGAAGTCATAGAACCTATAGTATTTCATAGCGACGCAATTACTGTGTGAATTCGTCATTGTGAGGGATCGACGGAAGCAATAAAGAAGGAGTAGTGCATCCGAAAAGAGTTACTCGCCTGCCAATATAAGATCCTCTCGTTGCCATAGTAACGTTCCTCGAATTAGAAAGTGAAGGCATAGAACTTATTGTATTTCATAGCGACGCAATTTCTGTGTTAATTCGTCATTGTAAGGGATCGACGGATGCAATAAAGAAGGAGTAGTGCATCCGAAAAGAGATACTCGCCTGCCAATAGAAGATCCTGTCGTTGCCATAGAAACGTTCCTCAATTTAGAAAGAGAAGGCATAGAGCCTATAGTATATCTTAGCGACGAAAATTCCTGAGTTAATTCGTCATTGTGAGGTATCGACGGATGCAATAAAAAAGGAATAGTGCATCCGAATAGAGTTACGCGCCTCCCAATATAAGATCCTGTCGTTGCCATAGAAACGATCCTCGATTTAGAAAGAGAAGGAATAGAACCTATAGTATTTCATAGCGACGCAATTTCTGTGTTAATTCGTCATTGTGAAGGATCGACGGATGCAATAAAGAAGGAGTAGTGCATCCGAAAAGAGATACTCGCCTCTTAATAGAAGATCATGTCGTTGCCATAGATACGTTCCTCGATTTAGAAAGAGAAGTCATAGAGCCTATAGTATTTCATAGCGACGCAAATTTTTGTGATAATTCGTCATTGTGAGGGATCGACGGATGCAATAAAGAAGGAATAGTGCATCCGAAAAGATATACTCGCCTTTTAATAGAAGATCATGTCGTTGCCATAGAAACGTTCCTCGATTTAGAAAGAGAAGGTATAGAACCTATAGTATTTCATAGCGACGCAAATTTTTGTGTGTATCCGTCATTGTGAGGGATCGACGGATGCAATAATGAAGGAA
Organism: Schistocerca cancellata; assembly: GCF_023864275.1. Lineage (NCBI taxonomy): Eukaryota > Metazoa > Arthropoda > Insecta > Orthoptera > Acrididae > Schistocerca > Schistocerca cancellata. The sequence goes on along the minus strand of NC_064626.1, from coordinate 42,811,250 downwards.
TAGTGCATCCGAAAAGAGATACTCGCCTCCCTATAGAAGATCCTGTCGTTGGAATAGAAAGTTCCATGATTTGGAAAGAGAAGGCATCGAACCTATAGTATTAAATAGCGACGCAATTTCTGTGTTAATTCGTCATTGTGAGGGATCGACGGATGCAATAAAGAAGGAATAGTGCATCCGTAAAATGATAATCGCCTCCCAATAGAAGATCCTGTCGTTGCCATAGGAACGTTCTTGAATTTAGAAAGAGAAGGCATAGAACGTATAGTATTTCATAGCGACACAATTTCTGTGTTAATTCGTCATTGTGAGGGATCGACGGATGTAATAAAGAAGGAATAGGTTATCCGATAAGAGATACTCGCCTCCCAATATAAAATCCTTTCGTTGCCATCGAAACGTTCCTCGATTTAGAAATAGAAGGCATAGAACCCATAGTATTTCATAGCGACGCAATTTCTGTGTTAATTCGTCATTGTGAGGGATCGACGGATGCAATAAAGAAGGAATAGTGCATTCGAAAAGAGATACTCGCCTCTTAATAGACGATCATGTCGTTGCCATAGAAACGTTCCTCGATTTAGAAAGAGAAGGTATAGAACCTATAGTATTTCATAGCGACGCAAATTTTTGTGTGTATTCGTCATTGTGAGGGATCGACGGATGCAATAATGAAGGAATAGTGCTTCCGAAAAGAGATACTCGCCTGCCAATAGAAGATACTGTCGTTGCCATAGAAACGTTCCTCGACTTACAAAGAGAAGACATAGAACCTTTAGGATTTCATAGCGCTGCAATTTCTGTGTTAATTCGTCATTGTGAGGGATCGACGTATGCAATAAAGAAGGAATAGTGCATCCGAAAAGAGATACTCGCCTCCCAATAGAAGCTCCGGTCGTTGCCACAGAAACGTTCCTCGATTTGGAAAGAGAAGGCATATAACCTATGGTATTTTATAGCGACGCAATTTCTGTGTTAATTCGTCATTCTAAGGGATCGACGGATGCAATAAAGAGGGAGTAGTGCATCCGAAAAGAGATACTCGCCTGCCAATAGAAGTTTCTGTCGTTGCCATAGAAACGTTCCTCAATTTAGAAAGAGAAGACATAGAACCTATAGCATTTCATAGCGACGCAATTTCTGTGTTAATTCGTCATTGTGAGGGATCGACGGATGCAATAAAGAAGGAATAGGGCATCCTAAAAGAGATACTCGCGTCGCAATAGAAGATACTGTCGTTACCGTAGAAACGTTCCTCGATTTAGAAAGAGAAGGCATAGAACCCATATGATTTCATAGCGACGCAATTTCTGTGTTAATTCGTCATTGTGAGGGATCGAAGAATGCAATACAGAATGAATAGTACATCCGAAAAGAGATACTCGCCTCTTAATAGTAGATCATGACGTTGCCATAGAAACGTTCGTCGATTTAGAAAGAGAACGCATAATGACAATAGTATTCCAGAGCGCCGCCAATTTTTGAGTTAATTTGTAATGGTGAGGGATCGACGGTTGCAATAAAGAAGGAATAGTGCATCCGAAAAGAGATAATCGCGTCGCAATAGAAGATACTGTCGTTGCCATAGAAACGTTCCTCCATTTAGAAAGAGAATGCATAGACCCTAATTCATTTCATAGCGACGCAATTTCTGTGTTAATTCGTCATTGTGAGGGATCGACGAATGCAATAAAGAAGGAATAGTGCATCCGAAAAGAGATACTCGCCGCCCAATATAAGATCCTGTCGTTGCCATATAAACGTTCCTCGATTGAGAAAGACAAGGCATAGAACCTATAGTATTTCATAGCGACGCAATTTGTGTGTTAATTCGTCATTGTGAGGGATCGACGGATGCAATAAAGAAAGAATACTGCATCCGAGAAGAGATACTCGCCTCCCAATATAAGATCCTGTCGTTGCCATAGAAACGTTCCTAGATTTAGAAAGAGAAGGCATAGAACCTATAATATTTCATACCGACGTAATTTCTGTGTTAATTCGTCATTGTGAGGTATCGACGGATGCAATAAAAAACGAATAGTGCATCCGAATAGAGATACTCGCCTCACAATATAAGATCCTGTCGTTGCCATAGAAACGATCCTCGATTTAGAAAGAGAAGGAATAGAACCTGTAGTATTTCATAGCGACGCAATTTCTGTGTTAATTCGTCATTGTGAGGGATCGACGGATGCAATAAATAAGCAATAGTGCATCCAAAAAGAAATACTCGCCTGCCAATAGAAGATCCTGTCGTTGCGATAGAAACGTTCCCCAATTTAGAAAGAGAAGGCATAGAACCTATAGTATATCATAGCGACGCGATTTTGTGTTAATTCTTCATTGTGAGGGTTAGACGGATGCAATAAGGAAGGAAAACTGCATCCGAAAAGAGATAGTCGCCTCCCAATATAAGATCCAGTCGTTGCCATAGAAACGTTCCTAGATTTAGAAAGAGAAGGCATAGAACCCATAATATTTCATACCGACGCAATTTCTGTGTTAATTCGTCATTGTGAGGGATCGACGGATGCAATAAAGAAGGAATAGTGAATCCAAAAAGAGATACTCGCTGCCAATAGAAGAACATGTCGTTGTCATTGAAACGTTCCTCGATTTAGAAAGGGAAGGTATAGAACCCATAGTATTTCATAGCGACGCAAATTTCTGTGTGTATTCGTCATTGTGGGGGATCGTCGGATGCAATAATGAAGGAATAGTGCATCCGAAAAGAGATACTCGCCTCGCAATAGAAGATACTTTCGTTGCCATAGAAACGTTCCTCGACTTAGAAAGAGAAGACATAGAACCTTTAGGATTTCATAGCGGTGCAATTTCTGAGTTAATTCGTCATTGTGAGGGATCGACGGAAGCAATAAAGAAGGAGTAGTGCATCCGAAAAGAGTTATTCGCCTGCCAATATAAGATCCTGTCGTTGCCATAGAAACGTTCCTCGAATGAGAAAGAAATCATAGAACTTATAGTATTTCATAGCGACGCAATTTCTGTGTTAATTCGTCATTATGAGGTATCAACGGATGCAATAAAAAAGGAATAGTGCATCCGAAAAGAGATACTCGCTTCCCAATAAAAGATCTTGTCGTTGCCATAGAAACGTTCCTCGATTTTGAAAGACAAGGCATACAACCTATAGTATTTCATAGCGACGCAATTTCTGCGTTAATTCGTCATTGTGAGGGATCGACGAATGCAATAAAGAAGGAGTAGTGCATCCGAAAGGAGATACTCGCCTCTTAATAGTAGATCATGACGTTGCCATAGAAACGTTATTCGATTTAGAAAGAGAACGCATAATGCCAATAGTAATTCATAGCGACGCAAATTTTGAGTTAATTCGTCATTGTGAGGGTTCGACGGTGCAATAAAGAAGGAATAGTGCATCCGAAAAGAGATACTCGCGTCGCAATAGAAGATACTGTCGTTGCCATAGAAACGTTCCTCAATTTAGAAAGATAAGGCATAGAACCTATAGTATTCCATAGCGACGCAATATCTATGTTAATTCTTCATTGTGAGGGTTAGACGGATGCAATAAGGAAGGAAAACTGCATCCGAAAAGAGATACTCGGCTCCCAATATAAGATCCTGTCGTTGCCATAGAAACGTTCCTCGATTTAGAAAGAGAAGGCATAGAACCTATAGTAATTCGTAGAGACGCAATTTCTGTGTTAATTCGTCATTGTGAGGGAACGACGGATGCAATAAAGCAGGAATAGTGCATCCGAAAAGAGATACTCGCCTCCCAATATAAGATCCTGTCGTTGCCATAGAAACGTTCCTCGAGTTAGAAAGAGAAGGCATAAAACCTATAGTAATTCGTAGAGACGCAATTTCTGTGTTAATTCGTCATTGTGAGGGATCGACGGATGCAATAAAGAAGGAATAGGTCATCCGAAAAGAGATACTCGCCTCCCAATATAAGAACCAGTCGTTGCCATAGAAACGTTCCTCGATTTGGAAATAGAAGTCATAGAACCTATAGTATTTAATAGCGACGCAATTTCTGTGTTAATTCGTCATTGTGAGGGATCGACGGATGCAATAAAGAAGGAGTAGCTCATCCGAAAAGAGATACTCGCCTCCCAATAAAAGATCCTGTCGTTGCCACAGAAACGTTCCTCGATTTAGAAAGAGAAGGAATAAAACCAATAGTATTTCATAGCGACGCAATTTCTGTGTTAATTCGTCATTGTAAGGGATCGACGGATGCAATAAGGAGGGAGTAGTGCATCCGAAAAGAGATACTCGCCTGCCAATAGAAGATCCTGTCGTTGCCATAGAAACGTTCCTCGACTTAAAAAGAGAAGGCATAGAACCTATAGTATTTCATAGTGACGCAATTCCTATGTTAATTCGCCAATGTGAGGGATCTACGGATGCATTAAAGAAGGAATAGTGCATCCGTAAAATGATAATCGCCTCCCAATAGAAGATCCTGTCATTGCAATAGGAACGTTCTTCAATTTAGAAAGAGAAGGCATAGAACTTATAGTATTTCATTGCGACACAATTTCTGTGTTAATTCGTCATTGTGAGGGATCGACGGATGCAATAATGAAGGAATAGTGCATTCGAAAAGAGATACTCGCCTCCCAGTAGAAGATCCTGTCGTTGCCATAAAATCGTTGCTCGATTTAGAAAGAGGCGGCATGGAACCTATAGTATATCATAGCGACGCAAGTTCTGTGTTAATTCGTCATTGTGGGGGATCGACGGATGCAATAAAGAGGGAATAGGGCATCCGAAAAGAGATACTCGCCTCCCAATATAAGATCCAGTCGATGCCATAGAAACGTTCCTCGATTTAGAAATAGAAGTCATAGATCCTATAGTATTTCATAGCGACGCAATTTCTGTGTTAATTCGAAATTGTGAGGGATCGACGGATGCAATATAAAAGGACTAGTGCATCCGAAAATAGATACTCGCCTCTTAATAGAAAATCATGACGTTGCCATAGAAACGTTCCTTGATTTAGAAAGAGAAAGCATAGAGCCTATAGTACCTCATTGCGACGCAATTTCTGTGTTAATTCATCATTGTGAGGGATCGACAGATGCAATAAAGTAGGAATTGTGCATCCGAAAAGAGATACTCCCCTCCCTGTAGAAGATCCTGTCGTTGCAATAGAAACGTTCCTCGATTTAGAAAGAGAAGGCATAGAACCTATAGAATTTCATAGCGACGCAATTTCTGTGTTACTTCGTCATTGTGAGGGATCGACGGATGCAAGAAAGAAGGAATAGGTCTTCCGAAAAGAGATACTCGCCTCCCAATAGAAGATCCTGTCGTTGCCATAGAAACGTTCCTCGATTTAGAAAGAGAAGGCATAGAACATATAGTATTTCATAGCGACGCACTTTTGTGTTAATTCGTCATTGTGAGGGATCGACGGATGCAATAAAGAAGGAATAGGGCATCCTAAAAGAGATACTCGCGTCGCTATATAAGATCCTGTCGTTGCCATAGAAACGTTCCTCGATTTAAAAAGATAAGGCATAGAACCCATAATATTTCATATCGACGCAATTTCTGTGTCAATTCGTCATTGTGAGGGATGGACGGATGCAAAAGAGATGGAATAGTGCATCCGAAAAGAGATACTCGCATCCCAATAGAAGATCCTGTCGTTGCCATGGAAACGTTCCTCGATTTAGGAAGAGAATTCATAGAACCTATGGTATTTCATAGAGACGCAATTTCTGTGCAAATTCGTCATTGTGAGGGATCGACGAATGCCATAAAGAATGAATAGTGCATCCGAAAAGAGATACTCGCCTCTTAATAGTAGAACATGACGTTGCCATATAAACGTTCCTCGATTTAGAAAGAGAACGCATAGTACCAAAATATTTCATAGCGACGCAAATTTTTGAGTTAATTCGTAATTGTGGGGGATCGACGGTTGCAATAATGAAGGAATAGTGCATCCGAAAAGAGATACTGGCGTCGCAATAGAAGATACTGTCGTTGCCATAGAAACGTTCCTCGATTTAGAAAGAGAAGGCATAGAACCTGTATGATTTCATAGCGACGCAATTTCTGTGTTAATTCGTCATTGTGAGGGATCGACGGATGCAATAAAGAGGGAGTAGTGCATCCGAATAAAGATACTCGCCTCCCAATAAAAGATCCTGTCGTTGCCATTTAATCGTTCCTCGATTTTGAAAGAGAAGGCATAGAACCTATAGGATTACATTGCGACGCAATTTCTGTATTAATTTGTCATTGTGAGGGATCGACGGATGCAATAAAGAAGGAATAGTGCATCCGAAAAGAGATATTCGCCTCCCAATAGAAGATCCTGTCGTTGCTATAGAAACGTTCCTCAATTTAGAAACAGAAGGCATAGGACCTCTAGTATTTCATAGCGACGCAATTTCTGTGTTAATTCGTCATTGTGAGGGTTCGACAGATGCAATAAAGAAGGAATACTGCATCCGATAAGAGATACTAGCCTCCCAATATAAGATCCTGTTGTTGCCATAGAAACGTTCCTCGATTTAGAAAGAGAAGGCATAGAACCCATAATATTTCATAGCGACGCAATTTCTGTGTCAATTCGTCATTGCGAGGGATCGAAGGATGCAATAGAGATGGAATAGTTCATCCGAAATGAGATACTAGCCTCCCAATAGAATATCATGTCAGTGCCATAGAAACGATCCTTGATTTAGAAAGAGAAGGTATAGCACCTATAGTATTTCATAGCGCCGCAATATCTGTGTTAATTCGTCATCATGAGGGATCGACGGATGCAGTAAAGAAGGAATAGTGCATCCGAAAAGAGATTCTCGCCTCCCAATAGAAGATCGTGTCGTTGCCATAGAAACGTTCCTCGATTTAGAAAGAGAAGGCATAGAACCTATAGTATTTCATAGCGACGCTATTTCTGTGTTAGTTCGTAATTGTGAGGGTTCGACGGATGCAATAAAGAAGGAATGGGGCATTCGAAAAGAGTTACTCGCCTCCCAATATAAGATCCTGTTGTTGCCTTAGAAACGTTCCTTGATTTAGAAAGACATGGCATAGAACCTATAGTATTTCATAGCTACGCAATTTCTGTGTTAATTCGTCATTGTGAGGGATCGACGGATTCAATAAAGAAGGAATACTGCATCCGAGAACAGATACTCGCCTCCCAATATAAGATCCTGTCGTTGCCATAGAAACGATCCTCGATTTAGAAAGAGAAGGCATAGAACCTATAATATTTCATAGCGACGCAATTTCATTGTCAATTCGTCATTGTGAGGGATGGACGGATGCAATAGAGATGGAATAGTCCATCCGAAAAGAGACTCTAGCCTCCCAATAGAAGATCATGTCGTTGCCATGGAAACGATCCTCGATTTAGAAAGAGAAGGAATAGAATCTATAGTATTTCATAGCGCCGCAATTTCTGTGTTAATTCGTCATTGTGAGGGATCGACGTATGCAATAATGAAGGAATAGTGCATCCGAAAAGAGATACTCGCCTCCCAATATAAGAACCAGTCGTTGCCATAGAAACGTTCCTCGATTTAGAAAGAGAAGGAATAAAACCAATAGTATTTCATAGCGACGCAATTTCTGTGTTAATTCGTCATTGTAAGGGATCGACGGATGCAATAAGGGGGCAGTAGTACATCCGAAAAGAGATACTCGCCTGCCAATAGAGGATCCTGTCGTTGCCATAGAAACGTTCCTCGACTTAAAAAGAGAAGGCATAGAACCTATAGTATTTCATAGTGACGCAATTCCTGTGTTAATTCGTCAATGTGAGGGATCTACGGATGCAATAAAGAAGGAATAGTGCATCCGTAAAATGATAATCGCCTCCCAATAGAAGATCCTGTCATTGCCATAGGAACGTTCTTCAATTTAGAAAGAGAAGGCATAGAACGTATAGTATTTCATTGCGACACAATTTCTGTGTTAATTCGTCATTGTGAGGGATCGACGGATGTAATAAAGAAGGAATAGGTTATCCGAAAAGAGATACTCGCCTCCCAATATAAAATCCTTTCGTTGCCATCGAAACGTTCCTCGATTTAGAAATAGAAGTCATAGAACCTATAGTATTTCATAGCGACGCAATTTCTGTGTTAATTCGTCATTGTGAAGGATCGACGGATGCAATAAAGAAGGAATAGTGCATCCAAAATGAGATACTCGCCTCTTAATAGAAGATCATGTCGTTGCCATAGAAACGTTCCTCGACTTAGAAAGAGACGACACAGAACTTTTAGGATTTCATAGCAGTGCAATTTCTGTGTTAATTCGTCATTGTGAGGGATCGACGGATGCAATAAAGAAGGAATAGTGCATCCGAAAAGAGATACTCGCCTCCCAAAAGAAGCTCCAGTCGTTGCCACAGAAACGTTCCTCGATTTAGAATGAGAAGGCATATAACCTATAGTATTTTACAGCGACGCAATTTCTGTGTTAATTCGTCATTGTGAGGGATCGACAGATGCAATAAAGAAGGAATAGTGCATCCGAAACGAAATACTAGCCTCCCAATAGAAGATCCTGACGTTGCCATAGAAACATTCATCGATTTAGGAAAGAAGGCATAGAACCTATAATATTTCACAGCGACGCAATTTCTGTGTTAATTCGTCATTGTGAGGGATCGACGGATGCAATAAAGAAGGAATAGGTCATCCGAAAAGAGATACTCGCCTCCCAATATAAGATCCAGTCGTTGCCATAGAAACGTTCCTTGATTTGGAAATAGTAGTCATAGAACCCATAGTATTTCATAGCGACGCAATTTCTGTGTTAATTCGTCATTGTGAGGCATCGACAGATGCAATAAAGAAGGAATTGTGCATCTGAATTGATATACTCGCCTCTTAATAGAAGATCATGTCGTTGCCATAGAAATGTTCCTCGATTTCGAAAGAGAAGGCATAGATCCTATAGTATTCATAGCGACGAAACTTTTGGTGTCAATTCGTCATTGCGAGGGATCGACGGATACAATAAAGAAGGAATAGTGCATCCGAAAAGATATACTCGCCTCCCTATAGAAGATCCTGTCGTTGCAGTAGAAAAGTTCCACGATTTAGAAAGAGAACGCATAGAACCTATAGTATTAAATAGCGACACAATTACTGTGTTTATTCATCATTCTGATGGATCGACGGAAGCAATAAAGAAGGAGTGATGCATCCGAAAAGAGTTACTGGCCGCCAATATAGGATCCTGTCGTTGCCATAGAAACGTTCCTCTAATTAGTAAGAGAAGGCATAGAACATATAGTATTTCATAGCGATGCAATTTCTTTGTTATTTCGTCATTATGAGGTATCAACGGATGCAATAAAGAAGGAATAGTGCATCCGAAAAGAGATACTCGCCTCCCAATATTAGATCCTGTCTTTGCCATAGAAACGTTACTCAATTTAGAAAGAGAATACATAGAACCTATAGTATTTAATAGCGACGCAATTTTGCGTTAATTCGTCATTGTGAGGGATCGACGGATGCAATAAAGAAGGAATAGGGCATCCTAAAAGAGATACTCGCGTCGCAATAGAAGATACTGTCGTTGCCATAGAAACGTCCCTCGATTTAGAAAGAGAAGGCATAGAACCTATTTGATTTCATAGCGACGCAATTACTGTGTTAATTCGTCATTGTGAGGGATCGACGAATGCAATAAAGAAGGAATAGTGCATCCGAAAAGAGATACTCGCCTCTTAATAGTAGATCATGACGTTGCCATAGAAACGTTCCTCGATTTAGAAAGAGAAGGCATAGAACCTATATGATTTCATAGCGACGCAATTTCTGTGTTAATTCGTCATTGTGGGGGATCGACGAATGCAATAAAGAAGGAATAGTGCATCCGAAAAGAGATAATCGCCTCCCAATAGAAGATCCTGTCGTTGCCATAGAAACGTTCCTCGATTTAGGAAGAGAAATCATAGAACCTATAGTATTTCTTTGCGACGCAATTTCTGTGTTCATTCGTCATTGTTGGGGATCGACGGATGCAATAAAGAGGGAATAGTGCATCCGAATAAAGATACTCGCCTCCCAATAAAAGATCCTGTCGTTGCCATTGAAACGTTCCTCGATTTTGAAAGAGAAGGCATAGAAGCTATAGGATTACATAGCGACGCAATTTCTGTATTAATTCGTCATTGTGAGGGATCGATGGATGCAATAAAGAAGGAATAGTGCATCCGAAAAGAGATAATCGCCTCCCAATAGAAGAACCTGTCGTTGTTATAGAAACGTTCCTCAATTTAGAAAGAGAAGGCATAGAACCTATAGTATTTCATAGCGACGCAATTTCTGTGTTAATTCGTCATTGTTAGGGTTCGACGGATGCTATAAACAAGGAATACTTCATCCGAGAAGAGATACTCGCTTCCCAATATAAGATCCTGTCGTTGCCATAGAAACGTTCCTCGATTTAGAAAGAGAAAGCATAGAACCTATAATATTACATAGCGCCGCAATTTCTGTGTCAATTCGTCATTGTGCGGGATCGACGGATGCAATAGAGATGGAATAGTGCATCCGGAAAGAGATACTAGCCTCCCAATAGAAGATCCTGTCGTTGCCATGGAAACGTTCCTCGATTTATTAAGAGAATTCATAGAACCTATAGTATTTCATAGCGACGCAATTTCTGTGCTAATTCGTCATTGTGAGGGATCGACGAATGCCATAAAGAATGAATAGTGCATCCGAAAAGAGATACTCGCCTCTTAATAGTAGATCATGACGTTGCCATATAAACGTTCCTCGATTTAGAAAGAGAACGCATAGTGCCAATAGTGTTTCATAGCGACGCAAATTTTTGAGTTAATTCATAATTGTGAGGGATCGACGATTGCAATAATGAAGGAATAGTGCATCCGAAAAGAGATACTCGCGTCGCAATAGAAGATACTGTCGTTGCCATAGAAACGTTCCTCGATTTAGAAAGAGAAGGCATAGAACCTATATGATTTCATAGCGACGTAATTTCTGTGTTAATTCGTCATTGTGAGGGATCGACGAATGCAATAAAGAAGGAATAGTACATCCGAAAAGAGATACTCGCCTCCCAATAGAAGATCCTGTCGTTGCCGTAGAAACGTTCCTCGATATAGGAAGAGAAGGCATAGAACCTATAGTATTTCTTTGCGACGCAATTTCTGTGGTAGTTCCTCATTGTGAGAGATCGACGGATGCAATAAAGAGGGAATAGTGCATCCGAATAAAGATACTCGCCTCCCAATAAAAGATCCTGTCGTTGCCGTTGAATCGTTCCTCGATTTTGAAAGAGAAGGCATAGAACTTATAGGATTACATAGCGACGCAATTTCTGTATTAATTTCTCATTGTGAGGGATCGACGGATGCAATAGAGATGGAATAGTGCATGCGAAAAGAGATACTAACCTCCCAATAGAAGATCCTGTCGTTGCCATAGAAACGATCCTTGATTTACAAAGAGAAAATATAGCACCTATAGTATTTCATAGCGCCGCAATTTCTGTGTTAATTCGTCATTGTGAGGGATCGACGGATGCAATAAAGAAGGAATAGTGCATCCGAAAAGAGATACTCGCCTCCCAATATAAGATCATGTCGTTGCCATAGAAACGTTACTCGATTTAGAAAGAGAATTCATAGAACTTATAATATTTCATAGCGACGCAATTTCTGTGTCAATTCGACATTGTGAGGGATGGTCGGATGCAATAGAGTTGGAATAGTGCATCCGAAAAGGGATACTAGCCTCCCAATAGAAGATCATGTCGTTGCCATAGAAACGATCCTCGATTTAGAAAGAGAAGGAATAGAACCTATAGTGTAAGTAGGCTGTTTATGTTTTCTTTATGTAAGTTTGATGTTTATGTTTTCTTATTGGCAACGTTACGTAGCTCTCTCTGTATGAAAATCACTGGCTGTGCTGTGTGCAGTATGTGGCTAGTTTGCATTGTTGCCTGCCATTGTTGTCATGAACTGCTATAGCTGGATGTGAACAGCAGATAGCGCTGGGCAGTTGGAGGTGAGCCGCCAGCAGTGGTGGACGTGTGGAGAGAGATGGCGGAGTTTTGATAATCTGTAAGACTGAATGTCAATTATGAATATTAAGGTAAATACATTGTTTGTTCTCTATTAATATCTTTCATTTGCTAACTATCCCTATCAGTAGTTAGTACCTTCAGTAGTTTGAATCTTTTATTTAGCTGGCTGTAGTGGCGCTCGCTGTTTTGCAGTAGCTTGAGTAACGAAGATTTTTGTGAGGTAAGTGATTTGTAAAAGGTATAGGTTAAAGTTAGTCAGGGCCATTGTTTTGTAGGGGTTATTGAAAGTCAGATTGCGTTGCGCTAAATAATATTGTGTGTCAGGTTAAGCACAGGCTTGTATAATTGTTCTAAGTGGACGTTTCACATGTAAAATTGTTCAAAGGGGACGTTTCATATGGCGACCCTGCCAGGATACCTCACTGGAATCTTCTGATTTTTTCTTGTAGTTTGTGTATTTAATGTAGCTTTTGTTTATTGCTAGTGCGTAATTGTAGAGAGAATCTCCTGGGTAGTTGCAGACTTTCATTGTTGCACAGTAAAACAGTTGTGGCATGCATGTAGATTTGCACCAAGTATTTCGCAGCTGCAATTAACTAGATATTATTTTCAGTGCTATGTTAATGTGTTCTCTTATTTTTGCTATTCAAATTGTGCTTTTCTGTGTTATCGTGTGAAATATTGTGAAAATAATGGCGTATGAAAAACGTAACACTCGACTCCAAAGTAAACTGAGAAATGACAGTGAAGACGAAAGCAGTGTGTTGGCCCCACCATGTAATGAGTTAACTAATATTCAAAGTAGTAATTTGGTAACTGTGCATAGGGAAATGGAGCGGGCGTCAGACAATGGCGTAGGCAGTGAAACAGGTAGTGAACAGGGAAGCATTATCGATCGATCGGTCGGCAACAGCTCGCCTCAGGAATCCGAAATGACAGGACACAATTTTGCAAATACTGTAGATTCAGGTTTTGCGTCCTCACCGTTTTCTCAAATGAGTCAAGACACATTTTCTGCTTGTCAAAATGTGAATGCTGCCGGTGAAAACGCACTGCCAAAAAGCATAGAGAAACAGATTCCAGACACTAATACATTATTATTGCAATTAATGCAACAAATGGAACAAAATCAGAGACAGATGGGACAAAATCTTCAAAAGTTAGACACAATGGAACAAAATCTTCTAAAGTTAGACACAATGGAACAAAAGCTTCAAAAGTTAGACTCAGTGGAACATATGCTTGAACAAACACGTGAATATTTAACTACTGAGTTACATAAAATAGAATCGAAATGTCAGAAAGTCTGTAATGACGTAAAAACACAAATTTGTGAGCATTTCCAACCTATTTTTTTGCGTCATGAGAATGTATTACAGAATCACGAAGCAGCCATAAAAGAGCTGCAAACCATTGTTCATGAAAATCATGAGACCTTGTGGGCTAAAATTGACTCAGTTGCATCTACCGATTCGGTTACGCAACTGGCAAAAACTCAGGAAAACTTAAAGAACACAGTAGATTCGATTTCAACACAAATGGACACTCTGAAACTTGGTTCAGAAAAACACACTGAGGAAATGTGTTCACTATCGGAGAAAGTAGCCGAACTTTCGGATCAGGTCACTAACTTATCTACAAAGGTAGATGATGATCTGAATGACACAAGACCCGTAGCCTTCACTGACACAGAAGAGTATGAACAAATTAGAAAATTCAGACAAAATCAAAATCAAACTAATACACAGTACAAAAGAGAAATCCGGGAAGTACAAGATCAGTTGACACAGGTAATACAAGAATTACATATTTCAGAGGATACTCGCGCTCCAACACGGGAAGAGGAACTTAGAAATACGGAAAAGCCACAAAATAATAGCACAGGGCATTTCGGTAATTATGAAAGAAATTGGCAAGGTACACCGAATTTTGAGATGGAACCGCCGAAACGACGTAACAATGACCGATATGTGACTCGCCGACATGATGATTTTGACTATAAGCTGTTCATTACTACACGTAAATTCAAAACATTCAAGAATTCTGCCAACGACATTCATCCACAAGCGTGGCTCCATCAATTCTCTCATTGTTTTCCTCCCAACTGGTCATTAGAACACAGATTAGAATTTATGTGTGGCTACTTAGAAAATGAACCAGCTGTAAGAATGCGATCGGTCATTCACGATTGTCACAGTGAAGGAGAATTTTACCATGCGTTCCTCTCAGCATATTGGTCACAAGCTACACAAGATCGCGTAAAACATAGCATCATGATGATGAAACACTTTGAACAGTCTGAATTTTCCAGTCTTGTCAAATATTTTGAAGACATGTTGCACAAGAATCAGTACCTATCAAACCCATACAGCCCCTCAGAACTCATCCGCATTTGCTTAATCAAACTGCCTGAACATTTACGACATATTATTTTGGCAGGACGTTGCAAAGACGACATTGAAGCTTTTCAGGGATTGTTACAAGAACTGGAAATTGACACAGACAGTCGCGGGATGCGAAAACAGGAAAACAATCACTACAGGTCACATCCGTCTCAATTCCGTGACGACAGAAACAATAAATGGCCACGACAAACCTATTCTTACAACGTAAATCGTGACCAAAACAGACACCACCCATATGATAACCACTGGCAGAGTAATAGTTACAGGGAAAGATCACCTTTCCGCGGTAATGACTATCACAGAGACAATCAGAGAAACAGACAATATGGGAACCAAAATAACTATTATCAAGGGAGACAGAATAACTTTAGACGCAACGGTCCAGCACGCAGTTACGACTCAGGCAGAAATTCTCCACCACATGACCGACAAGAAAGAAACTATCGAACCTACCGACATGACGACAGACGATATGATCGTAACGACAGACCTGAATTGCATCAGAACTGGCGAGTTTTAAACAGAGCTGGGCCCTCTGGGCAAGGCGAATTTGTGGAAGTTAGGTCTCCAAATCCCAATAACGACGCGCGCCAACAAAGAGACAATAGGCGATGACTCACACCGCTGGCAGCCACAATATGTACTTATGAAACTGATGACGCTGCTGCCGTAGCTAGTAATTACGTAAAAATGGAAGACATTAGAGACATCTTACTCCAGGAACACGACGTAACACGTAACAACATTGCATATCCTGTGATTCACATTACTGTAAATGACGTAAAATTTACGGCAGTACTTGACTCTGGCAGTCCCATTTCAGTAATTAGCGAAACAGCTTTTAGCAAATGCAACAAAGCGAACGATTGCCCCACACTTCCGTTACGTAAGATTAAATTACAAGGTGCAATCTTTGGAAAAAGTGTAGATGTACGCCAACAAACCAATTTAGAATTCTTTTGTCAAAGTCACAGCTTCTCTATGAACTTTCTTATTGTTCCATTATTGTCGACGGAAATTATACTGGGAGTAGACTTTTTGAATGAATATAAAGCAATCTTAAGCTTTCACGATGCTGAAATAAGTTTAGAGAAAGAAGGTAAGTCAATAGCTTTGAAATTTGAAGACTGGCTCTCAAACCATGATGAGGAAATTAATCGGCTTTACGTTCTGTTAGACAACAGTTCGGAATTTTCTACGGAACTAGACACTAACAATCACTCTGCAAGTACTGACAGGGATGACATCGACGGCATATTTGAAATTAATGAGTTAATTCAGAATAAAATTCAGACAATTGAGAATTGTAATGACACTGATAGGCAGGACCTTTTTGAGATTTTACAAGCACATTCCACAGTTTTTACTCACAAAACAGGAACAATCAAGGGATTTCAATACCAATTTCGTGTTCGTGAGCATACTAAATTTTGTGTTAGACCTTACGTAATTCCGGCGCATTATAGGGACCGTGTTAGAACAGAAATACAATCTATGCTTGTCGAGGGCATTATTGAGCCTGCAGTAAGCTCATACAACAACCCATTACATGTTGTTGAGAAGAAAAATGGATCGATCAGGCTTGTTTTAGATTCGAGACAAATCAATACTATCATCATTCCTGAAACAGACAGGCCGCAGACGATGGAAGAACTTCTTCAAAATTTTAATGGTGTAAAAGTGTTATCTTCCATTGATCTCAGATCCAGCTTTTATCAGATCGAACTTCATCCAGAATGCAGAAAATACACAGCTTTCCTTTGTTTCGGCGTTTGTTATCAGTTTCGGAAACTTCCTTTTGGTTTGAACATTTCTTCAGCAGCATTCATTCGTGGGTTAAATTCCATATTACCTGAGTTCTTAAAACGTCACATCACTTTATATGTGGACGATATTCTAATAGCAGAAGCTTCATGGGAACAACATAACCGCATCCTCAACAGTTTGTTACGTATTTTTGCAGAATCTGGAATTACAGTTAACTTGGAAAAGTCTGAATTCGGTAGGTCAAAGGTGAAGTTTTTGGGACATATTATTTCTTCTGAAGGCATTCAGCCGGATCCTGAAAAGTTAGAAGCAATTAGAGCCATTCCAGTTCCATCCACAAAAAGACAAGTCCGCAGTTTTCTAGGTCTCGTAAATTTTTACCGTCGTTTTCTGAATATGCAAATTCTAGTTACACCAAAACTTTGTTCTCTCACTGGAAAAAATACTATTTGGAACTGGGACGAACAAGCACAGTTGGAATTCAATTCTTTGAAAGAAGCGTTACTTCACGCGCCAATACTAGCCCATCCAGATCTGTCACAAGATTTCTGCCTTAGCACGGATTCTTCCAAAGTTGGTCTTGGTGCCCATTTATTTCAAGAAGCCATAGAAAATGACACTACCATACAGAAAACCATTGCTTTTGCTAGCCGAGTGCTAACAAAATCTGAAAAAAATTATTCCGTTACTGAATTAGAAGCTTTAGCTATCGTTTGGGCATTTAACAAATTCCGTTTCTTTCTTTCTGGTAAGCACGTAAAAGTATACAGTGATCATCGTGCATTACAATTTCTTATGTCTTCAAAATTAAATCATGATAGGTTAAAACGTTGGGCATTGTTTCTGCAAGAATTCCGCTTCACAATAGTCTACATTCCCGGCAAGGAGAACATTGTTGCGGACGCGCTGTCACGCGCACCGGCTGGGCTTGAGAAAAGTAACACAGAAGGCAACCTCGAGAAAAATTTCAGTATTCTTTACATTCAGAAAGTCGCCTTTGAAAACTTCATCACCACATCTTTAAAGGACATTGCTCATGAACAAGATAAAGATCCGATTTGGAAAGATATCAAAAGTAAATGGCATGAAAAGACACACACTCAGATTCGGCATTATTACCTGGTTAGAAACAACATACTCTTCAAACGCTGCACTGTTGATGACAAGCTATGGGTACTTTGCATTCCAGACGATTTTGTTAATAAGCTCATTTGGTACATTCATTTCAGCTACGCACATTTTGGTCCACGAAAATGTTATCATATTCTTCGAACGACTTGTTATTTTAACAATATGGAAAAGAGAATTCGAAGAGTCTTGTCTATTTGTAAACTTTGTCAAAAGGCGAAACCATCTACTATCTCACATCGTGCCCCGTTGTTTCCAATCATTCCTTCTAAATTAAAAGAATTTGCTGCTGTTGATCTCTTGGGACCGCTTGTCAGAACATCTAATGGATTTGCATACGTTCTAGTCGCTGTTGAACTTACTTCAAAATTTGTTTCTTTCACTCCGCTACGTAAAGCCACTGGACGGTCTGTATCCAACGCCTTTGTTAAAAATTTCTTACGTGAAGTGGGACACGTTAGTAAAGTCATTTCAGATAACGGACCGCAATTCAGATCTGCTGTTTGGTCACGCATGCTTCGGAATCATAAAATCAAACCTGTTTTTATTTCATTGTATTCACCACACTGTAACCCGTCTGAACGGATTATGAAAGAAATCAATAAGCTTTGCAGACTTTATTGTCACAGAAAGCATCAGCATTGGGACAGATATTTACACTTATTTCAAAATGTGCTGAATGAAATGCCTCATGATTCCACTGCTTTACCACCTACTCTTGTACTGAAGAATGTAGAACCTCCGAACAGAATCAGAGAGCTTGTACCTTTCCCGAATACACGTAAACTTCGACACAAAGACATAATTGATTTGGCTCTTACAAATATAAAATCTGCAGCAGACAAAAGGAGAAAACTACACGGTAAAGCAAATGCAAAGAAATTATGTATTGGTCAGAAAGTTCTCATTAAAGCTCATTCATTGTCACACAAGAAGAAACACTTGAGTCACAAATTCTTTCTAGTTTACAATGGACCTTACAGAATCCGACGTATACCACATGATAATTGCGTTGAAGTTGAAACTCTGCGTACTAGGAAGAGTAAAGGTTTACACCACATTTCTCATGTAAAACCATTTATTGACAGATAATCTGCTTTTTAACTTAGTCTTTGCAATTTTCACTTCACGCTACTTGTACAATTTGTCAGACTTAAGAAACTGTTAACATGCAACATTTTGGTTTGCTTACGAGTGGATTCTGGATTTGAGGTGCTTTCTGTGAAATGCCAGATGACACAGTGGTTGGTTTGTGTGACAGCTACACGATTATATCACGACGTTACTAATGAGTGACAATTTACAATGTTGCTTTTGTGGTGTATCTGTTTTTTATCTGCACAGTTTTTTCTGAATCCTACTGGAAAGTAAACCATGTTTTAGTAGTAACTTTTGTGGTATAGCTACAATGAGACAGCCTTTTCCGTAGCACAACAATACTTTACAGCACACTAATTTCTTCATCGCAACAATAAGCATAATAACTAAGTTATCTATACGCAAAGCATTTCACTTTTGTGTATCATGAGGTAAGTACATTGACTTCGGCAGAACTTAGCTTTTGGAGGACGATAACTACGACACTTCCCAGAGATTTTCTTAGAGCAAGACGCACATTTAGCGCTACAGGACACGTATTTGAGTGATTAATTTTGTACTTAAAACATTTATTTTTAAAGATTTTTGAATTACAAAGAAAGTTTTTCGTGATACATTTCATTCCATTGCTGTAATCTGTAACACCTGAGGGTATAATTACAACAAACCTCAGGGGGGTACACGCCTACTTTGTGTACCATGTGTTTGGCAAGCACAAGGAGCCCTAGCTAATATGGTATTTGCTTATACAGCTTTACACATCGGTACCATATTTCTCTAACACATAAATTACACACCTATCTGATCATTTAACAGAGAAACAAACATCCTTTTACTACGTCAGTGACACATGTTTACGCAATTACAGAGTTGGATTACTTCACACTTAAGAAATTGTACTTTGTCTGTACCTTTTGCACTGTTCATATTTTTTTGGTACCATTGTGATACTATGAGAGCTTTGAATGATGTATTTTGGTATGAGATCATAATTTTTAAAGTACGTTTGAGGTAGATGACACTACTGAAATGAGCAGAGAATTTTCTTTAGGTTTTGAAATTATTGCAGGAAGCTACGACGTTTTTGACATTTGACTGAGGTTTTATGATGTTATTATTACGATGACGATGTGTATTATGCTGTTGCGGTATGTTTATGATCAATAAGCTGATGCTATATGAGTTATTTGATTAAGCTACGTATCTGTTATGATGCAATATTGAAGAAGTGTCGACGAATAAGGTAAGGAGTAATGAATAGTGGTTAGGGACTCTTGACTTGTGAAAAAGGATGTTGGAAACCAAGAATCGTACTTTAAGAGTTATGAAATGTGTGTGTAAATGCGTGAATGTATCACAATGCAAGCGAAAATATTTTGGACACTGTCATATCAATAGCATTTTGTTTCTACAGATTTGCAACGCTAATTCTTGACCTGTGAAATTTTGTATATGAGACTGTCACTGTAGCAGAAACTACTGTCGTAAATATTTCCGTAAGAAAGTTAAGTGACCACCTGCACATAATGTGACGTGGGCACCCAGGTGTGTCAGACACCTGGAGAACAAGCCTTTTCAGACGCTCAGGTAGAAAAGAAAGCCATTAGGGTGTGCCAGAGGCACAGGTGGAAGAGAAGGACAAAGAGAGGCCTATACATCTGTTAATGACATTCCTTTGTAGAGGGCATCGCTAATGTGACACGCTCGCTACTTGAAAACATATGATTTTTGTAATGCGTTGTGGGCACACAGCTGTGTCAAACACCTGGAGAATAAGCCATTAGGATGTGCCTTTCATCGCTAATGCGACACCCTCGTTACTTAAAAATTTATGATATTTACTGAAATGCCTAACAAAATGACAAGAAATATTTTTACATCTGCACACCTGATTATGACAAGAGTCTTTGTACGAGAGTTGAGAGCAATTAACTTATGAAATGAAATGTCACATGACTACTGAATGACATTTTTATGCTTTGGTTTGCGTAATTGCTTATTTCATTTGATATCTGGTTTCCAGCTGTGTTGCAGCATTGCTTTTATAAAATGAGATGCATTTGCTAATGTGAACTCTTTCTGTCAACAGATCTATTAAATGATAATTTTGTAATCCACATTCTTTAAAAAAGGAGCACTTGGAAAGGAAAGAACAATAAGAAGTAACTAGTAACAGTAACACTTAATTTTCTTTTCAAGTACATGGTAATATTTTTTTTACAATAAGTTGTTATGGTGCACCACTTTAATTACATAGACATTAAGATGACCACTTTAATTACATAGACATTAAGATGTGAATATGCATTTCCCTTGTCTGCATTGTTGTTTTTACTGTAATATTTTTTCTGGTTGCGCTATGTCATGTTTAGGTATAAGTTGCTGCTGTTTGCCAGGCATAGTGTTATTGAATTTGACTTTTGCTAATTTATGCTGCTAGCTTTGCCAATTTGCATTTTTTGTCATTTCTGTTTGTGTTGATTTGTTGTGATGCTGCATTGCCTCGTCCCTTGGTATATATATCTGAGCTCAGTAGATTTAAGTTAGCTTAAGAGGGGGTAGACTATATAAGAAACTGACTATGGAGAATAGGTAAAGTATGCATTGCAAGGTTACATGAAAAAAGATTTGGGCCCAAATGAGTGTTGTACAATCAGAAATAATCATTTTGAAAGAAATATGAATAGAATACAGGAAGGAGGTATAGGTAGGATTTTCTTGGAAATAAATGATGAGGTAAGCAGTATGTGAACATATAAATACAGAAAGCATGCTTGGATAGGATTTTTTTGGTGGAAACAAATGTTGAAATAAGACGAAAGATCTATCGAATGAAGTTGTGGGGTGGACTGCAGTACCAAATGTTACACTGAAAACAAACCCTGTCCTTTCCTTTTGTGTTATCCCACTATGTGTTTGGGTACCTGTGTGTATTTGTGTTTTTCCTGTCTTTATGTGTTTAGCTGATGAGAGCTATGTTGTAGAATTTTTCTAATACTCTGTTATTTTCTTTGTAAAGATGCTTAGACTTTATTTATTCTGTTTTGTTTTAATGCTCATGTGTGAAGTTGAATTTTTAAAAGTGATTCTGATCTTTTATGTATGTACTCATGTCATCATTCCTGTAACACTGATGTATATGTTTATTTCTATTGTTTTGTAAAGCCTGCACTACAAATATTATCTGTATTGTTATGTTTTTAATGATGTATTTTGTACCTTTGTAATTGTATTCTTATGTTATATAATTGTAATTGACACCAGTTACTCAAATTAAGTAACTTGTAAGCATTCATTTCACTGCACACATTTCTGTTGGTCATAGTATATGGACAATATGTGAGAAGTAGGGACTGTTAGTGTTTGCACGTGTGTTAATAATTCAGCAAGGGACTGGATAACAGCATTGCTGGTTCTAAGGACAATTCCCAAAAACTTTGTGAATGCACAAGTGGTGGTTATGGACTTGCTCTATTATCCGCAAGACTCTTCAATGGTGATTGTGCACCTGCACAGTCACAACAGATGGCTGCTGGCCATCTCTACAAGGACTACAGTGGGTCTGCATCTCTGGTGGCCCATCAATACCATACTCTCTACAAGGACTACAGTGGGTCTGCTCAGTGATGACCTACCTACCAATATTCGTCAGAACTTAGAATGACTCTGCTGTGGGTTTGCTCCATTGTGGCCCATTACCTGTCAGCATTTCAAGAGTCAGCACTGTCTTTCCGTTGGAAGGACAACACTACTTCTTCAAGACTGCATGGAAATCCAATACTTCTATGTGCAATTTCTTTTACTAATGAGACTTTGTGAAAAACAAAAACTGTAATTACTATTATGATGAACAATCTGGACTGTCTTTATGGACTGTGAGAAAATTTTAGCTGTTGACCAACATTGTATAAATAAGTGTGTGCATTTTATATCTTTGTTACTGTAATTGTGAAAAATTTTTGTCAAATCTGTATTGGCCAGTGCCCAACACCATTTGTAAAAATTTTTGTGGGGAGCATGGGGGCTATGTAAGTAGGCTGTTTATGTTTTCTTTATGTAAGTTTGATGT
The DNA here is from genome assembly GCF_023864275.1 of Schistocerca cancellata. Taxonomy (NCBI): domain Eukaryota; kingdom Metazoa; phylum Arthropoda; class Insecta; order Orthoptera; family Acrididae; genus Schistocerca; species Schistocerca cancellata. Next base: position 42,788,741 of record NC_064626.1, on the reverse strand, counting down.
TTATGTTTTCTTATTGGCAACGTTACGTAGCGCTCTCTGTATGAAAATCACTGGCTGTGTTGTGTGCAGTATGTGGCTAGTTTGCATTGTTGCCTGCCATTGTTGTCATGAACTGCTATAGCTGGATGTGAACAGCAGATAGCGCTGGGCAGTTGGAGGTGAGCCGCCAGCAGTGGTGGACGTGTGGAGAGAGATGGCGGAGTTTTGATAATCTGTAAGACTGAATGTCAATTATGAATATTAAGGTAAATACATTGTTTGTTCTCTATTAATATCTTTCATTTGCTAACTATCCCTATCAGTAGTTAGTACCTTCAGTAGTTTGAATCTTTTATTTAGCTGGCAGTAGTGGCGCTCGCTGTTTTGCAGTAGCTTGAGTAACGAAGATTTTTGTGAGGTAAGTGATTTGTAAAAGGTATAGGTTAAAGTTAGTCAGGGCCATTGTTTTGTAGGGGTTATTGAAAGTCAGATTGCGTTGCGCTAAATAATATTGTGTGTCAGGTTAAGCACAGGCTTGTATAATTGTTCTAAGTGGACGTTTCACATGTAAAATTGTTCAAAGGGGACGTTTCAATAGTATTTCATTGCGCCGCAATTTCTGGGTTAATTCGTCATTGTGAGGGATCGACAGATGCAATAAAGAAGGAATAGTGCATCCGAAAAGAGATACTCGCCTCCCAATAGAAGATCCTGTCGTTGCCATAGAAACGTTCCTCGATTTAGAAAGAGAAGGCATAGAACCCATAATATTTCATAGCGACGCAATTTCTGTGTCAATTCGTCATTGCGAGGGATCGAAGGATGCAATAGAGATGGAATAGTGCATCCGAAAAGAGATACTAGCCTCCCAATAGAAGATCATGTCGTTGCCATAGAAACGATCCTTGATTTAGAAAGAGAAGGTATAGCACCTATAGTATTTCATAGCGCCGCAATTTCTGTTGTGGCGTAGCAAGACAGCCACACCACTCGGAGGTAGCCGAAAGGCACGCTAACTAATGCAGACGGGCGTGAAGTCTGAAACAGGATAACTATTGAATGGTAGCAAGAAAAGTACGTAGTTGCTTTATAGTTAACTTTTATTCTCTGATGAATACAGCGTTCTTCTTGAGACATTTATACTATAACTCTCAAAGTAGGTAAGGCTAATGGCGCCTTGCTAGGTCGTAGTCATGTGCTTAGCTGAAGGCTATTCTAACTGTCTCTCGGCAAATGAGAGGAAGGCCTCGTACGTCTAGTCGCTAGCAATGTCGTCCGTACAACTGGGGCGAGTGCTAGTCCGTCTTCCTAGACCTGCCATGTGGTGGCGCTAGGTATGCAAGTACTGACAGTGGCGACACGCGGGTCCGACATGTACTAATGGACCGCGGCCGATTTAAGCTACCACCTAGCAAGTGTGATGTCTGGCGGTGACACCACAATTTCTGTGTTAATTCGTCATTATGAGGGATCGACGGATGCAGTAAAGAAGGAATAGTGCATCCGAAAAGAGATTCTCGCCTCCCAATAGAAGATCGTGTCGTTGCCATAGAAACGTTCCTCGATTTAGAAAGAGAAGGCATAGAACCTATAATATTTCATAGCGACGCAATTTCTGTGTCAATTCGTCATTGTGAGGGTTCGACGGATGCAATAAAGAAGGAATGGGGCATTCGAAAAGAGTTACTCGCCTCCCAATATAAGATCCTGTCGTTGCCTTAGAAACGATCCTTGATTTAGAAAGACAAGGCATAGAACCTATAGTATTTCATAGCGACGCAATTTCTGTGTTAATTCGACATTGTGAGGGATCGACGGATTCAATAAAGAAGGAATACTGCATCCGAGAAGAGATACTTGCCTCCCAATAGAAGATCCTGTCGTTGCCATAGAAACGTTCCTCGATTTAGAAGGAGAAGGCATAGAACCTATAATATTTCATAGCGACGCAATTTCTGTGTCAATTCGTCATTGTGAGGGATGGACGGATGCAATAGAGATGGAATAGTGCATCCGAAAAGAGACTCTAGCCTCCCAATAGAAGATCATGTCGCTGCCATAGAAACGATCCTCGATTTAGAAAGAGAAGGAATAGAACCTGTAGTATTTCATAGCGCCGCAATTTCTGTGTTAATTCGTCATTGTGAGGGATCGACGGATGCAATAAAGAAGGAATAGTGCATCCGAAAAGAGATTCTCGCCTCCCAATAGAAGATCCTGTCGTTGCCATAGAAACGTTCCTCGATTTAGAAGGAGAAGGCATAGAACCTATAGTATTTCATAGCGACGCAATTTCTGTGTTAATTCGTTATTGTGAGGGTTCGACGGATGCAATTAAGAAGGAATCGGGCATCCGAAAAGAGATACTCGCCTCCCAATGTAAGATCCTATCTTTGCCATAGAAACGTTCCTCGATTTAGAAAGACAAGGCATAGAACCTATAGTATTTCATAGCGACGCAATTTCTGTGTTAATTCGTTATTGTGAGGGATCGACGGATGCAATAAAGAAGGAATACTGCATCCGAGAAGAGATACTTGCCTCCCAATATAAGATCCTGTCGTTGCCATAGAAACGTTCCTCGATTTAAAATGAGAAGGCATTGAACCTATAATATTTCATAGCGACGCAATTTGTGTGTCAATTCGTCATTGTGAGGGATGGACGGATGCAATAGAGATGGAATAGTGCATCCGAAAAGAGATACTAGCCTCCCAATAGAAGATCATGTCTTTGCCATAGAAAAGATCTTCGATTTAGAAAGAGAAGGAATACAACCTATAGTATTTCATAGCGCCGCAATTTCTGTGTTAATTCGTCATTGAGAGGGATCGACGGATGCAATAAAGAAGGAATAGTGCATCCGAAAAGAGATACTCGCATCCCAATAGAAGATCCTGCCGTTGCCATGGAAACGTTCCTCGATTTAGAAAGAGAAGGCATAGAACCAATAGTATTTCATAGCGACGCAATTTCTGTGCTAATTCGTCATTGTGAGGTATCGACGAATGCATAAAGAAGGAATAGTGCATCCGAAAAGAGATACTCGCCTGTTAATAGTAGATCATGACGTTGCCATATAAACGTTCCTCGATTTAGAAAGAGAACGCATAGTGTCAATAGTGTTTCATAGCGACGCAAATTTTTGAGTTAATTCATAATTGTGAGGGATCGACGGTTGCAATAATGAAGGATTAGTGCATCCGAAAAGAGATACTCGCGTCGCAATAGAAGATACTGTCGTTGCCATAGAAACGTTCCTCGATTTAGAAAGAGAAGGCATAGAACCTATATGATTTCATAGCGACGCAATTTCTGTGTTAATTCGTCATTGTGAGGGATCGACGAATGCAATAAAGAAGGAATAGTACATCCGAAAAGAGATACTCGCCTCCCAATAGAAGATCCTGTCGTTGCCGTAGAAACGTTCCTCGATATAGGAAGAGAAGGCATAGAACATATAGTATTTCTTTGCGACGCAATTTCTGTGGTAATTCGTCATTGTGAGGGATCGACGGATGCAATAAAGAGGGAATAGTGCATCCGAATAAAGATACTCGCCTCCCAATAAAAGATCCTGTCGTTGCCGTTGAATCGTTCCTCGATTTTGAAAGAGAAGGCATAGAACTTATAGGATTACATAGCGACGCAATTTCTGTATTAATTTCTCATTGTGAGGGATCGACGGATTCAATAGAGATGGAATAGTGCATCCGAAAAGAGACACTAACCTCCCAATAGAAGATCATGTCGTTGCCATAGAAGCGATCCTTGATTTAGAAAAAGAAGATATAGCACCAATAGTATTTCGTAGCGCCGCAATTTCTGTGTTAATTCGTCATTGTGAGGGATCGACGGATGCAATAAAGAAGGAATAGTGCATCCGAAAAGAGATACTTGCCTCCCAATAGAAGATCCTGTCGTTGCCATAGAAACGTTCCTCGATTTAGAAAGAGAAGGCATAGAACCTATAACATTTCATAGCGACGCAATGTCTGTGTCAATTCGACATTGTGAGGGATGGTCGGATGCAATAGAGATGGAATAGTGCATCCGAAAAGAGATACTAGCCTCCCAATAGAAGATCATGTCGTTGCCATAGAAACGATCCTCAATTTAGAAAGAGAAGGAATAGAACCTATAGTATTTCATTGCGCCGCAATTTCTGTGTTAATTCGTCATTGTGAGGGATCGACGGATGCAATAAAGAAGGAATAGTGCATCCGAAAAGAGATACTCGCCTCCCAAAAGAAGATCCTGTCGTTGCCATAGAAACGTTCCTCGATTTAGAAAGAGAAGGCATAGAACCTATAGTATTTCATAGCGACGCAATTTCTGTGTTAATTCGTCATTGTGAGGGTTCGACAGATGCAATAAAGAAGGAATAGGGCATCCGAAAAGAGATACTCTCCTCCCAATATAAGATCCTGTCGTTGCCATAGAAACGTTTCTCGATTTAGAAAGACAAGGCATAGAACCTATAGTATTTCATAGCGACGCAATTTCTGTGTTAATTCGTCATTGTGAGGGATCGACGGATACAATAAAGAAGGAATAGTGCATCCGAAAAGAGATACTCGCCTCTTAATAGAAGATCATGTCGTTGCCATTGAAACGTTCCTCGATTTAGAAAGAGAAGGCATAGAGCCTATAGTATTTCATAGCCGCGCAAATTTTTGTTTTAATTCGTAATTGTGAGGGATCGACGGATTCAATAAAGAAGGAATAGTGCATCCGAAAAGAGATACCCGCCTCCCAACTGAAGATCATTTCATTGCCATAGAAACGTTCCTCGATTTAGAAAGAGGAGGCATAGAACCTGTAGTATTTCGTAGCAACTCAATTTCTGTTTTAATTCGTCATTGTGAGGAATCGACGGATGCAATAAAGAAGGAATTGTGCATCCGAAAAGAAATACTCGCCTCCCAATACAAGATCCTGTCGTTGCCATAGATACGTTCCTCGATGTAGAAAGAGAAGCCATACAACCTATAGTATTTCACAGCGATGCAATTTTTGTGTTAATTCGTCATTGTGAGGGATCGACGGATGCAATAAAGAAGAAATAGTGCATCCGAAAGAGATACTTGCCTCCCAATATAAGATCCTTTCGTTGCCATAGAAACGTTCCTCGACATAGAAAGAGTAGGCATAGAACCTATAGTATTTCATAGCGACGCAAATTTCTGATTTAATTCGTCATTGTGAGTGATCGACGGAAGCAATAAAGAACAAACAGTGCATCCGAAAAGAGATACTCGCCTCGCAATAGAAGTTCATGTCGTTGCCATAGAAACGTTCCTCGATTTCGAAAGAGAAGGCATTGAACCTATAGTATTTCATAGCGACGCAATTACTGTGTTAATTCGTCATTGTGAGAGATCTACGGATGCAATAAAGAAGGAATAGTGCTTCCGAAAAGAGATACGCGCCTCGCAATAGAAGATACTGTCGTTGCCATAGAAACGTTCCTCGATTTATAAAGAGAATGCATATAACCTATGGTATTTTACAGAGACGCATTTTCTGTGTTAATTCGTCATTGTGAGGAATCGACGGATGCAATAAAGTAGCAATAGTGCATCCGTAAAGAGATACCCGCCTCCCAATAGAAGATCGTGTCCTTGCCATAGAAACGTTACTCGATTTTGAAAGAGAAGACATAGAACCTATCGTATTTCATTGCGACGCAATTTCTGTGTTAATTCGTCACTGTAAGGGATCGACGGATGCAATAGAGGTGGATTAGTGCATCCGAAAAGAGATACCCGCCTCCAAATACAAGATAATGTAGTTGCCATAGAAACGTTCCTCAATTTAGAAAGAGAAGGCATGGAACCCATAGTATTTAATAGCGTCACAATTTCTATGTTAATTCGTCATTGTGACGGACGACGGATGCAATAAAGAAGGAATAGTGCATCCGAAAAGAGTTACTCGCCTCCCAATAGAAGATCCTGTCGTTGCCATAGAAACGTTCCTCGATATAGAAAGAGAATGCATGGAATCAATAGTATTTCATAGCGACGCAATTTCTGTGTTAATTTGTCATTGTGAGGGATCGACGGATGCAATAAAGAAGAAACAGTTCATCCGAAAAGAGATACTCGCCTCCCAATAGAAGATCCTGCCGTTGCCTTAGAAACGTTCCTCGATTTAGAAAGAGAAGGCGTAGAACCTATAGTATATCATAGCGACGAGATTTCTGTGTTAATTCGTTATAGTGAGGGATCGACGGAAGCAATAAACAAGGAATAGTGCATCCGAAAAGAGATACTCGCCTCCCAATAGAAGATCCAGTTGTTGCCATAGAAACTTTCCTCGATTTAGAAAGAGAAATCATAGAACCTACAGTATTTCATAGCGGCGCAATTTCTGTATTAATTCGTCTTTTTGAGGGATCGACGGATGCCATAAAGAAGGAATAGTGCATCCGAAAAGAGAAACTCACTTCCCAATATAAGATCCTGTCGTTGCCTTAGAAACGTTCCTCGATTTAGAAAGAGAAGTTATAGAACCTATAGTATTTCATAGCGACGCAATTTCTGTGTTAATTCGTCATTGTGAGGGATCGACGGATGCAATAACGAAGGAATAGTGCATCCGAAAAGAGATACTCGCCTCCCAATAGAAGAACCTGTCGTTGCCATAGAAACGTTCCACAATTTATAAGGGAAGGCATAGAACCTAAAGTATTTCAAAGCGACGCAATTTCTGCGTTAATTCTTCATTGTGAGTGATCGATGGATGCAATAAAGAAGGAATAAGCATCCGAAAAGAGATACTCGCCTCTTAATAGAAGATCATGTCGTTGTCATAGAAACGTTCCTCGATTTAGAAAGAGAAATCATAGAGCCTATAGTATTTCATAGCGACGCAAATTTTTGTGTTAATTCGTCATTGTGAGGGATTGACGGATGCAATAATGAAGGAAAAGTGCATTCGAAAAGAGGTACTCGCCTCCCAATAGAAGATAATGTCGTTGCCACAAAAACGTTCCTCGATTGAGGTAGAGGAGGCATAGAACCTATAGTATTTCATAGCGACGCAATTTCCATGTTAATTCGTCATTGTGAGGGATCGACGGATGCAATAAAGAAGGAATAGTGCTTCCGAAAAGAAATACTCGCCTCCCAATAGAAGATCCTTGTAACCTCCCCCTCACTTTCCGACCTTAATGACAGTGAAAAATGAAACCACGTGTACCCAATAGGAGTTCTGGAAAAGCAATCGTCACCGAAGTTAACCTGTCGGTAAAGAGGGAGGAAAGGGTTACATCTAAATGAAAGGAAATGTGCTAATGAAACTGGTGGAAATTAATTTTGAAAAGGGGTAAAGTTAATAAAGAAAGTAAATGTGCAGCCGTTACGTTAACAATTAACTAGCGGTAATTAGGTATTTGAGATTTGGGGGAAATCACGGTCGCCAGTCCTAAGGACAATTACTATAGTAACTGAAAAAGAAAGGTTATTACACATATAATTAGCACTAGAAGCGTGGCAACTGAAGGTTGACACGTGTAGTGTGAAAACTGAAAGTTTGTCAGAAGTAATAAATTTCGCTACACCCTGACTTAATTTAGCAAAAGAATTAATAAAACCGGAAAATCGAAAGTTAATTTAGTGACTGAAGTTAATAGTGAGCTTTCTTTCTGAAGCACATCGAAATTCAGTAAAATACAGTTAGTCTTGGACTACCTCAACAATCATTTCAAAAGCTACTTGAATCTACGCAATTTAGAAATAAGAGATTTAACTTTGATCTTGAATTAAATGATTCTGAACAATTAACAATAGTAAAATTTAGTACGTACCAAGCTGAGCTGCAGTCACAGGTAAGCTAAAATACTGTAACAAAACTCGCACTCTTAATTTGTGCTTGTGTAATCTGAATATTGTAGCCAGCTCTGAGACTTTAACTGAACTTTGAAATTAAAGCAGTGAAATAGAATATTACTTTAATGATGGCGTTTGAATTTCAATGACACTCGGGTTCATTCCGGAAAAGGAAGGGACCCTGCTTGGTAATGCAATCGGGACAATGAGCAACAAAGGTTCATGCTAAGTTGCTGTAATCATACACTCCTGGAAATTGAAATAAGAACACCGTGAATTCATTGTCCCAGGAAGGGGAAACTTTATTGACACATTCCTGGGGTCAGATACATCACATGATCACACTGACAGAACCACAGGCACATACACACAGACAATAGAGCATGCACAATGTCGGCACTAGTACAGCGTATATCCACCTTTCGCAGCAATGCAGGCTGCTATTCTCCCATGGAGACGATCGTAGAGATGCTGGATGTAGTCCTGTGGAACGGCTTGCCATGCCATTTCCACCTGGCGCCTCAGTTGGACCAGCGTTCGTGCTGGACGTGCAGTCCGCGTGAGACGACGCTTCATTCAGTCCCAAACATGCTCAATGGGGGACAGATCCAGAGATCTTGCTGGCCAGGGTAGTTGACTTACACCTTCTAGAGCACGTTGGGTGGCACGGGATACATGCGGACGTGCATTGTCCTGTTGGAACAGCAAGTTCCCTTGCCGGGTTAGGAATGGTAGAACGATGGGTTCGATGACGGTTTAGATGTACCGTGCACTATTCAGTGTCCCCTCGACGATCACCAGTGGTGTACGGCCAGTGTAGCAGATCGCTCCCCACACCATGATGCCGGGTGTTGGCCCTGTGTTCCTCGGTCGTATGCAGTCCTGATTGTGGCGCTCACCTGCACGGCTCCAAACACGCATACGACCATCATTGGCACCAAGACAGAAGCGACACTCATCGCTGAAGACGACACGTCTCCATTCGTCCCTCCATTCACGCCTGTCGCGACACCACCGGAGGCGGTCTGCACGATGTTGGGGCGTGAGCGGAAGACGGCCTAACGGTGTGCGGGACCGTAGCCCAGCTTCATGGAGACGGTTGCGAATGGTCCTCGCCGATACCCCAGGAGCAACAGTGTCCCTAATTTGCTGGGAAGTGGCGGTGCGGTCCCCTACGGCACTGCGTAGGATCCTACGGTCTTGGCGTGCATCCGTGCGTCGCTGCGGTCCGGTCCCAGGTCGACGGGCACGTGCACCTTCCGCCGACCACTGGCGACACCATCGATGTACTGTGGAGACCTCACGCCCCACGTGTTGAGCAATTCGGCGGTACGTCCACCCGGCCACCCGCATGCCCACTATATGCCCTCGCTCAAAGTCCGTCAACTGCACATACGGTTCACGTCCACGCTGTCGCGGCATGCTACCAGTGTTAAAGACTGCGATGGAGCTCCGTATGCCACGGCAAACTGGCTGACACTGACGGCGGCGGTGCACAAATGCTGCGCAGCTCGCGCCATTCGACGGCCAACACCGCGGTTCCTGGTGTGTCCGCTGTGCCGTGCGTGTGATCATTGCTTGTACAGCCCTCTCGCAGTGTCCGGAGCAAGTATGGTGGGTCTGACACACCGGTGTCAATGTGTTCTTTTTTCCATTTCCAGGAGTGTAGTTTCGAAAATGGTACAGTTTGAAAAGCTGAGGTCTGCCATACAGTTCTAAAACTTTACTTGCTTCCAGTCTTCCTTGTTGGTTGATTGAAGGTTTGAAGCCGTCGATCGATGAGGTGGCGACAGTCACTCATTGTCGGCTGTTGCTGTTGCAGAAGCTGGATGTTGGCGAGCCTTCTTCTCGACACGGTCACCAGACGAAACGGGCTCTTGATGTGCGCTAGTTAATGTTTCCCGTCCGCGACACCATGTCAGAAACTATCATCGCAAGTCGATCGCAATTACATGCTGCTAAACCCCGAAAGCGCGGCAACTCGCGGGAGCGTCACACAACACACCTGCTCCACTCGCTACTCCAGCCAGACCCCCTCTCTCAGCCCGCGCTCCACGCGGCAGAGTTAACACTACCAAAGATCCTACACACTTTGATTCTTCACACGACATATCGACGTAATCGTTCGATAGCAGTTTTCCCTAGGCAAGACCCAGCGTAAAAATACAATTAATATTTACGGTACAAACCAATTATACATCGACATAAATGCATAAATATACAAATAGTAACACAATTACAATATACAAAGAGACAGAAATGTCATATCTTGAGGTAACAAAGCAAGGAAAAAAAATAGTACAATAGATGGAAATAAGAGGATATGCATTTCCGGCGTTACATCCTGTCGTTGCCATAGAAATGTACCTCGATTTAGAAAGAGAAGTTATAGAACCTATACTATTTCATAGCGACGCAATTTCTGTGTTAATTCGTCATTGTGAGGGATCGACGGATGCAATAAAGAAGGAATAGTGCATCCGAAAAGAGATACTTGCCTCCCAATAGAAGATCCTGTCCTTCCCATAGAAACGTTTCTCGATTTTGAAAGAGAAGGCATAGAAACTATAATATTTCATAGCGACGCAATTTCTGTGTTTATTCGTCATTGTGAGGGATCGACGGATGCAATAGAGATGGAATAGTGCATCCGAAAGGAGATACTCGCCTCCCAATAGAAGATAATGTAGTTGCCATAGAAATGTCCCTCGATTTAGAAAGAGAAGGCATAGAACCTATAGTATTTCATAGCGACGCAATTTCTGTGTTAAATCGTCATTGGGAGGGATCGACGAATGCAATAAAGCAGGAATAGTGCATCCGAAATGAGATACTCGGCTCCCAATAGAAGATCCGGTCGTTGCCATAGAAACGTTCCTCGACTTAGAAAGATAAGGCATAGAACCTACAGTATTTCATAGCGACGCAATTTCTGTGATGATTCGTCGTTGTGAGGGATCGACGTGTGCAATAAAGAGGGATTAGAGCATCCGAAAATCGTTACTCGCCTCCCAATAGAAGATCCTGTCGTTGCCATAGCGACGTTCCTCGATAACAAAAGAGAAGGCATAGATCCTATAGTGTGTCATAGCGACGCAATTTCTGTGATAATTCGTCATTGTGAGGGTTCGACTGATGCCAGAAAAAAGGAATACTGCATCAGAAAAGAGAAACTCGCCTCCCAAAATAAGATCCTGGCCTTGCCATAGAAACGTTCCTCGATTTAAAAAGAGAAGGGATAGAACCTATAGTATTTCATAGCGACGGAATTTCTGTGTTAATTCGTCATTGTGAGGGATCGACAGATGCAATAGAGCAGGAATATTGCATCCGAAAAGAGATACTCGCCTCCCTATAGGGTATCCCGTCGTTGCCATAGATACGTTAAACAATTTAAAAAAAGAAAAGGCATCGAACCCATAGTATTTCATAGCGAAGCAATTTCTGTGCTAATTCGTCATTGTAAGTGATCAACGGAAGCAATAATTAAGCAATAGTGCATCCGGAAAGAGATACTCGCCTCCCAATAGAAGATCCTGTCGTTGCCATAGAAACGATCCTCGATTTAGAAAGAGTGGGCATAGAACCTACAGTATTTCGTAGAGACGCAATCTCTGTGTTAATTCGTCCTTTTGAGGGATCGACGGATGCAATAAAGAAGGAATAGTGCATCCGAAAAGAGATACTCGCCTCCAAATATAAGATATTCCCGTTTCCATAGAAAAGTTCCTCGATTTAGAAAGACAAGGCATAGAACCTATAGTATTTCATAGCGACGCAATATCTGTGTTAATTCGTCATTGTGAGGGATCGAAGGATGCAATAAAGAATTAATAGTGCATTCGAAAAGAGATACTCGCCTCCCAATAGAAGATCCTGTCGTTGCCATAAAATCGTTAAGCGATTTAGGAAGAGAAGGCATTGAACCTATAGTATTTATAGCGACGCACTTTCTGTGTTAATTCGTCATTGTGAGGGATCGACGGATGCAATAAAGAAGGATTAGTGCATCCAAAAAGAGATACTCGCCTCTTAATAGAAGATCATGTCGTTGCCATAGTAACGTTCCTCGATTTAGAAAGAGAAGGCACAGGTCTTATGGTATTTCATAGCGACGCAAATTTTTGTGTTAATTCGTCATTGTGAGGGATCGACGGATGCAATAAAGAAGGAATAGTGCATCTGAAAAGAGATACTCGCCTCGCAATAGAAGATACTGTCGTTGCCATAGAAACGTTCCTCGATTTAGAAAGAGAAGGCATAGAACCTATAGGATTTCATAGCGACGCAATTTCTGTGTTAATTCGTCTTTGTGAGGGATCGACGGATGCAATAAAGAAGGAATAGTGCATCCGATAAGAGATACTCGCCTCCCAATAGAAGATCCTGTCGTTGCCATAGTAACGTTCCTCGAATTAGAAAGAGAAGGCATATAACCTCAAGTATTTTTTAGCGACGCAATTTCTGTGTTAATTCGTCATTGTGAGGGATCGACGGATGCAATAAAAAAGGAATAGTGCATCCGAAAAGAGATACTCGCCTCCCAATAGAAGATCCTGTCGTTGCCATAGAAATGTTCCTCGATTTAGGAAGAGAAGGCATAGAACCTAAAGTATTTCAAAGCGTTGCAATTTCTACGTTAATTCTTCATTGTGATGGATCGATTGATGCAATAAAGAAGGAATAGGCATCCGAAAAGAGGTACTCCCCTACCAATATAAGGTCCTGTCGTTGCCATAGAAACGTTCTTCGATTTAGAAATAGGAGGCATAGATCCTGTAGTATTTCATAGCGACGCAATTTCTGTGTTAATTCGTCATTTTGTGGGATCGACGGATGCAATAAAGAAGGAATAGTGCATCCGAAAATAGATACTCGCCTCTTAATAGAAGATCATTTCGTTGTCATATTAACGTTCCTCGATTTAGAAAGAGAAATCATAGAGCCTGCCACTAACCTGTATGTTTATATTGTTTACACTGTCAACCATATCGTAACTAATGTATCATCAAATTGTTCGTTTCTCTAAATAAATATTTTTTTTATCTCTTATTATTTTTTCTCGTGTAATATTTGTTATTATTTTTATTATCAACTCTTCGTTTCTCCACATAACTATTTTCATTTTTAATTGTTTTTCTCATGTAATTTTGTTAATTATTGCATTAGGTAGTCTCACTTCCATCCTTAATTAGCAACCCACCATCATACTTTAGTTGTTACCCTCATAAGTGCAATTAATATCACACTATTTCATAACGTGCAGATTACTCCCGTTGTATTTAGCGAAATTCCTTCCCCTGCCAGCCCACTGCTACTTCCATAACCGTTGCAGACCTCGCTGACCTTGGCCGCAGATCCCGTTGTCTCCCCGGGGACCTACCCCCTCCCGGCCGCTTTCACTGCACAGAACTGGGAGGACACTCCCTCACCCGCCTCTCCTTCACACGCTTTCCGCATTCCTCATGCCAGACCCTCTTGTCACCGCCAACCACGACCCGCAAACATCGGTCGGCAGCCTCCTCGGGCAATCAACACCCGAACGCACCAAGCTGCATATTGCACATGCAAATGTCCAGTCTCTGCCAGCTCACTTCGACGAGTTCAAATATATATTTCAAACTGCTGATATACACGTAATACTTTTGTCAGAAACTTGGCTCAAACCAAGTATTCCTACAACTTCCGTAAACCTAGATGGCTATATCTTTCTCAGGCACGACAGATGCAACAGACGAGGGGGCGGAGTAGGGGCGTACATACGCTCTGATTTGTCACCTACAGTACTACACACATCCGACAACAATGTAGATAAACAAGTGGAATATATGTTCATAGAGATCAAATCACTTAACAGAAAGTGCTTAATATGTGTCCTTTACAAACCTCCTAAAGTAGGTGGGTTTGCCTGCTTCGAAACTGCCCTCTCTAGTCTCGAATCGTCATACGAACATGTAATTATAGCTGGTGACACTAACATTAATTTTCTGTGCAATAGTCCTTCCACTGGGAAATTTAAGAGGATGCTTTCTTCCTCAAATATGACGCTACTTCAGCTGGCACCTACTCATCACACGACTACCAGTCACACGTTCATAGATATATTCGCAACGAAATCTCCGAACAGAATAATCCGCACCTCTCAAATATCTGCGCCTGGCATGTCTGCCCATGACATCATTTCCATGACGTATTCACTAGAATGTCCTAGAAAGAAACAAAAACTGTCTACATACCGAGACCTCAAACGCATAAATTTGCCTGAACTCGAAACTGAGGCACAAAAAATAGTTTGGGGGATGACCTCTACTCCCCTCATGGACATAAACGACAAACTCCACGATTTCACAAACAAAATTACTCAGCTATATGACAAATATGCTCCAATAAAGACCAGAAAAGTAAAAAGGCAACCTGCACCTTGGCTGACTGATGAACTAAAACAGCTCATGAATCTCAGAGATGCTGCACATCGAGCATACAAGATACACCCTACACCTGAAAATCACGCTGTATACAAGCAGAAACGAAACAAAGTCAGTCAAGCGGTGAGAAACGCTAAGCTCAGACATGCCCGTACATTAGCTGACAATAGATGTAGACCAGCTATCCTGTGGAAAAATCTCCGTAGTCTCGGTTTAGGCAAAATAAAAGTTGCAGAAAATCCCATGGTCCCAGCTGAAGAACTAAACCGATTCTTCACATTACCTGCAACCAAAATTGATCCGCAAAAAAAACAGAGAATCATAGATTACTTCATTGGGATGAACGACTGTAGCAAAGAAAAATTCTATCTACAGCACGTCACTTGCAGCACTGTCAAGAAAGCCATAATGCGGATTAGATCAGCATCTACTGGACATGATGGTATCACTATCCAGATGGTAAAACTTATTATTGACCAACTACTGCCCTCTATAACAGACATTTTCAACGATTCATTAATCACAAGTGTTTTCCCTGAGGCCTGGAAACTGGGACAAATTAAGCCACTGCCTAAAAAGGACATCGCCACAGCAGCCTCTGACTACCGCCCCATCTGCCTTCTTCCTGCACTATCAAAGGCCTTAGAATATATAGTTCATGACCAGCTCACCAACTACCTAACTACTAACAACCTACTAGACGAATACCAATCAGGTTTCCGTAAACATCGAAGCACAACATCCGCTCTGATAAAGGTGACAAATGACCTGAAACTTGCCATGGACAGACAAGAAGCGACTATTATTTGCTTCTTAGATTTCAGCAAAGCATTTGATACTGTCGACTTCGACATCTTACTAGCCAAACTTAGCGGTCTAAATTTCTCACAAAGCGCAATGCAATGGTTTCGCTCATACATGATGTCTCGTCAGCAACGCGTCCTGTCTGGGGATATAAAATCACAATGGCGGCAGGTAGTGTCAGGCGTTCCCCAAGGCTCAGTATTAGGTCCTATACTCTTCTCTCTTTATGTCAATGATGTGTCATCGGTCCTGACCTATTGCAAATACCATATGTATGCTGATGACCTTCAGTTGTATCTAAGTGCGAAACCAAGCAATCTCAAGAAAGCTTTTGAAAATTTCAATACTGACCTCGATGCGCTGTCAAACTGGGCACAGGACATAGGTCTAAAACTAAACCCATCTAAAACCCAAGCGGTACTTGTTGGTCACTCTAAGCTCATTAGCCCAAAACATCGGGAATCCGTACCACCTCTTATCCTAAATGGAACAAATATTAACTTCTCGCCATCAGCAAAGAGTTTGGGAGTAATAATTGATGAAAATCTAAATTGGACAGAGCACGTAACTGCAGTGTGCAAAAAAGCATCAGCATCCCTTCATGTCCTACAAAAATATAAAAAACTCTTCCCTTTCGATCTGAAAAAGAAATTAGTACAAACGCTTATACTCCCAATCATTGACTACAGCGATATTATCCTACAAGGCCTCTCTCAGGAAAATTCCCGACGTCTAGAACTGGTCACGAATGCCTGCGTCCGATATATCTGTGACGTTCGACTTTTTGATCACATTTCACCAGCATATCCAAAATTGTCCTGGCTGCGTGCAGACAAACGCAGAGATTTCCATACACTCTGTCTCATCTACTGCCTTATAAATGTACACTGTCCCTCATATCTCTCCTCTTCCCTAACACTCATGTCGGAACAACATGACAGAAACACACGTTCCCATCATAATAAAATCCTCTCCGTTCCACTGCATCGCTCAGTCACCTTCTCCAAGTCCTTTACAGTAGCGGGAACCCGACTCTGGAATAACCTCCCTCGTTATGTTAGAGAACTTAAAAACATGACCGGCTTCAAAAAACAGTTAATGACGTATCTACTTAAGCAACAGTAATGCCTTCCTCTGTACATGAGTGCACTTCACCTCATTACTTCCCTCTCTCCCCCTCCTTAAACCTCCCTTACCCAAAACTCGCTATACTAGTAAACATCTACTTTACACACCAATATATTAATGTACATCTGCACAAACCTTCATTATTATTGCCACTCTTTCTCATGTTTGTCATTATTATTTGATTTTTTTTTACTGTTATTATTATTGCTTTCACCATAATCTGTATGTATAGCACCTGATGTAAAAATACTGCCAGCATTTACTTTATTAGGTCTTAGTCATATTCATCATTATTATTTGATTTTTTGTTTTACTGTTATTATTATTGCTTTTATCATAATCTGTATGTATAGCAACTGCTGTAAAAATACTTCCGCATTTACTTTATTAGGTCTTAGTCACTACTCTTTATTCATATTGTCACTAGAGTAAGCTAATTTTCTCATTTAAACTATGTTCATGATGTAACTCTGATGTGTGAAATGCTGCATGTGTGAAACACTGGTCCGATGTAAGAGAGGGCCTGATGGCCCTAATCTGATCAGGTTAAATAAATAAATAAATAAATAAATAAATATAGTATTTCATGGCGACGCAAATTTTTGTGTTAATTCGTCATTGTGAGGGATCGACGGATGCAATAAAGAAGGAATAGTGCATACGAAAAGAGATAATCGCCTCTTAATAGAAGATATGTCGTTGCCATAGAAACGTTCCTCGATTTAGAATGAGAAATTATAGAACCTATAGTATTTTATACCGACGCAAGTTTTTGTGTTAATGCGTCATTGTGAGGGATCGACGGATGCAATAAAGGAGGAATAGTGCATCCGAAAAGGGATACACGGCTCCCAATTAAAGATCCTGTCTTTGCCATAGAAACGTTCCTCGATTTAGGAGGAGAAGACATAGAACTTATGGTATTTCATAGCGACGCCATTTCTGTGTTAATTCGTCATTCTGAGGGTCGACGGATGCAATAAAGAAGGAATAGTGCATTCGAAAAGAGATAATCGCCTCCCAATAGAAGTACCTGTCGTTGCCATAAAAACATTCCGCGATTTAGAAAGAGGAGGCATTGAACCTATAGTATATCATGGCGACGCAATTTCTGTGTTAATTCGTCATTGTGAGGGATCGACGGATGCAATAAAGAAAGAATAGTGCATCCGAAAAGAGATTCTCGCCTCTTAATAGAAGGTCATGTCGTTTCCATAGAAACGTTCCTCGATTTAGAAAGAAAAATCATAGGGCCTATAGTATTACATAGCGACGCAAATTTTTGTGTTAATTCGTCATTGTGAGGAATCGACGGATGCAATGAAGAAGGGATAGTGCATCAATAAAGAGATACTCGCTTCTTAATAGAAGATCATGTCGTTGCCATAGAAACGTTCCTCGATTTAGCAGGAAAAAGCATAGAGCCTATAGTATTACATAGCGACGCAAATTTTTGTAATAATTCGTCATTGTGAGGGATCGACGGATGCAATGAAGAAGGAATAGTGCATCCGAAAAGAGATACTCGCCTCCAAATATAAGATATTCCCGTTTCCATAGAAAAGTTCCTCGATTTAGAAAGACAAGGCATAGAACCTATAGTATTTCATAGCGACGCAATATCTGTGTTAATTCGTCATTGTGAGGGATCGACGGATGCAATAAAGAATTAATAGTGCATTCGAAAAGAGATACTCGCCTCCCAATAGAAGATCCTGTCGTTGCCATAGAAAAGTTCCTCGATTTAGAAACAGAAGGCATAGAACCTATAGGATTTCATAGCGACGCAATTTCTGTGTTAATTCGTCATTGTGAAGGATCGACGGATGCAATAAAGAAGGAATAGTGCATCGGAAAAGAGATACTCGCCTCTTAATAGTAGATCATGTCGTTGCCATAAAAACGTTCCTCGATTTAGAAGGAAAAAGCATTGAGCCTATAGTATTACATAGCGACGAAAATTTTTGTGTTAACCTTCATTGTGAGAGGTCGACGGATGCAATGAAGAAGGAATAGTGCATCCGAAAAGAGATACTCGCCTCTTAATAGAAGATCATGTCGTTGCCATAGAAACGTTCCACGATTTATAAATAGAAGGCATAGAACCCATAGTACTTCATAACGACGCAAATTTTTGTGTTAATTCGTCATTGTGAGGGATCGACGGATGCAATAAAGAAGGATTAGTGCATCCGAAAAGAGAAACTCGCCTCCCAATTGGAGATCCTGTGGTTGCCATAGAAACGTTCCTCGATTTAGAAAGAGGCGGCATAGAACCAATAGTATTTCATTGTGACGCAATTTCTGTGTTAATTCGCCATTGTGAGTGTTAGACGGATGCAATAAAGAGGGAATACTGCATCCGAAAAGAGATACTCCCTTCCCAATATAAGATCCTGTCGTTGCCATAGAAACGTTCCTCGATTTAGAAAGAGAAGTTATAGAACCTATAGTATTTCATAGCGACGCAATTTCTGTGTTAATTTTAATTCGTCATTGTGAGGGATCGACGGATGCAATAATGAAGGAATAGTGCATTCGAAAAGAGATACTCGCCTCCCAATAGAAGATAATGTCGTTGCCATAAAAACGTTCCTCGATTTAGAAAGAGAAGTCATATAACCTATAGTATTTCATAGCGACGCAATTTCTGTGTTAATTCGTCATTGTGAGGGATCGACGGATGCAATAAAAAGGAATGGTGCATTCGAAAAGAGATACTCGCCTCTTAATAGGAGATCATGTCGTTGCCATAGAAACGTTCCTCGATTTAAAACAGAAGGCATAGAGCCTATAGTATATCATAGCGACGCTAATTTTTGTGTTAATTCGTAATTGTGAGGGATCGACGGATGCAATAAAGAAGGAATAGTGCATCCGAAAAGAGATAATCGCCTCGCAATAGAAGATACTGTCGTTGCCATAGAAACGTTCCTCGATTTAGAAAGAGAAGTCATATAACCTCTAGTATTTTATAGCGACGCAACTTCTGTGTTAATTCGTCATTGTGTGGGATAGACGGCTGCAATAAAAAAGGAATAGTGCATCCGACAAGAGATACTCGCCTCCCAATAGAAGATGCTGTCGCTACCATAGAAACATTCCTCGATTTAAGAAGAGAAGTCATAGAACCTACAGTATTTCATAGCGACGCAATTTCTGTGTTAATTCGTCATTGTGAGGGATCGGCGGATGCAATAAAGAAGGAATAGTGCATTCGAAAAGAGATACTCGCCTCCCAATAGATGTACCTGTCGTTGCCATAAAAGCATTCCGCGATTTAGAAAGAGGAGGCATAGAACCTATAGTATATCATAGCGACGCAATTTCTGTGTTAATTCTTCATTGTGAGGGATCGACGGATGCAATAAAGAGGGAATAGTGCATCCGAAAAGTGATTCTCGCCTCTTAATAAAAGATCATGTCGTTGCCATAGAAACGTTCCTGGATTTAGATAGAAAAATCATAGACCCTATGGTATTACATAACGACGCAAATTTTTGTGTTAATTCGTCATTGTGAGGGATCGACGGATGCAATGAAGAAGGAATAGTGCATCAAAAAAGAGATACTCGCCTCCCATTAGAAGATCCTGTCGTTGCCATAGAAACGTTCTCCGATTTAGAAGGAAAAAGCATAGAGCCTATAGTAATACATAGCGACGCAAATTTTTGTGTTAATTCGTCATTGTGAGGGATCGACAGATGCAATAAAGAATTAATAGTGCATTCGAAAAGAGATACTCGACTCCCAATAGAAGATTCTCTCCTTGCCATACAAACATTCCTCGATTTAGGAAGAGAAGGCATAGAACCTATAGTATTTCATAGCGACGCAATTTCTGTGTTAATTCGTCATTGTGAGGGTTCGACCGATGCAATAAAGAACGAATACTGCATCCGAAAAGAGATCCTAGCCTTCCAATTGAAGATCATGTCGTTGCCATAGAAAGGTTCCTCGATTTAAAAAGAGGAGGCGTAGAAGCTATAGTATTTGATAGCGACGCAATTTCTGTGTTAATTCGTCATTGTGAGGGATCGACGGATGCAATAAAGAAGGAATAGTGCATCCGAAAAGAGAAACTCGCCTCCCAATAGAAGATCCTGTCGTTGCCATAGAAAAGTGCCTCGATTTAGAAAGAGGCGGCATAGAACCAATAGTATTTCATAGCGACGCAATATCTGTGTTCATTCGTCATTGTGAGGGATCGACGGATGCAATAAAGGTGGAATAGTGCATCCGAAAAGAGATACTCGCTTCCCAATAGAAGATCCTGTCGTTGCCATAGAAACATTCCCTAATTTAGAAAGAGAAGCATAGAACCTATAGTATTTCATAGCGACGCAATTTCTGTGTTAATTCGTCATTGTGAGGTTTGGACGGATGCAATAAAGAAGGAATACTGCATCCGAAAAGAGATACCCCGTTCCCAATATAAGATCCTGTCGTTGCCATAGAAACGTTCCTCGATTTAGAAAGAGAAAGCATAGAACCTATAGTGTTTCATAGCGACGCAATTTCTGTGTTAATTCTTCATTGTGAGGGATCGACGGATGCAATGAAGAAGGAATAGTGCATCCGAAAAGAGATACTCGCCCCCCAATAGAAGATCCTGTCGTTGCCATAAAAACATTCCGCGATTTAGAAAGAGAAGTCACATAACCTCTAGTATTTTATAGCCACGCAACTTCTGTGTTAATTCGTCATTGTGTGGGATAGACGGCTGCAATAAAAAAGGAATAGTGCATCCGACAAGAGATACTCGCCTCCCAATAGAAGATGCTGTCGCTACCATAGAAACATTCCTCGATTTAAGATGAGAAGTCATAGAACCTACAGTATTTCATAGCGACGCAAATTCTGTGTTAATTCGTCATTGTGAGGGATCGGCGGATGCAATAAAGAAGGAATAGTGCATTCGAAAAGAGATACTCGCCTCCCAATAGATGTACCTGTCGTTGCCTTACAAATATTCCGCGATTTAGAAAGAGGAGGCATAGAACCTATAGTATATCATAGCGACGCAATTTCTGTGTTAATTCGTCATTGTGAGGGATCGGCGGATGCAATAAAGAAGGAATAGTGCATTCGAAAAGAGATACTCGACTCCCAATAGAAGATCCTGTCGTTGCCATAAAAACGTTAAGCGATTTAGGAAGAGAAGGCATAGAACCTACAGTATTTCATAGCGACGCAAATTCTGTGTTAATTCGTCATTGTGAGGGATCGGCGGATGCAATAAAGAAGGAATAGTGCATTCGAAAAGAGATACTCGACTCCCAATAGAAGATCCTGTCGTTGCCATAAAAACGTTAAGCGATTTAGGAAGAGAAGGCATAGAACCTATAGTATTTCATAGCGACGCAATTTCTGTGTTAATTCTTCATTGTGAGGGTTCGAACGATGCAATAAAGAACGAATACTGCATCCGAAAAGAGATACTCGCTTCCCAATATAAGATCCTGTCGTTGCCATAGAAACGTTCCTCGATTTAGAAAGAGAAGGCATAGAACTTACATTATTTTATAGGGGCGCAATTTCTATGTTAATTCGTCATTGTGAGGGATCGATGGATGCAATAGAGAAGGAATGGAGCATCCGAAAAGAGATACTAGCCTTCCAATTGAAGATCCTGTCGTTGCCATAGAAACGTTCCCTAATTTAGAAAGAGAAGGCATAGAACCTATAGTATTTCATAGCGACGCAATTTCTGTGTTAATTCGTCATTGTGAGGTTTGGACGGATGCAATAAAGAAGGAATTCTGCTTCCGAAAAGAGATACCCCGTTCCCAATATAAGATCCTGTCGTTGCCATAGAAACGTTCCTCGATTTAGAAAGAGAAAACATAGAACCTATAGTGTTTCATAGCGACGCAATATCTGAGTTAATTCGTCATTGTGGGGGATCGACGGATGCAATAAGGAAGGAACAGTGCATCCGAAAAGAGATACTAGCCTCCCAATAGAAGATCATGTCGTTGCCATAGAAACGTACCACGATTTAAAAAGAGAAGGCATAGAACCTATAGTATATCATAGCGACGCAATTTCTGTGTTAATTCGTCATTGCGAGGGATCGACGGATGCAATTAAGAAGGAATAGTGCATCCAAAAAGAGATACTCGCCTCCCAATAGAAGATCCTCTCCTTGCCATACAAACATACCTCGATTTAGAAAGAGAAGGCATGGAACCTATAGTATTTCACAGCGACGCAATTTCTGTGTTAATCCGTCATTGTGAGGGATCGACGGAAGCCATAAAGAAGGAATAGTGCATCCGAAAAGAGATACTCGCCTCCCAATAGAAGATCCTGTCGTTGCCATAGTAACGTACCTCGATTTAGAAAGAGAAGGCATATAACCTCAAGTATTTTATAGCGACACAATTTCTGTGTTAATTCGTGCTTTTGAGCGATCGACGAATGCAATAAAGAAGGAATAGTACATCCGTAAAGAGATACTCGCCACCCAATTGAAGATCCTTTCGTTACCATGGAAAAGATACTCGATTTAGAAAGAGAGAGCATAGAATCTATAGTATTTCATAGCGACGCAATTTCTGTGTTAATTTGTCATTGTGAGGGATCGACGGGTGCAATAAAGAAGGAATAACTCATCCGAAAAGAGGTACCCGCC